>NC_140999.1:75036475-75636475 GCF_052327205.1 Somniosus microcephalus | reverse complement strand
GGGAGAAGTGGCACTGGGAGAGGTGTCACTAGGAGTGGAGTCACTCGGAGAGGTGTCACTGTGAGAGATGTCATTGTGAAATATGTCACTGGGAGAGGTGTCACTGGGAAAGGAGTCTCTGGGAGAGGTGTCACTGGAAGAGATGTTACTGCGAAAAATATCACTGGGAGAGCTGTCAATGGATAGGTGTCATTGGGAGAGATGTCACTGGGAGAGGAGTCACTGGGAGAGATGTCACTGGGTGAGGTGTCACTGTGAGAGATGTCACTGTGAAAGATGTCACTGGGAGAGATGTCACTGGGAGAGATGTAACTGGGAGAAATGTCACTGGGAGAGGTGTCACTGGGAGAGGTGTCACTGGGAGAGATTTCACTGTGAGAGATGTTACTGCAAAAAATATCACTGGGAGGGATATCACTGGGGAGGTGTCACTGGGAGAGATGTCACTGGGAGAGGAGTCACTGGGAGAGATGTCACAAGGAGAGGTATCACTGTGAGAGATGTCACTGTGAGAGATGTCACTGGGAGAGGTGTCACTGGGAGAGGTTTCACTGGGAGAGTTGTCACTGGTAGTGATGTCATTGGGAGAGGTTTCACTGGGAGAGATGTCACTGGGAGAGATGTCACTGGGAGAGGTTTCACTGGGAGAGGTGTCATTGGGAGAAATGTCACTTGGAGTGAAATCATCGAGAGAGATGGCACTGGGAGAGTTTTCACTTGGAGAGGAGTCAATGCGAGAGATGACATTGGGAGAGATTTCACTGGAGGAGATTCCACTGGGGAGGTGTCATTGGGAGATGTGTCACTGGGAAAGGTTTCACTGGGAGAGATAACACTTGGAGAGGTATCACTGGGAAAGTAATCACTGGGAGTGAAGTCACTGGATGAGATGTCACTGGGAAAGATATCACTGGGAAGGATGTCACTGGGAGAGATGCTACTGGGAGAGATGTCACTGGGAGGGGTGTCACTGGGAGAGACGTCACTGGGAGAGATGTCAATGGGGACGTGTCACTGGGAAATATGTCACGAGGTGAGGTTTCATTGGGAGAGGTGTTACTGAAAAGATGTCAGTGGGAGGGATTTCACTGGGAGAGATGTCACTGGAAAATATCTCACTGGGAGAGATGTCAATGGGAGAGATGTCACTGGGTGTGGTTTCACTGGGAGAGGTGTCACTGGGAGAGAAGTCTCTGGGAGAGGTGTCACTGGGAGAGATGTCACTGGGAGAGATGTCACTGGGAGAGATGTCACTGGGAAAGATGTCACTGGGAGAGATTTCACTTAGAGAGAAGTCACTGGGAGAGGTGTCACTGGGAGAGGTGTCACTGGGAGAGGAGGCACTGGTAGAGGTATCACTGGAAGAGATGTTACTGTGAAAAATGTCACTGGGAGAGATGTCACTGGGGAGGTGTCATTTGGAGAGATGTCACTGGGAGAGGAGTCACTGGGAGAGATGTCACAGTGAAAGACGTCACTGGGAGAGATGTCACTGGGAGAGATGTCACTGGGAGAAATGTCACTGGGAGTGGTGTCACTGGGAGAGGTGTCACTGGGAGAGGTGTCACTGGGAGAGGTTTCACTGGGAGAGATGTTACTGTGAAAAATATCACTGGGAGAGATATCACTGGGGAGGTGTCACTGGGAGAGATGTCACTGGGAGAGGAATCACTGGGAGAGATGTCATTCGGAGAGGTATCACTGGGAGAGGTATCACTGGGAGAGACGTCACTGGGAGAGATGTCACAAGGAGAGGTATCACTGTGAGAGATGTCACTGTGAGAGATGTCACTTGGAGAGATGTCACTGGGATAGATGTCACTGGGAGAGGTGTCACTGGGAGAGGTTTCACTGGGAGAGTTGTCACTGGTAGAGATGTCATTGGGAGAGGTTTCACTGGGAGAGATGTCACTGGGAGAGATGTCACTGGGAGAGATTTCACTGGGAGAGGTGTCATTGGGAGAAATGTCACTTGGAGTGAAATCATCGAGAGAGATGGCACTGGGAGAGTTTTCACTTGGAGAGGAGTCAATGCGAGAGATGACATTGGGAGAGATTTCACTGGAGAAGATACCACTGGGGAGGTGTCATTGGGAGATGTGTCACTGAGAAAGGTGTCACTGGGAGAGATAACACTTGGAGAGGTATCACTGGGAAAGTAGTCACTGGGAGTGAAGTCACTGGATGAGATGTCACTGGGAAAGATATCACTGGGAAGGATGTCACTGGGAGAGATGCTACTGGGAGAGATGTCACTGGGAGAGTTGTCACTGGGAGAGATGTCACTGGGAGAGATGTCAATGGGGACGTGTCACTGGGAAATATGTCACTAGGTGAGGTTTCATTGGGAGAGGTGTTACTGAAAAGTTGTCAGTGGGAGGGATTTCACTGGGAGAGATGTCGCGGGGAAATATCTCACTGGGAGAGATGTCACTGGGAGAGATGTCATTGGGTGTGGTTTCACTGGGAGAGGTGTCACTGGGAGAGAAGTCTCTGGGAGAGGTGTCACTGGGAGAGATGTCACTGGGAGAGATGTCACTGGGAGAGATGTCACTGGGAAAGATGTCACTGGGAGAGATGTCACTTGGAGAGAAGTCACTGGGAGAGGTGTCAGTGGGAGAGGTGTCACTGGGAGAAGAGTCTCTGTGAAAGGTGTCACTGGAAGAGATGTTACTGTGAAAAATATCACTGGGACAGATGTCACTGTGGATGTGTCACCGGGAGAGATGTCACTGGGAGAGGAGTCACTGGGAGAGATGTAACTGGGTGAGGTACCACTGTGAGAGATGTCACTGTGAAAGATGTCACTGGGAGAGATGTCACTGGGAGAGATGTCACTGGGAAAAATGTCACTGGGAGAGGTGTCACTGGGAGAGGCGTCACTGGTAGAGGTATCACTGGAAGAGATGTTACTGTGAAAAATGTCACTGGGAGAGATGTCACTGGGGAGGTGTCATTTGGAGAGATGTCACTGGGAGAGGAGTCACTGGGAGAGAAGTCACTGGGTGAGATGTCACTGTGAGAGATGTCACAGTGAAAGACGTCACTGGGAGAGATGTCACTGGGAGAGATGTCACTGGGAGAAATGTCACTGGGAGTGGTGTCACTGGGAGAGGTGTCACTGGGAGAGGTTTCACTGGGAGAGATGTTACTGTGAAAAATATCACTGGGAGAGATATCACTGGGGAGGTGTCACTGGGAGAGATGTCACTGGGAGAGGAGTCACTGGGAGAGATGTCACTGGGAGAGTTATCACTGGGAGAGGTATCACTGGGAGAGACGTCACTGGGAGAGATGTCACTGGGAGAGATGTCACTGGAGGACATGTCACTGGGAGAGCTGTCACTGGGAGAGGCATCACTGGGAGAGATGTCACTGCAAAAGATGTCACTGGGACAGAAGTCACTGGGAGAGATGTCACTGGCAGAGATGTCACTGGGAGAGGGTTCACTGGGAGAGGTGTCACTGGGAGAGATGTCACTGGGAGAGATGTCACTGCCATAGATGTCACTGGGAGAGATGTCATCGGGAGAGATGTCACTGGGAGAGATGTCTCTGGGAGAGGTGTCACTGGGAGATGTCACTGGGAGCAAATTCCAACGGAGCGATGTCACTTTGAGAGTTTTCACTGGGAGAGATAGCACTGGGGGATGTGTCACTGGGAGAGATATCACTGGGAGAGGAGTCACTGAGAGAGGAGTCACTGGGAGAGGTGTCACTGGGAGAGGTTTCACTGGGAGAGTTGTCACTGGTAGAGATGTCACTGGGAGAGGTTTCACTGGGAGAGATGTCACTGGGAGAGAGGTCACTGGGAGAGATAGCACTGGGGATGTGTCACTGGGAGAGATGTCACTGGGTAATGCATCACTGGGAGAGATATCACTGGGTGAGGAGTCACTGAGAGAGGAGTCACTGGGAGAGGTGTCATTGGGAGAGGTTTCACTGGGAGTGTTGTCACTGGTAGAGATTTCACTGGGAGATGTTTCACTGGGAGAGATGTCACTGGGAGAGATGTCACTGGGAGAGGTTTCACTGGGAGAGGTGTCATTGGGAGAAATGTCACTTGGAGTGAAATCATCGAGAGAGATGGCACTGGGAGAGTTTTCAACTGTTGAGGAGTCAATGTGAGAGATGACATTGGGAGAGATTTCACTGGATGAGTTTTCACTGGGGAGGTGTCATTGGGAGATGTGTCACTGGGAAAGGTGTCACTGGGAGAGATATCACTTGGAGAGATGTCACTGGGAGAGGTGTCACTGTCAGAGATGTAACTGGGATAGATGTCACTTGGAGAGATTTCACTGGGAGAGGTATCACTGGGAAAGTAGTCACTGGGTGAGAAGTAACTGGATGAGATGTCACTGGGAAAGATAACACTGGGAAAGATGTCACTGGAAGAGATGCTACTGGGAGAGATGTCACTGGGAGAGGTGTCACTGGGAGAGATGTCACTGGGAGAGATGTCACTGGGAGAAATGTCACTGGGAGAGATGTCACTGGGAGAGGTTTCCCTGGGAGAGGTTTCACTGGGAGAGATGTTACTGTGAAAAATATCACTGGGAGAGATGAAACGGGAGGTGTCACTGGGAGAGATGTCACTGGGAGAGATGTCACTAGGAGAGATGTCCCTGGAGGACGTGTCACTCGGAGAGATGTCACTGGGAGCGGCATCACTGGGAGAGATGTCACTGGGTGAGGAGTCACTGAGAGAGGTTTCAGTGGGAGAAATGTCACTGGGAGAGATGTCACTTGGAGTGAAATCATCGAGAGTGATGGCACTGGGAGAGTTTTCACTTGGAGAGGAGTCAATATTGGAGATGGCATTGGGAGAGATTTCACTGGAGGAGATTTCACTGGTGAGGTGTCATTGGGAGCTGTGTCACTGGGAAAGGTGTCACTGGGAGAGATGTCACTGGGTGAGGTGTCACTGTGAGAGATGTCACTGTGAAAGATGTCACTGGGAGAGATGTCACTGGGAGAGATGTCACTGGGAGAAATGTCACTGGGAGAGGTGGCACTGGGAGAGGTGTCACTAGGAGTGGAGTCACTCGGAGAGGTGTCACTGTGAGAGATGTCATTGTGAAATATGTCACTGGGAGAGATGTCACTGGGAGAGATGTCATTGTGAAATATGTCACTGGGAGAGGTTTCACTGGGAGAGATGTTACTGTGAAAAATATCACTGGGAGAGATATCACTGGGGAGGTGTCACTGGGAGAGATGTCACTGGGAGAGGAGTCACTGGGAGAGATGTCATTCGGAGAGGTATCACTGGGAGAGGTATCACTGGGAGAGACGTCACTGGGAGAGATGTCACAAGGAGAGGTATCACTGTGAGAGATGTCACTGTGAGAGATGTCACTGGGAGAGATGTCACTGGGATAGATGTCACTGGGAGAGGTGTCACTGGGAGAGGTTTCACTGGGAGAGTTGTCACTGGTAGAGATGTCATTGGGAGAGGTTTCACTGGGAGAGATGTCACTGGGAGAGATGTCACTGGGAGAGGTTTCACTGGGAGAGGTGTCATTGGGAGAAATGTCACTTGGAGTGAAATCATCGAGAGAGATGGCACTGGGAGAGTTTTCACTTGGAGAGGAGTCAATGCGAGAGATGACATTGGGAGAGATTTCACTGGAGAAGATACCACTGGAGAGGTGTCATTGGGAGATGTGTCACTGGGAAAGGTGTCACTGGGAGAGATAACACTTGGAGAGGTATCACTGGGAAAGTAGTCACTGGGAGTGAAGTCACTGGATGAGATGTCACTGGGAAAGATATCACTGGGAAGGATGTCACTGGGAGAGATGCTACTGGGAAAGATGTCACTGGGAGAGTTGTCACTGGGAGAGATGTCACTGGGAGAGATGTCAATGGGGACGTGTCACTGGGAAATATGTCACTAGGTGAGGTTTCATTGGGAGAGGTGTTACTGAAAAGATGTCAGTGGGAGGGATTTCACTGGGAGAGATGTCGCTGGGAAATATCTCACTGGGAGAGATGTCACTGGGAGAGTTGTCACTGGGTGTGGTTTCACTGGGAGAGGTGTCACTGGGAGAGAAGTCTCTGGGAGATGTGTCACTGGGAGAGATGTCACTGGGAGAGATGCCACTGGGAGAGATGTCACTGGGAAAGATGTCACTGGGAGAGATGTCACTTGGAGAGAAGTCACTGGGAGAGGTGTCAATGGGAGAGGTGTCACTGGGAGA
This sequence comes from Somniosus microcephalus, assembly GCF_052327205.1. Lineage (NCBI taxonomy): Eukaryota > Metazoa > Chordata > Chondrichthyes > Squaliformes > Somniosidae > Somniosus > Somniosus microcephalus. The sequence continues at coordinate 75,630,269 of NC_140999.1, read as the reverse complement.
AGAGTCTCTGGGAGAGGTGTCACTGGAAGAGATGTTACTGTGAAAAATATCACTGGGACAGATGTCACTGTGGATGTGTCACCGGGAGAGATGTCACTGGGAGAGGAGTCACTGGGAGAGATGTAACTGGGTGAGGTACCACTGTGAGAGATGTCAATGTGAAAGATGTCACTGGGAGAGATGTCACTGGGAGAGATGTCACTTGGAGAAATGTCACTGGGAGAGGTGTCACTGGGAGAGGTGTCACTGGGAGAGGAGTCACTGGTAAAGGTATCACTGGAAGAGATGTTACTGTTAAAAATGTCACTGGGAGAGATGTCACTGGGGAGGTGTCATTTGGAGAGATGTCACTGGGAGAGGGGTCACTGGGAGAGATGTCACTGGGTGAGGTGTCACTGTGAGAGATGTCACAGTGAAAGATGTCACTGGGAGAGATGTCACTGGGAGAGATGTCACTGGGAGAAATGTCACTGGAAGTGGTGTCACTGGGAGAGGTGTCACTGGGAGAGGTTTCACTGGGAGAGATGTTACTGTGAAAAATATCACTGGGAGAGATATCACTGGGGAGGTGTCACTGGGAGAGATGTCACTGGGAGAGGAGTCACTGGGAGAGATGTCACTGGGAGAGGTAACACTGGGAGAGGTATCACTCGGAGAGACGTCACTGGGAGAGATGTCACTGGGAGAGATGTCACTGGAGGACTTGTCACTGGGAGAGCTGTCACTGGGAGAGGCATCACTGGGAGAGATGTCACTGCGAAAGATGTCACTGGGACAGAAGTCACTGGGAGAGATGTCACTGGCAGAGATGTCACTGGGAGAGGGTTCACTGGGAGAGGTGTCACTGGGAGAGATGTCACTGGGAGAGATGTCACTGCCAAAGATGTCACTGGGAGAGATGTCATCGGGAGAGATGTCACTGGGAGAGTTGTCTCTGGGAGAGGTGTCACTGGGAGAGGTGTCACTGGGAGCAAATTCAATCGGAGCGGTGTCACTTTGAGAGATGTCACTGGGAGAGATAGCACTGGGGGATGTGTCACTGGGAGAGATATCACTGGGAGAGGAGTCACTGAGAGAGGAGTCACTGGGAGAGGTGTCTCTGGGAAAGGTTTCACTGGGAGAGTTGTCACTGGTAGAGATGTCACTGGGAGATGTTTCACTGGGAGAGATGTCACTGGGAGAGATGTCACTGGGGGAGATGTCACTGGGAGAGATAGCACTGGGGACGTGTCACTGGGAGAGATGTCACTGGGTAATGCATCACTGGGAGAGATGTCACTGGGTGAGGAGTCACTGAGAGAGGAGTCACTGGGAGAGGTGTCACTGGGAGAGGTTTCACTGGGAGTGTTGTCACTGGTAGAGATTTCACTGGGAGATGTTTCACTGGGAGGGATGTCACTGGGAGAGATGTCACTGGGAGAGGTTTCACTGGGAGAGGTGTCATTGGGAGAAATGTCACTTGGAGTGAAACCCTCGAGAGAGAGATGGCACTGGGAGAGTTTTCAACTGTTGAGGAGTCAATGTGAGAGATGACATTGGGAGAAATTTCACTGGATGAGGTTTCACTGGGGAGGTGTCATTGGGAGATGTGTCACTGGGAAAGGTGTCACTGGGAGAGATATCACTTGGAGAGATGTCACTGGGAGAGGTGTCACTGTCAGAGATGTGACTGGGATAGATGTCACTTGGAGAGATTTCACTGGGAGAGGTATCACTGGGAAAGTAGTCACTGGGTGAGAAGTAACTGGATGAGATGTCACTGGGAAAGATAACACTGGGAAAGATGTCACTGGAAGAGATGCTACTGGGAGAGATGTCATTGGGTGTGGTTTCACTGGGAAAAATGTCACTGGGTGAGATGTCTCTGGAAGAGGTGTCACTGGGAGAGATATCACTGGGAAAGATGTCACTGGGAGAGATGTCACTGGGAGAGGAGTCACTGGGAGAGGATTCACTGGGAGGGGAGTCTCTGGGAGAGGTGTCAATGGAAGAGATGTTTCTGTGAAATATATCACGGTGAGAGATGTCACGTTGGAGGTGTCCCTGGGAGAGATGTCACTGGGAGAGGAGTCACTGGGAGAGATGTCACTGGGTGAGGTGTCATGGTGAGAGATGTCACTGTGAAAGATGTCACTGGGAGAGATGTGACTGGGAGAGATGTCACTGGGAGAAATGTCACTGGGAGAGGTGGCACTGGGAGAGGAGTCTCTGGGAGAGGTGTCACTGGAAGAGATGTTACTGCGATAAATATCACTGGAAGAGATGTCACTGGGGAGGTGTCATTGGGAGAGATGTCACTGGGAGAGGAGTCACTGGGAGAGATGTCACTGTGAAAGATGTCACTGGGAGAGATGTCACTGGGAGAGATGTCACTGGGAGAAATGTCACTGGGAGAGATGTCACTGGGAGAGGTTTCCCTGGGAGAGGTTTCACTGGGAGAGATGTTACTGTGAAAAATATCACTGGGAGAGATGAAACGGGAGGTGTCACTGGGAGAGATGTCACTGGGAGAGATGTCACTAGGAGAGATGTCACTGGAGGACGTGTCACTCGGAGAGATGTCACTGGGAGCGGCATCACTGGGAGAAATGTCACTGGGTGAGGAGTCACTGAGAGAGGTTTCAGTGGGAGAGATGTCACTGGGAGAGATGTCACTTGGAGTGAAATCATCGAGAGTGATGGCACTGGGAGACTTTTCACTTGGAGAGGAGTCAATATTGGAGATGGCATTGGGAGAGATTTCACTGGAGGATATTTCACTGGTGAGGTGTCATTGGGAGCTGTGTCACTGGGAAAGGTGTCACTGGGAGAGATGTCACTGGGTGAGGTGTCACTGTGAGAGATGTCACTGTGAAAGATGTCACTGGGAGAGATGTCACTGGGAGAGATGTCACTGGGAGAAATGTCACTGGGAGAGGTGGCACTGGGAGAGGTGTCACTCGGAGTGGAGTCACTCGGAGAGGTGTCACTGTGAGAGATGTCATTGTGAAATATGTCACTGGTAGAGATGTCACTGGGAGAGATGTCAATGGCAGAAATGCCACTGGGAGAGGTGTCACTGGGAGAGGTGTCACTGGGAGAGGAGTCTCTGGGAGAGGTGTCACTGGAAGAGATGTTACTGCGAAAAATATCACTGGGAGAGCTGTCAATGGGGATTTGTCATTGGGAGAGATGTCACTGGGAGAGGAGTCACTGGGAGAGATGTCACTGGGTGAGGTGTCACTGTGAGAGATGTCACTGTGAAAGATGTCACTGGGAGAGATGTCACTGGGAGAGATGTCACTGGGAGAAATGTCACTGGGAGAGGTGCCACTGGGAGAGGTGTCACAAGGAGAGGTATCACTGTGAGAGATGTCACTGTGAGAGATGTCATTGGGAGAGATGTCACTGGGAGAGGTGTCTCTGGGAGAGGTTTCACTGGGAGAGTTGTCACTGGTAGAGATGTCATTGGGAGAGGCTTCACTGGGAGAGATGTCACTGTGAGAGATGTCACTGGGAGAGGTTTCACTGGGAGAGGTGACATTGGGAGAAATGTCACTTGGAGTGAAATCATCGAGAGAGATGGCACTGGGAGAGTTTTCAGTTGGAGAGGAGTCAATGCGAGAGAAGACATTGGGAGAGATTTCACTGGACGAGATTCCACTGGGGAGGTGTCATTGGGAGATGTGTCACTGGGAAAGGTGTCACTGGGAGAGAAATCACTTGGAGAGGTATCACTGGGAAAGTAGTCACTGGGAGTGAAGTCACTGGATGAGTTGTCACTGGGAAAGATATCACTGGGAAGGATGTCACTGGGAGAGATGCTACTGGGAGAGATGTCACTGGGAGAGGTGTCACTGGGAGAGATGTCACTGGGAGAGATGTCAATGGGAACGTGTCACTGGGAAATATGTCACTAGGTGAGGTTTCATTGGGAGAGGTGTTACTGAAAAGTTGTCAGTGGGAGGGATTTCACTGGGAGAGATGTCGCGGGGAAATATCTCACTGGGAGAGATGTCACTGGGAGAGATGTCATTGGGTGTGGTTTCACTGGGAGAGGTGTCACTGGGAGAGAAGTCTCTGGGTGAGGTGTCACTGGGAGAGATGTCACTGGGAGAGATGTCACTGGGAGAGATGTCACTGGGAAAGATGTCACTGGGAGAGATGTCACTTGGAGAGAAGTCACTGGGAGAGGTGTCAGTGGGAGAGGTGTCACTGGGAGAAGAGTCTCTGTGAAAGGTGTCACTGGAAGAGATGTTACTGTGAAAAATATCACTGGGACAGATGTCACTGTGGATGTTTCACCGGGAGAGATGTCACTGGGAGAGGAGTCACTGGGAGAGATGTAACTGGGTGAGGTACCACTGTGAGAGATGTCACTGTGAAAGATGTCACTGGGAGATATGACACTGGGAGAGATGTCACTGGGAAAAATGTCACTGGGAGAGGTGTCACTGGGAGAGGCGTCACTGGTAGAGGTATCACTGGAAGAGATGTTACTGTGAAAAATGTCACTGGGAGAGATGTCACTGGGGAGGTGTCATTTGGAGAGATGTCACTGGGAGAGGAGTCACTGGGAGAGAAGTCACTGGGTGAGATGTCACTGTGAGAGATGTCACAGTGAAAGACGTCACTGGGAGAGATGTCACTGGGAGAGATGTCACTGGGAGAAATGTCACTGGGAGTGGTGTCACTGGGAGAGGTGTCACTGGGAGAGGTTTCACTGGGAGAGATGTTACTGTGAAAAATATCACTGGGAGAGATATCACTGGGGAGGTGTCACTGGGAGAGATGTCACTGGGAGAGGAGTCACTGGGAGAGATGTCACTGGGAGAGTTATCACTGGGAGAGGTATCACTGGGAGAGACGTCACTGGGAGAGATGTCACTGGGTGAGGTGTCATGGTGAGAGATGTCACTGTGAAAGATGTCACTGGGAGAGATGTGACTGGGAGAGATGTCACTGGGAGAAATGTCACTGGGAGAGGTGGCACTGGGAGAGGAGTCTCTGGGAGAGGTGTCACTGGAAGAGATGTTACTGCGATAAATATCACTGGAAGAGATGTCACTGGGGAGGTGTCATTGGGAGAGATGTCACTGGGAGAGGAGTCACTGGGAGAGATGTCACTGTGAAAGATGTCACTGGGAGAGATGTCACTGGGAGAGATGTCACTGGGAGAAATGTCACTGGGAGAGATGTCACTGGGAGAGGTTTCCCTGGGAGAGGTTTCACTGGGAGAGATGTTACTGTGAAAAATATCACTGGGAGAGATGAAACGGGAGGTGTCACTGGGAGAGATGTCACTGGGAGAGATGTCACTAGGAGAGATGTCACTGGAGGACGTGTCACTCGGAGAGATGTCACTGGGAGCGGCATCACTGGGAGAAATGTCACTGGGTGAGGAGTCACTGAGAGAGGTTTCAGTGGGAGAGATGTCACTGGGAGAGATGTCACTTGGAGTGAAATCATCGAGAGTGATGGCACTGGGAGACTTTTCACTTGGAGAGGAGTCAATATTGGAGATGGCATTGGGAGAGATTTCACTGGAGGATATTTCACTGGTGAGGTGTCATTGGGAGCTGTGTCACTGGGAAAGGTGTCACTGGGAGAGATGTCACTGGGTGAGGTGTCACTGTGAGAGATGTCACTGTGAAAGATGTCACTGGGAGAGATGTCACTGGGAGAGATGTCACTGGGAGAAATGTCACTGGGAGAGGTGGCACTGGGAGAGGTGTCACTCGGAGTGGAGTCACTCGGAGAGGTGTCACTGTGAGAGATGTCATTGTGAAATATGTCACTGGTAGAGATGTCACTGGGAGAGATGTCAATGGCAGAAATGCCACTGGGAGAGGTGTCACTGGGAGAGGTGTCACTGGGAGAGGAGTCTCTGGGAGAGGTGTCACTGGAAGAGATGTTACTGCGAAAAATATCACTGGGAGAGCTGTCAATGGGGATTTGTCATTGGGAGAGATGTCACTGGGAGAGGAGTCACTGGGAGAGATGTCACTGGGTGAGGTGTCACTGTGAGAGATGTCACTGTGAAAGATGTCACTGGGAGAGATGTCACTGGGAGAGATGTCACTGGGAGAAATGTCACTGGGAGAGGTGCCACTGGGAGAGGTGTCACAAGGAGAGGTATCACTGTGAGAGATGTCACTGTGAGAGATGTCATTGGGAGAGATGTCACTGGGAGAGGTGTCTCTGGGAGAGGTTTCACTGGGAGAGTTGTCACTGGTAGAGATGTCATTGGGAGAGGCTTCACTGGGAGAGATGTCACTGTGAGAGATGTCACTGGGAGAGGTTTCACTGGGAGAGGTGACATTGGGAGAAATGTCACTTGGAGTGAAATCATCGAGAGAGATGGCACTGGGAGAGTTTTCAGTTGGAGAGGAGTCAATGCGAGAGAAGACATTGGGAGAGATTTCACTGGACGAGATTCCACTGGGGAGGTGTCATTGGGAGATGTGTCACTGGGAAAGGTGTCACTGGGAGAGAAATCACTTGGAGAGGTATCACTGGGAAAGTAGTCACTGGGAGTGAAGTCACTGGATGAGTTGTCACTGGGAAAGATATCACTGGGAAGGATGTCACTGGGAGAGATGCTACTGGGAGAGATGTCACTGGGAGAGGTGTCACTGGGAGAGATGTCACTGGGAGAGATGTCAATGGGAACGTGTCACTGGGAAATATGTCACTAGGTGAGGTTTCATTGGGAGAGGTGTTACTGAAAAGTTGTCAGTGGGAGGGATTTCACTGGGAGAGATGTCGCGGGGAAATATCTCACTGGGAGAGATGTCACTGGGAGAGATGTCATTGGGTGTGGTTTCACTGGGAGAGGTGTCACTGGGAGAGAAGTCTCTGGGTGAGGTGTCACTGGGAGAGATGTCACTGGGAGAGATGTCACTGGGAGAGATGTCACTGGGAAAGATGTCACTGGGAGAGATGTCACTTGGAGAGAAGTCACTGGGAGAGGTGTCAGTGGGAGAGGTGTCACTGGGAGAAGAGTCTCTGTGAAAGGTGTCACTGGAAGAGATGTTACTGTGAAAAATATCACTGGGACAGATGTCACTGTGGATGTGTCACCGGGAGAGATGTCACTGGGAGAGGAGTCACTGGGAGAGATGTAACTGGGTGAGGTACCACTGTGAGAGATGTCACTGTGAAAGATGTCACTGGGAGATATGACACTGGGAGAGATGTCACTGGGAAAAATGTCACTGGGAGAGGTGTCACTGGGAGAGGCGTCACTGGTAGAGGTATCACTGGAAGAGATGTTACTGTGAAAAATGTCACTGGGAGAGATGTCACTGGGGAGGTGTCATTTGGAGAGATGTCACTGGGAGAGGAGTCACTGGGAGAGAAGTCACTGGGTGAGATGTCACTGTGAGAGATGTCACAGTGAAAGACGTCACTGGGAGAGATGTCACTGGGAGAGATGTCACTGGGAGAAATGTCACTGGGAGTGGTGTCACTGGGAGAGGTGTCACTGGGAGAGGTTTCACTGGGAGAGATGTTACTGTGAAAAATATCACTGGGAGAGATATCACTGGGGAGGTGTCACTGGGAGAGATGTCACTGGGAGAGGAGTCACTGGGAGAGATGTCACTGGGAGAGTTATCACTGGGAGAGGTATCACTGGGAGAGACGTCACTGGGAGAGATGTCACTGGGAGAGATGTCACTGGAGGACATGTCACTGGGAGAGCTGTCACTGGGAGAGGCATCACTGGGAGAGATGTCACTGCGAAAGATGTCACTGGGACAGAAGTCACTGGGAGAGATGTCACTGGCAGAGATGTCACTGGGAGAGGGTTCACTGGGAGAGGTGTCACTGGGAGAGATGTCACTGGGAGAGATGTCACTGCCATAGATGTCACTGGGAGAGATGTCATCGGGAGAGATGTCACTGGGAGAGATGTCTCTGGGAGAGGTGTCACTGGGAGAGGTGTCACTGGGAGCAAATTCCAACGGAGCGATGTCACTTTGAGAGATGTCACTGGGAGAGATAGCACTGGGGGATGTGTCACTGGGAGAGATATCACTGGGAGAGGAGTCACTGAGAGAGGAGTCACTGGGAGAGGTGTCACTGGGAGAGGTTTCACTGGGAGAGTTGTCACTGGTAGAGATGTCACTGGGAGAGGTTTCACTGGGAGAGATGTCACTGGGAGAGATGTCACTGGGTAATGCATCACTGGGAGAGATATCACTGGGTGAGGAGTCACTGAGAGAGGAGTCACTGGGAGAGGTGTCACTGGGAGAGGTTTCACTGGGAGTGTTGTCACTGGTAGAGATTTCACTGGGAGATGTTTCACTGGGAGAGATGTCACTGGGAGAGATGTCACTGGGAGATGTTTCACTGGGAGAGGTGTCATTGGGAGAAATGTCACTTGGAGTGAAATCATCGAGAGAGATGGCACTGGGAGAGTTTTCAACTGTTGAGGAGTCAATGTGAGAGATGACATTGGGAGAGATTTCACTGGATGAGTTTTCACTGGGGAGGTGTCATTGGGAGATGTGTCACTGGGAAAGGTGTCACTGGGAGAGATATCACTTGGAGAGATGTCACTGGGAGAGGTGTCACTGTCAGAGATGTAACTGGGATAGATGTCACTTGGAGAGATTTCACTGGGAGAGGTATCACTGGGAAAGTAGTCACTGGGTGAGAAGTAACTGGATGAGATGTCACTGGGAAAGATAACACTGGGAAAGATGTCACTGGAAGAGATGCTACTGGGAGAGATGTCACTGGGAGAGGTGTCACTGGGAGAGATGTCACTGGGAGAGATGTCACTGGGAGAAATGTCACTGGGAGAGATGTCACTGGGAGAGGTTTCCCTGGGAGAGGTTTCAATGGGAGAGATGTTAATGTGAAAAATATCACTGGGAGAGATGAAACGGGAGGTGTCACTGGGAGAGAAGTCACTGGGAGAGATGTCACTAGGAGAGATGTCCCTGGAGGACGTGTCACTCGGAGAGATGTCACTGGGAGCGGCATCACTGGGAGAGATGTCACTGGGTGAGGAGTCACTGAGAGAGGTTTCAGTGGGAGAAATGTCACTGGGAGAGATGTCACTTGGAGTGAAATCATCGAGAGTGATGGCACTGGGAGAGTTTTCACTTGGAGAGGAGTCAATATTGGAGATGGCATTGGGAGAGATTTCACTGGAGGAGATTTCACTGGTGAGGTGTCATTGGGAGCTGTGTCACTGGGAAAGGTGTCACTGGGAGAGATGTCACTGGGTGAGGTGTCACTGTGAGAGATGTCACTGTGAAAGATGTCACTGGGAGAGATGTCACTGGGAGAGATGTCACTGGGAGAAATGTCACTGGGAGAGGTGGCACTGGGAGAGGTGTCACTAGGAGTGGAGTCACTCGGAGAGGTGTCACTGTGAGAGATGTCATTGTGAAATATGTCACTGGGAGAGATGTCACTGGGAGAGATGTCAATGGGAGAAATGTCACTGGGAGAGGTGTCACTGGGAGAGGTGTCACTGGGAGAGGAGTCTCTGGGAGAGGTGTCACTGGAAGAGATGTTACTGCGAAAAATATCACTGGGAGAGCTGTCAATGGGGAGTTGTCATTGGGAGAGATGTCACTGGGAGAGGAGTCACTGGGAGAGATGTCACTGGGTGAGGTGTCACTGTGTGAGATGTCACTGTGAAAGATGTCACTGGGAGAGATGTCACTGGGAGAAATGTCACTGGGAGAGGTGCCACTGGGAGAGGTGTCACAAGGAGAGGTATCACTGTGAGAGATGTCACTGTGAGAGATGTCATTGGGAGAGATGTCACTGGGATAGATGTCACTGGGAGAGGTGTCACTGGGAGAGGTTTCACTGGGAGAGTTGTCACTGGTAGAGATGTCATTGGGAGAGGCTTCACTGGGAGAGATGTCACTGTGAGAGATGTCACTGGGAGAGGTTTCACTGGGAGAGGTGTCATTGGGAGAAATGTCACTTGGAGTGAAATCATCGAGAGAGATGGCACTGGGAGAGTTTTCACTTGGAGAGGAGTCAATGCGAGAGATGACATTGGGAGAGATTTCACTGGATGAGATTCCACTGGGGAGGTGTCATTGGGAGATGTGTCACTGGGAAAGGTGTCACTGGGAGAGAAATCACTTGGAGAGGTATCACTGGGAAAGTAGTCACTGGGAGTGAAGTCACTGGATGAGATGTCACTGGGAAAGATATCACTGGGAAGGATGTCACTGGGAGAGATGCTACTGGGAGAGATGTCACTGGGAGAGGTGTCAATGGGAGAGATGTCACTGGGAGAGATGTCAATGGGAACGTGTCACTGGGAAATATGTCACTAGGTGAGGTTTCATTGGGAGAGGTGTTACTGAAAAGATGTCAGTGGGAGGGATTTCACTGGGAGAGATGTCGCGGGGAAATATCTCACTGGGAGAGAAGTCACTGGGAGAGATGTCATTGGGTGTGGTTTCACTGGGAGAGGTGTCACTGGGAGAGAAGTCTCTGGGAGAGGTGTCACTGGGAGAGATGTCACTGGGAGAGATGTCACTTGGAGAGAAGTCACTGGGAGAGGTGTCAGTGGGAGAGGTGTCACTGGGAGAAGAGTCTCTGGGAGAGGTGTCACTGGAAGAGATGTTACTGTGAAAAATATCACTGGGACAGATGTCACTGTGGATGTGTCACCGGGAGAGATATCACTGGGAGAGGAGTCACTGGGAGAGATGTAACTGGGTGAGGTACCACTGTGAGAGATGTCACTGTGAAAGATGTCACTGGGAGAGATGTCACTGGGAGAGATGTCACTGGGAAAAATGTCACTGGGAGAGGTGTCACTGGGAGAGGCGTCACTGGTAGAGGTATCACTGGAAGAGATGTTACTGTGAAAAATGTCACTGGGAGAGATGTCACTGGGGAGGTGTCATTTGGAGAGATGTCACTGGGAGAGGAGTCACTGGGAGAGAGGTCACTGGGTGAGATGTCACTGTGAGAGATGCCACATTGAAAGACGTCACTGGGAGAGATGTCACTGGGAGAGATGTCACTGGGAGAAATGTCACTGGGAGTGGTGTCACTGGGAGAGGTGTCACTGGGAGAGGTTTCACTGGGAGAGATGTTACTGTGAAAAATATCACTGGGAGAGATATCACTGTGGAGGTGTCACTGGGAGAGATGTCACTGGGAGAGGAGTCACTGGGAGAGATGTCACTGGGAGAGTTATCACTGGGAGAGGTATCACTGGGAGAGACGTCACTGGGAGAGATGTCACTGGGAGAGATGTCACTGGAGGACATGTCACTGGGAGAGCTGTCACTGGGAGAGGCATCACTGGGAGAGATGTCACTGCGAAAGATGTCACTGGGACAGAAGTCACTGGGAGTGATGTCACTGGCAGAGATGTCACTGGGAGAGGGTTCACTGGGAGAGGTGTCACTGGGAGAGATGTCACTGGGAGAGATGTCACTGCCATAGATGTCACTGGGAGAGATGTCATCGGGAGAGATGTCACTGGGAGAGATGTCTCTGGGAGAGGTGTCACTGGGAGAGGTGTCACTGGGAGCAAATTCCAACGGAGCGGTGTCACTTTGAGAGATGTCACTGGGAGAGATAGCACTGGGGGATGTGTCACTGGGAGAGATATCACTGGGAGAGGAGTCACTGAGAGATGAGTCACTGGGAGAGGTGTCACTGGGAGAGGTTTCACTGGGAGAGTTGTCACTGGTAGAGATGTCACTGGGAGAGGTTGCACTGGGAGAGATGTCACTGGGAGAGATGTCACTGGGAGAGATAGCACTGGGGACGTGTCACTGGGAGAGATGTCACTGGGTAATGCATCACTGGGAGAGATGTCACTGGGTGAGGAGTCACTGAGAGAGGAGTCACTGGGAGAGGTGTCACTGGGAGAGGTTTCACTGGGAGTGTTGTCACTGGTAGAGATTTCACTGGGAGATGTTTCACTGGGAGAGATGTCACTGGGAGAGATGTCACTGGGAGAGGTTTCACTGGGAGAGGTGTCATTGGGAGAAATGTCACTTGGAGTGAAATCATCGAGAGAGATGGCACTGGGAGAGTTTTCAACTGTTGAGGAGTCAATGTGAGAGATGACATTGCGAGAGATTTCACTGGATGAGGTTTCACTGGGGAGGTGTCATTGGGAGATGTGTCACTGGGAAAGGTGTCACTGGGAGAGATATCACTTGGAGAGATGTCACTGGGAGAGGTGTCACTGTCAGAGATGTAACTGGGATAGATGTCACTTGGAGAGATTTCACTGGGAGAGGTATCACTGGGAAAGTAGTCACTGGGTGAGAAGTAACTGGATGAGATGTCACTGGGAAAGATAACACTGGGAAAGATGTCACTGGAAGAGATGCTACTGGGAGAGATGTCACTGGGAGAGGTGTCACTGGGAGAGATGTCACTGGCAGAGATGTCAATGGGAGATGTGTCACTGGGAGAGATGTCATTGGGTGTGGTTTCACTGGGAACAATGTCACTGGGAGAGATGTCTCCAGAAGAGGTGTCACTGGGAGAGATATCCCTGGGAAAGATGTCACTGGGAGAGATGTCACTGGGAGAGATGTCACTGGGAGAGATGTCACTGGGAGAGATGTCACTGGGAGAGGTGTCACTGGGAGAGGATTCTCTGGGAGAGGTGTCACTGGAAGAGATGTTACTGTGAAAAATATCACTGGGAGAGATGTCACTGGGAGAGGAGTCACTGGGAGTGATTTCCCTGGGTGAGGTGTCACTGTGAGAGATGTCTCTGTGAAAGATGTCACTGGGAGAGATGTCACTGGGAGAGATGTCACTGGGAGTAATGTCACTGGGAGAGGTGTCACTGGGAGAGGTGTCACTGGGAGAGGAGTCTCTGGGAGAAGTTTCACTGGAAGAGATGTTTCTGCATAAAATATCACTGGGAGAGATGTCACTGGGGAGGTGTCACTGGGAGAGTTGTCACTGGGAGAGGAATCACTGGGCGAGATGTCACTGGGTGAGGTGTCACTGTGAGAGATGTCACTGTGAAAGATGTCACTGGGAGAGATGTCACTGGGAGAGATGTCACTGGGAGAAATGTCACTGGGAGTGGTGTCACTGGGAGTGGTTTCACTGGGAGAGATGTTACTGCGAAATATATCACTGGGAGAGATGTCACTGGGGAGGTGTCACTGGGAGAGATGTCACTGGGAGAGGAGTCACTGGGAGAGATGTGACTGGGAGAGGTATCACTGGGAGAGGTGTCACTGGGAGAGATGTCACTGGGAGAGATGTCAAAGGGAGAGATGTCACTGGAGGACGTGTCACTGGGAGAGATGTCACTGGGAGAGGCATCACTGGGAGAGATGTCACTGGGTGAGGAGTCACTGAGAGAGGAGTCACTTGGAGAGGTGGCACTGGGAGAGGTTTCACTGGGAGAGATGTCACTGGTATTGATATCACTGGGAGAGGTTTCACTGGGAGAGATGTCACTGGGAGAGATGTCACTTGGAGTGAAATCATCGAGAGAGATGTCACTGGGAGAGTTTTCACTTGGAGAGGAGTCAATGTGAGAGATGGCATTAGGAGAGATTTCACTGGAGGAGATTTCACTGGGGAGGTGTCATTGGGAGATGTGTCACTGGGAATGGTGTCACTGGGAGAGATATCACTTGGAGAGATTTCACTGGGAGAGGTGTCATTGTGAGAGATGTCACTGGGATAGATGTCACTGGGAGAGATTTCACTGGGAGAGGTATCACTGGGAACATAAGAACATAAGAACATAAGAAATTGGAGCAGGAGTAGGCCAATCGGCCCCTCGAGCCTGCTCCGCCATTCAATAAGATCATGGCTGATCTGATCCTAACCGCCAATCCACTATCACAGAACCATCTCCTGAATCTAACAGAATTATACACATGAAATAGGAGCAGGATCAGGCTACACGGCCCCTCGTCCCGCTCCACTACCCACAGGGCCATGACCGATCCGAACCTAGACTCATGTCCAAATTCCTGCCCGCTCCCCGTAACCCTTAATTCCCTTTACTTCTAGGAAACTGTCTATTTCTGTTTTAAATTTATGTAATGATGTAGCTTCTACAGCTTTTTGGGGCAGCATAAAAAAATATATATATATATATTCCACTGAGAAGAAAAGGGTGTAAAAGAAAAGACAGCCATCCGTGGCTAAGTAAAGAAATTAAGGATAGTATTCGACTAAAAACAAGGGCATATAAGGTAGCCAAATCTAGTGGGAGGATAGAGGATTGGGAAAACTTTAAAAGACAGCAAAAAATAACAAAAAGCTTGATTAAGAAAGGGAAGATAGATTATGAAAGTAAATTAGCAAAAAATATAAAAACAGATAGTAAGAGTTTTTATAGTTATATAAAAAGATAAAGGTGGCTAAAGTAAATGTTGGTCCCTTAGAGGATGAGACCGGGAAATTAATGGTGGGAAATATGGAGATGGCAAAAACACTGAATGAATATTTTGTATCAGTCTTTACAGTAGTAGACACTAAGAATATCCCAACACTGGACAAACAGGGGGCTAAAGGGGGGGAGGAGCTTAGCACGATCAAAATCACTAAGGAAGTGGTACTCGGTAAAATAATGGGACTCAAGGCGGATAAATCACCTGGACCTGATGGCTTACATCCTAGGGTCTTGAGGGAAGTGGCGGTAGGGAATGTGGATGCATTGGTAATAATTTTCCAAAACTCGCTGGACTCGGCAAAGGTCCCGGCAGACTGGAAAACTGCTAATGTAACACCCTTATTTAAAAAGGGCAGTAGACAGAAGGCTGGAAACTATAGACCGGTTAGCCTAACATCTGTGGTAGGTAAAATTTTGGAGTCCATTATTAAGGAGACAGTAACAGGACATTTGGATAATCATAATTTAATAGGACAAAGTCAGCATGGTTTTATGAAGGGGAAGTCATGTTTGACAAATTTGCTGGAGTTCTTTGAGGAAGTAACATATAGGGTGGATAAAGGGGAACCAGTGGATGTAGTGTATTTAGACTTCCAAAAGGCATTTGTCAAGGTGCCACACAGAAGATTATTGCTTAAGATAAAAAATCACGGGATGGGGGTAATATTCTGGCATGGATAGAGGATTGGCTATCTAACAGAAGGCAGAGAGTTGGGATAAATGATTCATTCTCAGACTGGCAATCAGTAACTAGTGGTGTTCCGCAGGGGTCCTTGCTGGGTCCCCAACTCTTTACAATCTATATTAACGATTTGGAGGAGGGGACCGAGTGTAACATATCAAAGTTTGCAGATGATACTAAGATGGGAGGAAAAGTAGTGAGTGATGAAGACATAAAAAACCTGCAAGGCACATAGACAGGCTAAGTAAGTGGGCAGAGATTTGGCAGATGGAATACAACACTGGAAAGTGTGAGGTTATGCACTTTGGTAGGAAAAA
Organism: Somniosus microcephalus; assembly: GCF_052327205.1. Lineage (NCBI taxonomy): Eukaryota > Metazoa > Chordata > Chondrichthyes > Squaliformes > Somniosidae > Somniosus > Somniosus microcephalus. Next base: position 75,614,902 of record NC_140999.1, on the reverse strand, counting down.
TCGTAGAGCAAGTTATTATCTTAATGGCAAGAAACTGGAAAGTACTGAAGTGCAAAGGGATCTGGGGGTCCTGGTGCACGAAACTCAAAAGGTTAGTATGCAGGTGCAGCAAGTGATGAAGAAGGCCAATGGAATGTTGGCTTTCATTACTAGGGGGATAGAATATAAAAATAGGGAGGTATTGCTTCAGTTGTACAAGGTATTGGTGAGACCTCACCTGGAATACTGCGTACAGTTTTGGTGTCCATACTTAAGAAAGGACATACTTGCTCTCGAGTCAGTACAAAGAAGGTTCACTCGGTTAATCCCGGGGATGAGGGGACGGACATATGAGGAGAGGTTGAGTAGATTGGGACTCTACTCATTGGAGTTCAGAAGAATGAGAGGCGATCTTATTGAAACATATAAGATTGTGAAGGGGTTGGATCGGGTGGATGCGAGGAGGATGTTCCCGATGATGGGTGAAACTAGAACTGGGGGCATAGTCTTAGAATAAGGGGCTGCTCGTTCAAAACTGAGATGAGGAGGAACTACTTCACTCAGAGGGTGGTAGGTCCATGGAATATGCTGCCCCAAAAAGCTGTAGAAGCTACATCATTACATAAATTTAAAACAGAAATAGACAGTTTCCTAGAAGTAAAGGGAATTAAGGGTTATGGGGAGCGGGCAAGAATTTAGACATGAGTCTAGGTTCGGATCGGTCATGGCCCTGTGGGTAGCGGAGCGGGCCCAGGGGCCGTGTAGCCTGATCCTGCTCCTATTTTGTGTGTCTAATTCTGTTAGATTCAGGAGATGGTTCTGTGATAGTGCATTGGCGGTTAGGATCAGATCAGCCATGATCTTATTGAATGGCGGAGCAGGCTCGAGGGGCCGATTGGCCTACTCCTGCTCCTATTTCTTATGTTCTTATGTTCTTATATTCCATGGACCTACCACCCTCTGAGTGAAGTAGTTCCTCCTCATCTCAGTTTTGAAAGAGCAGCCCCTTATTCTAAGACTATGCCCCCTAGTTCTAGTTTCACCCATCATCGGGAACATCCTCCCCGCATCCACCCGATCCAACCCCTTCACAATCTTATATCTTTCAATAAGATCGCCTCTCATTCTTCTGAACTCCAATGAGTAGAGTCCCAATCTACTCAACCTCTCCTCATATGTCCACCCCCTCATCCCCGGGATTAACCGAGTGAACCTTATTTGTACTGACTCGAGAGCAAGTATGTCCTTTCTTAAGTATGGACACCAAAACTGTACGCAGTATTCCAGATGCGGTCTCACCAATACCTTGTACAACTGAAGCAATACCTCCCTATTTTTATATTCTATCCCCCTAGCAATGAAAGCCAACATTCCATTGGCCTTCTTAATCACTTGCTGCACCTGCATACTAACCTTTTGAGTTCCGTGCACCAGGACCCCCAGATACCTTTTTACTTCAGTACTTTCCAGTTTCTTGCCATTAAGATAATAACTTGCTCTACGAAGTCACTGGGAGAGATGTCACTGGATGAGATGTCACTGGGAAAGATATCACTGGGAAAGATGTCACTGGGAGAGATGCTACTGGGAGACATGTCACTGGGAGAGATTTCATTGGGAGAGGTGTTACTGAAAAGATGTCACTGGGTGGGATTTCACTGGGAGAGATGTCACTGGGAAAGATCTCTGTGGTGTATGTGCCTTTAAGAGCTCCAGGTGTGCTGTAATGCCGGTAATTGCCACTCAGGCTATATAAGCCTGTATATTGTGTATATCCATTAGAACCCTCCCCCCCCAGACTTTGCTTAGTAAATACCTATGAACCAACTCCTGTCTTCAGTGTCTTTATCAACACACGGACACTACAGTGGCGACGAAGTGGAAACGGACTTACCTGCAATTCGGCAGCACCTCAAGGACATCGATTCCTCGGGCGTCCAGAAGACTCAAGGAAGTGAGAGAAGCTGTGGTTTCACCAGCTGGCCAAGCTGGTGGCAGGTACTGCGCTAATCCTTCCTGGGCATCAGGCTGGGGCTCCAGCGGCTGGCTCTACAGCTGAGACAGGCAGCGAAATCGGAGGCAAGCAATAACGGACTGGGAGGGAGCACTCGGGAGACGGCCGGCGGGAACGAGTCTCCAACAGTAAATTTTAAAAAAAAGAACGGAAACCGCAGTAAACAGCGTTGTTATCGGCAGCAGCGGCGGGAAAGCACGGGAAGCGCCATACCTTTGCTACAGAAAAGAAAAAATAAGCGCGGGAAGCACCATATCTTTTCTGAAATGCCTAAGTCTGGCAATATTGATGCTTTTGATAGCGAAATAGAGGATTGGACCACATACGTGGAAAGAGTAGAGGTATATTGCACTGCAAATGGAATAGAAGATGAAAAAGAAGCTTCAGTACTTCTGAACTTAATGGGCGCAAAGACATAAAGGCTGTTACGAAATTTAATCACTCCAGCCAAACCAAAGGACAAGAATTTTAAAGAAATTGTTGATACCCTGCAGGAGCACTTAAACCCAACACCGTTGCTGATAACGGAACGATTCAAGTTCTTCAAGAGAAATCAACACAAGAATGAAAGTAACGCTGATTACCTAACCGAATTAAGAAAGCTATCAAAGTACTGCCAATTCGGGGCACGACTATCAGATTATCTTCGAGACAAATTCATTTGTGGTCACTTAAGTGAAGGAACACAAAAAAGACTGCTTTCTGAAAAAGATTTAACATTGGACAAAGCTTTCAATATGGCTGTATCATACGAAGCAGCAGCAAAAGGAGCTGCAGAGATACAACAAAAGACACAGGACTTCGGCACCCATGAAATGACACAGGGTTTTGAAAGATGTTATCGCTGCGGCAGATCCACCCATAGCCAGAGGGACTGCTGGTTCAAGGACAAAGCATTCAGGCAATGCGGAAAGATTGGACACATTGCACAGGTATGCCGATCTGGACAAAATAAATCCACTGACAGAAAAAAAAATCAATAAAGAAAATTACAGGAAGGTACAAATGATGTCGGACAGTAGCTCCGAAGACCAGAAGAGCGATAGCGACTTCGAAAACAAGAGACTAAGCTGTCTCAAATTACATAATGTACTTGCCAAAGATGATTACCAAACCATTTGGGTTACTCTCACAATAGCAGGGTCCCCAGTTAAAATGGAGCTAGATACAGGATCAGCTCTAACCGTAATAAATCGGCGGGATTACGAGAGGCTATTTTCGCATATACCTCTAAAAGAGGTATTTTCTTAAAAACATATACGGGGCAGAAAGTATACCCCAAAGGAAAAATAAGGGTGCCTGTTGTATACAACGGCAAAGAAATACAAAAGTTGTATTTATACATTCTACAAGATGGTGGTCCACCGTTGTTGGGACGTGAATGGATCAGGAAGATACGTTTAGACTGGCACTCCATTCAGGCACTGACGGTGACCAGTAAGGAAAAAAACAATGATGACATCATACCTGAACGATTAAAAGACATCTTGGCCAACGCCAAAGAAGTGTTTCAAGAGAAACTAGGAACCTTGAAAGGCATCACCACCTCAATAAAAGTGGAAGATGCAGCAATTCCCAAATTTTTTAAGGCAAGACCGGTGCCATACGCAATACGTCCAGCAGTTGAGGCAGAGCTGGAGAATTTGGAAAAAGCAGGCATATTATCCAAAATAGATTGGAGCGAATGGGCAACACCCATCGTTCCAGTCATGAAAAAAGCATTGAATAAAGATAAATCTGAAGAACAGAGAAAAATTCGCATCTGTGCTGACTTCAAGGTGACTGTAAACCCGGTCCTTCACACAGTACAGTATCCTCTTCCGAGGATAGAAGATATTTTCGCCTCACTATCCGGAGGAAAACTGTGGTAAACCACTGTTTGTATTCCACTGTGTACATGCCTGGACATGCCTCGGCTGACTCCTCCCACAAGTCCTAGTATAAAGGTGACTGCTCCCCAGCCCTTTGTATTTCTGGACCGGTCGACCACTCGAAGCAGACCTTCATTCTTTTGTTAATAAAAGCCCTTAGTTACTCTCTTAATTCTCAGTCTTTTATGAGTAATTGATAGCGCATCAATTTTATTAACAAAATTTTTATAATGGAGAAGATCCTCACACCAGCATGCCTGGACTTAGATCATCGGGAGGCGGACTCATCCACCAAGTTTACTCACTGGCTTAAGTGTTTCGAAAAATTCCTGACCGCCTCCGCAGCAATCAAATCGGACGAGGACAAACTGGATGTCCTGACCTCCAAAGTGAACCACCGAGTGTACTCGGTCATCCAAGACGCGACCTCGTACGCGGACGCTATCAAGCTCCTCAAGGACCAGTACACACGCCCAGTGAACGAAGTGTACGCCAGGCACCTTCTGGGGAGTCGTAAACAACAACCTGGGGATTCGACCGTGGAATACCTTCAGGCACTGTCTGTGCTTGGCCGGGCCTGTGGTTGTAAGGATGTAAAGGCCGCCATGTACACAGAGGAACTTATCCGGGACGCTTTTGTAGCGGGCCACAGATCCAATTACACCCGACAGCGACTGTTGGAGCAGAGTGACCTCGACCTCAACAAGGCCTCTGAACTCGCACTATCATTGGATGCAGCCTACCGGGGCATGGATGCCTACTCTTCTGCACCGTGGACGCCGCGGGGAATGACAGCCTGGGACATGGTAGGACCACCTCATAGCGCCGTGCCACCCCAGCCACACCCCAGCAATGGCCCAACTACCGCAGCAGTGCCCCAAGGCCAGAAATGCTGCTTCTGTGGCCAGGCAAAACACCCCAGAGCGCGCTGCCCGGTGAAAAACGCGATCTGCTCGGGCTGTGGGAAGAAGGGACACTACGCTAACATCTGCAGGGCCAAAGCCACCCCGAACCCCAGCAGCGCTGCGTGTGGGCCATGCGGGCCGCCATCTTGGGCCTCCCCGGCCATGTGCGAACCACCGGTACAGCAGCCATTTTGGACGCCTCCAGCCACATGGGGATCATGGACGCCGCCATCTTGGACGACAGCCGGAACGCAGCAGGCCCCCAACACCGCCTCATCTGATACCCGCAGCGACACACCGACCCTTACGCTGGCATCCGTTACACTGGACCAAGTGAGACCGCACCAGCTGGCCAGTTCCACAATGGACATTAAGGTAAATGGCCACGATACAATCTGCCTTTTTGACTCTGGGAGCACGGAGAGCTTCATCCACCCCGACACGGTGCGGCGTTGCTCTCTCCCAGTCCTGCCTGCGCACCTGCGGATTTCTATGGCCTCCGAGTCCCAGTCGGCGGACATCGGCGGCTACTGCGTAGTGACACTCGTAGTAGACGGGACCGTGTACGATCATTTTAAACTTCTGGTCCTGCCCGACCTCTGCGCTGCCGTCCTGCTGGGGTTAGATTTTCAGTGCCACCTTAAAAGTGTTACGATGGCATACGGTGGACCACTACCCCCACTCACAGTCCGCAGCCAGCAGCTCCCAAATTGCCCGCCGCGCACCAGGTGCAACCTCTCCACACTCAGAGTCCCCCCCCCCCCCACTGTTTGCTAACCTCACCCCCGACTGTAAGCCCATCGCCACAAAGAGCAGGCGATACAGTGCCGGGGACAGGGTTTTCATTAAAACCGAAGTGGAGCGGCTCCTGAAGGAAGGGATTATTGAGGGCAGCACCAGCCCCTGGCGAGCCCAGGTTGTGGTCGTTAAGACCGGCGAGAAGCAGCGCCTGGTCATCGACTACAGCCAGACAATAAATCGCTACACCCTGCTGGACGCCTACCCACTCCCCCGTATAGCTGATATGGTCAACCAGATCGCTCAGTACCGCGTCTTCTCGACCATTGACCTGAAATCAGCGTACCACCAGCTCCCTATCCGCCCTGAGGACTGCCAGTATACTGCCTTTGAGGCAAACGGCCGCCTCTACCACTTCCTTAGGGTTCCCTTTGGCGTCACCAACGGGGTCTCCGTCTTCCAAAGGGAGATGGACCGGATGGTAGATCAAAATGCGTTGCAGGCCACTTTCCCATATCTGGACAATGTGACCATCTGCGGCCATGACTTGCAGGACCATGACGCAAACCTCGAAAAATTCCTCCGCACCGCCCAACTCCTGAACCTGACATATAACAAGGAGAAGTGCATATTCCGCACAAACCGCCTCACCATCCTTGGCTGTGTTGTGGAACACGGAGTCATCGGCCCCGACCCCGACCGGATGCGTCCCCTTATGGAACTCCCACTGCCCCACTGCCTCAAGGCCCTGAAGAGGTGCCTAGGGTTTTTCTCCTATTATGCCCAGTGGGTCCCCTACTATGCGGACAAGGCCCATCCGCTGATCAAGTCCACCTCTTTTCCCTTGACGGCAGAGGCCCGCTTAGCCTTCCACCGTATCAAGGAAGACATTGCCAAAGCCACCATGCATGCAGTGGACGAATCCATCCCCTTCCAGGTGGAAAGCGACACGTCCGACTTTGCCCTGGCCGCTACCCTCAATCAGGCGGGGAGACCCATGGCCTTCTTTTCATGAACCCTCCAAGGCCCGGAGACCAGACACTCCGCTGTTGAGAAGGAGGCCCAGGCGATTGTGGAGGCTGTGCGTCATTGGAGGCACTACCTGGCCGGAAAACGATTTACCCTGCTCACTGACCAACGTTCAATTGCTTTCATGTTTAACAACAAGCAGAGGGGCAAAATCAAAAATGACAAGATCTTGAGGTGGAGAATCGAACTTTCCACCTACAATTACGAGTTCTTGTACCGGCCCGGGAAGCTCAATGAACCCCCGGATGCGCTATCGCGTGGCACCTGCGCCAGCGCGCAGATCGATAGACTGCGGGCCCACCACAATGACCTCTGCCACCCGGGGGGGGTCACCAGGTTCTTCCACTTCATCAAGGCCCACAACCTGCCTTACTCTATTGAGGAGGTCAGGACCATGACCAGGAACTGCCAAGTCTGCGCTGAGTGCAAACCGCACTTTTATAGACCAGACAGGGCCCACCTGATAAAAGCCACTCGCCCCTTCGAGCACCTGAGCGTTGATTTTAAAGGGCCTCTCCCCTCCTCCGACCGCAATGTGTACTTCCTCAATATTATTGATGAGTACTCCCGTTTCCCGTTCACCATCCCCTGCCCGGACATGACCAGTGCCACGGTCATTAAATGTCTGAACGACCTCTTCACCCTGTTCGGTTTCCCCAGCTATATCCATAGCGACCGGGGCTCATCGTTTATGAGCGACGAACTCCGTCAGTACCTGCTAACTAGGGGTATTGCCACAAGCAGGACCACCAGTTACAACCCCCGGGGGAACGGACAGGTGGAAAGAGAAAATGCGACAGTTTGGAAGGCTGCCCTGCTAGCCTTAAAGTCTAGGGGCCTTCCAACCTCCCGCTGGCAGGATGTGCTCCCCGATGCGCTCCACTCTATTCGGTCACTGCTCTGCACTGCCACTAACGCCACCCCTCATGAGAAAATGTTTGTCTTCCCAAGGAAGTCTACATTGGGGACATCGCTACCGCCATGGCTGACGTCCCCAGGGCTGGTCCTACTGAGAAGGCATGTGAGGACCCATAAAACGGACCCCCTGGTCGAGAGGGTCGACCTCCTCCACGCCAACCCCCAGTATGCTTACATTGCATACCCGGACGGGCGGGAGGACACATTCTCCATAAGAGACCTTGCACCCTCGGGGGCCGCAGTAACCCACTACTCACTACCACCCCCCCCCACGATCCGATATCCAGCCCCAGCAGACGGCAGGCCTGGGCCCCGCGACCCGCTCGACATCTACGAGGACGACACGCCTGTGCCACAGCCCACGCAGGACTCGACGCCGGAAGCTCCACTACCCCTGCTGTCACCACGCCGATCACAGCGGCAGACAAGACCTCCGGAGAGACTCCAATACACTAACTTTTAATACACTTCACCCCGCCGGACTCAATTTTAAACAAGGGGTGAATGTGGTAAACCACTGTTTGTATTCCACTGTGTACATGCCTGGACATGCCTCGGCTGACTCCTCCCACAAGTCCTAGTATAAAGGTGACTGCTCCCCAGCCCTTTGTATTTCTGGACCGGTCGACCACTCGAGGCAGACCTTCATTCTTTTGTTAATAAAAGCCTTTAGTTACTCTCTTAATTCTCAGTCTTTTATGAGTAATTGATAGCGCATCAGAAATGTTTCACCAAAATTGACTTGGCACAGGCATATCTACAGATGGAGGTTGAGGAGGCCTCTAAAAAGTATCTCACGATAAACACACACGAAGGCCTGTACCAGTACAATCGACTGGTTTTTGGAGTAGCATCAGCTCCAGCTATCTGGCAAAGAGCTATGGAGCAAGTCCTGCAAGGGATTCCAGGGACTCAATGCTACCTAGACGACATCCTTGTAACAGGAGAAAACGACAACGAGCACCTTGCCAATTTGGAGCAGGTGCTCACTAGGCTGAAAAAACGGGGCCTATGAGCGAATCGCCCCAAGTGCGAATTTTTCCAAAATCAGATATCATATTGTGGCCACATAATTAATAATGAAGGGTTGCATAAGTCACCTGAAAAAATTGAAGCGGTTATAAAAGCCCCAGCACCTGAAAATGTTTCACAATTAAGGTTGTTCCTGGGATTAATAAATTACTATCATAAATTTTTACCAAACTTATCAACTCTTCTACACCCTCTTAATGAACTTCTACAAACAGGAGTGATTTGGAAATGGAACGAAGACTGTAAACGTGCCTTCCATAAATGCAAAGACTTAATCACATCCGAAGAAGTTTTGGCTCATTACAACCCATCACTGCCAATCAGACTGGCGTGCGATGCATCCCCTTACGGCATAGGAGCAGTATTATCCCATAAATTCCCTGATGGCTCAGAACAGCCGATAGCTTTTGCGTCACGCTCATTAAACTCAGCTGAGCGTAACTATGCCCAAATGGACAGGGAAGCACTCAGCCTGGTATGGGGAGTGAAGAAATTCAACCATTACCTACACGGACAAAAATTTACCTTGTTGACTGACCATCAACCCCTCATCTCCATATTCAACCCTAAAAAAGGTGTTCCCATTATGACAGCGCAAAGGCTACAGAGGTGGTCCCTTTTTCTAGGGGCACACCAATACAACATAGAATACAAAGGGTCAAAACAGCATGGGAATGCTGACGGTTTATCGCGCCTACCGTTGCCAACGGTAGAAGAGGCACCTACAGTAGACCCACTAGAGATGTTCCACTCTACCATAGTGGAATGTCTACCAGTGACAAATTCTGCCATTGAAAGGGAGACGAGAAATGACCCTACTCTCTCACGGGTCTACGATTTAACAGTGAAGGGATGGCCAGCACATGGCAAACCACTGTTGCCAGCATTCTCGCAAAGAAGAGAACAGCTGTCAGTGTGCCGAGGAACCTTGATGTGTGGATCCAGAGTGGTGATTCCACCCAAACTCCAGGATAAAGTGCTAAAGGAGCTTCACGAGGGGCATCTGGGTGGAGTGAAAATGAAGAAACTAGCTAGGGCGTTTGTATGGTGGCCAGGTATCGATGGAGACATCGAAGAAATGACCAAGAGCTGCCTAGGATGCCAGAAAGTCCAAAACGCACCACCACAAGCCCCTCCACATCCATGGGAGTGGCCCTCATCTCCCTGGCAAAGGGTGCAGTTCGACTTTGCTGGTCCATTTATGGACTCAATGTTCTTAATCGCGGTTGATGCACACTCCAAGTGGCCAGAGGTAATAAAGATGTCCTCCACCACCACGGAAAAAACCATCACAGTATTAAGGACCACATTTGCCAGGAATGGGCTGCCGGAACAGATATGTTCTGATAATGGACCGCAATTTGTGTCCGAAGAATTCAGAAAGTTCTTAAAAAACAATGGGGTTAAGCACTACACGTCTGCCCCACACCATCCCGCCACCAATGGATTGGCTGAAAGGTTTGTCCAGACCTTCAAGAAGGCCATAAAGGCCATGGGTAATGAAGACATAAAACTTCAGCACAAGGTGGATAACTTCTTATTCGCATACAGGAATGCAACACATATGGTTACCAACCAAACTCCCGCCATGATGTTCTTCAATAGAAACCTAAGATGCCGGCTGGATTTGGTCAAGCCCAACATCAGAAGGGACGTGGAGAACCGGCAGTTTCAAGGCATGAATGAAAGGCCAACTAGAACCTTCCAGATAGGTCAACAAGTTTTGGCCCGGGACTACCGTACCGAGAAATGGCAGCCTGGAACTATCTGCACACGACTAGGACCACTGATGTATACCGTGGACATCGGAGAAAGCATAATAAGGCGCCATGCTGACCAAATCATAAAGTCATCCGAAAAGGGACAACCTGCACCACAACTCTATACATCTTACGATGAAGTAGAGATACCCATATCTACCGCCGATCCGGTGATACTGGAACCCGATGAACCCGACACTGGCATTCAAGCCGAATCAGCCTTGCCAGAAGAACCTACTACACCACCAGAAACTATTACACCCCTGAGACGTTATCCGGACCGGGTCAGGAAGCCTCCTGAGAGACTAACTTATAAATAATTAACTACAGCAATGTATATTATTTTGCTTATAACATGTAATTAATAATTACTTAAAATATGATGTACTGGTTAGCTAAAAGGGGAGGAATTGTGGTGTATGTGCCTTTAAGAGCCCCAGGTGTGCTGCAATGCCGGTAATTGCCACTCGGGCTATATAAGCCTGTATATTGTGCATATCCGTTAGAAACCGCCCCAGACTTTGCTTACTAAATACCTATGAACCAATTCCTGTCTTCAGAGTCTTTATCAACACACGGACACTACAATCTCACTGGGTGAGATGCCACTGGGAGAGATGTCACCGGGAGTGGTGTCACTGGGAGAGATGTCACTGGGAGAGATGTCAATGGGAGAGGTGTCACTGGGAAAAATGTCACTGGGAGAGATGCCACTGGGAGAGGTGTCACTGGGAGAGATGTCACTGGGAGAGATGACACTGGGAGAAATGTCACTGGGAGAGGTGTCACTGGGAGAGGTGTCACTGGGAGAGGGTTCTCTGGGAGAGGGGTCACTGGGAGACGTTTCACTGGGAGAGATGTTACTGCAAAAAATATCACTGGGAGAGATGTCACTGGGGAGGTGTCACTGGGAGAGATGTCACTGGGAGAGGAGTCACTGGGAGAGATGTCACTGGGAGAGGTATCACTGGGAGAGGTGTCACTGGAAGAGATGTTACTGCTAAAAATATCACTGTGAGAGATGTCACTGGGGAGGTGTCATTGGGAGAGATGTCACTGGGAGAGGAGTCACTGGGAGAGATGTCACTGGGTGAGGTGTCACTGTGAGAGATGTCACTGTGAAAGATGTCACTGGGAGAGATGTGACTGGGAGAGATGTCACTGGGAGAAATGTCACTGGGAGAGGTGTCACTGGGAGAGGGGTCACTGGGAGATGTTTCACTGGGAGAGATGTTACTGCAAAAAATATCACTGGGAGAGATGTCACTGGGGAGGTGTCACTGGGAGAGATGTCACTGGGAGAGGAGTCACTGGGAGAGATGTCACTGGGAGAGGTATCACTGGGAGAGGTGTCACTGGGAGAGATGTCACTGGGAGAGATGTCACTGGGAGAGATGTCACTGGAGGATGTGTCACTAGGAGAGATGACACTGGGAGAGGCATCACTGGGAGAGATGTCACTGGGTGAGGAGTCACTGAGAGAGGAGTCACTGGGAGAGGTGTCACTGTGAGAGTTTTCACTGGGATAGTTGTCACTGGTAGAGATGTCACTGGGATAGGTTTCACTGGGAGAGGTTTCACTGGGAGAGATGTCACTGGGAGAGGTTTCACTGGGAGAGGTGACATTGGGAGAAATGTCACTTGGAGTGAAATCATCGAGAGAGATGGCACTGGGAGAGTTTTCACTTGGAGAGGAGTCAATGTGAGAGATGGCATTGGGAGAGTTTTCAATGGAGGAGATTTCACTGGGGAGGTGTCATTGGGCATGTTTCACTGGGAAAGTGTCACTGGGAGAGATATCACTTGGAGAGATGTCACTTGGCGAGGTGTCATTGTGAGAGATGTCACTGGGAGAGATGTCACTGGATGAGATGTCACTGGGAAAGATATCACTGGGAAAGATGTCACTGGGAGAGATGCTACTGGGAGACATGTCACTAGGAGAGGTGTCACTGGGAAAGATGTCACTGGGAGAGATGTCAATGGGAGAGGGGTCACTGGGAAAAATTTCACTGGGAGAGATTTCATTGGGAGAGGTGTTACTGAAAAGATGTCACTGGGAGGGATTTCACTGGGAGAGATGTCACTGGGAAAGATCTCACTGGGAGAGATGTCACTGGGAGAGATGTCACTGGGAGTGATGTCGCTGGGAGAGATGTCACTGGGAGAGATGCCACTGGGAGAGGTGTCACTGGAAGTGATGTCACTGGGAGAGATGTAACTGGGCGAGATGCCCCTGGGAAAGATGTCACTGGGAGAGGTTTCACTGGGAGAGGTGACACTGGGAGAGGAGTCACTCAGAGAGATGTCACTGGGAGCGATGTCACTGCCAAATAATCTCACTGGGAGAGATGTCTCTTGGAGAGATGTCACTGGGAGAGATGTCACTGGGAGAGGTGTCATTGTGAGAGATGTCACTGGGATAGATGTCACTGGGAGAGATTTCACTGGGAGAGGTATCAATGGGAACATAAGAACATAAGAACATCAGAAGCAGGAGCAGGAGTAGGCCAATCGGCCCCTCGAGCCTGCTCCGCCATTCAATAAGATCATGGCTGATCTGATCCTAACCGTCAATCCTCTATCACAGAACCATCTCCTGAATCTAACAGAATTAGACACACGAAATAGGAGCAGGATTAGGCTACATGGCCCCTGGGCCCACTCCGCTGCCCACAGGGCCATGACCGATCCGAACCTAGACTCATGTCCAAATTCCTGCCCGCTCCCCGTAACCCTTAATTCCCTTCACTTCTTGGAAACTGTCTATTTCTGTTTTAAATTTATGTAATGATGTAGCTTCTACAGCTTTTTGGGGCAGCATATTCCATGGACCTACCACCCTCTGAGTGAAGTAGTTCCTCCTCATCTCAGTTTTGAAAGATCAGCCCCTTATTCTAAGACTATGCCCCCTAGTTCTAGTTTCACCCATCATCGGGAACATCCTCCCCGCATCCACCCGATCCAACCCCTTCACAATCTTATATGTTTCAATAAGATCACCTCTCATTCTTCTGAACTCCAATGAGTAGAATCCCAATCTACTCAACCTCTCCTCATATGTCCATCCCCTCATCCCCGGGATTAACCGAGTGAACCTTCTTTGTACTGACTCGAGAGCAAGTATGTCCATTCTTAAGCATGGACACCAAAACTGTACGCAGTATTCCAGGTGTGGTCTCAACAATACCTTGTACAACTGAAGCAATACCTCCCTATTTTTATATTCTATCCGCCTAGCAATGAAAGCCAACCTTCCATTGGCCTTCTTAATCGCTTGCTGCACCTGCATACTAACCTTTTGAGTTTCGTGCACCAGGACCCCCAGATACCTTTGTACTTCAGTACTTTCAAGTTTCTTGCCATTAAGATAATAACTTGCTCTACGAAGTCACTGGAAGAGTTGTCACTGGATGAGATGTCACTGGGAGAGGTGTTACTGGGAGAGATGTCACTGGTTGTGGTGTCACTGGGAAAAATGTCACCGGGAGATATGTCTCCGGGAGCGGTGTCACAGGGAGAGATGTCACTGGGAGAGATGTCACTGGCAGAGATGTCACTGGGAAAGATGTCACTGGGAGAGATGTCACTGGGAGAGATGTCACTGGGAGAGGTGTCACTGGGAGAGGTGTCACTGGGAGAGGAGTCTCTGGGAGATGTGTCACTGGAAGAGATGTTGCTGTGAAAAATATCACTGGTAGAGATGTCACTGGAGAGGTGTCACTGGGAGAGATGTCACTGGGAGAGGAGTCACTGGGAGAGATGTCACTGGGTGAGGTGTCACTGTGAGAGATGTCACTGTGAAAGATGTCACTGTGTGAGATGTCACTGGGAGTGATGTCACTGGGTGAAATGTCACTGGGAGAGGTGTCACTGGGTGAGGTGTCACTGGGTGAGGATTCTCTGGGAGAGGTGTCACTGGAAGAGATGTTACTGCGAAAAATATCACTGGGAGAGATGTCACTGGGGAGGTCTCATTGGGAGAGATGTCACTGGGAGAGATGTCACTGGGAGAAATGTCACTGGGAAAGGTGTCACTGGAAGAGGTTTCACTGGGAGAGCTTTCACTGGGAGAGATGTTACTGCAAAAGATATCACTGGGAGAAATGTCACTGGGGTGGTGTCATTGGGAGAGATGTCACTGGGAGAGGATTCACTGGGAGAGATGTCAATGGGAGAGGTGTCACTGGGAAAAATGTCGCTGGGAGAGATGTCACTGGGAGAGATGTCACTGGGAGAAATGTCACTGGGAGAGGTGGCACTGGGAGAGGTGTCACTAGGAGTGGAGTCACACAGAGAGGTGTCACTGGGAGAGATGTCACTGGGAGAGATGTCACTGGGAGAAATGTCACTGGGAGAGGTGTCACTGGGAGAGGTGTCACTGGGAGAGGATTCTCTGGGAGAGGGGTCACTGGGAGACGTTTCACTGGGAGAGATGTTACTGCAAAATATATCACTGGGAGAGATGTCACTGGGGAGGTGTCACTGGGAGAGATGTCACTGGGAGAGGAGTCACTGGGAGAGATGTCACTGGGAGAGGTATCACTGGGAGAGGTGTCACTGGAAGAGATGTTACTGCTAAAAATATCACTGTGAGAGATGTCACTGGGGAGGTGTCATTGGGAGAGATGTCACTGGGAGAGGATTCACTGGGAGAGATGTCAATGGGAGAGGTGTCACTGGGAAAAATGTCACTGGGAGAGATGTCACTGGGAGAGATGTCACTGGGAGAGGTGGCACTGGGAGAGGTGTCACTAGGAGTGGAGTCACATGGAGAGGTGTCACTGGGAGAGATGTCACTGGGAGAGATGTCACTGGGAGAAATGTCACTGGGAGAGGTGTCACTGGGAGAGGTGTCACTGGGAGAGGATTCTCTGGGAGAGGGGTCACTGGGAGACGTTTCACTGGGAGAGATGTTACTGCAAAAAATATCACTGGGAGAGATGTCACTGGGGAGGTGTCACTGGGAGAGATGTCACTGGGAGAGGAGTCACTGGGAGAGATGTCTCTGGGAGAGGTATCACTGGGAGAGGTGTCACTGGAAGAGATGTTACTGCTAAAAATATCACTGTGAGAGATGTCACTGGGGAGGTGTCATTGGGAGAGATGTCACTGGGAGAGGAGTCACTGGGAGAGATGTCACTGGGTGAGGTGTCACTGTGAGAGATGTCACTGTGAAAGATGTCACTGGGAGAGATGTGACTGGGAGAGAGGTCACTGGGAGATGTTTCACTGGGAGAGATGTTACTGCAAAAAATATCACTGGGAGAGATGTCACTGGGGAGGTGTCACTGGGATAGATGTCACTGGGAGAGGAGTCACTGGGAGAGATGTCACTGGGAGAGGTATCACTGGGAGAGGTGTCACTGGGAGAGACGTCACTGGGAGAGATGTCTCTGGGAGAGATGTCACTGGAGGATGTGTCACTAGGAGAGATGACACTGGGTGAGGCATCACTGGGAGAGATGTCACTGGGTGAGGAGTCACTGAGAGAGGAGTCACTGGGAGAGGTGTCACTGTGAGAGTTTTCACTGGGATAGTTGTCACTGGTAGAGATGTCACTGGGATAGGTTTCACTGGGAGAGGTTTCACTGGGAGAGATGTCACTGGGAGAGGTTTCACTGGGAGAGGTGACATTGGGAGAAATGTCACTTGGAGTGAAATCATCGAGAGAGATGGCACTGGGAGAGTTTTCACTTGGAGAGGAGTCAATGTGAGAGATGGCATTGGGAGAGTTTTCAATGGAGGAGATTTCACTGGGGTGGTGTCATTGGGCATGTTTCACTGGGAAAGTGTCACTGGGAGAGATATCACTTGGAGAGATGTCACTTGGTGAGGTGTCATTGTGAGAGATGTCACTGGGAGACATGTCACTGGATGAGATGTCACTGGGAAAGATATCACTGGGAAAGATGTCACTGGGAGAGATGCTACTGGGAGACATGTCACTAGGAGAGGTGTCACTGGGAAAGATGTCACTGGGAGAGATGTCAATGGGAGAGGGGTCACTGGGAAAAATTTCACTGGGAGAGATTTCATTGGGAGAGGTGTTACTGAAAAGATGTCACTGGGAGGGATTTCACTGGGAGAGATGTCACTGGGAAAGTTCTCACTGGGAGAGATGTCACTGGGAGAGATGTCACTGGGAGTGATGTCACTGGGAGAGATGTCACTGGGAGAGATGCCACTGGGAGAGGTGTCACTGGAAGTGATGTCACTGGGAGAGATGTAACTGGGCGAGATGCCCCTGGGAAAGATGTCACTGGGAGAGGTGTCACTGGGAGAGGTGACACTGGGAGAGGAGTCACTCAGAGAGATGTCACTGGGAGCGATGTCACTGCCAAATAATCTCACTGGGAGAGATGTCTCTTGGAGAGATGTCACTGGGAGAGATGTCACTGGGTGAGGTGGCACTGGGAGAGTTGTCACTGGGAGAGATGTCACTGCGAGAGATGTCACTGGGAGAGATGTCACTGGGAGAGGTGTCACTGGGAGAGGTGGCACTGGGAGAGGTGTCACTGGGAGAGATGTCAATGCCAAAGATGTAAGTGGGAGAGATGTCATAGGGAGAGATGTCACTGGGAGAGATATCACTGGGAGAGGTGTCACTGGGAGAGGCATCACTGGGAGAGATATCACTGGGTGAGGAGTCACTGAGAGAGGAGTCACTGGGAGAGGTGTCACTGGGAGAGGTTCCACTGGGAGAGTTGTCACTGGTAGAGATGTCCCTGGGAGAGGTTTCACTTGGAGAGATGTCACTGGGAGAGATGTCACTGGGAGAGGTTTCACTGGCAGAGGTGTCATTGGGAGAAATGTCACTTGGTGTGAAATCATCAAAAGAGATGGCACTGGGAGAGTTTTCACTTGGAGAGGAGTCAATGTGAGAGATGGCATTGGGAGAGATTTCAATGGAGGAGATTTCACTGGGGAGGTGTCATTGGGGCATGTGTCACTGGGAAAGTGTCACTGGGAGAGATATCACTTGGAGAGATGTCACTGGGAGAGGTGTCATTATGAGAGATGTCACTGGGAGAGATGTCACTGGATGAGATGTCACTGGGAAAGATATCACTGGGAAAGATGTCACTGGGAGAGATGCTACTGGGAGACATGTCACTGGGAGAGGTGTCACTGGGAAAGATGTCACTGGGAGAGATGTCAATGGGAGAGGGGTCACTGTGAAAAATTTCACTGGGAGAGTTTTCATTGGGAGAGGTGTTACTGAAAAGATGTCACTGGGAGGGATTTCACTGGGAGAGATGTCACTGGGAAAGATCTCACTGGGAGAGATGTCACTGGGAGAGATGTCACTGGGAGTGATGTCACTGGGAGAGATGTCACTGGGAGAGATGCCACTGGGAGAGGTGTCACTGGGAGTGATGTCACTGGGAGAGATGTAACTGGGCGAGATGCCCCTGGGAAAGATGTCACTGGGAGAGGTGTCACTGGGAGAGGTGACACTGGGAGAGGAGTCACTCAGAGAGATGTCACTGGGAGCGATGTCACTGCCAAATAATCTCACTGGGAGAGATGTCTCTTGGAGAGATGTCACTGGGAGAGGTGTCACTGGGTGAGGTGGCACTGGGAGAGTTGTCACTGGGAGAGATGTCACTGTGAGAGATGTCACTGGGATAGATGTCACTGGGAGAGATGTCACTGGGAGAGATGGCACTGGGAGAGGTGTCACTGGGAGAGATGTCAATGCCAAAGATGTCAGTGGGAGAGATGTCATAGGGAGAGATGTCACTGGGAGAGATGTCACTGGGAGAGGTGTCACTGGGAGAGGTGTCACTGTGAGAGAATTCACTCGGAGAGGTGTCACTGTGAGAGATGTCTCTGTGAAAGATGTCACTGGGAGAGATGTCACTGGGAGAGATGTCACTGGGAGAGATATCACTATGGGGAAGTGTCACTGTGAGAGATGTCACTGGGAGAGGCATCACTGGGAGAGATATCACTGGGCGAGGAGTCACTGAGAGAGGATTCACTGGGAGAGGTGTCACTGGTAGAGATGTCCCTGGGAGAGGTTCCACTGGGAGAGTTGTCACTGGTAGTGATGTCCCTGGGAGAGGTTTCACTTGGAGAGATGTCACTGGGAGAGATGTCACTGGGAGAGGTTTCACTGGCAGAGGTGTCATTGGGAGAAATGTCACTTGGTGTGAAATCATCAAAAGAGATGGCACTGGGAGAGTTTTCACTTGGAGAGGAGTCAATGTGAGAGATGACATTGGGAGATATTTCACTGGATGAGATTTCACTGGGGAGGTGTCATTGGGAGATGTGTCACTGGGTAATGTGCCACTGGGAGAGATATCATTTGGAGAGATGACACTGGGAGAGGTGTCATTGTGAGAGATGTCACTGGGAGAGATGTCAATGGGACAGGTGTCACTGGAAAATATGTCACTGGGAGTGTTTTCATTGGGAGAGGTGTTACTGAAAAGATGTCACTGGGAGGGATTTCACTGGCAATGCTGTCACTGGGAAAGTTCTCAATGGGAGAGATGTCACTGGGAGCGTTGTCACTGGGTGTGGTGTCACTGGGAGAGATGTCACTGGGAAAGATGTCAATGGGAGAGGTGTCACAGAGAAAAATGCCACTGGGAGAGATGTCTCCGGGAGAGTTATCACTGGGAGAGATGTCACTGGGAGAGATGTCACTGGGAAAGATGTCACTGGGAGTAATGTCACTGGGAGAGATGTCACTGGGAGAGGTTTCACTGGGACAGGTATCATTGGGAGAGATGTCACTTGGAGTGAAATCATCGAGAGAGATGGCACTGGGAGAGTTTTCACTTGGAGAGGAGTCAATGTGAGAGATGGCATTGGGAGAGATTTCACTGGAGGAGATTTCACTGGGGAGGTGTCATTGGGAGATGTGTCACTGGGAAAGATGTCACTGGGAGAGATATCACTTGGAGAGATGTCACTGGGAGACGTGTCATTGTGAGAGATGTCACTGGGATAGATGTCACTGGGAGAGGTTTCACTGGGAGAGTTATCACTGGGAAAGAATTCACTGGGAGAGATGTCACTGGATGAGATGTCACTGGGAAAGATATCACTGGGAAATATGTCACTGGGAGAGATGCTACTGGGAGATATGTCACTGGGAGAGGTGTC
Source organism: Somniosus microcephalus (assembly GCF_052327205.1). Lineage (NCBI taxonomy): Eukaryota > Metazoa > Chordata > Chondrichthyes > Squaliformes > Somniosidae > Somniosus > Somniosus microcephalus. The sequence continues at coordinate 75,595,533 of NC_140999.1, read as the reverse complement.
ACTGGGAGAGATGTCACTGGGAGAGATGTCAATGGGAGAGAGGTCACTGGGAAAAATTTCACTGGGAGAGATTTCATTGGGAGAGGTGTTACTGAAAAGATGTCACTAGGTGGGATTTCACTGGGAGAGAAGTCACTGGGAAAGATCTCACTGGGAGAGATGTCACTGGGAGAGATGTCACTGGGAGTGGTGTCACTGGGAGAGATGTCACTGCGAGAGATGTCACTGGGAGCAATGTCACTGTCAAAGGTCTCACTGGAAGAGATGACACTTGAGGAGATGTGAGAGATGTCAATGGGAGAGGTGTCACTGGGAAAAATGGCACTGGGAGAGATGCCACTGGGAGAGGAGTCACTGGGAGTGATGTCACAGGGAGAGATGTAACTGGGCGAGATGTCCCTGGGAAAGATGTCACTGGGAGAGATGTCACTGGGAGAGAAGTCACTGGGAGTGATGTCACTGCGAGAGGTGTCACTGGGAGCAATGTCACTGTCAAAGATCTCACTGGAAGAGATGACACTTGAGGAGATGTCACTGGGAGAGATGTCACTGGGAGTTGTGTCACTGGGTGAGGTGACACTGGGAGAGGAGTCACTCAGAGAGATGTCACTGGGAGCGATGTCACTGCCAAATAATCTCACTGGGAGAGATGTCACTTGGACTGATGTCACTGGGAGAGATGTCACTGGGAGAGGTGACACTGGGAGAGTTGTCACTGGGAGAGGATTCACTCAGAGAGGTCTCACTGTGAGAGATGTCACTGTGAAAGATGTCACTGTGAGAGATGTAACTGGGAGAGATGTCACTGGGAAAGATGTCACTGGGAGAGATGTCACTGCGAGAGATTTCACTGGGAGAGGTGTCACTGGGAGAGGTGTCACTGGGAGAGCAGTCACTTGGAGATGTGCCACTGTGAGAGATGTCTCTGCGAAAGATTTCACTGGGACAGATGTCACTGGGAGAGATGTCACTGCCATAGATGTCAGTGGGAGAGATGTCATTGGGAGAGATGTCACTGGGAGAGATGTCACTGGGAGAGGTGTCACTGAGTGAGCTGTCACTGGGAGAGAATTCACTCGGAGAGGTGTCACTGTGAGAGATGTCACTGCAAAAGGTGTCCCTGGGAGAGATGTCACTGGGAGAGATGTCACTGGGAGAGATGTCACTTCGAGAGATATCACTGGGGGACGTGTCACTGGGAGAGAAGTCACTAGGAGAGGCATCACTGGGAGAGATATCACTGGGTGAGGAGTCACTGAGAGAGGAGTCACTGGGAGAGGTGTCACTGCGGGAGGTTCCACTGGCAGAGTTGTCACTGGTAGAGATGTCCCTGGGAGAGGTTTCACTTGGAGAGATGTCACTGGGAGAAATGTCACTGGGAGAGGTTTCACTTGGAGAGATGTCACTGGGAGAGGTTTCACTTGGAGAGATGTCACTGGGAGAAATGTCACTGGGAGAGGTTTCATTTGGAGAGATGTCACTGGGAGAGATGTCACTGGAAGAGTTTTCACTTGGAGAGGAGTCAATGTGAGAGATGACATTGGGAGATATTTCACTGGAGGAGATTTCACTGGGGAGGTGTCATTGGGAGATGTGTCACTAGGTAAGGTTTCACTGGGAGAGATATCATTTGGAGAGATGTCACTGGGAGAGGTGTCACTGTGAGAGAGGTCACTGGGAGAGATGTCAATGGGAGAGGTGTCACTTCAAAATATGACACTGGGAGAGATTTCATTGGGAAAGGTGTTACTGAAAAGATGTCACAGGGAGGGATTTCACTGGCAATGATGTCACTGGGAAAGATCTCACTGGGAGAGATGTCACTGGGAGAGATGTCACTGGGTGTGGTGTCACTGGGAGAGATGTCACTGGGAGAGATTTCAATGGGAGAGGTGTCACAGAGAAAAATGCCACTGGGAGAGATGTGTCCGGGAGAGGTGTCACTGAGAGAGGTGTCACTGGGAGAGATGTCACTGGGAGAGGTGTCACTGGGAGAGATGTCACTGGGAGAGATGTCACTGGGAGAGGTGTCACTGGGAGCGGTGTCACTGGGAGAGAAGTCTCTGGGAGAGGTGTCACTGGAAGATATGTTAATGCGAAAAATATCACTGGGAGAGATGTCACTGGGAGAGGAGTCACTGGGAGAGATGTCACTGGGTGAGGTGTCACTGGGAGAGGTTTCACTGGGACAGGTATCATTGGGAGAGATGTCACTTGGAGTGAAATCATCGAGAGAGATGGCACTGGGAGAGTTTTCACTTGGAGAGGAGTCAATGTGAGAGATGGCATTGGGAGAGATTTCACTGGAGGAGATTTCACTGGGGAGGTGTCATTGGGAGATGTGTCACTGGGAAAGATGTCACTGGGAGAGATATCACTTGGAGAGATGTCACTGGGAGACGTGTCATTGTGAGAGATGTCACTGGGATAGATGTCACTGGGAGAGGTTTCACTGGGAGAGTTATCACTGGGAAAGAATTCACTGGGAGAGATGTCACTGGATGAGATGTCACTGGGAAAGATATCACTGGGAAATATGTCACTGGGAGAGATGCTACTGGGAGATATGTCACTGGGAGAGGTGTCACTGGGAGAGATGTCACTGGGAGAGATGTCAATGGGAGAGAGGTCACTGGGAAAAATTTCACTGGGAGAGATTTCATTGGGAGAGGTGTTACTGAAAAGATGTCACTAGGTGGGATTTCACTGGGAGAGAAGTCACTGGGAAAGATCTCACTGGGAGAGATGTCACTGGGAGAGATGTCACTGGGAGTGGTGTCACTGGGAGAGATGTCACTGCGAGAGATGTCACTGGGAGCAATGTCACTGTCAAAGGTCTCACTGGAAGAGATGACACTTGAGGAGATGTGAGAGATGTCAATGGGAGAGGTGTCACTGGGAAAAATGGCACTGGGAGAGATGCCACTGGGAGAGGAGTCACTGGGAGTGATGTCACAGGGAGAGATGTAACTGGGCGAGATGTCCCTGGGAAAGATGTCACTGGGAGAGATGTCACTGGGAGAGAAGTCACTGGGAGTGATGTCACTGCGAGAGGTGTCACTGGGAGCAATGTCACTGTCAAAGATCTCACTGGAAGAGATGACACTTGAGGAGATGTCACTGGGAGAGATGTCACTGGGAGTTGTGTCACTGGGTGAGGTGACACTGGGAGAGGAGTCACTCAGAGAGATGTCACTGGGAGCGATGTCACTGCCAAATAATCTCACTGGGAGAGATGTCACTTGGACTGATGTCACTGGGAGAGATGTCACTGGGAGAGGTGACACTGGGAGAGTTGTCACTGGGAGAGGATTCACTCAGAGAGGTCTCACTGTGAGAGATGTCACTGTGAAAGATGTCACTGTGAGAGATGTAACTGGGAGAGATGTCACTGGGAAAGATGTCACTGGGAGAGATGTCACTGCGAGAGATTTCACTGGGAGAGGTGTCACTGGGAGAGGTGTCACTGGGAGAGCAGTCACTTGGAGATGTGCCACTGTGAGAGATGTCTCTGCGAAAGATTTCACTGGGACAGATGTCACTGGGAGAGATGTCACTGCCATAGATGTCAGTGGGAGAGATGTCATTGGGAGAGATGTCACTGGGAGAGATGTCACTGGGAGAGGTGTCACTGAGTGAGCTGTCACTGGGAGAGAATTCACTCGGAGAGGTGTCACTGTGAGAGATGTCACTGCAAAAGGTGTCCCTGGGAGAGATGTCACTGGGAGAGATGTCACTGGGAGAGATGTCACTTCGAGAGATATCACTGGGGGACGTGTCACTGGGAGAGAAGTCACTAGGAGAGGCATCACTGGGAGAGATATCACTGGGTGAGGAGTCACTGAGAGAGGAGTCACTGGGAGAGGTGTCACTGCGGGAGGTTCCACTGGCAGAGTTGTCACTGGTAGAGATGTCCCTGGGAGAGGTTTCACTTGGAGAGATGTCACTGGGAGAAATGTCACTGGGAGAGGTTTCACTTGGAGAGATGTCACTGGGAGAGGTTTCACTTGGAGAGATGTCACTGGGAGAAATGTCACTGGGAGAGGTTTCATTTGGAGAGATGTCACTGGGAGAGATGTCACTGGAAGAGTTTTCACTTGGAGAGGAGTCAATGTGAGAGATGACATTGGGAGATATTTCACTGGAGGAGATTTCACTGGGGAGGTGTCATTGGGAGATGTGTCACTAGGTAAGGTTTCACTGGGAGAGATATCATTTGGAGAGATGTCACTGGGAGAGGTGTCACTGTGAGAGAGGTCACTGGGAGAGATGTCAATGGGAGAGGTGTCACTTCAAAATATGACACTGGGAGAGATTTCATTGGGAAAGGTGTTACTGAAAAGATGTCACAGGGAGGGATTTCACTGGCAATGATGTCACTGGGAAAGATCTCACTGGGAGAGATGTCACTGGGAGAGATGTCACTGGGTGTGGTGTCACTGGGAGAGATGTCACTGGGAGAGATTTCAATGGGAGAGGTGTCACAGAGAAAAATGCCACTGGGAGAGATGTGTCCGGGAGAGGTGTCACTGAGAGAGGTGTCACTGGGAGAGATGTCACTGGGAGAGGTGTCACTGGGAGAGATGTCACTGGGAGAGATGTCACTGGGAGAGGTGTCACTGGGAGCGGTGTCACTGGGAGAGAAGTCTCTGGGAGAGGTGTCACTGGAAGATATGTTAATGCGAAAAATATCACTGGGAGAGATGTCACTGGGAGAGGAGTCACTGGGAGAGATGTCACTGGGTGAGGTGTCAGTGTGAGAGATGTCACTGTGAAAGATGTCACTGGGAGAGATGTCACTGGGAGAGATGTCACTGGGAGAAATGTCACTGGGAGAGGTGGCACTGGGAGAGGTTTCACTGGGAGAGGAGTCACTCGGAGAGGTGTCACTGTGAGAGATGTCATTGTGAAAGGTGTCACTGGGAGAGATGTCACTGGGAGAGATGTCACTGGGAGAAATGTCACTGGGAGAGGTGTCACTGGGTGAGGTGACACTGGGAGAGGAGTCACTCAGAGAGATGTCACTGGGAGAGATGTAACTGGGCGAGATGTCCCTGGGAAAGATGTCACTGTGAGAGATGTCACTGGGAGAGAAGTCACTGGGAGAGATGTCACTGCGAGAGATGTCACTGGGAGCAACGTCACTGTCAAAGATCTCACTGGAAGAGATGACACTTGAGGAGATGTCACTGGGAGAGATGTCACTGGGAGAGGTGTCACTGGGTGAGGTGACACTGGGAGAGGAGTCACTCAGAGAGATGTCACTGGGAGCGATGTCACTGCCAAATAATCTCACTGGGAGAGATGTCACTTGGACTGATGTCACTGGGAGAGATGTCACTGGGAGTGGTGGCACTGGGAGAGGTTTCACTGGGAGAGGAGTAACTCGGAGAGGTGTCACTGTGAGAGATGTCCTTGTGAAAGATGTCACTGGGAGAGATGTCACTGGGAGAGATGTCACTGGGAGAAATGTCACTGGGAGAGGTGTCACTGGGAGAGGTGTCACTGGGAGAGGAGTCTCTGGGAGTGGTGTCACTGGAAGAGATGTTACTGCGAAAAATATCACTGGGAGAAATGTCACTCGGGAGGTGTCACTGGGAGAGATGTCACTGGGAGAGGAGTCACTGGGAGACATGTCACTGGGTGAGGTGTCACTGTGAGAGATGTCACTGTGAAAGATGTCACTGGGAGAGATGTCACTGGGAGAGATGTCACTGGGAGAAATGTCACTGGGAGTGGTGTCACTGGGAGCGGTGTCACCGGGGGAGAAGTCTCTGGGAGAGGTGTCACTGGAAGATATGTTACTGCGAAAAATATCACTGGGAGAGATGTCACTGGGAGAGGAGTCACTGGGAGAGATGTCACTGGGTGAGGTGTCAGTGTGAGAGATGTCACTGTGAAAGATGTCACTGGGAGAGATGTCACTGGGAGAGATGTCACTGGGAGAAATGTCACTGGGAGAGGTGGCACTGGGAGAGGTTTCACTGGGAGAGGAGTCACTCGGAGAGGTGTCACTGTGAGAGATGTCATTGTGAAAGATGTCACTGGGAGAGATGTCACTGGGAGAGATGTCACTGGGAGAAATGTCACTGGGAGAGGTGTCACTGGGTGAGGTGACACTGGGAGAGGAGTCACTCAGAGAGATGTCACTGGGAGCGATGTCACTGCCAAATAATCTCACTGGGAGAGATGTCCTTTGGACTGATGTCACTGGGAGAGATGTCACTGGGAGAAGTGACACTGGGAGAATTGTCACTGGGAGAGGATTCACTCAGAGAGGTCTCACTGTGAGAGATGTCACTGTGAAAGATGTCACTGTGAGAGATGTAACTGGGAGAGATGTCACTGGGAAAGATGTCACTGGGAGAGATGTCACTGCGAGAGATTTCACTGGGAGCGGTGTCACTGGGAGAGGTGTCACTGGGAGAGCAGTCACTTGGAGATGTGTCACTGTGAGAGATGTCTCTGTGAAAGATTTCACTGGGACAGATGTCACTGGGAGAGATGTCACTGCCAAAGATGTCAATGGGAGAGATGTCTTTGGGAGAGATGTCACTGGGAGAGATGTCACTGGGAGAGGTGTCACTGAGTGAGCTGTCACTGGGAGAGAATTCACTCGGAGAGGTGTCACTGTGAGAGATGTCACTGCGAAAGATGTCACTGGGAGAGATGTCACTGGGAGAGATGTCACTGGGAGAGATGTCACTGGGAGAGATATCACTGGGGGACGTGTCACTGGGAGAGAAGTCACTGGGAGAGGCTTCACTGGGAGAGATATCACTGGGTGAGGAGTCACTGAGAGAGGAGTCACTGGGAGAGGTGTCACTGCGGGAGGTTCCACTGGCAGAGTTGTCACTGGTAGAGATGTCCCTGGGAGAGGTTTCACTTGGAGAGATGTCACTGGGAGAAATGTCACTGGGAGAGGTTTCACTTGGAGAGATGTCACTGGGAGAGGTTTCACTTGGAGAGATGTCACTGGGAGAAATGTCACTGGGAGAGGTTTCACTTGGAGAGATGTCACTGGGAGAGATGTCACTGGAAGAGTTTTCACTTGGAGAGGAGTCAATGTGAGAGATGACATTGGGAGATATTTCACTGGAGGAGATTTCACTGGGGAGGTGTCATTGGGAGATGTGTCACTAGGTAAGGTTTCACTGCGAGAGATATCATTTGGAGAGATGTCACTGGGAGAGGTGTCACTGTGAGAGATGTCACTGGGAGAGATGTCAATGGGAGAGGTGTCACTTCAAAATATGACACTGGGAGAGATTTCATTGGGAAAGGTGTTACTGAAAAAATGTCACAAGGAGGGATTTCACTGGCAATGATGTCACTGCGAAAGATCTCACTGGGAGAGATGTCACTGGGAGAAATGTCACTGGGTGTGGTGTCACTGGGAGAGATGTCACTGGGAGAGATTTCAATGGGAGAGGTGTCACAGAGAAAAATGCCACTGGGAGAGATGTGTCCGGGAGAGGTGTCAATGAGAGAGGTTTCACTGGGAGAGATGTCACTGGGAGAGGTGTCACTGGGAGAGATGTCACTGGGAGAGATGTCACTGGGAGAGGTGTCACTGGGAGCGGTGTCACTCAGAGAGAAGTCTCTGGGAGAGGTGTCACTGGAAGATATGTTACTGCGAAAAATATCACTGGGAGAGATGTCACTGGGAGAGGAGTCACTGGGAGAGATGTCACTGGGTGAGGTGTCAGTGTGAGACATGTCACTGTGAAAGATGTCACTGGGAGAGATGTCACTGGGAGAGATGTCACTGGGAGAAATGTCACTGGGAGAGGTGGCACTGGGAGAGGTTTCACTGGGAGAGGAGTCACTCGGAGAGGTGTCACTGTGAGAGATGTAATTGTGAAAGATGTCACTGGGAGAGATGTCACTGGGAGAGATGTCACTGGGAGAAATGTCACTGGGAGAGGTGTCACTGGGTGAGGTGACACTGGGAGAGGAGTCACTCAGAGAGATGTCACTGGGAGCGATATCACTGCCAAATAATCTCAATGGGAGAGATGTCACTTGGACTGATGTCACTGGGAGACATGTCACTGGGAGAGGTTTCACTGGGAAAGGTGTCATTGGGAGAAATGTCACTTGGAATGAATCATCAAGAGAGATGGCATTGGGAGAGTTTTCACTTGGAGAGGAGTCAATGTGAGAGATGACATTGGGAGAGATTTCACTGGAGGAGATATCACTGGGGAGGTTTCATTGGGAGATGTGTCACTGGGTAAGATGTCACTGGGAGAGATATCATTTGGAGAGATGTCACTGGGAGAGGTGTCACTGTGAGAGATGTCACTGGGAGAGATGTCAATGGGAGAGGTGTCACTGGGAGAGATGTCACTGGGTGTGGTGATACTGGGAGAGATGTCACTGGGAGAGTATTCAATGGGAGAGGTGTCACGGAGAAAAATGCCACTGGGAGAGATGTCTCCGGGAGAGGTGTCACTGGGAGAGATGTCACTGGGAGAGATGTCACTGGGAGAGGAGTCACTGGGAGAGATGTCACTGGGTGAGTTGTCACTGTTAGAGATGTCACTGTGAAAGATGTCACTGGGAGAGATGTCAGTGGGAGAGATGTCACTGGGAGAAATGTCACTGGGAGAGGTGTCACTGGGAGAGGTGTCACTGGGAAAGGAGTCTCTGGGAGTGGTGTCACTGGAAGAGATGTTACTGTGAAAAATATCACTGGGAGAAATGTCACTTGGGAGGTGTCACTGTGAATGATGTCACTGGGAGAGGATTCACTGGGAGACATGTCACTGGGAGAGGTGTCACTGGGAGAGGTTTCACTGGGAGAGGTGTCACTGGGAGAGGTTTCACTGGGAGAGGTGTCAGTGGGAGAGGAGTCACTGGGAGAGAAGTCACTGGTAGAGGTATCACTGGGAGAGATGTCACTGGGTGAGGAGTCACTGAGAGAGGAGTCAATGGGCGAGGTGCCACTGGGAAAGGTTTCACTGGGAGAGTTGTCACTGGGAGAGATGTCACTGGGAGAGGTTTCACTGGGAGAGATATCACTGGGAGAGATGTCACTGGGAGAGTTTTTACTGGGAAAGGTGTCATTGGGAGAAATGTCACTTCGAGTGAAATCATCGAGAGAGATGGCACTGGGAGAGTTTTCACTTGGAGAGGAGTCAATGTGAGAGATGACATTGGGAGAGATTTCTCTGGAGGAGATTTCACTGGGGAGGTGTCATTGGGTGATGTGTCACTGGGTAAAGTGTCACTGGGAGAGAATTAACTGGCAATGATGTCACTGGGAGAGATGTCACTGGGAGAGATGTCACTGGGAGAGATGTCACTGGGAGAGGTAACACTGGGAGAGGTGTCACTGGGAGAGGTGTCACTGGGAGAGGTGTCACTGGAGAGGAGTCACTGAGAGAGGTGTCACTGGAGAGGTGTCACTGGGAGAGATGTCACTGGGAGAGGTGTCACTGGGAGAGGTGTCACTGGGAGAGGTGTCACTGGAGAGGAGTCACTGGGAGAGATGTCACTGGGAGAGATGTCACTGGAGGATGTGTCACTGGGAGAGATGTCACTGGGAGAGGCATCACTGGGAGAGATGTCACTGGGTGAGGAGTCACTGAGAGAGGAGTCACTGGGAGAGGTGCCACTGGGATAGCTGTCATTGGGAGAAATGTCACTTGGAGTGAAATCATCGAGAGAGATGGCACTGGGAGAGTTTTCACTGGGAGAGGTATCACTGGGAAAGAAGTCACTGGGAGTGATGTCACTGGATGAGATGTCACTGGGGAAGATATCACTGGGAAAGATGTCACTGGGAGAGATGTCACTGGGAGAGATGTCAATGGGAGAGGTGTCACTGGGAAAAATTTCACTAGGAGAGATATCATTGGGAGAGGTTTTACTGAAAAGATATCACTGGGAGGGATTTCACTGGAAGAGATGTCACTGGGAAAGATCTCACTGGGAGAGATGTCACTGGGAAAGATCTCACTGGGAGAGATGTCACTGGGAGAGATGTCACTGTGAGTGGTTTCACTGGGAGAGATCTCACTGGGAGAGATGTCAATGGGAGAGGTGTCACTGGGAAAAATGTCACTGGGAGAGATGCCAGTGGGAGAGGTGTCACTGGGTGAGATGTCACTGGGAGAGATGTCACTGGGAGAGATGTCATTGTGAAAGATGTCACTGGGAGAGATGTCACTGGGAGAGATGTCACTGGGAGAGGTGTCACTGGGAGAGGTGTCACTGGGAGAGGAGTCACTGTGAGAGATGTCACTGGGAGCGATGTCACTGTCAAAGATCTCACTGGAAGAGATGACACTTGGAGAGATGTCACTGGGAGAGATGTCACTGGGAGAGGTGTCACTGGGAGAGGTGTCACTGGGAGAGGAGTCACTGTGAGAGATGTCACTGGGAGCGATATCACTGCCAAATAATCTCACTGGGAGAGATGCCAATTGGAGATATGTCACTGGGAGAGTTGTCACTGGGAGAGGTGGCACTGGGAGAGGTGTCACTGGGAGAGCATTCACTCAGAGAGGTGTCACTGTGAGAGATGACACTGTGAAAGATGTCACTGGGAGAGATGTCACTGGGAGAGATGTCACTGGGAGAAATGTCCCTGGGAGAGGTGTCACTGGGAGAGATGTCACTGGCAGAGGAGTCTCTGGGAGAGGTATCACTGGGAGAGATGTTACTGTGAAAAATATGACTAGGAGAGATGTCACTGGGGAGGTGTCACTGGGAGAGAATTCACTGGGAGAGGAGTCACTGGGAGAGGTGTCACTGGGTGAGGTGTCACTGTGAGGGATATCATTGTAAAAGATGTCGCTGGGAGAGATGTCACTGGTAGAGATGTCACTGGGAGAAATGTCACTGGGAGAGGTGTCACTGGGAGAGGAGTCACTGGGAGAGGTGTCACTGGGAGAGATGTTACTGCGAAAAATATCACTGGGAGAGATGTCACTGGTAGAGATGTCACTGGGAGAAATGTCACTGGGGAGGTGTCAATGGGAGAGATGTCACTGGGAGAGGAGTCACTGGGAGAGACGTCACTTGGTGATGAGTCACTGACAGAGGAGTCACTGGGAGAGGTGTCACTGGGAGAGATTTCACGGGGAGAGTTGTCACTGGTAGAGATGTCACTGGGAGAGGTTTCACTGGGAGAGATGTCACTGGGAGAGAGGTCACTGGGAGAGATGTCACTGGGAGATGTGTCACTGGGAGAGATGTCACTTGGAGTGAAATAACTGAGAGAGATGTCACTGGGAGTGTTATCACTTGGAGAGGAGTCAATGTGAGAGATGACATTGGGAGAGATGTCACTGGCAGAGGTGTCACTGTGAGAGATATCACTGGGAGAGGTGTCACTGGGAAAGAATTCACTGGGAGAGATGTCACTGGATGAGATGTCACTGGGAAAGATATCACTGGGAAAGGAGTCATTGGGAGAGATGTCACTTGGAGTGGAGTCAATGTGAGAGAAGTCCCTGGGAGAGAAGTCACTGGCGGAGGTGTCACTGGGAGAGATTTCATTGGGAGAGGTGATACTGAAAAAATGTCACTGGGAGGGATGTCACTGGGAGAGATGTCACTGGGAAAGATGTCACTGGGAGAGATGTCACTGGGAGAGATGTCACTGGGAGTGGTGTCATTGGGAGAGATGTCACTGGGAGAGATGTCAATGGGAGAGATATCACTGGGAGAGATATCACTGGGAGAGATGTCACTGGGAGAGATGTCACTGTGAGAGATGTCACTGGGAAAGATGTCACTGGGAGAGCTGTCACTGGGAGAGGTGTAACTGGGAGAGGAGTCACTGGGAGAGATGTCACTGGGCGAGATGTCACTTGGAGAGATGTCACTGGGAGAGATGTCACTGGAAGAAATGTCACTGGGAGAGATGTCACTGTGAGAGATATCACTGGGAGAGGTGTCACTGGGAAAGAATTCACTGGGAGAGATTTCACTGGATGAGATGTCACTGGGAAAGATATCACTGGGAAAGGAGTCATTGGGAGAGATGTCACTTGGAGTGGAGTCAATGTGAGAGAAGTCCCTGGGAGAGAAGTCACTGGCGGAGGTGTCACTGGGAGAGATTTCATTGGGAGAGGTGTTACTGAAAAAATGTCACTGGGAGGGATGTCACTGGGAGAGATGTCACTGGGAAAGATGTCACTGGGAGAGATGTCACTGGGAGAGATGTCACTGGGAGTGGTGTCACTGGGAGAGATGTCACTGGGAGAGATGTCAATGGGAGAGATATCACTGGGAGAGATATCACTGGGAGAGATGTCACTGGGAGAGATGTCACTGTGAGAGATGTCACTGGGAAAGATGTCACTGGGAGAGCTGTCACTGGGAGAGGTGTAACTGGGAGAGGAGTCACTGGGAGAGATGTCACTGGGCGAGATGTCACTTGGAGAGATGTCACTGGGAGAGATGTCACTGGGAGAAATGTCACTGGGAGAGATGTCACTGTGAGAGATATCACTGGGAGAGGTGTCACTGGGAAAGAATTCACTGGGAGAGATTTCACTGGATGAGATGTCACTGGGAAAGATATCACTGGGAAAGGAGTCATTGGGAGAAATGTCACTTGGAGTGGAGTCAATGTGAGAGAAGTCCCTGGGAGAGAAGTCACTGGCGGAGGTGTCACTGGGAGAGATTTCATTGGGAGAGGTGTTACTGAAAAAATGTCACTGGGAGGGATGTCACTGGGAGAGATGTCACTGGGAAAGATGTCACTGGGAGAGATGTCGCTGGGAGAGATGTCACTGGGAGTGGTGTCACTGGGAGAGATGTCACTGGGAGAGATGTCAATGGGAGAGATATCACTGGGAGAGATATCACTGGGAGAGATGTTACTGGGAGAGATGTCACTGGGAGAGATGTCACTGGGAGAGCTGTCACTGGGAGAGGTGTAACTGGGAGAGGAGTCACTGGGAGAGATGTCACTGGGCGAGATGTCACTTGGAGAGATGTCACTGGGAGAGAAGTCACTGGGAGAGATGTCACTGGGAAAGATGTCACTGGGAGGGATGTCACTGGGAGAGATGTCACTGGGAGAGATGTCACAGGGAGAGATGTCACTGGGAAAGATGTCACTGGGAGAGATGTCACTGGGAGAGATGTCACTGGGAAAGATGTCACTGGGAGAGCTGTCACTGGGAGAGGTGTAACTGGGAGAGGAGTCACTGGGAGAGATGTCACTGGGCGAGATGTCACTTGGAGAGATGTCACTGGGAGAGATGTCACTGGGAGAGATGTCATTGGGAGAGATGTCACTGGCAGAGGTGTCACTGTGAGAGATATCACTGGGAGAGGTGTCACTGGGAAAGAATTCACTGGGAGAGATGTCACTGGATGAGATGTCACTGGGAAAGATATCACTGGGAAAGGAGTCATTGGGAGAGATGTCACTTGGAGTGGAGTCAATGTGAGAGAAGTCCCTGGGAGAGAAGTCACTGGCGGAGGTGTCACTGGGAGAGATTTCATTGGGAGAGGTGTTACTGAAAAAATGTCACTGGGAGGGATGTCACTGGGAGAGATGTCACTGGGAAAGATGTCACTGGGAGAGATGTCACTGGGAGAGATATCACTGGGAGTGGTGTCACTGGGAGAGATGTCACTGGGAGAGATGTCAATGGGAGAGATATCACTGGGAGAGATGTCACTGGGAGAGATTTCACTGTGAGAGATGTCACTGGGAGAGATGTCACTGGGAGAGCTGTCACTGGGAGAGGTGTAACTGGGAGAGGAGTCACTGGGAGAGATGTCACTGGGCGAGATGCCACTTGGAGAGATGTCACTGGGAGAGATGTCACTGGGAGAGATGTCACTGGGAGAGATGTCACAGGGAGAGATGTCACTGGGAGGGGAGTCACAGGGAGAGATGTCACTGGGAGGGGAGTCACTGGGAGCGATGTCACTGGGCGAGATGTCACTTGGAGAGATGTCACTTGGAGAGATGTCACTGGGAGAGATGTCACTGTGAGCGGTGTCACTGGGAGAGGTGTCACTGAGAGAGAAGTCACTCAGAGAGAAGTCACTCGGAGAGGTGTCACTGGGAGAGGAGTCACTCGGAGAGGTGTCACTGTGAGAGATGTTACTGTGAAAGATGTCACTGGGAGAGATGTCACTGGGAGAGATATCACTGGGAGAAATGTCACTGGGAGAGGTGTCACTGGGAGAGGAGTCACTGGCAGAGGTGTCACTGGGAGAGGTTTCACTGGGAGAGATGTCACTGGGAGAGATGTCACTGGGAGAGGTGTCAGTGGGAGAGGAACCACTGGGAGAGGATTAACTAGGAGAGGTGGCACTGGGAGAGACATCTCTGGGAGAGGAGTCACTGAGAGAGATTTCATTTGGAGAGGTGGCACTGGGAGAGATGTCACTGGGAGAGGTGTCACTGGGAGAGGAGTCACTGAGAGAGATTTCACTTGGAGAGGTGTCACTGGGAGAGATGTCACTGGGAGAGATGTCACTGGGTGAGGTGTCACTGGGAGAGGTTTCACTTGGAGAGATATCATTGGGAGACTTGTCGCTGGGGGAGATGTCAGTGAGAGATGTGTCACTGGGAGAGGTGTCACTGGGAGATATATCACTGGGAGAGATATCTCTGGGAGCTGCCGTTTCAGCTGAAAAATGTGACTTTTATTGTAAATGAAGAGCCTCCTTGTTTAGAAACGGATGGGAATCTGGAAGCAAACATTGGCTTTGATGTAACCTTTATTGTTGTGTCAGTTTATCTAGTGAGAATAAGTGGGAAGAGCCCATATTGTGTGTTTGCTGGGTTAGCTGATCATAGTGAAGTTGTCTTTAGAGTTGCTCCTCCGGTCCAGTGGAGGGGAACACAACAACCAGGGCTTTTCCTCCAGACTTATATCCACCAACCTCTGCTCTGAAGAGCACGTTGTGCCTCCCAGGGTTGCAAACCGTGCCAACACTCACTCCCTCTGCCCACATAGGAAGAGCGATCAATTGGGAGGGAGCAGCAGATGGCAACATAATCAAAGCTTTTAGAGAAGATAAATTGGAGGGAGGCAATCAGTTCACAGCAGGCTTCATCGGCTGCAGGTAGGATCAGAGCCTGGAGCAGTCAATACACTAACCATGTAAATGTTGACAAAAGGCGCTGATTGTGCCTTGTTGGCACTTCCTTTATCAGTTCAAATGTTAAGAGGGTGCACTGGGTGATGCAATGGGTTGACCTCTGGCCTTTCACCTGTAGCATCTACGTTTGAATTCAGCCCACACCGACCAGATGAAAGTGCTTGTCAGTGCCCTGTATTTATACAAAACCAGGACACGGTCAAGGCTCACCCCTGATTCCTACACAAACACACATGGGGACCTTACTGGATTCTCCTTTTGGGAATATGTAGAGGATGGAGAAAGGTTCAGATCATTCCCTAAGTGTGAGATGCATTTGGGGGCAGGCAATTCTATAATGGGATAGGAAAAATCGAGCGACAGTCACACAGATTTACTTTCATATGGTGACATAGCAACAGTGTCGCCTTTAAAGAGATGTCATACTAACAGTGTCGCCTTTAAAGAGGTGCTGTACCAACAGTGTCCCCTTTAAAGAGATGCCGTACTAACAGTGTCCCCTTTAAAGAGGTGCCTTACCAACAGTGTCCCCTTTAAAGAGATGACGTACTAAAAGTCTCCCCTTTAAAGAGATGACATACTAAAAGTCTCCCCTTTAAAGAGATGACGTACTAACAGTCTCCCCGTTAAAGAGATGACGTACCAACAGTGTCCCCTTTAAAGAGATGACGTACTAACAGTCTCCCCTTTAAAGAGATGACGTACTAAAAGTCTCCCCTTTAAAGAGATGACGTACTAACAGTCTCCCCTTTAAAGAGATGACGTACTAACAGTCTCCCCTTTAAAGAGATGACGTACTAACAGTCTCCCCTTTAAAGAGATGACATACTAACAGTCTCCCCTTTAAAGAGATGACGTACTAACAGTCTCCCCTTTAAAGAGATGACGTACTAACAGTCTCCCCTTTAAAGAGATGACGTACCAACAATGTCCCCTTTAAAGAGATGACGTACTAACAGTCTCCCCTTTAAAGAGGTGCTTTACCAACAGTGTTCCCTTTAAAGAGATGACATACTAACAGTCTCCCCTTTAAAGAGGTGCTTTACCAACAGTGTCCCCTTTAAAGAGATGACGTACTAACAATCTCCCCTTTAAAGAGGTGCCTTACCAACAGTGTCCCCTTTAAAGAGATGACGTACTAACAGTCTCCCCTTTAAAGAGATGACGTACTAACAGTCTCCCCTTTAAAGAGGTGCCTTACCAACAGTGTCCCCTTTAAAGAGAGCCTCTCACCTGCAGGCCACTTTATAAAAGGTAAATGAAAGAAAATAAGACTTGAAATATTATTTTGAAATGCATATTTAAAAACCTGAGAATCTCGGAAAGAATGCCTTGGGCTTGATGGAGTGAAACAGGCCCCACACACCAAATGTGAGTTAGTAAATCATAAACATGAGGCAAAGCAAGAGGTCAGAAAATCTTTACTTTCAGATGTTCGAATGTTCCTCCCCTGAAGGAGGTTTAGTTAACTCTTATTAACTTGCTGGTGCTGATAGGGAATGTTTGATTGGCTTGGCTGCCAAAAGTAACATGATGTCTTGATCACGAGAGTTGCCAGCCATTCTATCTCCCTGCCACGAGGATGCATGAGTGCAGGGATGAAACAGGGAGTAGTTTCCACTTATAGTCAACATCATTCTGATAGCTGGCTGGAGCCTCGAGCTATGACATCATTTGATATCATTGCCGTGACAACAGTTGTCAGCTGTTCCACATGCTCTTGCTCTTGACAAGCAGTAGGTCAGTTTCCAGGGATTGGAATTTTGGAATATGTGACATTTGATCCAAAACTTTCCATGTTATCCTATTGTTAGTGGGGTGGGGGTCTAATTTTAAACTGTCATGTCCAATGTATGCTACTGGTCCACATTCTCAGAACGTGTTGTGACTTTCAGGCATTTCCCCACAGACTCCACCTATAACCCGTCAGAATGACTGACCTGTCAGGTCACTACAAACACACAATAGCCAAGTAGTATTGTTTTGGTTAGGGTTTGAGCAGGAGGAAAGGAAAGGAAATTTAGATAGTGTATTTCATGACCTCAGGACGTCCCAAAGCGTTTCACAGCCAACTAAGTATTTTTGAAATGTAGTCACTGTTGTAATGAATGGAAACATGGCGGCCAATGTGTGCACAGCAAGATTCCAAGGAGGGTCGATGAGGGTAGTGTGTTTGATGTAGTGTATATGGGTTTTAGCAAGGCTTTTGATAAGGTGCCACATGGCAGACTGGTCACGAAGTTAAAAGCCCATGGAATCCAGGGCAAAGTGGCAGGTTGGATCCAAAATTGGCTCAGAGGCAGGAAGCAGAGGGTAATGGTCGAAGGGTGTTTTTCTGACTGGAAGGCTGTTTCCAGTGGGGTTCCGCAGGGCTCAGTACTAGGTCCCTTGCTTTTTGTGGTATATGTCAATGATTTAGACTTGAATGTAGGGGGTATGATAAAGAAGTTTGCAGATGATACTAAAATCGGCCGTGTGGTTGATACGGAAGAAGAAAGCTGTAGACTGCAGGAAGATATCAATCTTCAGGTCAGGTGGGGAGAACAGTGGCAAATGGAATTCAATCCGGAGAAGTGTGAGGTAATGCATTTTGGGAGGGCTAACAAGGTAAGGGAATACACATTAAATGGTAGGACACTGCGAAGTGTAGAGGAACAAAGGGACCTTGGAGTGCATGTCCACAGATCCCTGAAGGTAACAGGCCAGGTAGATAAGGTGGTTAAGAAGGCATACGGAATGCTTGCCTTTATTAGCCGTGGCATACAATACAAGAGCAGGGAGGTTATGCTTAAACTGCATCAAACAAACACTTGTTAGGGCACAGCTAGAGAACTGCGTGCAATTCTGGTCATCACATTACAGGAAAAATGTGATTGCACTAGAGAGGGTGCAGAGGAGATTTACGAGGATGTTGCCAGGACTGGGGAATTTTAGCTATGAGGAAAGATTGAATAGGCTGGGGTTGTTTTCTTAGGAACAGAGGAAGCTGAGGGGAGACCTAATTGAGGTGTATAAAATTATGAATGGCCGAGAGAGAGTGGATAGGAAGGACCTATTTCCCTTAGCAGAGGGGTCAAAAACCAGGGGGCATAGAGTTAAAGTAATTGGTGGATGGATTAGAGGGGATTTGAGGGGAAATTTCTTCACCCAGAGGGTGGTGGGTGTCTGGAACTCACTGCCTGAAAGGGTGGTAGAGGCAGAAACCCTAACCACATTTAAAAAGTACTTGGATGTGAACTTGAAGTGCCGTAACCTACAGAGCTACAGACCAGGAGCTGGAAAGTGGGATTAGGCTGGATAGCTCTTTGTCGGCCGGCGCGGACAAGATGGGCTGAAACGGCCTCCTTCTGTGCTGTAAATTTCTATGATTCTATAATTCCACAAACAGCAATGAGATAATGACCACATAACCTGTTTTTCAGTTATGTTGATTGAAGGATAAACATTGGCTAGGACATTGGGAGAACTCCCCTGCTCTTCTTTGAAATAGTGCCGTGGGATTTTTTCCATCCACCAGAGGGGGCAGACAGGGTTTAACGCCTCATCCAAAAAATGGCACCTTCAACAGTGCAGCATTCCCTCAGTACTGCCCCTGACAGTGCAGCACTCCCTCAGCACTGCAGTGGCGGTCTGGATTGTGTGCTACAGTCTCAAAGGAGTGGGACATGAACCCACCACCTCTACCATTTAGAGGCGAGAGGCAGAGGATCAGCCATGATCATATTGAATGGCGGAGCAGGCTTGAAGGGCCGAATGGCCGACTCCTGCTCCTATTTTTCTATGTTTCTATGTTTCTACCGACTGAACCACGGCTGACACCTAGGTGATTCAGACTACCAGAGTACCATGTGTAAGGGTTAGAAAACAGCTGTCAGGTTTATGACATTTCGCACATTTGATATTTTTTTTGTAAGATTCAATGAGATGTGCAGCTTATAACTGGCTGAGTGATTGATGTTCCAAGAAGCATCAGCTTAATTTGATGTTTGAATGGGCAGCCACACGTTAGAACTATTTTTTTGTTGTGTGGAGGATCAGATTTGCAATATTTTCCTGCAGTTGTTTACCTGCCCTCCCTTGGTGTTTGTGCTGTGCTGGACAGTGTTGGTGGGTGACCTTCTCCCCTGCCCTCTGATGGTGATTCTTTGAAAACATCCACCAACCATGTGAAGCAGTCTGGGCTGATTTCCCACTGAATCTACCTCTCTGTGCGGAATGAGCTCGGACTCCACCCGCAGTTCCTCGCGGTTCCACAGTTCAAATCACCAACTCAATGTGTGAGGATTTCTAGGTGTATTCAGTGTCCACACTTCCCTGGACCTTGCACATTGCCCTCAGCCCTGTAACATGGTGCAATGGGTCATTGTATATTTCAAGTTTTATGAATTTCTAGTGAATGAAGCTTCAATAAAGAATCACCGATAACATAGAGTAACAGGAATTATCAACGGCTAACTCTAGTAATGTGTTGGGCAAGGGCGAATAGTGGGGGGAGTAATGGTGTTTTGGGGCGGGTAAGGGTGAATATTGGAATGAGCTAAAGGGTATTGGGATGGGTAACGGTAGATTGGAGAGCGTAAGCCTAGAAAGTAGTGGGTAAGGGAACATTAGAGTGGGAAAGCGTAGAATGGAATAGAAAAGGGTGGAGTGGAGTGAGAAAGGGTAGATTGGAGTGGATGAGGGTGGATGGGAGCGGGTGAGGGTGGATGGGAGCGGGTGAGGGTGGAGTGGAGTGGGTGAGGGTGGAGTGGGTGAGGGTGGAGTGGAGTGGGTGAGGGTGGAGTGGGTGAGGGTGGAGTGGAGTGGGTGAGGGTGGATTGTGGTGGGTGAGGGTGGATTGAAGTGGGTGAGTGTGGACACTATGTTACAGCTTGCCATGAACAGAGGGACAACCAGTAAACTAAGAAAAGAATATATATAAACAATGCAAATGTATATTTATACACTCAGGGATATACCTGTTTATACACTGTATGAATAGAACTGCGTTTATGTGCTAAACCATAAATGTATTTTGATGCTTTGGCAACATAAGATGTAACTTATCATGCCAATAAAGCGATTTGAATTGTGAATTGTGAATTGTGGGTGAGTGTGGAGTGGAGTGGGTGAGGGTGGATTGGCTGAGGGTGGATTGGGTGAGGGTGGAGTGGGTGAGGGTGGAGTGGGTGAGGGCGGAGTGGAGTGGGTGAGGGTGGATTGGGTGAGGGTGGAGTGGGCGAGGGTGGATTGGCTGAGGGTGGATTGGTTGAGGGTGGAGAGGGTGAGGGTGGATTGGAGTGGGTGAGGGTGGACTGGAGTGGGTGAGGGTGGACTGGAGTGGGTGAGGGTGGATTGGCTGAGGGTGGATTGGGTGAGGGTGGAGTGGGTGAGGGTGGAGTGGGTGAGGGTGGACTGGAGTGGGTGAGGGTGGATTGGAGTGGGTGAGGGTGGATTGGCTGAGGGTGGATTGGGCGAGGGTGGAGTGGGTGAGGGCGGAGTGGGTGAGGGCGGAGTGGAGTGGGTGAGGTTGGATTGGGTGATGGTGGAGTGGGTGAGGGTGGAGTGGAGTGGGTGAGGGTGGATTGGGTGAGGGTGGAGTGGGTGAGGGTGGACTGGAGTGGGTGGGGGTGGATGGCTGAGGGTGGATTGGGTGAGGGTGGAGTGGGTGAGGGTGGAGTGGGTGAGGGTGGACTGGAGTGGGTGAGGGTGGATTGGAGTGGGTGAGGGTGGATTGGCTGAGGGTGGATTGGGTGAGGGTGGAGTGGGTGAGGGTGGAGCGGGTGAGGGCGGAGTGGAGTGGGTGAGGTTGGATTGGGTGAGGGTGGAGTGGGTGAGGGTGGAGTGGAGTGGGTGAGGGTGGATTGGGTGAGGGTGGATTGGCTGAGGTTGGAGTGGAGTGGGTGAGGGTGGACTGGAGTGGGTGACGGTGGAGTTGGGTGGGTGAGGGTGGATTGGAGTGTGTGAGGGTGTATTGGGTGAGGGTGGATTGGGTGAGGGTGGAGTGGAGTGGGTGAGGGCGGATTGGAGTGGGTGAGGGTGTATTGGAGTGGGTGAGGGTGAATTGGTGTGGGCGAGGGTCGATTGGGGTGGGTGAAGGTGCATTGGGGTGGGTGTGAATGGATTGGAGTGGGTTGGGTTTAATGGAGTGGGTAAGGGTGGGGTGGATTGGGTGAGGGTGGATTGGAGTGGGTTGGGTTGCGGTAGAGTGGGTAAGGGTGGAGTGGAGCGGGTGAGGGCAGGGTGGAGTTGGTGAGGGTGGATTGAATTGGGTGAGGGTTGGGTGGAGCAGGTGAGGGTGGATTGGAGTGGGTTAGGCTGGATTGGACTGGGTGAGGGTGGAGTGGAGTGGGTGAGGGTGGATTGGACTGGGTGAAGGTGGAGTGGAGTGGGTAAGAGTGGATTGGAGTGGGTGAGGGTGGGGTGGAGTGGTTGAGGGTGGAGTGGAGCGGGTGAGGACAGGGTGGAGTTGGTCAGGGTAGATTGGAGTGGGTGAGGGTGGATTGGAGTGGGTTGGATTGGGGTGGAGTGGGTGAGGGTGGGGTGGATTGGGTGAGGGCGGATTGAAATGGGTGAGGGTTGGGTGGAGCGGGTGAGGGTGGAGTGGAATGGGTGAGGGTGTGTAGGATTCGCAAAATCCCCACATTCCCCCAAGGTTATTAATAAAAGGGACCCTGTATGGACAATTTAAAAAGGGTACCCAAAAGATGGCGTTCGCACCTCGTGACCAAAAGCCTGTAAGATTTTAAAAGCTTGGACTCTGCAGCACAGAACAGGCAGTTTTGGGAAATCGAAACTTAAAATGCATTTCTGCGTAAAGGACTTTGTGTTTGAAAAGCCAGACAGCTAGGCAAACACTGAATATGCATTGCGTCAGATTGAAACAGATCAAGCCCAGTTAGGCCTAAACATGAGGCCATTAGTTTGTCCGCATAAATAATCAGAAACAGCTTAAGGGAGCCACCAAGGCTGGACAGGCCGATTAAAATGCATTAATGACAATACACCCCAGACATCGGGGCCATCGGGTGCGATAAACGGTCATCTAAAGCCAGTTAACTTAGATTGGTATAATCATTTAAAACAGCCTGCCAAAAGTTGGACAATAGATTGACCTGATTTGGTGCACAGATAAGGGCCATCAGAAGGAGTATAATTGTAGGCCCATCGGTAACCAACGCTCTCTTGCCCTCTTGGCTCTTGCTCTCTTCCTCCCACGCTTGCCGCCTGGCCACTGCCCGTGTCTTCCCCAAATCCATCAGGGACGCCCGGTGTCGCACCAGGCAAACACGGGCAAACCAGGTCAGACGAGGTGGGATGAGATGAGACGAGACGAATTGGAAGAAGATTGAAGAACGCGTCGAATAATCGGGCCTTCAATCCAGCTAACCTGTGACTATCTTCATGCAAACTTCAACTGCAGCCACCCGAAGAAGAGGAACCATTATCCCTGCGAGGTAAAGTACCCAAGCAAAGACTTTAATCTCGGGGTACTTTACCTGGACGACGTCCTTGCAGCGCCCTGAGACCACGTGATGACGGCAGGCCCCAGAGAGCACAAAGAGCGAACCCCAAGCCCCACAACCGTTTTAACTCAGCAGATTTTGACTCGGTGAGCATGAATTCCTGGCCCCTCTTAGCTTAATCTAGTTAGGTATAGGGGTGGGATAAGGATAAGGGGATTGTTAATGTAGTTTGTTTTCCCTCGATGTGCCGTGTGTTCCCCATTCCCATTTAAGTGTATTTTCTTTTTGATAAGCCTGTAACTACATAGTGATTTTCTCAGTATTTGTAATATTTATCATCGTTTTAATAAAGTTCACGGTTTTCTTGTACCAAACCAATTGTCTACCCGTTTGTCCTGTAACGCCGCCTGCACCTAAGTCCGGTGTCGAGAACCCAGGGGTGTGGGAGCGATTCGAACCACTCGTAGGCAGTCAGGGGCATAACTGACTGGCCACACGCCACTCCCTACAGAAAATGGCGACCACGGCAGGACACCGGCAGCAGGGTTGCGATACAGTAGACAATGGTTCGGATGAACAAACCATGATGGAGGAAAGGATTTCTGATTATGTGTTTAGCAAGGTGAATATCACTAAGAAGTGGATCACCACTCTGTTAAGGGCTGGGCGTCCAGTAGATGCAGCAGCTAGGTGGACAGAGGGAAAGGAACACAAGAAGTCTTTAGAGAAGGCAGTCTGGCTGATGTGTTTCAAAAAGCAGGTCCAGCTTTTGGACAGGCTCGTTGCAGCACAGGCAGCCGAGTTAAAGGAGTCAGCCTTGGAGATCCAGGATAAGGCTCTAGCAGGGGAGAAGTTATTGGTAGCATTGCAGGCCCTGAATCAGGAGAGAGTGTATTTAATGGGAGAACACAAGGCCCAGTTGGAATACCTACAGTGCTAAGTCACCGAAGCCAAGGGAAATGAGTTAAGGTTGCGGGAAAAGAACACCCGCTTGGCAAGGCAAGTTAGGGAGCAGGAGGAGAAAGTACATGAGGTAAAGGCAGCTTAGAAGCTAGCGAGCAAACGGGGGTTTGAGGAGGCAGACCACGGCCCCTGCAAAGAGCGGATAGAAAATCTGAGCCTGGCCCTCAGGAAGGCAAAAGGCATGGTGTGCCTCATAAGCCCAAAGGCAGGTCAGGCGGACTTTATGGGGAACGAGGGGTGGACAGTTCCAACGTCACCGGTAGTGCCCAAGGACGACCCGGTTGAGGGACAGGAGGTCTCACGACCACCACCCGTAGCGCCAAGCTTCAGCGAGGTCTGGCAGCAAGGGGGGGTGGAGTGAGAGTGGAAGCGGAGGTGGAGCAACACCCGCCAGAGAGGTCGGAGCCGGGACCGATGTGCCCAGCACGGCATCGGAGGTTTGGTCCACCCGTCAATGGCGACGATGAGGGACCCCTCCAAAACCAGTTCTTATTACCCTTGATGGGCCTTCAAAAACCACGAAACTAGAAGTTATAGACTTAAACAAGTTGGCTTTTAATCACTAAGATCAGAGCTAACATCTCAACACGCCGACTGGTTCACAGGAATGAGTCATACAGATCCTGGGATCTTTATGTAAGAGAAGTCAGGGGCGGAGCCAAGAGCCAAGACCTGGAACCTCCCAGGTTAGTCGGGAAAGAGGAAGTGAAACTATACACAGTGGGGGAGGGTAATATACATGAGTGCAAAACGAATACAGGATCAAGACAAACAGATTTCATTACATTCACCCCTTCTATAGATTTAGTCCATCGGGCTGATGTTTCTTAAAAGTTGGTATCAGTGAGTCTGTCAGGAGGTTTTGCAGTTCTCAGTGATCGGCGCAAAGCCACTTGGGGTGCCTCTAGGGGAGTGGATTCTGGCTCCTCCGCTGTCCGGGCCTCCGCAGTGTCTTCCAGGTTATCTGCAGTGTCCTCCAGGTTAAAGTTGGGTATTGATACCTCTGGGCGTCCTGTCTCTTTGTAGTGTAGGTCTTCATCGGGTAGTCTCCCATCGTTCTCTCCGCTCCCCGAGGGAGCGAGGTCTTTTATGGAAAAAGTGTCCTCTCGCCCGTCAGAGTATTCGATATAGGCGTACTGAGGGTTTGCATGGAGGAGCTGTACCTTTTCCACAAGGGGGTCCGTTTTATGGCCTCTCACGTGCTTCCGCAATAGTACTGTCCCCGGAGACGTCAGCCACGCGGGTAGAGATATGCCCGAGGTGGCTTTCCGGGGGAAAACGAATATCTTTTCATGAGGGGTAGCGTTAGTGGCAGTACATAACAGAGACTTTATGGAGTGGAGCACGTCTGGGAGGACTTCCTGCCAGCGGGAGGTCGGAAGGCCTTTTGACTTTAAGGCTAACGTGACAGCCTTCCAAACAGTAGCATTCTCCCTTTCCACTTGCCCATTACCCCGGGGGTTGTAGCTAGTGGTTCTGCTAGTGGCTATCCCCTTCGAGAGCAAGAACTGGCACAGCTCATCACTCATGAATGACGTCCCCCTATCGCTGTGTATGTAGTTCGGCATGCCAAACATGCAGAATAGATTACAGAGACACTTGATGACCGTGGCACTGGTCATGTCTGGGCAGGGAATGGCGAAGGGGAAGCGGGAATATTCATCAATGATATTGAGGAAGTATACGTTATGTTCGGCAGAGGGAAGGGGTCCCTTGAAGTCCAGACTTAGGCGCTCGAATGGCCGTGTGGCTTTGATAAGGTGTGCACGGTCAGGCCTGTAGAAACGAGGCTTGCATTCCGCACAGATGCGGCAGGCTCTGGTCATTGCCCTGACCTCCTCGATGGAGTGGGGCAGATTGCGAGACTTTATAAAATGGTATAGTCGGGTGACCCCTGGGTGACAGAGGCCGTTGTGGTGACCCTGTAATTTGTCCGTATGAATGCTGGCACACATTCCTCGCGATAGGGCGTCTGGGGGTTCATTAAGGGCTCCCGGCCTGTACATAATATCATAGTCGAACGTGGATAGTTCGATCCTCCACCTGAGTATTTTGTCATTCTTGATTTTCCCCCTTTGTTTTTTATTAAACATGAAAGCCACCGACCGCTGGTCGGTGAGCAGGGTGAAACGTTTGCCAGCTAGGTAGTGTCTCCAGTGCCGCACTGCCTCCACTATAGCATGTGCCTCCTTCTCGACAGAAGAGTGCCTGATTTTAGGTCCCTGAAGGGTTCGGGAGAAGAAGGCCACAGGTCTCCCAGCCTGATTGAGGGTCGCAGCTAAGGCAAAGTCTGACGCATCACTTTCGACTTGAAAGGGAATGCATTCGTCCACTGCACACACTGCAGCCCTTTCAATGTCCTGTTTAATACTGGTGAAAGCCTCCCGAGCTTCAGCTGATAGTGGGAAGGACGTCGATTTAATGAGGGGTCGGGCCTTATCAGAGTAATTGGGCACCCATTGGGCATAATACGAAAAAAATCCCAGGCACCTTTTTAAAGCTTTGGGATTGTGTGGCAGGGGCAGTTCCTTTAGGAGTCGTAATCGGTCAGGGTCCGGTCCAATTACCCCATCTTCCACCACACAGCCGAGGATGCAGAGACGGGTTGTGTTGAAGACACGTTTGTCTTCGTTGTAGGTTAGATTCAGCTTTAGGGCAGTTTTTCAAAATCTCGCAAGATTTAGATCGTGGTCTTGCTGGTTGTGCCTGCAGATAGTGACATTGTCCAGATAGGGGTAGGTAGCTTGTAGTTTATTCTCGTCAACCATGCGGTCCATCTCACGTTGGAAGACCGAGACCCCATTTGTTACTCCGAAGGGCACTCTGAGAAAATGGTAGAGGCGTCTGTTCGCCTCGAAGGCGGTGTATGGGCGGTCCTCCATTCTAATGGAGAGCTGGTGATACGCGGATTTGAGGTCGATAGTCGAGAAGACTCGGTATTGCGCAATCTGGTTGACCATTTCTGATATGCGGGGTAAAGGGTAGGCGTCCAGCTGGGTATAAATATTAACAGTCTGGCTGTAGTCAATTACCATCCGTTTCTTTTCGCTATTTTTAACTATGACTACTTGGGCACGCCACGGGCTGGTGCTGCATTCAATAATGCCTTCCCGCAGGAGTCTGTCCACTTCCGCCTTGATAAAGTGTCTGTCTTCCAGACTGTACCGTCTACTTTTGGTCGCTATGGGCCTAGAGTTCGGAGCGAGATTAGCGAATAAAGAGGGCGGGCTGATTTTTAAGGTTGATAGGCCACAGACTGTGAGTGGCGGCTGGGACCCGCCATATGCTAGCGTGACACTTTCGTGGTGGCACTGGAAGTCCAGGCCCAAGATTACATTAACACAGAGTTCTGGCATCACGAGGAATTTAAAATCCTTGTAGTCCGTGCCTTCTACAGTCAGTGTTACCACACAGTAGCCCAAAATGTCCGAAGTGTGGGGCTTAGCAGCCATAGCAATTCTGCTCCATGTAGGGGTTACCGTTAATGAGTGCCGCCGTACCAGGCTAGGGTGGATAAAACTCTCGGTACTCCCACAGTCAATTAAACATTTCGTTAAATTCCCGTTTACCTGTATGTCCATCATGGATTTTGTCAACGGGTGTGGCCTGGATTGATCCACCGTGATCGAAGCCACTGTTGGGCCCTGGGCGGCCGTTGAGTCTGGAAAAGATGGCGGATCCCAAGATGGCAGCCCGCACGGCACGCACAAGGCGGTGACGGAGTTGGAAATCGGATTCCCCCTGCAGACTTTGCTAAAATGCCCCTTTTTCTTACATTTGAAGCATGTAGTGTCCTTTGCTGGGCATCGTTGTCTGGGGTGCTTGGCCTGGCCGCAGAAGTAGCATTTTGGGCCTCGAGACATTGCCGCTGTCGTAGGACTCCTGGGTGAACTTCTGTGTGGGGACTCCGGCGGCGTAGAGCTGGTCTGAGACCTGGATGGGGAAGATGGCTGATTCCAAGATGGCGGCCCCCTCGGCACGCACGAGGCGGTGAGGGCCGCATGGCCGGAAGAATAAGAGTCAGAGTTTTTCTGGGCCACGTCCAGCGATTGTGCAGTGGCCACTGCCTTTTTTAAGTCCAGGACCTCCTTCTCCAGCAGTCTCTGCCGGATATAATTCGATTTGAGGCCCGTGATGAAGGAATCGTGGACCAATTCGTCAGAGTACGCATTGGCCGTCACAGCCTTGCAGTTACAGTCCCGGACCAGGTCCTTTAGGCCCTGTAAGAAATCGTCCATTGATTCCTCTGGTCGCTGCCTGCGTGTAGCCAGCAGATGTGTGGCGCACACTTCGTTTACCGGCCTCTGGTATTGGGCCTTCAGGATAGTGATGGCCTCCGTGTAAGAGGTTGCATCCCGGATGAACGAATAAATCCGATGACTTACGCGAGTAGTCAGTAGACTCAGTTTATCTACCTCGCTAGCGGATGAGGCCCCCGCGAAGAGTTCGAAGCATTTGAGCCTGTGTCCAAATTGATTTGATGCTTCAGCAGAATGTGGATCCAAGTCCAGACGCTCTGGTTTTAGGAGTCGATCCATCCTAGTATTCTTTAGTGATTAAAATTGATGGGCCTTCAATAACCACAAAAATAGAAGTTATAGAATTAAACAAGTTGGCTTTTAATCACTAAGATCAGAGCTAACATCTCAACACGCCGACTGGTTCACAGGAATGAGTCATACAGATCCTGGGAGCTTTATGTAAGAGAAGTCAGGGGCGGAGCCAAGAGCCAAGACCTGGAACCTCCCAGGTTAGTCGGGAAAGAGGAAGTGAAACTATACACAGTGAGGGAGGGTAATATACATGAGTGCAAAACGAATACAGGATCAAGACAAACAGATTTCATTACATTCACCCCTTCTATAGATTTAGTCCATCGGGCTGATGTTTCTTAAAAGTTGGTATCAGTGAGTCTGTCAGGAGGTTTTGCAGTTCTCAGTGATCGGCGCAAAGCCACTTGGGGTGCCTCTAGGGGAGTGGATTCTGGCTCCTCCGCTGTCCGGGCCTCCGCAGTGTCTTCCAGGTTATCTGCAGTGTCCTCCAGGTTAAAGTTGGGTATTGATACCTCTGGGCGTCCTGTCTCTTTGTAGTGTAGGTCTTCATCGGGTAGTCTCCCATCGTTCTCTCCGCTCCCCGAGGGAGCGAGGTCTTTTATGGAAAAAGTGTCCTCTCGCCCGTCAGAGTATTCGATATAGGCATACTGAGGGTTTGCATGGAGGAGCTGTACCTTTTCCACAAGGGGGTCCGTTTTATGGCCTCTCACGTGCTTCCGCAATAGTACTGTCCCCGGAGACGTCAGCCACGCGGGTAGAGATATGCCCAAGGTGGATTTCCGGGGGAAAACGAACATCTTTTCGTGAGGGGTAGCGTTAGTGGCAGTACATAACAGAGACCTTATGGAGTGGAGCACGTCTGGGAGGACTTCCTGCCAGCGGGAGGTCGGAAGGCCTTTTGACTTTAAGGCTAAAGTGACAGCCTTCCAAACAGTAGCATTCTCCCTTTCCACTTGCCCATTACCCCGGGGGCTGTAGCTAGTGGTTCTGCTAGTGGCTATCCCCTTCGAGAGCAAGAACTGGCGCAGCTCATCACTCATGAATGACGTCCCCCTATCGCTGTGTATGTAGTTCGGCATGCCAAACATGCAGAATAGATTACAGAGACACTTGATGACCGTGGCACTGGTCATGTCTGGGCAGGGAATGGCGAAGGGGAAGCGGGAATATTCATCAATGATATTGAGGAAGTATACGTTACGGTCGGCAGAGGGAAGGGGTCCCTTGAAGTCCAGACTTAGGCGCTCGAATGGCCGTGTGGCTTTGATAAGGTGTGCACGGTCAGGCCTGTAGAAACGAGGCTTGCATTCCGCACAGATGCGGCAGGCTCTGGTCATTGCCCTGACCTCCTCGATGGAGTGGGGCAGATTGCGAGACTTTATAAAATGGTATAGTCGGGTGACCCCTGGGTGACAGAGGTCATTGTGGAGACCCTGTAATTTGTCCGTATGAATGCTGGCACACATTCCCCGCGATAGGGCGTCTGGGGGTTCATTAAGGGCTCCCGGCCTGTACATAATATCATAGTCGAACGTGAATAGTTCGATCCTCCACCTGAGTATTTTGTCATTCTTAATTTTCCCCCTTTGTTTGTTATTAAACATGAAAGCCACCGACCGCTGGTCGGTGAGCAGGGTGAAATGTTTGCCGGCTAGGTAGTGTCTCCAGTGCCGCACTGCCTCCACTATAGCCTGTGCCTCCTTCTCGACAGAAGAGTGCCTGATTTCAGGTCCCTGAAGGGTTCGGGAGATGAAGGCCACAGGTCTCCCAGCCTGATTGAGGGTCGCAGCTAATGCAAAGTCTGACGCATCGCTTTCGACTTGAAAGGGAAAGCATTCGTCCACTGCACACACTGCAGCCCTTTCAATGTCCTGTTTAATACTGGTGAAAGCCTCCCGAGCTTCAGCTGATAGTGGGAAGGACGTCGATTTAATGAGGGGTCAGGCCTTATCAGAGTAATTGGGCACCCATTGGGCATAATACGAAAAAAATCCCAGGCACCTTTTTAAAGCTTTGGGATTGTGTGGCAGGGCCAGTTCCTTTTGGGGGAGTAATCGGTCAGGGTCCGGTCCAATTATCCCATCTTCCACCACACAGCCGAGGATGCAGAGACGGGTTGTGTTGAAGACACGTTTGTCTTCGTTGTAGGTTAGATTCAGCTTTAGGGCAGTTTTTCAAAATCTCGCAAGATTTAGATCGTGGTCTTGCTGGTTGTGCCTGCAGATAGTGACATTGTCCAGATAGGGGTAGGTAGCTTGTAGTTTATTCTCGTCAACCATGCGGTCCATCTCACGTTGGAAGACCGAGACCCCATTTGTTGCTCCGAAGGGCACTGTGAGAAAATGGTAGAGGCGCCCATTCGCCTCAAAGGCGGTGTATGGGCGGTCCTCCGTTCTAATGGGGAGCTGGTGATACGCGGATTTGAGGTCGATAGTCGAGAAGACTCGGTATTGCGCAATCTGGTTGACCATTTCTGATATGCGGGGTAAAGGGTAGGCGTCCAGCTGGGTACAAATATTAACAGTCTGGCTGTAGTCAATTACCATCCGTTTCTTTTCGCTATTTTTAACTATGACTACTTGGGCACGCCACGGGCTGGTACTGCATTCAATAATGCCTTCCCGCAGGAGTCTGTCCACTTCCGCCTTGATAAAGTGTCTGTCTTCCAGACTGTACCGTCTACTTTTGGTCGCTATGGGCCTACAGTTCGGAGCGAGATTAGCGAATAAAGAGGGCGGGCTGATTTTTAAGGTTGATAGGCCACAGACTGTGAGTGGCGGCTGGGACCCGCCATATGCTAGCGTGACACTTTCGTGGTGGCACTGGAAGTCCAGGCCCAAGATTACATTAACACAGAGTTCTGGCATCACGAGGAGTTTAAAATCCTTGTAGTCCGTGCCTTTTACAGTCAGTGTTACCGCACAGTAGCCCAAAATGTCCGAAGTGTGGGGCTTAGCAGCCATAGCAATTCTGCTCCATGTAGGGGTTACCGTTAATGAGTGCCGCCGTACCAGGCTAGGGTGGATAAAACTCTCAGTACTCCCACAGTCAATTAAACATTTCGTTAAATTCCCGTTTACCTGTATGTCCATCATGGATTTTGTCAACGGGTGTGGCCTGGATTGATCCACCGTGATCGAAGCCACTGTTGGGCCCTGGGCGGCCGTTGAGTCTGGAAAAGATGGTGGATCCCAAGATGGCGGCCCGCACGGCACGCACGAGGCGGTGACGGAGTTGGAAATCAGATTCCCCCTGCAGACTTTGCTAAAATGCCCCTTTTTCTTACATTTGAAGCATGTAGCGTCCTTCGCTGGGCATCGTTGTCTGGGGTGCTTGGCCTGGCCGCAGAAGTAGCATTTTGGGCCTCGAGACATTGCCGCTGTAGTAGGACTCCTGGGTGAACTTCTGTGTGGGGACTCCGGCGGCGTAGAGCTGGTCTGAGACCTGGATGGGGAAGATGGCTGATTCCAAGATGGCGGCCCCCTCGGCGCGCACGAGGCGGTGAGGGCCGCATGGCTGGAAGAATAAGAGTCAGAGTTTTTCTGGGCCACGTCCAGCGATTGCGCAGTGGCCACTGCCTTTTTTAAGTCCAGGACCTCCTTCTGCAGCAGTCTCTGCCGGATATAATTCGATTTGAGGCCCGTGATGAAGGAATCGCGGACCAATTCTTCAGAGTACGCATTGGCCGTCACAGCCTTGCAGTTACAGTCCCGGACCAGGTCCTTTTGGCCCTGTAAGAAATCGTCCATTGATTCCTCTGGTCGCTGCCTGCGTGTAGCCAGCAGATGTGTGGCGCACACTTCGTTTACCGGCCTCTGGTATTGGGCCTTCAGGATAGTGATGGCCTCCATGTAAGAGGTTGCATCCCGGATGAACGAATAAATCCGATGACTTACGCGAGTAGTCAGTAGACTCAGTTTATCTACCTCGCTAGCGGATGAGGCCCCCGCGAAGAGTTCGAAGCATTTGAGCCTGTGTCCAAATTGATTTGATGCTTCAGCAGAATGTGGATCCAAGTCCAGACGCTCTGGTTTTAGGAGTCGATCCATCCTAGTATTCTTTAGTGATTAAAATTGATGGGCCTTCAATAACCACAAAACTAGAAGTTATAGACTTAAACAAGTTGGCTTTTAATCACTAAGATCAGAGCTAACATCTCAACACGCCGACTGGTTCACAGGAATGAGTCATACAGATCCTGGGATCTTTATGTATGAGAAGTCAGGGGCGGAGCCAAGAGCCAAGACCTGGAACCTCCCAGGTTACATAAGAACATAAGAAATAGGAGCAGGAGTAGGCCAATTGGCCCCTCGAGCCTGCTCCGCCATTCAATAAGATCATGGCTGATCTGATCCTAACCGCCAATCCACTATGACAGGACTATCTCCTGAATCCAACAGAATTAGACGCACGAAACAGGAGCAGGATCAGGCTACACGGCCCCTGGGCCCACTCCGCTACCCACAGGGCCATGCCCGATCCGAACCTAGACTCATGTCCAAATTCCTGCCCGCTCCCCGTAACCCTTAATTCCCTTTTCTTCTAGGAAACTGTCTATTTCTGTTTTAAATTTATGTAATGATGTAGCTTCGACAGCTTTTTGGGGCAGCATATTCCATGGTCCTACCACCCTCTGAGTGAAGTAGTTCCTCCTCATCTCAGTTTTGAAAGAGCAGCCCCTTATTCTAAGACTATGCCCCCTAGTTCTAGTTTCACCCATCATCTGGAACATCCTCCCTGCATCCACCCGATCCAACCCCTTCACAATCTTATATGTTTCAATAAGATCGCCTCTCATTCTTCTGAACTCCAATGAGTAGAGTCCCAATCTACTCAACCTCTCCTCATATGTCCATCCCCTCATCCCCGGGATTAACCGAGTGAACCTTCTTTGTACTGACTCGAGAGCAAGTATGTCTTTTCTTAAGTATGGACACCAAAACTGTATGCAGTATTCCAGGTGCGGTCTCAACAATACCTTGTACAACTGAAGCAATACCTCCCTATCTTTATATTCTAACCCCCCTAGCAATGAAAGCCAACATTCCATTGGCCTTCTTAATCACTTGCTGCACCTGCATACTAACCTTTTGAGTTTCGTGCACCAGGACCCCCAGATCACTTTGTACTTCAGTACTTTCCAGTTTCTTGCCATTAAGATAATAACTTGCTCTACGATTTTTCCTGCCAAAGTGCATAACCTCACACTTTCCAGTATTGTATTCCATCTGCCAAATCTCTGCCCACTTGCTTAGCCTGTCTATGTCCCCTTGCAGGTTTTATATGTCCTCCTCACTCGCTACTTTCCCTCCCATCTTAGTATCATCTGCAAACTTTGATATGTTACACTCGGTCCCCTCCTCCAAATCGTTAATATAGATTGTAAAGAGTTGGGGACCCAGCACTGACCCCTGCGGAACACCACTGGTTACTGATTGCCAGCCTGAGAATGAACCATTTATCCCAACTCTCTGCCTTCTGTTAGATAGCCAATCCTCTATCCATGCCAGAATATTACCCCCAATCCCGTGATTTTTTACCTTACGCAATAATCTTTTGTGTGGCACCTTGTCAAATGCCTTTTGGAAGTCTAAATACACTACGTCCACTGGTTCACCTTTATCCACCCTATATGTCACTTCCTCAAAGAACTCCAGCAAATTTGTCAAACATGACTTCCCCTTCATAAAACCATGCTGACTTTGTCCTATTAAATTATGATTATCCAAATGTCCTGTTACTGTCTCCTTAATAATGGACTCCAAAATTTTACTTACCACAGATGTTAGGCTAACCGGTCTATAGTTTCCAGCCTTCTGTCTGCTGCCCTTTTTAAATAAGGGTGTTACATTAGCAGTTTTCCAGTCTGCCGGGACCTTTGCTGAGTCCAGGGAGTTTTGGAAGATTATTACCAATGCATCCACAATCCCTACCGCCACTTCCCTCAAGACCCTAGGATGTAAGCCATCAGGTCCAAGCGATTTATCCGCCTTGAGTCCCATTATTTTACCGAGTACCACTTCCTTCGTGATTTTGATCGTGTTTATCTCCTCCCCCCCTATAGCCCCCTGCTTGTCCAGTGTTGGGATATTCTTGGTGTCCTCTACTGTAAAGACTGATACAAAATATTCATTCAGTGTTTTTGCCATCTCAATATTTCCCACCATTAATTTCCCGATCACATCCTCTAAGGGACCGACATTTACTTTAGCCACCCTTTTTCTTTTTATATAATTATAAAAACTGTTACTATCTGTTTTTATATTTTTTGCTAGTTTACTTTCATAATCTATCTTCCCTTTCTTAATCAATCTTTTTGTTATTTTTTGCTGTCTTTTAAAGTTTTCCCAATCCTCTATCCTCCCACTAGATTTGGCTACCTTATATGCCCTTGTTTTTAGTCGAATACTATCCTTAATTTCTTTACTTAGCCACGGATGGCTGTCCTTTCTTTTACACCCTTTTCTTCTTAGTGGAATATACTTTTTTTGGAAGTTGTAAAATAACTCCTTAAATGTACACCACTGATCATGTATCGTCTTACCCTTTAATCTATTTTCCCAATCCACTTTACTCAATTCCGCTCTCATACCTTCATAGTCTCCTTTATTCAAGCTTAGCACGCTTGTTTGAGATACAACCTCCTCACCCTCTAATTGAATATGGAATTCAACCATGTTATGGTTACTCATTCCCAGGGGATCCTTTACTAGGACATTTTTAATTAATCCTGTCTCGTTACACAGGACCAGATCTAAGGTTGCTTGCCCTCTGGTCGGTTCAGTTACATACTGCTCAAGAAACCCATCCCTAATACACTCAATGAACTCATCCTCAAGGCAGCCCTGCCCAATTTGATTTGTCCAATTAATATGATAGTTAAAATCCCCCATAATTATAGATGTTCCCTTATTACAAGCCTCAACTATTTCCTGATTGATACTCCGTCCAACCGAGTTGCGACTGTTCGGAGGCCTATAGACTACGCCCACTAGTGTTTTTTTCCCCTTATTATTCCTTATCTCCACCCAAACTGTTTCATTATCCTGATCTTTTGACCCAATATCATTTCTCTGTATTACAGTGATTCCTTCCT
The DNA here is from genome assembly GCF_052327205.1 of Somniosus microcephalus. NCBI lineage: Eukaryota > Metazoa > Chordata > Chondrichthyes > Squaliformes > Somniosidae > Somniosus > Somniosus microcephalus. Next base: position 75,560,386 of record NC_140999.1, on the reverse strand, counting down.
TTATTAACATAGCCACCCCACCTCCCCTTCCTTCCTGCCTGTCCTTCCTGATTGTTAAATAACCTGGTATGTTTAATTCCCAGGCATTGTCACCCTGCAGCCATGTTTCTGTAATGGCCACAAGATCATACCCATATGTAGCTATTTGTGCCATTAACTCGTCTATTTTGTTACGAATGCTACGTGCATTCAGATAGAGAACTTTCAAATGTGTTTTGTGACACTTAGTTCCTGCTTTTGCCCTTTTTATTACTTTACCTTTTACTCCATACCTCCTGCCCCTTCCTGACATGCTCTGGTTTTTAATTTCCCCACTGCTACCTAAGTCTATGACCTTCTCTGTTGTCATTTTTATTATTTGTTCTCTAGGAACCTCCCCCCCACTAGTTAGTTTAAAGCCCTCTCTACAGCTCTAGTTATATGATCCGCCAGGACTCTAGTCCCAGCACTGGCCAAGTGAAGCCCGTCCCAACGGAACAGCTCCCTCCTGCCCCAGTACTGGTGCCAGTGTCCCAGGAAGCAAAACCCATTTCTCCCACACCAGTCTTTGAGCCACGCATTTAACTCTCTTATTTTATTTGTCCTAGCCAAATTCGCTCGTGGCTCAGGTAATAATCCAGAGATTATTACCCTTGAGGTTCTGTTTTTTAATTTGACCCCTAGCTGCTCATACTCCTTTAACAGAACCGGCTTCCTAGTCCTATCTATGTCGTTTGTACCAACATGGACCACGACGACTGGATCCACCCCCTTCACTGCAAGTTTCTTTCCAGCCCAGAGGAGATGTCCTTAACCCTGGCACTGGGTAGGCAACACAGCCTACGGGACTCTCGCTCTTGGCTGCAGAGAACTCTATCTATCCCTCTAATAATACTATCCCCTACCACTACAACATTTCTATTTACTCCCCCCTCTTGAATGGCCCCCCGCTCCATGGTGCTGTGGCCAGGTTGCTCATCCTCCCTGCAGTCCCTGCTCCCGTCCACACAGGGAGTAAGAGCCTCGAACCTGTTGGACAAGAGCAAGGGCTGCGGCTCCTCCAACACTACCTCCTGGATCCCCGTACCTGCCTCACTCGTAGTCACACCGTCCTGACCCTGGCCATGGGCTACATCTGAATTAGTTAACTTCATAGGTGTGACCACCTCCTGATACACAGAGTCCAGGTACTTCTCCCCCTCCCTGATGTGTCACAGTGTCCGAAGCTCAGACTCCAGCTCATCAACACGGGGCTGGAGATCCTGTAGCAGCAGACACTTGTCACAGATGTAATCACCGTTAGCCTCAATGGGGTCTACCGGCTCCCACATCTCACAACAGTAACACATCACCTGCTCCATTCTATGTAATTAATTAAAAAAAAAAAATTATTGTTAATTATGGACACCCTCTGCCCGATTATAGATGCTAGTATCCCCTTTAATTAATTGGATTTAAATTAAATCGGGAAAGAGGAAGTGAAATTATACACAGTGGGGGAGGGTAATATACATGAGTGTAAAACGAATACAGGATCAAGACAAACAGATTTCATTACAACCCTATAGCACCCAACAGCTTAGGGCTATGGTGAACCATATCCCAAAGCTCTCCGAAAAGGGAGACCCCTCGATCCACTTCAGGGAAATAGAGCAGGCAGCCAGCGTCAACGACTGCGATAGCGCTGAGCAAGCCAAGATGCTGCTATTCTCCCTGGAGAGTAGTCTCCTCCAATCCCTCTCTGACGAGTGTAAGAGGGGGCAGAGCGGGTATGAGGCGCTCAGGGATGAAGTTCTGGAGGCCATGGGGATGAATGAGGGAAGTCCTTTATCCCGTGTGGAGAAGACAGTCCAGCTCGCAGGGGAAACCCCGTAGGCTTTCGCGGACCGGTTATGGCCGGTGTACCGGAGGGCCTGTCCGGGGACTCCGAACCGGGCGTTCCTGAACGGGGATCCCCTGGCCCATTGGCTCCGTTGCCTGGTGGCGAACAGCTTGCCACAGGTCCAGGCCAAGGCGGAGGTCTGGTTCGACCCCAAGAATCCCCAGACCACCGAACTTACGGTGATCAGACAGTTGACTTTAGCCTATAAAAACAGTAGGGGAACCGATGCACACCCACCTAAGGGGAAGGTGCATGAGGTAAAACCTGGACCGGGTAGGAAAGAGTGGCACCAGGAAGGGAATAACCCCCCCAACACAAAGACAAATTGTTACGGGTGCAGGAAGGATGGTCATTGGCGGAAGGAGTGTAAAAACCCTTGGAAAGACAACAAGGGAAAGAATTCCACAGCCCCAGCCCAAAAGGCGGAGGCAGGAATCCCTCCCGCTGCGGTTGAGTCATTTTTGGACGCAATAAGGTCCATATTGACTGGCCAAGTGAGGGTAGCAGCCGCTACCGGTGCTCTGACCCCGTCAGCCCCATCCAACCCACAGCCCTGACTAGAGCCAGCGCAGCCTGTCGACCTGTGTCCCCTTGAAAATGACGAGGGGAGCAGGCCCTGTGTTAAGACGTGGGTGGAGACGGTGCAGGGGAGATATTCAGTGGACACTGAAGCTTCCAGCACGGTGGTCCATTCGGAAGACCCGACCAATCCACCCAGGTCTAACTAGGTCCCATTTAGCCTAATGGGAGTCACAGGGAACGAGCAGGCTGGGGAAATGGTCAAACCTTTGGCCATAGTTTTAGGATCCCTCCCTACCACGTGGGAGGGTAACCAAAAGACCCATGAGGTGGCCAAGCAGGGGGCCAGGAAAGGAGAGTTCTGGGATCCCTGTAGAGCAGGCCCGGTAGCTGCAGTCTGGGACAAGGGAGGCACACAGTGGGTAGCATTGGCCCCAGACCTAAAGCAGGTCCAAGCCCGAGATCCCGTCTGTGAGGCCGTCCCGGTAAGGAGAGAGAATGGGGAGTCCCAAGAAGTCCCGTTCGGGGCAACGGATGAGGTTTTGAAATAGGCTGCTGGTTATATCAATCAGTGCAAACTGTTTAAACCTGAAAGGAGAAAACAGCCAGTTGGGGTAGGGTCTGAGGATAAAAATCCTCAGCCTGCAGCAGGAGCGAGTTCACAGACTGCACAGGCAGGCGCTGTGGCTTGTTTAAGGGGAGGGGCCATCCCGCCCACTGATTGGGACACTCCCCACTCTTCTGGGATCCAGATGAGGAGGGACCCAAGGGCGAAAACCCTGCCCCTAACCCAGGTGTAGAGGAGAAGGGACCTGAGGTCGAAAACCCCGCCCCGGACCCAGGTGTAGAGGAGAAGGGACCTGAGGTCGAAAACCCCACCCCGGACCCAGCCATGGGACCTAGGGGTGGAGACTCTCGGCTTGCAGCAACAGGCTGCGAAGAGTTACCTGCCCCTAGCCCAGGTTCGGGAGAGGTCAAGCCTGAGGGAGCAGCGGTTCGGGTTAAAGGCCCATCAGCCAAGAAAGCCCCACCCGCCAAGGTCCCTAGAAGGTCCCCATGGACGCCCCAGCCAAGGAAGCCATGGTCACCAGCTCCCCAGTTCAAATGCACAGCCTCCCGAGTCAGGGGGAAGTCAAAGGACAGAGGTCCCCAGCCAGCAGCCACAGGCGGCAAGGAACCAACAGTGCAGAACGGTGCGGCCATGACAGAGGGAGCGGTGTGCCGCAGCCCAAAAAGGAATTAGTCTGGCCGCCCGTAAACGGGCGGCGGATGTATATAGTTTAGGTAATGTATGTTTATATTTTAAGTCAGGTATTTAGCTTAAGTTTGGGTGTTTTAGCTTAAGTTAAGTAAGGTGATGGGTAGTTTTAATTGAGTAATAACCTGCTAAGAGTGTGTGTATTTGAGTCAAGGCCGCAAGGCTGACTATGCTTCACCCAAGCCAGAGAATCTCTTGGGGACCTGGCTGCATGTTTTTGTATCTGTTGCAGAAAGACTTTCAGGATGAAGGGGATCGTAATCCTACTCGCCCTGATGGGACTGAGCCTGGGAAAGAGGGGCGATGTGGAGGACTCTCACATCTATGGGTGCTCAGGAGATAGCGAGCCGATAGCAACCGACGGAAGCGGCAAACGGGATACAGAGGAGACCGCCGTCTACGTCCACGAGGAAAGGTGGCCAGGGTGGCTGGGGTCCAATTCGTCTCAGTACGCCAGCCAGACCGGATTCACATATGAGGAGGCCTCCCTCCTGTGCCCCAGGGTACGGGTCGTTACCACAAGGGTCAGCGTCACCGTAAGGAAGCGTGTATGTCTAAAGTGCAAGGGACACATTCCTCTGGATAGGTGGTGGTGGCTCAGAAAGCTGAGCAAAGATATGAGAAACCCCGCAGTCGAGTGGGAACGGTTGGGGAACAATACCCACCGGACGATTACAGGGACCCACGGGGGATTAAGCGTGTGTTGGGACAAGTGGTGGGAACTGGATCAAGGGATTTACATCTGTATGAGAGGGTCAGCCCCTCAGGCATATCCATTATTTTCCACCGACAGTGGCGAGACACCGGGGAGGGGATGAAGTGGGATACCAGCCGGAAGGTGTGTGCGGTCCCATACTCCCCGATCCCAGTCAATGCCACTGAGCTTGTTACCCACCCCCGAAAGCCCCTGCCCACAGCGCAGGCGGCGAGGTTACCCAGGGAGGGGTGCCCCACCACCACCAAGGGACCAGGGAATGGGTTGGTACTAGTGCCTACCGACCAGATGCTGTACCAGGGGGTACACTACGCTGTAACTTCCATGATTTTAAATCTCACCGAGGTACATTTGCCGGAGTGGTATCCCAAAGAAACAGAGCAGCTATACCAGGCCCTATTATTAAAGGACATGTTCAAGAAGTTTTACGAGTTCGATTTCACCAATGTTGACAAAACTGAACTGTACACCACACACCGCGAGTTTTTGAGTAACACAGGGAGACAAAGAAGGGGAGTATGGAATGATGTTTTTATTGCGTTTAACACTGGGTACTCTGTCATCAACAGTTCGGATGAAATAGAGCTGCAGACCCAGATAAACGGTTTAAAAACACAGTTAAGGAAGATATTAATGGATGAAAACAAGGTACAGGTAGACTACCTTTTATCCGAACTTCCGAAAACCGAAACCCTCTAAAAACCGAAGGTTTTTTCGTTCAGCGTAAGTCGTGCGCACGACATGACCAGAGTGGCGCACAAGTTACGCTGAGCAGAGGGTCAGCGTAAGTCGTGCGCACGAGCCCCCGCGGACCCCCGCCGACCCCCCCGCCGACCCTGACCCCCGCCGGACCCCCGCCGACCACCGCCGACCCCGACCCCCGCCGACTTACGCTGAGCAGAGGGTCAGCGTAAGTCGTGCGCACGACCCCCTGCCGACCCCCCCACGGAACCACCTAACACTCTTCCAAAGGCTCGAAAGCAACGAGAGCTCTGAGCCCGTGGCGGTGCCGGCCCCTGTTCCGACCGAGCACGACGACCTGTTGGTGGAAATGCGGAACTTCATTGCATTCCAGGCTAGCAGCGACGGACAAGCCACGACTGCGGACCCCCCCGCGGACCCCCGCCGACCCGCCCGCGGACCCCCGCAGACCCCGACCCCCGCCGAACCCCCCGCGGACCCCCGCCGACCCCCCCGCGGACCCCCGCCGACCCCGACCCCCGCCGACCCCCCCGTGGACCCCCGCCGACCCCGACCCCCGCCGACCCCCCCCGCAGACCCCCGCCGACCCCCGCCGACCCACCTTCCGAAATCCGAAATTTTCCGAAAACCGAAACACGGCTGGTCCCGAGGTTTTCGGATAAAGGATAGTCTACCTCTAGTGGGCTCGGAGTTGCATGAGGACCTGGCCATGACAGTCCATTTAAAGGAGATTATAGCGGAGTTGGAGAAGCACGCAAAGATGGTAAATGCCCTCATAAGGGAGGACAGAAACGCTTCTGACCAGGCTACGCAGAACGAGGTGTGCGTGCTGTATGGGGCGTGGTTGCTGGGCGAAGGCCGCAGTAATCTGGAGGATCTAAAACAGGGTTTAGTCCCCTCCTAGATCAGCAACAAACACCTCGCAGCCCTCCACCCGTTTGAGAATGCAATAAGCCCGTGCCAACTCTGGCTAGCTTCCGAAGCCTACCCAGTACCAGTGGATTGTGGGCGGTCCAACCAAACGATCATGGGAATAGTAGTTAGGATGCCGGTCATGGGTAGGACAGCCCAACCTACACCGGTATACAGGGTTGAGAACATTGGAGTCAATCAAGGGGGGAGCACTCATTCATTTCACAGCGGTCCCACCTTATGTCATAAAGTGGGAGCACACTATGACAGGTACTGACCTCTCAGGGTGCCGGAGCCGGGGAGCACACATAACCCTGTGTCCCCAGCACTTGAATGCCTATTCAAAACCGCAGTGCGGGTTCAGAGCTGCTGGCGCGAAACCTAAAAATTGTACCATGGAGGCAATGGCACAAGGCCATGTTCCCCCGCAGGTAGCATATATAGGTGGGACATATTGTGTCACCACAAGCGCGTCCCACTACCAGCATGGACAGCATAGCTGGTGACAGCAGTTTCTGCTTTAAACCTGAGGTAGAAGTTCAAGTGGCTCAGGAACGAATTGTCCCCATCCCTGAACCCTCCACTGTTCACTTCACTGTGAAGGAGAATTTTACCAATTTGCAGAAGTATGTGGCGCATTTTAGCTATGAAATTCCCCCTCTCCCAGAACACCTTACCAAAATACTCAAAGCCGTTATAGTTTGCAGAAACATTTTTACACTCTAGAGCAGAAAACACTAGAGATAGGGGCTAAGATATTGGATATTGTGATTCCACCTTGGTGGGACATTTTCAATAACATAGAGGTCCCTTCGTGGATCAGACTGGCCTTCCACATTCTCGTGGTTTGCCAGATAGGGATAGTGTTGTATCTAGTCTGCATTCAGTGCAAGGGAAAAGGTCAGATGCTAGAATTCCAAAACCAGAGGATCTGGAAGGAACATTATGTGAAGGTGGAGGGAGATACACCTGTTTGAGTTTTTTGTATTTCTGATTAAAGATTGTTTTTTGTGTTTGTTGTTTTTAATAAAGATTTAGCGACGCGTTGTTAATAAAGATGTATGTGTACCAAATGGTGCAGGGGCGTTGGACCCTCCATGCTTGGATGTGTGTTAAAGACTGTAGTTATTCTATGTATGCTTATGTACACTACATTTTCGCAGAATGGCAAGTGCATGTGTCGTGGGTATATTAGATAGGTAATTACAGGGGAAAACTGACTATGGAGGGTCAGAAATTTTGCTCACCTTGTAAGGATGATACTTCAAGCAAGTTTTAGTATTACGGGGGGAGTGTAGGATTCACAAAATCCCCACATTCCCCCAAGGTTATTAATAAAAGGGACCCTGTATGGACAATTTAAAAAGGGTACCCAAAAGATGGCGTCCGCACCTTGTGGCCAAAAGCCTGTAAGATTTTAAAAGCTTGGACTCTGCAGCACAGAACAGGCAGTTTTGGGAAATCAAAACTTAAAATGCATTTCTGTGAAAAGGACTTTGTGTTTGAAAAGCCAGACAGTTAGGCAAACATTGAATATGCATTGCATCAGGTCAAAACAGATCAAGCCCAGTTAGGCCTAAACATGAGGCCATTAGTTTGTCCGCATAAATAATCAGAAACAGCTTAAGGGAGCCACCAAGGCTGGACAGGCTGATTAAAATGCATTAATGACAATACAACCCAGACATTGGGGCCATCAGATGTGATAAACAGTCATCTAAAGCCATTTAACTTAGATTGGTATAATCATTTAAAACAGCCCGCCAAAAGTTGGACAATAGACTGACCTGATTTGGCGCGCAGATAAGGGCCATCAGAAGGAGTATAATTGTAGGCCCATCGGTAACCAACGCTCTCTTGCCCTCTTGGCTCTTGCTCTCTTCCTCCTGTGCTTGCCGCCTGGCCACTGCCCGTGTTTTCCCCAAATCGATCAGGGACACCCGGTATCGCACCAGGCAAACACAGGCAAACCAGGCCAGACGAGGCGGGATGAGGTGAGACGAGATGAGATGAGATGAGATGAGATGAGACGAGATGAGATGAGATGAGATGAGACGAGATGAATTGGAAGAAGATTGAAGAACGCTTTGAATAATCGAGCCTTCAATCCAGCTAACCTGTGACTATCTTCATGCAAACTTCAACTGCCACCACCCAAAGAAGAGGAACCATCATCCCTGCGAGGTAAAGTACCCAAGCAAAGACTTTAATCTCGGGGTACTTTACCTGGACGACGTCCTTGCGGCGCCCTGAGACCACGTGATGACGGCAGGCCCCAGAGAGCACAAAAAGCGAACCCCAAGCCCCACAACCGTTTTAACTCAGCTGATTTTGACTCAGTGAGCATGAATTCCTGGCCCCTCTTAGCTTAATCTAGTTAGGTATAGGGGTGGGATAAGTATAAGGGGATTGTTAATGTAGTTTGTTTTCCCTCGATGTGCTGTGCGTTCCCCATTCCCATTTAAGTGTATTTTCGTTTTGATAAGCCTTTAACTACATAGTGATTTTCTCAGTATTTGTAATTTTTATCATCGTTTTAATAAAGTTCATGGTCTTCTTGTACCAAACCAATTGTCTACCCGTTTTTCCTGTATCGCCGCCTGCACCTAAGTCCAGTGTTGAGAACCCAGGGGTGAGGGAGCGATTCAAACCGCTTGCAGGCAGTCAGGGGCATAACTGACTGGCCACACACCATCCCCTACAGGTGGATTGGACTGGGTGAGCGTGGAGTGGAGTGGGTGAGGGTGGGTTGGACTAGGTGAGGGTGGAGTGGAGTGGGTGAGGGTGGAATGGACCAGGTGAGAGTGGAGTGGAGCGGGTGAGGGTGGAGTGGGATGGGTGAGGGTGGGGTGCAGTGGGTGAGGGTGGATTGTACTGGGTGAGGGTGGAGTGGAGTGGGTGAGGGTGGATTGGACTGGGTGAGGGTGGAGTGGAGTGGGTGAGTGTGGATTGGACTGGGTGAGGGTGGAGTGGAGTGGGTGAGGGTGGATTGGACTGGGTGAGGGTGGAGTGGAGTGGGTGAGGGTGGATTGGACTGGGTGAGGGTGGAGTGGAGTGGGTGAGGGTGGGGTGGAGTGGGTGACGGTGGAGTGGAGTGGGATCGGATGTTTTGGAGTGTGTGAGGGTGGAGTGGAGTGGGTGAGGGTGGATTGGAGTGGGTGAGGGTGGATTGGACTGGGTGAGGGTGGAGTGGAGTGGGTGAGGGTGGGGTGGAGTAGGTGAGGGTGGAGTGGAGTGGGATCGGATGTTTTGGAGTGTGTGAGGGTGGAGTGGAGTGGGTGAGGGTGGATTGGCATGGGTAAGGGTGGATTGGAGTGAGTGAGGCTGGAGTGGAGTGGGTGAGGGTCAATTGGAGTAGGTGAGGGTGGATTGGCATGGGTGAGGGTGGATTGTGGTGGGTGAGGGTGGAGTGGAGTGGGTGAGGGTGGAGTGGAGTGGGTGAGGGTGGATTGGCATGGATGAGGGTGGATTGTGGTGGGTGAGGGTGGAGTGGAGTGGGTGAGGTTGGATTGGAGTGGGTGAGGGTGGATTGGACTGGGTGAGGTTGGAGTGGAGTGGGTGAGGGAGGGGTGGAGCGGGTGAGGGAGGGCTGGAGTGGGTGAGGGTGGATTGGAATGGGTGAGGGAGGGGTGGTGAGGGTGAGGTGGAGTGGGTGAGGGTGGAGTGAAGCGGGTGAAGGTGGGTTGGAGTGGGTGAGGGTGGGGTGGAGCGGGTGAGGTGGAGTGGAGTGGGTGAGAGTAGAGTGGAGTAGGTGAGAGTAGGGTGGAGCGGGTGAGGTTTGGGTGGAGTGGGTGAGGGTGGGGTGGAGTGGGTGAGAGTGGAGTGGACTGGTTGAGAGTGGGGTGGAGTGGGTGAGGGTGGGGTGGAGTGGGTGAGGGTGGGGTGGAGTGGGTGAGAGTGGAGTGGACTGGGTGAGAGTGGGGTGGAGCAGATGAGGGTGGGGTGGAGTGGGTGAGGGTGGGGTGGAGTGGGTGAGAGTGGAGTGGACTGGGTGAGGGTGGATTGGGTGAGTGTGGATTGAAGTGGCTGAGGGTGGATTGGAGCGGGTGAGAATGGATTGGAGTGGGTGAGTGTGGAGTGGAGTGGGTGAGGGTGGAGTTGGTGAGGGTGGCGTGGGTGAGTGTGAGGGTGGAGTGGGTGAGGGTGAGGGTGGAGTGGGTGAGGGTGGAGTGGGGTGGGTGAGGGTGGAGTTGGTGAGGGTGGAGTGAGTGAGGGTGGCATGGGTGAGGGTGGGGGTGGAGTGGGGTTGGTGGGGTGGGTGAGGGTGGAGTGGAGTGGGGTTGGTGGAGTGGGTGAGTGTGGAGTTGGTGAGGGTGAGGGTGGAGTGGGGTTGGTGGAGTGGAGTGGAGTGGGGTTGGTGGAGTGGGTGAGGGTGGAGTTGGTGAGGGTGAGGGTGGAGTGGGGTTGGTGGAGTGGCATAAGAGAGAATTTCTACCCAAAATTCACACAAATATGCCCTGAATTCAGAAATTTGAATGACGACCAAAAACTCCCATACCTACTAGGGGAACAGAGAAACTGTGTAACCTTAGCGGCACACTATGTTACAGCTTGCCATAAACAGAGGGACAACCATTAAATCTAAGAAAAGAGTATATATAAATTATATGAATGTATATTTATACACTCAGGGATATATCTGTTTATACACTGTATGGATAGATCTGCGTTTATGTGTTCAACCATAAATGTTTTTCGATGCTTTGGCAACATAAGATGTACCTTGTCATGCCAATAAAGCGATTTGAATTGAATTGAATTGAATTGGTGGAGTGGGTGAGGGTGGAGTGGAGTGGGTTGGGTGAGGGTGGATTGGGTAAGGGGTCGGGTACAGACTGACACTTGGCCCGGGACATTGCCTCCTGTGTAGTTGCTGGAAACAGATTGAAAGCTTGTAGTTGCTGAGAGACGAGCCAGGCGGTGCTGGAGGTATTTAAAGGGTGAGTTTGTGTGTTTGCTATCAGTGCTTGCTGGAGGCTCCTCTCACACAGGCTCAGCTCCGCGCACTGAGGGCTCTCCCACTCCGCCCAGGACGCTGCTTCTCACGATAGCAAAATACTTCTCACCATGGCTCTGTCGCTCTGTCCTGCCCGCATTGCGCCGCTCCTCGGCTTCACCATCCTGCTCATGTGGATCGAGAAAGCGAGGACCGGAAACGCGACAGGTGAGTCAGGAGTGAAAGAGAGAGGGAGAGAAATGGGTGAAGGAGTCAGAGCCAATAAGAGAAAAGGAAGAACTGAAAGAGAGAGAAAGGGGTTAAAGTGAGAAAGGGGTGAGAGAGAGAAAGAGAAAGTTGTAAGATTGAGAGGGAGAGAGTGAAATAAGTACTGACGGTGAGAGTGTGATGGTGAGAGAAAATGAAGGAATGAAAATGAGTGAAGGAGAGGGAAGGAGCGAGTGAGGGAGATTTAGTGAGTGTGAGAGAGTGCGAGTGTGAGCGAGTGAGTGAGAGAATGAGTGTGAGAGAGTGAGTGAGTGAGTGAGAGAGTGAGTGTGAGAGAGTGAGTGAGAGAGTGAGTGTGAGTGAGTGAGAGAGTGAGTGAGAGAGTGAGTGAGTGAGAGAGTGAGTGAGAGAATGAGTGTGAGAGAGTGAATGAGAGAGTGAGCGAGCGAGAGAGTGAGCGAGTGAGCGAGCGAGAGAGTGAGAGAGTGAGAGAGTGAGTGAGAGAATGAGTGTGAGTGAGTGAGTGAGAGTGAGAGTGAGTGAATGAATGAGAGAGTGAGCGAGTGAGAGAGTGAGTGAGAGAATGAGTGTGTGAGTGAGAGAGAGTGAGAGTGAGTGAGTGAATGAGAGAGTGAGCGAGTGAGAGAGTGAGAGAGAGAATGAGTGTGAGTGAGAGAGTGAGAGTGAGTGAGCGAGTGAGTGAGAGAATGAGTGTGAGTGAGTGAGTGAGTGAATGAGCGAGTGAGCGAGTGAGAGAGTGAGTGAGAGAGTGAGTGTGAGTGAGTGAGTGAGTGAGAGAGAGTGAGTGTGAGAGAGTGAGCGAGTGAGTGAGTGAGAGAGAGTGAGTGAGAGAATGAGTGCGAGTGTGAGCGAGTGAGTGAGAGAATGAGTGAGAGAGAGTGAGAGAGTGAGTGAGAGAGTGAGCGAGTGAGTGAGAGAAGGAATGAGTGTGAGAGAGTGAGAGAATGAGTGCGAGTGTGAGCGAGTGAGTGAGAGAATGAGTGAGAGAGAGTGAGAGAGTGAGTAAGAGAGTGAGCGAGTGAGTGAGAGAAGGAATGAGTGTGAGAGAGTGAGAGAATGAGTGAGAGAATGAGAGAGTGAGCGAGTGAGTGAGAGAATGAGTGCGATTGAGAGAGTGAGAGAATGAGTGTGAGTGAGAGAAGGAATGAGTGTGAGAGAGAGAGAGTGAGTGTGAGAGAATGAGAGAGTGAGTGAGAGAAAATATGGCCAAGTTTTACAACTTTAAGAAAGTTGAAGTTGTAGAGTTGGACTTTAAATTGATAATATGTAAATAATCAGTTAACATTCAGACTCTAGATACCGGCAGTTTCCTATGTTCAGAGGCTGTGGGATTTCCCCTTGTCAAAGGGCTTGTATACATATTACTGTATAATTTATATTGGACAGATTTATTACTGGAATGTTTTGATTTTTTGTTGCCCGGGCGCATTATTCCCTCTCTTGTTCGCCCTGTCACTGGGCAGGAAACAAAGCGGGAACTGGCGGGCTGACACTAATCCCAGAGATCTAGAATAAGGTGAGATCTGACTGAGGACCAGGAGGCCGATGTTTAGCTGTTTGAAACCCTGACTGTAACAGGCTGGGATAATGCCTGCTGTGCTGGGGTTGGGATGAGCTGCATCGCCACGGATCCTCTTCAAATTCCTCTTTTAATGAGAAATCGGGAGAATTCTTACTGTAATGCGTGACCGCCGCACAAAATCCCGGGAATGTTGGCTTCGGAATGTGAGATTTCTGAGATTGAGATTTTGTTAGCATCTCATTCATTCTAGCGGGTAAGCAACAAGGACTGGCATTCTGCCATTTTCATTAAAGGAGCAATTTCAGCTCGTTACATTTATCAATGAACAGCGGTCCTCTTCGAGGGACCAGCATTGCAAGGATGCAGCAGGCAATGGGCTTGGTGTATTTGGGAAGGTGCAGGGCTGGTATTGATCCAGCTCCACTGACTGGTAGGGGCGAGCTGTGTGTCTGTGCCCCTCTCTCTGCTCTCGACAGTCGAGTGGTGTGAGAGCCCACCACCAGCAGCCTACAGAATTCAACATTGCTTGACCTTCACTGGCCCTCCAACCCCTCCCCCATGTTTTCAAAAGCCAGTCTGATTTCTCTCCTCCTCCAGTTCCACTTGATGCTTTAAGGAAGTTGTTTAATGTCTCTTAAAGGGACACACCACCTCCTGCAGAGGTTTCCCATCACTGTGAACTCGTGACTGGACTATCATTTCTGAGGCGATAATGTGATTAGTGTCATTTGATCATTGTGTGTTTATAATGTTGCCATCGCAGTGAAGTTGTTTGCAAGAGCTCTGATACCCACCCCCCCCCCCTCCGGATAAACAACACTTTTAATATTGTAACTGAGCAGAGTAGCAGAGTGGGACTATCTTTACACTGCAGACTATCAGTGAACTTCACAGGATACTAACTTGTAGATTTAACAAACATCATTTACTATCATACGACCCTCTGCCCACTTGCAAAATAGAGTGTATGTTGTGGGAGAGAGTATGTGTGTATCCGTGTGTGTATCCGTGTGCATCTGCGTCCATGTGTGTATCCGTGTGCATCTGTCTGCATCCATGTATGTGTCTGTCTGCGTCCGTGTGTGTATCCGTGTGTGTCTGTCTGCGTCCATATGTGTATCCGTGTGCGTCTGCGTCCATGTGTGTATCCATGTGTGTCTGTCTGCATCTGTGTGTATCTATGTGCATCTGTCTGCGTCCGTGTGTGTATCCATGTGTGTCTGTCTGCATCCGTGTGTGTATCCATGTGTGTCTGTCTGCATCCGTGTGTGTATCTGTGTGCGTCTGTCTGCATCTGTATGTGTATCCGTATGCATCTGTCTGCGTCTGTGTGTGTATCCGTGTGTGTCTGTCTGCATCCGTATGTATATCCGTGTGTGTCTGTCTGCGTCCATGTGTGTATCCATGTGTGTCGATCTGCGTCCATGTGTGTATCAGTGTGCGTATGTCTGCGTCCATGTGTGTATCAGTGTGCGTATGTCTGCATCCATGTGTGTATCAGTATCTGTCTGTCTGTGTCCGTGTGTGTATCCGTGTGCATCTGTCTGCATCCATGTGTTTATCCGTGTGTGTATGTCTGCGTCCGTATGTGTATCCGTGTGTGTCTGTCTGCATCCATGTGTGTGTCTGTCTGCATCCGTGTGTGTATCAGTGTGCATATGTCTGCATCCGTGTGTGTATCCATGTGCATCTGTGTGTGTATCCGTGTGTGTCTGTCTGCATCCGTGTGTGTATCCGTGTGCATCTGTCTGCATCCGTGTGTGTATCCGTGTGTGTGCGTCTGCATCCATGTGTGTATCCGTGTGTGTCTGTCTGCGTCCGTGTGTGTATCCGTGTGTGTCTGCCTGCGTCCGTGTGTGTATGCGTGTGCATCTGTCTGCATCCGTGTGTGTATCCGTGTGCATCTGTCTGCATCCGTGTGTGTATCCGTGTGTGTCTGTCTGCATCCGTGTGTGTATCCATGTGCATCTGTCTGCATCCGTGTGTGTATCCGTGTGTGTCTGTCTGTGTCCGTGTGTGTATCCATGTGCATCTGTCTGCATCTGTTTGTGTATCCGTGTGCATCTGTCTGCGTCCATGTGTATATCCGTGTGTGTCTGTCTGCGTCCGTGTGTGTATCCGTCTGTTTCCAAATGTGTAAATAGAAGAAAGACTTGCATTTATATAGCACCTTTCACGAGCACCGGACATCCAAAAGTGCTTTACCGCCAATGAAGTACTTTTGAAGTGTAGTCACTGCTGTAATGTAAGAAACGCGGCAGTCAATTTGCGCACAGCAAGCTCCCACAAATAGCAATGTGATAATGACCAGGTAATCTGTTTTTGTTATGTTGATTGAGGGATAAAAATTGGCCAGGACACTGGGATAACTCCCCTGCTCTCCTTCAAAATAGTGCCATGGGATCTTTTACGTCCACCGGAGAGAACAGATGGGGCCTCGGTTTAACGTCTCATCCAAAAAACGGCACCTCCGACAGTGCCGCACTCCCTCAGTACTGCCCTGGAATGTCAGCCTAGATTTTTGTGCTCAAGTCCCTGGAGTGGGATTTGAACCCACAACCTTCGGATTTAGAGACAAGGGTCACTGAGTCACTGAGCCACGGCTGACATGGTTTTTGTGTGTTTCCGCATGTGTATCCATGTGTGTCCGTATGTATGTCCATGTGTGTGTGTCCGTGTGTATGTCCATGTGTGTGTGTCCATGTGTGTATTTGTGTGTGTGTCCGTGTGTGTATCCATGTGTGTCCATGGGTGTCCGTGTGTGACTGTGCGTGTGTCCATGTGTGTATCCGTGTGTGTGTCCATGTGTGTGCCCGTGTGTGCGAGGCTGTGTGTATTTGTGTGTTTCCACATGTGTATCCATGTGTGTATTCATGTGTGTGTATGTATCTGTGTGTCCGTGTATGTGTCTGTGTGTGTATTTGTGTGTTTCCGTGTGTGTATTTGTGTGTTTCCATGTGTGTATCCATGTGCGTATTCATGTGTGTGTGTCTGTGTGTCTGTGTGTGTATTCATGTGTTTCCGTGTGTGCATCCATGTGTGTATTCATGTGTGTGTGTCTGTGTGTCCATGTGTGTGTCCGTGTGTGTATTTGTGTGTTTCTGCGAGTGTATCCATGTGTCTTTCCGCGTGTGTATCCATATGTGTATCCATGTGTGTTTCCGTGTGTGTTTCCGTGTGTGTGTCCATGTGTGTTTCCACATGTGTTGGTGTGTGTCGGTGTGTCCATGTCTCTGTGTGTATGGGGCGTTGTGACTGCATGTACAGAGGGTTTTGATGGTACTTAGACTCCTGTGATGCGCCTTGCGTTGCTTCACTACAGTAAAGGCGCTATATAAATGCAGGTTGTTGTTGTTGTACTGGCGCAATGTATGGGATGTTGCAGAGAAAGCCAGTGTTCCCGGACAAAACTAAACCAATCGTCAGACTGTGGCGCTACTCCAGATAACCGGCTGTAAGGTCTCTGTTGTCTTTGAGCGTAATGAGATGCAGAGTGTGTGAGACTTCACCACGTCACGATGGTGTGACTGCTGGTTGCCGCCGGTGATTCGGGTTACTGCAGCGCAGGGTCAGTGATCGACTGGAATGTGCTGACTAGCAATTCATTGTTCACTTGGCTAGATGGAATGCTTCACACCAACTCTTAAAGGGACAGGCTCTGGACAGGTTGTGTGATGACAGCAGGTTGTTTGGGTTAACTGTTTGTGCTACGGTTTAGCCCGTGCTGTGTCTGCAGGGCATGAGGATTTTTGGCTTTTATTTTTGGAGTCTGTATCTTTTCAAATGATATTTAAAGTTCGGCAGCACAATTGGCATCATAGGGACACCATGGCATTCTTCACGGGGTCATTATTCCCTCGTGTATGTGTGAATGGTGGGGTGGGGGTGCTGTGAGATAGTGTGACCTGATCTCTTGGTTGTCTATCTGTGTTAAATAAAATAATAGCATTTATCCAACTGTCAGCCTTTCCATTCTAAAAAAATCTGAAGGAGTAAGACTCACAGCTAGCCTAGTGTCACCGCACAGTCATTGTGAAGATGAGTCCCGTCTTCACACTGAGGACACCCTCCATCGTATTGTGTGGCACTACCACCTTGCTAAATGGGATAGATTCAGAACAGATCTAGCAGCTCAAAACTGGGCATCCATGAGGCGCTGTGGGCCATCAGCAGCAGAATTGTATTCCACCACAATATGTAACCGCATGGCCCGGCATATCCCTCACTCTACCATTACCATCAAGCCAGGGGACCAACCCTAGTTCAATAAGGAGTGTAGAAGAGCATGCCAGGAGCAGCACCAGGCATACCTAAAAATGAGGTGCCAACTTTGTGAAGCCACAACACAGGACTACATGCTTGCTAAATAGAGGAAGCAGCATGCTATAGACAGGGCTAATCGATCCCGCAACCAACGGATCAGATCAAAGCTCTGCAGTCCTACCACATCCAGTATTGAATGGTGATGGACCATTAAACAACTAACGGGAGGAGGAGACTCCGTGAATATTCCCATCCTCAAAGATGGTAGAGCCCAGCACGTGAGTGCAAAAGACAAGGCTGAAGTGTTTGCAACCATCTTCAGCCAGAAGTGCCGAGTGGATGATCCTTCTCGGCCTATTCCTGAGGTCCCCACCATCACAGATGTTGGCCTTCAGCCAATTCAATTCACTCCACATATTATCAAGAAACAGCTGAGCGCACTGGATGCAGCAAAGGCTATGGGTCCCAACAACATCCCGGCTATCATGCTGAAGACTTGTGCTCCAGAACTAGCCTAGCCAAGCTATTCCAGCACAGCTACAACACTGGCATCTACCCAACAATTGCCCAAGCATGTCCTGTCTACAAAAAGCAAGACAAATACAACCTGGCAAACTACTGCCCATTCAGCCGACTCTCAATCATCAGCAAAGTGATGGAATTTGTCGTTGGCACTTACTCACCAATAACCTGCTCAGTTTGGGTTCTGCCAAGACCACTCGGCTCCAGCCACATTACAGCCTTGGTCCAAACATGGACAAAAGAGCTCAATTCCAGAGGTGAGGTGAGAGTGACTGCCCTTGACATCAAGGCAGCATTTGACCGAGTGTGGCATCAAGGAGCCCTCGTAAAACTGAAGTCAATGGGAGTCGGGGAGAAAACTCTCCACTAGCTGGAGTCATACCTCGCACAAAGGAAGATGGTTGTGGTGGTTGAAGGTCAATCATCACAGCCCCAGGATATTGCTGCAGGAGTTCCTCAGGGCAGTGTCCTAGGCCCAATCATCTTCAGCTGCTTCATCAATGACCTTCCCTCCATCATAAGGTCAGAAGTGGGGATATTCGCTGATGAATGCACAATGTTCAGTTCCATTTGCAGCTCCTCAGATAATGAAGCAGTCCATACCCGCATGCAGCAAGATCTGGACGACACCCAGGCTTGGGCTGATAAGTGACAAGGAGCATTCACGCCACAGAAGTGCCAGGCAATGACTATCTCCAACAAGAGAGAGCACAACCACCGCCCTTTGACATTCAACGGCATTACCATCGCTAAAACCCCAACATCAACATCCTGGGGGTCACCATTGACCAGAAACTCAACTGGACCAGCCACATAAATACTGTGGCTACAAGAGCAGGTCAGAGGCTGGGTATTCTGTGGCGAGTGTCTCACCTCCTGACTCCCCAAAGCCTTTCCACCATCTACAAGGCACAAGTCAGGAATGTGAGGGAATACTCAAGAAGGTCGACACCATCCAAGACAAAGCATTCCACTTAATTGGCACTGTGTGAGGGTGCAGTATATGGAGGTACTGACTCACTGGCCTAGAAATTCAGTCGCGTTTGCGCCCACTTATGGGCTATAGAGTGGTTTGCGCCGGAAGTTTTTTCGCGCCCGAAATTCAGTTGGTCCGTAACATCGACGTTAGCCGGTAGCGCTGCGCCGGCACCGATGACATCATCGGTGTGCGCAGCGCCCCGGTTCCAATGCAATTCCGGTCCGACCGCCAAATTCAGTTGCGGCCGCCTCTCCCATGGCGGCCGCAAACAGCGTTTGCAAAACGGTGCCTTGCAGCTCCGAGAGGCCGGCGCATAAAGGTGGAGGGGCGGCCGGCCGCTTTCCCGGCGGCCGCCTGGCCGCACCTCCCTCCCCGGACTCCTGCACCACCCCCCCGCGGCATTGGTGTGTCACTCCCGCGAGCCCGGCACTTCTCCGTGGTGCCGGGCTCATTTGCCGGGGGAATCCAGCGGCGATCTCACGGCTGCAGGCAGCTCCTCCTTAAGAGAAGGAGGAGGCCTGCAGTACCCCAGCCTGCCGCACCACATCGGGTGCCGCAGCGGCAACTGGACGCCTGAAACTGACATTCTTCACCCCAAATGAGGCGGCCAAACCCTCCAATAGCGCCCGCCTCCGTGTTGGGGCGGCGCAACTGAATTTCAGGCGGGCGCTACGGGAATCCGGCCGAGCGCTAAATTTCAGGCGCTAAAGACCTGGCGGGGCTATACCTAATTTCTAGGCCCCGAGCTGTTCAGCCATTCCCCTGGGTTACATCCTACCTAATCTCAGTCTGACGGTTGGCTAGTAGAGGGATGGAAGGATTTGAAAAGTTTCAACATCAGTGATCCAATAAGGAACAGTTTGAAGAAGGCTGGCAGCGATTTATTGCTTTTCTTATATTTGGGAAATGGGTCATGAACTAAAGAGCAAATTCCATGAAGGAGATTAGTTGAGTATTGGCACTGGCCTCAGGGAGAGGGCAGTCTGGATCCGTGTGCTTTGAAGAAGTTCTGTCAAGAGTAATGTGTCTCCATTGATTTAACCCCACACGGTTTCCTTCCCTCTGTTGTTTTGGCTAGTGTGTTGGGTGCATGATATAGGAGTTAGTTGCCTGCCCGCTACAAGCTCCTGCAAGGGTCAGTGAACATTTAGCTAAACCTGTTGCTCCACCTGTTTTCCCAGAAAGCGCAACTGAACTCCAGAGCAACAGTATTGAAGATCTGAACTCCATTAAAAGCAGGTTCTCGCTGCGGACAGTGTCGGAGCCGGAGGAGGACACGTGTTATATAATCCCCGGCCAAGTGGACTCTCTGAGCAAATGCAACTTCAACACCACCAGCAAGACTTTCCTAATCATCCATGGCTGGAGTGTGAGTGCTTTAAACTGACTATGCACAGCGCGGTGTTCAATCAGAGCACGACAGCGAAAGCTAGCACAGGCCTCACCAGCTTTATACATTCTACACATTCCTAAACACCTTAGAGGGCTCAATTGTGAGGACAGGTTGCTTAGACTAGGCTTGTATTCCCACAAATATAGAAGATTAAGGGGTGAACGAATTGAAGAGTTTCAGATATTTGAGGTGTTTAAGATGTTTAAGATAATTAATAGGGTAGATAGAGAGAAACTATTTTTTCTGGTGGGATGTCCAAAACAACAACAACCTGCATTTATACAGCACCTTTAATGTAATAAAATGTCCCAAGACGCTTCACTGGAGCGGTTATCAGACAACATTTGGCACCAAGCCACATAAGGAGATATTAGAGGACAGGTGCTTGGTCACAGAGGTAGGTTTTAGGGAGTGACTTAAAGGAGGAGAGAGAGGTCGAGAGGCAGAGAGGTTTAGGCAGGGAATTCCAGAGCTTGGGGCCTAGGCAACAGAAGGCACGGCCACCAATGGTGGGGTGAAGGAAATTGGGGATGCGCAAGAGGCCAGAATTGGAAGAGTGCAGAGATCTTGGAGGGTTGTAGAGCTGGAGGAGGTTACAGAGATAGGGAGGGGCGAGGCCGTGGAGGGATTTGAACACAAGGATGAGAATTTTAAAATCAAGGGGGCATAAACTTAAAATTAGAGGTAGGCCATTCAGGGGTGATGTCAGGACGAACGTCTTCACGCAAAGGCTAGTGGAAATCTGGAACTCTCTCGCCCAAAAAACTGAGGCTGGGGGTCAATTGAAAATTTCAAAACTGAGATTGGTAGATTTTTGTTAGGCAAGGGTATTAAGGGATATGAAGC
Organism: Somniosus microcephalus; assembly: GCF_052327205.1. Classification (NCBI taxonomy): domain Eukaryota; kingdom Metazoa; phylum Chordata; class Chondrichthyes; order Squaliformes; family Somniosidae; genus Somniosus; species Somniosus microcephalus. The sequence goes on along the minus strand of NC_140999.1, from coordinate 75,539,709 downwards.
CAAGGCGGGTAAGTGGAGTTAAGATACAGATGAATTGAATGGTAGAACAGGCTCAAGGGGCTGAATGGTCTCCTCATTTTCCTAATAATAAAATAGGTTTTTAAGCATGTTAATGAAGCCCCTTTAAGCACTGCTTGTTTGATACTGTGAGGGTGGAGTGGGGGGAGGGATTTGCTTCGGGATTGATTCCACACCAGATCACTCCCATTCCAGTGTTTCCTTATACACAGAGTGTAAAGCTGCCTCCTCTTCTAAACATTCTGGAAAATTCTCCACAGAAACATGTTCAAATGTAAATAATAAGCATCCCAGGTTCAGGCCCTGATGTCGCCTCACACGAACTGGGATGAGCAATGGTTAGTTTACACTTTATAGCCTCCTCGTAAGCTGCTAAGTGACAAATTGTACTGGAAGAGGCGGACATGGTGGTTAAGAAAAGAAAATGGTTAAAAGTTGTAAGGGTGAGAGGGAAGAGTGAATGGGACAGCGAAGGAAGCCCTGTGCTGAGGCTGAAGATGCCTGGGATGTGCGGAAGGTCTCGAGGAGGGGAAGGAGCTTGGCCCTGATCAGGAGGGTGCAGAAACCCAGGATGCCAGAGTCTCTAGCCCACCTCAAGTGCTCTGAATGTTTCTGAGGCTGCTCATGAACTTGTTGAGGCAGGGATTGACTCCTTGTTTGTACCTTTTCAGCTGAGTGGAATGTTTGAGAGCTGGATTGAAAAGTTAGTCATTGCCCTGTACCAGAGGGAGCCCGATGCTAATGTCCTCGTTGTGGATTGGCTCGATCGTGCCCACCAGCATTACCCAATAGCAGCCCAGAATACCATGCTGGTTGGTCAAGATATCGCCAAGCTCATTGACTGGTTGGAGGTGAGGAGGTCGAAACATTGGCTGCTGCCGGAGGCAGCTTTAATTACTTCATCACTTGAGTTCCTTTTAAACCAATAGCATCTGTTTTTATGGTTCTCGTAGAAACAAGAAAGCATTCCACTTAACGAGATGCACCTGATTGGCTATAGCCTCGGAGCTCACGTGGCTGGCTTTGCAGGGAGCCACACAGCCAATAGGATTGGCAGGATTACAGGTAATGCAGCGGAAGCCTCAAAACATTTGTGATTGGCTCATTGTGTCCTTGATCAGCACATCGTGGTGCACAGAATTGTGGGTGTGTGCAGCATCTCATGGCAGGACATGTGCTTGTGCCCAATCATTCTCTGCCTGGCACATCCCAGCTTGGATGTACCGTTAATACGAGACCCTAAGTGGAGGCAGACACTTTGCCTGCCCTCTCCACCCTCTTTCCAGGCAGATGTTTCCCCTTTTCAGGCAGAAGGTCCTCCCTTTTCCAGGCAGGTTTTCCCTCCCCCCCTTTCCAGGTAGATGACCCACCCTTCGATGAAGGTTGTCGGATCCTCCCCTACCTTTCCAGGCGGGCAGTGCTGATATCAATGACTGTACTGATCAGGTCATAGGATCGCGCAATGCGCTACAAGGAGGCTGTGGGGACAGAGTGAGGAGAGAAGAGCAACCTTAAAATCGGCAACCAAAATTTAGATAAAAAGCATGTTGGTAAAATCTGACTCTAATTGTCCGATCCTTCCTTTAGGGCTGGACCCAGCTGGGCCGGTGTTTGAAGGGGTGCATGCTCATGGCCGGCTTTCTCCCGATGATGCCACTTTTGTTGACGTTCTCCACACCTTCACCCGGGAATCTCTGGGAATGAGCATTGGGATTCGGCAGCCAGTTGGGCATGTCGACATCTACCCAAATGGAGGCAGCTTCCAGCCTGGGTGTGATCTACAGAAGGCTGTGAACAACATTGCCACGTATGGCATCTACGGTAAGAGGGGGCAGTGGGGGGCACAGTGACTGTGTGGTTTAGATCCAACCCAGGACAATGGGATGAAGGCTGTCAAGGCCTTGGAGAGGATGCAGAGGGGATTTTCTAGAATGATACTGGGGGTGAGGGACCTCAGTTATGTGGAGAGACTGGAGAAGCTGGGGTTGTTTTCCTTAGAGCAGAGAAGGTTAAGAGGAGATCTGATAGAGGTGTTCAAAATCATGAGGGGTTTTGATAGAGTAAGTAAGGAGAAACTGTTTCCAATGGCAGGAGGATCGGTAACCAGAGGGCACAGATTTAAGATAATTGGCAAAAGAATCAGTGGCGAGATGACATTTTTTATTATGCAGCGCGTTGTTATAATCAAGAATGCACTGTCTCAAAGGGTAGTGGATGCTGATTCAATAATAACTTTCAAAAGAGAATTGGATATATACTTGAAAAGGAAAAAAATTGCAAGGCTTTGGGGAAAGAGCAGGGGAGTGGAACTAATTGGAGAGCTCTTTCAAAGAGCCGACACAGGCACGATGGGCCGAATCGCTCTCTTCTGTGCTGTATCATTCTATGAAAGTCTCATTTTGACTGAGAATTGTAGGTGAAATGGTTTGGAACAATTACTATTCAGGTCTAGTGGGTGTATGTTCATAAAGTAAATTGACACTAACTTGTAAGTCTCAACCTGAAAGATGTTACAACTCATGTAGTCAGGGGCACTCTACTGACAAGAATTAAGGCCCCTTGTGGGGTAAGAGTAAGGGGTGCTTTACTCTGTGATTACTCTGTGCTCTAATTCATCTTTATGCTGACACTAAATGCAGGAAGTAGTACAAAAGATGTTCCATTCCCAGCACTCAGAACCTTTAGCTCAGTAAGGGAATAATCACAGTTAGGAATCTGTCACGTTTTGGGATCTTAAATTTTTTTGTCTTCACAGAACAGATTTGGGAATGTGTTATGTTTAAGTGTGGGTTTTAAAGCAGTGACTTAGTACAGGTTTAAAAGGCACAGGCTGAAGCCACTTAGAGAAAGGGTTTAGTTGAGACAAGGTGATATTTGATTGCAATTCTTACCCTGTTCATTCAATAAAGCAGCCTAACTATTTGTATCTAAAGTGGTTCTCAGTCCACTTTGAGAAAGGTTGGAGAAAGGCACTTGTGAAAGACACAATATCTACCGTAGATCCCAAGAGGGTCTTATCGTTACACCTCTTGGCTATGCTGTGATATAATTAGATATTAGGCAGTGTGGGTGCACTCCTGAACATAAGACACTCAGAGCACTTATGGGAGTGACTAGCACTGCTGTGCCTGAGAGATTATCTATAACAGACCAAAAAACTTGTAAAAAGTTTAAATCAATTTGAAAATGAGCCTGTATTGTCTCCACCTCTCTGCTCTGATAGGTTACTCAAAGGTGAGGGTCTGAGTCCATTCTCAGCCAAGCTATTAGGTCATATTTCTTAGAGGAGGGACAGGAGCCTTTGGCTGACCCCCAAGTAAGTCCAGAAGACATCAGATACCCCGAGTAGGGCATTGGCACCATCATCTATCTTCTAAATAGAAGTGAAGCACACTCATGAAGATGGATTCTGTGCTAATTTTTCCCCAGAAAAAGGCTTGAACATAGGAATCTCAATGTGTCTTTTGGGCAGGTGCTTACCTAATAGGGAGTCGTTTCTCCAGACAGCCCCTTGCTGGGTTGACCACCATAGGCATGCAAGAGGTATTTAAATGCAGATAGGCAGTTGTTTTGCACAGAGCCTAAACAATGGCTCCTTTGCTAGCACGATAGCAAAATACTGCGGATGCTGGAAATCGAAAATAACAACAGAAAATTCTGGAAAAACTCAGCAGGCCAGGGCAGCATCCGTGGAGCGAGAAACAGAGTTAACGTTTCAGGTCGATGATCCTTCGTCAGAACTAGAAAAAAGCAGGAAAGGGAATAGATTTTAAAGCAAGTTGGAGGCTGGGAAAAGGGGGAGGGGATGAAAGAGCAAAAGGGAAGGTCAGTGATAGGATAGAAATCAGGATAATAAAGAGACATTAAGAGATATTGAAGGCCAGAGGAGGTGGTGATGGGACAGGTAAAGGAACAAAGGATGGCTTAAGATGAAGTGTGAATGGCGCTGGCAGAATGATGAATGGCTGCCATGTGGGAGGGAAGAAAAAAGGCCAGACGAAAGTGTGGATTAAAAAAAATAGGGGCCGAGGTTATGATCTGAAATTGTTGAACTCTATGTTGAGCCCAGAGGGCTGTAGAGTGCCTAATCGAAAGATGAGGTGCTGTTCCTCGAGCTTACGCTGAGCTTCCGTGGAACAATGCAAGAGACCGAGGATGGTGAGGTCTGAGTGGGAATGGGGCTGTGAATTAAAGTGACAGGCCACCGGGAGCTCGGGGTGCCCCTTACGGACTGAACGGAGGTGTTCCGCAAAGCGGTCACCCAATCTGCGTTTGGTCTCCCCAATGTAGAGGAGACCACATCGTGAGCAGTGATCCTTTGCTAGCAATCTCTTCCCACTCAGGAAGACATCTGGCACCTTGTTGTTTTTGAAGGGAGCCTTTTTAAGAATCAGCACACCTGAGATCAATCAGCCAAGACAGCAGAAAGCATGTGAGGAGGAAATAAACTCTGTCCAGTCAACAGGACAGAGACAACACTGAATCTTTCTGTGATAAATCCATGTAGTGAGACAAGGACTCGAAGAGGCGAGGTATTAGGATTAATAAGAGTACTTTATTAAATGACTGCGAAACAACCAGGCAGGCTTGCATCCAGGCATTGCACCTTTGCTGACCTTGACAGGAAGCAAACCTCTGACCTTAACAGGAAGCAAACCTCTGACCTTGACAGCAGCATTGGCTACAGCACCACCTGGTGGATAACATTCATCATAACATCCCAGATTACTATATCCCTCCCTCCTTAAGATTTCAGTATGAATTTCTTAACAAACAACCATTCCTGAGGGTCACATAAGGAGTCTCCATTCATCATGTTCCATACTTGACGAACCTAACAGTTCAGTATCAATCTCTCTGGTGGCTTGCGAGGCCTTTGTGAACGTCTAACAGTAAAGTCCCTGATTGTTTGTGGTGAAGCCACCAGCTGCTCCTGAGCAGTGCTCAGAGTATCTGACTCTGCAACGATGGTTTCCTCTTGACGAATAGGTTCCTGTGGAATTGTCTCTGTCCCTGGTGGTGGCTCCACAGATGCACTTGGATAACTGGGGGCAACCCTGTCTTCAGTCATTGCATCTGGAACCTTCATTTCAATTTCCCCTTGTCTGGGAAGTATCTGATCTACATGTCTGCGTACTACCCTACCATCTCCCAACATGACCTTGTATGATACTGGACCTGTCATTGAGTCGATGAAGCCAGGAATCCACTTTGGTCCATAACTGAAATTCCTGGTAAGGACTGCATCTCCTTCTCCAAAACTTCAGCTCTTTGTTTGTTTGTCATGGTTCTCTTTTTGTTTGTTTTGTCTGTTTTCCATTTTCCTTTTTAGGTCTGGGTGGGCAAGGTCAAGAGTGGAGCGTAGTCTACGACCTAATAACATCTCAGCAGGAGAGAGTCCTGTGGTGGATTGAGGTGTTATTCTGTAGCTGAACAGAACCCGTGACACTTTGGCTGCTAAACTCCCTTCTGCACTTTTTTTCATCATCTTCTTAAATGTTTGTACGGCTCTCTCCGCAAGTCCATTCGAGGACGGATGATATGGAGTCGAGGTCACCTGCACTGTGCCATTTTTTCTCAAGAACTCTTTTGTCTCTGTACTCACAAAACAAGTGGCATTGCCACTCACCACGATCTCCGGTAGCCCTTGATTACTGAAGCTCTGACGCAGGCAGTCTATAGTAGTAGTGGCGGAAGCAGAATTTACAGGATAAACATCCATCCATTTGGAATGTGCATCAATGATTATGAGGAACATCTTCCCCATGAATGGACCCACATAATCTAAGTGCAATATTCTCCATGGTTTATCCGGCCACTCCCAGGGGAGGAGAGGAGCCGCTGGTCTTGACTAGATTTTCTATCTCCTCATCTAGCTTTGGCCACCACAAGTAACTCCTAGCCAAGGCTTTCACATGTGAGACCCCAGGATGACACTGATGTAGTTGCTCTAGGATAGACTGCCGTGCTGGCTGTGGAATAATCACTCGTGCTCCCCACAACACGCAACCATCCTGCACACTCAGCTCTGTTTTCCTGACACTGTAGGGTGTGAAGTCAGCCCCTTCCGGATGCTGTGGCCATCCCCTCACCACATATTCTTGAACTCTAGACAGTACTGGATCTTTACCTGTCCATGTTCTTACTTGCTCTGCAGTCACAAGTGCTGTGTCAGTGTCCTCCAACATCAAAACTCTGTCCTCTGGAGCTGCACAGATAGGTGTGCCTGGCAGTAGAAGATGGCTCAAGGCATCTGTGTTCCCATGGTACTTGCCCGCCTTGTAGACGATGACATACTCATATGCCCTCAACGTCACTGCCCACCTCTGGATCTGGGGTGACACCATCTGTGGAACTGCTTTCATTTCATTGAAAAGAGAGAGAAGAGGTTTATGATCGGTGCATGTGGTGAACTTCCTGCCATATATGTACTTGTGGAACCTCTGTAACCCAAACATTACTGCTAACCCCTCTTTGTCTAACTGGGAATAGTTTTTTTCTGCTGGTGTTAGAGTTCAGGACATAAACCCTATTGGTCTTTCAGTTCCATCTTCCATGCAGTGTGAAAGAACTGCCCCCACCCCGTAAGGTGAAGCATCACAAGAGAGAATGATGTCTTTCTCTGCATTGTAGTGAACCAGCACATCCGAGGACAGCATCAGTTTCTTGGACTGTTCAAATGAAACCCCCTGCTCCTCTCCCCACTGCCACTGTGTCTCCTTGCGCAGTAGTTTGTGAAGAGGTGCTAACACAGTTGACAAGTTTGGTAATAACCTGTTATAATAGTTCAGCAGTCCCAGGTAAGCTTTTAACTCAGCCACATTTGTAGGAGCAGGGGCGTCCTGCAGTGCTTGTACCTTCTCCTTGAGTGGGTGGAGCCCGGTGGCATCCACTCTGTGTCCCAGGAACACTGCCTCATTCCCCAGGAAAGTGCACTTACTCCTCTTGAGCCGGAACCCTGCCCTCTCCAATCTCTGTAGTACCTCTCTCAGAGTGCTCAGATGCTCCTGGTCGGTTCTTCCCGTCACCAGAATGTCATCCAGATAGATGGAAACATGTGGAATCCCTTGCAGTACACCTTCGATTGTCCTCTGGAAGGTAGCTGGACTAGATGAGACACCAAACGGTAAGCGGTTATATGTAAACAAGCCCTTGTGTGTATTTATGGTGACATACTTCTTTGATTCGTCATCCAGTGTAATCTGCAAGTAGGCATGACTCATATCCAACTTTGTGAATTTCTTTCCTCCAGCCAGGTTTGCAAAGAGATCCTTTGTTTTGGGAATTGGATACTGCTCTAGTTTGGACACCCAATTGACTGTCAATTTATAGTCTCCACAGAGTCTTACCGAATTGTCCGGTTTTAAAACAGGTACTATGGGAGCTGCCCATTCCGAACATTTCACTGGCTCCAGTATGTTCTCTCTCAATAGACAGTCAAGCTCAGCCTCTACCTTTGGCTTCATGGCATAAGGCACAGGTCGTTGTTTAAAAAACCTTGGCGGCGCCTCCTTGTCTACATACATCTTAGCTGGTGGGCCATTAAATGTGCCAAGTTCCTCCTTGAACACATTCTCATGTTCACTCAACACTTCTTACAAAGTCAACTGTTTGCCCGCATCTATTTGATGTACTGCTCCCCAGTCTAATTTAAGTTCTTTTATCCAGCCCCGACCTAACAGGTTTGGTCCGGTACCTGATACTATAACTATAGGTAGCTGTTCCACTATGTCCCTGTGTTGCACAGTTACATTAGCTGTACCTAATGTCGCTACTCGTTCACCTGTATATGTTTTAAGATGCAGGGAGCAAGGCTTTAACTCTGGAACTTTTGCATGGTTCCACAATTTTGAGTACTCTGCCTTGTTCAGTATGGTCACGCCACACCCTGTAACCACTTCAAAGTTCACCTTAGAGTCATTTACTGTCAGTTGCAATGTGATAGGAGCCAATTTTGGAATGTTCTCTAACATGCTATACATTATGAACATATCCTCTTCTTCCTCAGCTTCCCCGCTGATGTGGTGTGCTCCATGTTTTTTCGCTTCTCTCCCTTGGTTTTGCTGTCCTCCCCCTTTTGGGTTGGATTACTCCACAGGTGATTTCGCCCTGCAAGCTCGTTTTATATGTCCTTGTTTCCCACATTTGTAGCACTTTTCCTCCAGAAACCGGCATTCACTTGCCCGGTGATCGCCCTTGCATCTATAACATGCCTTCACATGCTCACGTTGTGGTTTCTGATGCATGTTCAACTTGTGCACAACAACCTGACCTGCAACTTGTGTAGCATTAGCTCTGTCTGAACCCTGTATTTCTTTTACATCTCGGTTCGCTGTCTCTATGGCTTGAGCAAGTTCCAATGCTTTTTCATAAGTAAGCCCAGTCTCGGATAATAATCTGCGCTACATTCGGTCATCCACAAACTAGCCTATCTCTCCGCATTTCCTTCAGGCTGTTCCCATAATTGCAATCTTGTGCTAATTTACGCAATACCGCTACATAGTCCATTACACTCTCTTCCTCTTTCCTGTTCCTTGAATTAAACTTGAACCGCTGTACAATCTCACTAGGCTTAGGGTTGAAATGTTCTTTTAGCAAGGCCACTAATTCAACAAATGATTTGTCTCCAGGCTTTTCAGGACTGAGCAGATTCTTCATCAAACTGTAGGTTTGGCTTCCCACTGAACTAAGCAGAATGGCTTTCCTTTGTCCGGCATCATTTATTTCATTTGCTTTGAAAAAATAACCCAACACTTCACAGTATTCCTCCCAGGTTTGTGCTTGACTATCAAAAGCGGAAACCATTCCTACCGTGGCAGCTAACCATAGCTCGTAATTTTGTTGTTTAAACGTCCTGGCAGACTTTTCTTCTTTATTCAGGGTCCTTTAGTTATCTTCGTCGCCAAATGTGATAAATCCATGTAGTGAGACAAGGACTCGAAGAGGCGAGGTATTAGGATTAATAAGAGTACTTTATTAAACGACTGTGAAACAACCAGGCAGGCTTGCATCCAGGCATTGCACCTTTGCTGACCTTGACAGGAAGCAAATCTCTAACCTTAACAGGAAGCAAACCTCTGCCCTTGACAGCAGCATTGGCTACAGCGCCACCTGGTGGATAACCTTAATCATAACATCCCAGATTACTATACTTTCTCTCTAGATTAAGTAAGAAACTCCCCACAAGTGTTCTTTATTTCTGTAGCAGTACGCAAGCAGAACATGGGCTGAGTGCACCAAGTGACTTTCAGCATATCCGGTGTGCTATATATTTTAGTTACCGTGAAATAAAGCAGCTTATGAGCAAAACCAAATGATGTCTCACCCAGTGTTAACTTGGTCCACTTTTGCCAGGCTTATATGGGGTTAAATAATGAGGACAGGTTGCATAAATTGGCTTAGATTCCGTTGAGTTTAGAAGATTGAGGGGTGATCTAATCAAGGTGTTTCAAATAATAAAGGGATTTTTAAAAATTCGTTTATGGGATGTGGGCATTGCTGGCAAGGCCAGCATTAATTGCCCATCCCTAGTTGCCCTTGAGAAGCTGGTGGTGAGCCGCCTTCTTGAACCGCTGCAGTCTGTGTGGTGAGGGTGCTCCCACAGTGCTGTTAGGGAGGGAGTTCCAGGATTTTGACCCAGCGATGATGAAGGAATGGCGATATACTTCTGGTCAGGATGGTGTGTGACTTGGAGGGGAACTTGGAGGTGGTGTTGTTCCCATGCGCCTGCTGCCCTTGTCCTTCTAGGTGGAAGAGGTCACAGGTTTGGGAGGTGCTGCCGAAGAAGCCTTGGCAAGTTGCTGCAGTGCATCTTGTAGATGGTCCACACTGCAGCCACGGTACGCCGGTGGTGGAGGGAGTGAATGTTTAAGGTGGTGGATGGGGTTGCCAATCAAGTGGGTTGCTTTGTCCTGGATGGTGTCGAGCTTCTTTAGTGTTGTTGGAGCTGCGCTCATCCAGGCAAGTGGGGAGTATTCCATCACACTCCTTACTTGTGCCATGTAGATGGTGGAAAGGCTTTGGGGAGTCAGGAGGTGAGACACTCACCACAGAATACCCAGCCTCTGACCTGCTCTTGTTGCCACAGTATTTATGCTCTTGTTGCCACAGTATTCAATCGGGTAGATAGAGAGAAACTATTTCCTCTGGATCTGGAATCCAGATCAAGGGTAGTGGGAATCTGGAACACTCTCCTCAAAAGGCTGTGGATGCTGGGGGACAATTGCAGCTTTCAAAACTGAGATCGACAGATTTTTGTTAGGTAAAGATATCAGGTCTATGGATTAAAGGCAGGTAGATGAATTTGACGTACAGATCAGCCATGACCTAATTGAATGGTGAAGCAGGCTCAAGGGGCTGAATGGCTTCCTCCTGTTCCTAAGAGTATACATGCTTAAGACATGGAGATCCAGTCCAGATCACAAGGGAGTTTCATTGCCCTGCTACCACAATAGCAGACAGAGGACAGTAGGAGTTAATGGCCCAGTAATTCCGTTCCAAACGCGTGAGTACGGTCGGGGTACTCACGCGTCTGGCCGGAGGAAATGCCGGTTTTCAGCATGCACAGCGCATGCGGGGAAAACCGGCATTTCCAGTCCTCTGAACGAAGGGTTTCAGAGGCACAGCGCGTGCGACTGCACAGGCAGCGCTTGCGCAGTGAACTTCATCGATTTCATTCATGGATTCAGTGAGGTTAAGTCCTTACAAGTTACACTTGAAAAAAGCATGTGTAAAGTTGCTCCAGAGGCTGCGGAGGAAGATATATTTTACCGTGGAGCTTCTTGGGAAAGGGAGGAAAGTTATTTTAAGAAATGCTGAGGTAAGTTTTAAAGTTTAATTTTTTTTTTTAAACAGGTTTTCAGTACTGTAGGTAGAAGGAGCAATTGTGGCTGTGTGAATTGAATGTGAAAATGAGTGTTCTAAAATGAGTAATGTAACATTTCCAACACTTTTAAGAAAGAAACTTTTCATCAGTAATAAGTAATTATGTATGCATGTTCGTATATATTCCTTTACGTATATGTATGTATGTTTTATATTCCTTTACTTATGTGTATGAATGTATGTTTTTAATTATGATTTTCCAATAAGTTACTTTCTCTGAAAGTCATAATTAAATACATACATTCATACAAATAAGTAAAGGAATATATACATACACGCAAAGGAATATATACAGACATACATACATAATTACTTAAAAGAATATATTACTGATGAAAAGTTTCTTTCTTAAAAATGTTGGAGTCATTTTTACATTTAATAAACACAGCAAATTCAATTCACATAGCCACAATTGATCCTTCTACCTACAGTACTGAAAACCCGTTTTAAAAAACAAAAATAAACTTTAAAACTTACCTCAGCATTTCTTAAAATAACTTTCCTCCCTTTCCCAAACAAAAATATTGCCTTTCAGAAGCTCCACGATAAAAAATATCTTCCTCCGCAGCCTCTGGAGCAACTGTACTCATGCTTTTTTCATGTGTAAGTTGTAAGGACTTAACCTCACTGAAAGCATGAATGAAACCGGCGAATTTTACTGCGCACGCGCTGCCTGTACAATCGCACGCGTTTTGCCTCTGAACCCCTTCGTTCAGAGGACAGGGAATGCCGGTTTTCCCCGCATGCTGAAAACCGGCATTTCCTCCGGCCAGACGCGTGAGTACCCCGACCGTACTCACTCGTTTGGAACGGAATTACTGGGCCAACATTTTACATGTCAATAAAATGAAAAATTTAACAATTGCACGATTTGCCCTCTCGCATCTGCGACTGAGGGCCCAAGGAGGTGCATTGCGCAAGAGGTCATCATCGTACGTATCCTCACACTGTTCCCTTTCGGGAACTGTATGAAGTGGTGGAAGGATTTCTGGCCACGTTAACACTCCTTCTGTGACCATAACCATCTTCATACCAGCCATTAGGGTGGTTAGTCCTATGGCGCGAGGGTTTTACGGGCTCCCACAACCCATCCGAGGGGGGGGGCCACCCACACCCGCGGACGCAAGTATCCCGCTGGCTGTCCACCCAGAATTTATAGTTGGAGCTCCGACTACACTTGCCGGGACTGGCTGGAGCGGGGTTCGAAACCCTACTCCTTCTGGCCCAGCGGCGGAGATGCTTACCGCTACGCAAAAGGCCCACTCCACGCAAAAGATGACACCCTTACGTTTCCTGCACCTTTTCCCTCCCCGTGACTGGAGCCCTATGCTGCCACTTGAAAGACCAAGCTATCATCTGTCCTTTTTCCGGCGCCTTGGACTTCTCATTGCCAATGATGAGCAGGCGCTGCACCTCCACTTCATTGAGGAGATTGCTGAGGTCATCATCAGTTCAATTGTGAGTTCTTTTAATGCCGTGAATTGTGCTCATTCCAGCCATTTCACGTTGCTAATCTGAGTGGGCCTTTGGCGTAGCGGTAGCATCCCCGCCACTGGGCCACACGGCGTAGGGTTTCAAACCCCGCTCCAGACAGTCCCAGCAAGTGGAGTCGGAGCTCCAGCTCTAAATTCTGGGTAGACATCCAGTGGGATATTTGCGTCCATGGCTGTGGGTGGCACCCCCTCCTCGTATAGGTTGTGGGAGCCCGTAAAACCCTCCCGCCATAGGACTAACCACCCTAATGGCTGGTACAAAGATGGTTACGGTCACAGAAGGAGCATTAATCATGGCCAGAAATCCTTCCACCACTTCATACCGTTCCCCAAAGGGAACAGTGTGAAGACACGTACGATGACGACGTTGCTAATTAAATAAATGGAATGAAAAAAATGCTTTCAGGGCTTTTAAAAGTCCTGAAATCGCTTTAATTCTGTTTAAAACTACTTCAGATTCTTCAAAATAATTTAAACGTTTTTAATAGTTTATAAAAGTTACCAAAAGCTTCTTAAAAATACAGAAAACCTATTTAAAATGCTGCTCTACATGTAAAAATGCTTTGCAGCTTGTGAGAAGCATTGGGGGCGTGTCCTTTTAAACTGAGACCTCAACGGGCGTGTCTCACTTGCACAGCGCGCTCCAGGCTTCGCGCTGGCTGCACTCCTGGGCGGCGTGACGTCAGACGCTGCCCGGGATTCTTCAGTTTCAAAATGGAATTCCAGGCATCCCTGGAGGTGACCGGCAGGCGTGTCGGGTAAGTGCAGATAGGGGGCTTGCACGCGCGGCAAGCCCCCGACCCGAATTACTGCCCCAATGTGTATACTGAAGCAAGTGGTCCAGACAACTTAAGGGAGTGACTAACACCACAGAACCTATGTTGATACCTGTGGCAGAGCCGAATTTGTAACTCCGGCACGTAGCACAAAGTAAGCAGGATTTATTCAACATCTGCCTCTCGTCAGCGTCAGCTGTGGCTCAGTGGGCGGCACTCTCTAGGTGGGAGGGGCTAGGAGTGAACCAGGTGTCACTGGTTGCCTGATTGCAGCAGGGAGTTGGAGTGAGTTTGTAAAAAGTTGGTGGTGGGTTTTGGGGTTTTTGTTTTCAGGTTTTAGGGCCTTTTTGGCCCACAAAAACAGCCAGATGTCTGCTGAGGGGTCTGGGGTGCCGGGCCCCTCAGAGGACAGTGTTCCCAAGAGGAATTTAATTAGGGAAGAAACTGTGGTTGGAAGGGAAAGAAAAAGGCCCAAAGATTTGGGCCGGGACCCCAGGAGGTTTGGAAAAGAAAACACGGTGGTGGTTCAGTGCGAGGATAAGGAGATACGAGCTGTGGGGTGTGCCACAAAGGCCCCACCCGCTGTGAGCGTGAGGCAGAAGGAAGCTCGATGAGTGATGAGGAGATGGGAGAAGGAGCAGGAGCAGGAGATGTGAGTGGAACGGCCGGAGGAGTGGAGCAGTCGGAGGACACGGCTGGTAGATTGAAGGAGAAAAGAGCACAGGAAGAGGCAGAAAATTGCGGAGCAGAGAACAGGATGGAGATGGTGGAAAACACACCAAGTACAGTGGAAAAGAACAAAGACAGCAGCGGGCAGCAAGGGTCGAGTGCAGACTCGAGCCTTAATACGGTTCAGCTCTCCCTAAAGAATCTGGTGTCCACGGGGGGAGAGGAGGCAGGAGCGGGGTGCATGGTAAATGTAAGTACTCCAAAGAAAGACGGGGAGTCAGACATCTCAGTGAGCAGGAGGGGGCAAGACAAGGAGAGGGTGCAAGAGGCAGGAGCTTTAAAGGGGCAGCAGGACGGGATCGGCGAGACAAAGACGCCAGAAGGGAACAATATAGGTGCGCCATTGTCCCATAGAGAGAAGGATCAGGGAGCAAGGGTCAGAGGTGGATATGAGGTCGAAGGGAGCGGCACAGTCGGAGAAACCGCGATAGGAGGAAGACTATGGGAGATGATGTATCTGATGGGGAACAGGATTATGTATCTGACGGGGAGCAGGCACAGAGGGTTGCAGAAGAGCTTGAGAGTGAGGAATTAGAGGGGGACAGAGACATGGAAATCGGGGGTGGGGTGGTATCATGTGGAAAGGGAAAGGTTAGTGAGGGGCAGAAGGAGGGAGAAAGGGCAGCTCCTGGGCCCAAACTTAATGCAAAGAAGAGGCTGAAACAGCAGGGAAGGTTCAAACAGGAGGTGAAAAAGTCGGAGGCTGCAGGAAAAAGCAACAGCTGGCCGAAAAGTTGGGAAGCAGCATGTGAGGAGGGAAGGGCCAGAGATTAAATGATGGGGAGATTATCAGGCATACTTCCCTTCTTTGGAGCCATGATTACATTGGTCTAGATTAATGTGAATGGACTGAGGGTTGAGAAGAAATTGCAGCGGTTGTTACAGGGTTTTAAAGGTACGGACTTGTGTCTGCAAGAAACCTTTTGGGATGAGGATATCCTAGAAAGAGTTCAGAAGGTTTGGAAGGGCGAGGTGTTTGCAAGTTGTGCAAACAATAACCGTAGAGGGGTGGCTGTTTTGGTGAGTCCGTCCATGAAAGAGAATGTTGCCTTGGTGGACAAGGACACTGAGGGGAGATTTTTACGGCTAAGGGTAAAAATGGAGGGATTTAATTGCGATCTCTTTAATATCTATGCACCGAACGACCATTGCAAGCGTCGCGAGTTTTTTCTGGGGTTATTCACTGAAGTGGCAGAGGTGGAAAATCCTTGTATAGTGGGGGATTTTAATGTATTTTTATCTCGGCTGGACATTTCAGCCCAGATGACCTTTAAGGATGATAACTCCAGAGGGACGATTGTAAAAATGATGGCAAATTTAAATTTGAGAGACTTATGGAGGGACCGGAACCCCATAAAAAGGGAGTTCTCCAGGTCAGGTTGGGTGGGTGATGTTTTAAAACAGAGCCGAATAGATTTTGTGTTAATGCGGGAAGGGTTAAGTTCAGAGGTGATGGAGATTTATTATAAAAAAGTATTTCTTAGTAATCACTCGGCTTTGGTTCTTAGAATTAGGAACAGCAGAGTTAAGATCGGTTCAGGGGTGTGGATTTTAAACAATCAATACCTGAAAGAAATTGCTTATAAAGAAGGGATTATAAATATAATAAAGAATGCTCGGAAGGAACCTTTGTTCTTGAAAGAAAGAAGAGTTTGGTGGGACAATTTCAAATATGAGGTAAAAGTTTTTTTGGTACGTTATGGGAAAAAGAGGGCGGCAGCTAACCGGCGTCGAGAAGAGAATATAAACAAAAGGTTTACGGATGTCTGTAAAGCAGTTGACGGAGGGGATAAAGGAGCAGAGCCTAAGTTCCTGGTGCTAAAGGAAGAGTGGGAATTATTGCAAGCTGAAAAATGCAAGGGGGCCATTCTCTGTGCAAAGGCTAGAGATGCATTGGAGGGCGAAATATGCACTAGATATTTTCTAGAGCAAGAGAAGCTGCGACAGAGATTATCGTTAATTGAAGAGTTGAAGGTTGGGGAGAAGATCATTCATGAAAGTGGGGAGATTTTAGAGGCGGCTAGCAGCTTTTATCAAGAGTTATATACAAAAGAAGACATTTCCAATTTGGCGATGGAGAAGGTTACTGCTTTTATTGAAGAGGGTTTAAAGGAGGATGAGAGAAGCATGTGTGACAAAGAAGTAGGATTAGCGGAAATAAAAGTAGCAATAAGTGGAATGAAGGGGGGGAAAAGCCCAGGGTCCGATGGACTAAGTGCAGAATTTTACAAAGAATTTTTTGAGATTTTAAGTCCATTGTCCTTAGAAGTTTTTAAGGAAATTAAAATTGAGGGAAGCCTGGCTCCATTTATGAGAAGAGGTGTCATAAGCTTAGCTTATAAAAGTAAAGGGGATAGATGGGATCTGAAGAATTGGAGGCCCATCACATTATTAAATGTGGATTATAAGATCTTGGTGAGGGTTATGGCAAATCATTTGAAGGAAGTGTTACCGCAGATAGTTTTGCCCTCTCAGTCCTATGGAGTCATAGGCCGGGACATCGCAGACTCTGTGTTCTCAATCCGAGATGCGATAGAGCTCATAGAAGAGAGTGGGAGGGAGGCTTATATATTAAAGATAGATCAAGAGAAAGCCTTTGATAGGGTCTCTCATGAGTTTTTATTGAAGGTTTTGGAAGCATTTGGTTTCAAGGAAAATTTCATTCAGTGGATAAGGATTTTTGTTCAATCATATTTAGCTGTGTTAAATGTAATGGTTTTTTATCCAAGTATTTTCCGATACAGAGATCAGTGAGACAGGGTTGTCCCCTGTCCCCATTGTTGTACACATTGGTAGCAGAACCATTAGGTTACATGATGCGAAAGAAACAAGGTGTAGTTGGGATTGTGGTCCCTAGTTCTGGGCTGGTGTCGGTGATACACCAATATGCAGATAACACAATCTTAACATTGAGAAATGGGGAGTCAGTGAGGAAAGCTATGGATGTAGTGGAGGAATATTGTAGAGCTTCAGGAGCCAGAGTGAATTATAGTAAGTCCCAATGCCTGGTTGCAGGGAGGGGTAGGGGGGAAGGGATGGAGGAATGTCCCTTTAAGGTGGTGGAGGTTTTGGAAGTTCTGGGGGTGCATATGGGGTGCAAGAAAGACAGGGATGAAGTGGATCGATTAAATTGGGAACCAAAGGTTATGAAAATTAAAAAGATTTTGGGAAGATGGGAAAGAAGGTGGTTGAAAGTGCAAGGAAGAGCAACAGTGGTGCCTGCTCTCCTGCTATCTAAGCTATGGTACTTATTGACGGTGGAGGATATTCCTGAGTGGGCAGAAAAGTCCATCCGAGAGGCTTCTGTGAGGTTTTTATGGGAAGGGAAACCAGCCTTGGTGGCTTACAATACCATAATTGGACGGAGAAATCAGGGAGGACTCAATTTCCCAGATATTGATTTGAAGAAAAAATCCTTTAGAATCAAATGGGTGAAGAGATTTCTTCAGAAGTCAAATACAAGTTTTTGGAAGAGTTGTTTTGAGCATTTTTTGAAACGAAGTGGGATAGGAGGGCAGGGGATATTGTACGATAGCAAAATACTGCAGATGTTGGAAATCCGAAATAACAACAGAAAATGCTGGAAAAACTCAGCAGGTCAGGCAACATCCGTGGAGAGAAATTTGAGTTGACGTTTCGGGTCGAACCCTTCTTCAAAACTGGAAAGAAAAGAAAATAGATCGAAGGCAGGGCTGTGATCGGACAAAAGAATTAAAAGAAACAAAAGAAGTAAAAGAGACGATAAAAGGTATTCGAAGCTAGACGAGATGGCAATAGGCTGAGATTAGGTGTGAAGTGTACTGGCAGGGCAAGAGATAGCTGCCAGGTGTGAGCGAGAAACAAAAGGAAAGGAGGGCGGGGGGAAAGGAGTGGAAAAATTACGAGAAAAAATGTAATAGGGGCCGAGGTTATGATCTGAAATTGTTGAACTCGATATTGAGTCCGGAAGGCTGCAGAGTGCCTAATCGGAAGATGAGGTGCTGTTCCTTGAGTTTACGTTGAGCTTCCGTGGAACAATACAAGAGGCCAAGGAAGGTGAGATCCGAGTGGGAATGGAGCGGTGAATTAAAATGACAGGCAACCGGAAGCTCGGGGTCACCCTTACGGACTGAATGGAGGTGTTCCGCAAAGCGGTCACCCAATCTGCGTTTGGCCTCCCCAATGTAGAGGAGACCGCATCGTGAGCAGCGAATACAGTATACTAGATTGCGAGAAGTACAAGTAAATTGCTGTTTCACCTGGAAGGGGTGTTTGGGACCCTTGACAGTGGGAAGGGGGGGAGGTATAGGGGCAGGTGTTACATCTCCTCCGCTTGCACAGGAAGGTGCCAGGCGAAGGGGAAGGGCTGTTAGGGGTGATAGAGGAGTGGACTAGGGTGTCTCAGAGGGGGCAGTCCCTACTTTCAGCATTCCGTAGGGACCGCTCCCTCCGAGACACCCTAGTCCACTCCTCTATCACCCCTAACAGCCCTTCCCCTTCGCCTGGCACCTTCCCGTGCAAGCGGAGATGTAACACCTGCCCCTATGCCTCCCCCCCTTCCCACTGTCAAGGGCCCCAAACACCCCTTCCAGGTGAAACAGCAATTTACTTGTACTTCTCGCAATCTAGTATACTGTATTCGCTGCTCACGATGCGGTCTCCTCTACATTGGAGAGACCAAACGCAGATTGGGTGACCGCTTTGCGGAACACCTCCGTTCAGTCCGTAAGGGTGACCCCGAGCTTCCGGTCGCCTGTCATTTTAATTCACCGCTCCATTCCCACTCGGACATCACCGTCCTTGCCCTCTTGTATTGTTTCACGGAAGCTCAACGTAAACTCAAGGAACAGCAACTCAATTTCCGATTAGGCACTCTGCAGTCTTCCGGACTCAATATCGAGTTCAACAATTTCAGATCATAACCTCGGCCCCTATTACATTTTTTCTCGTAATTTTTCCGCTCCTTTCCCCCCGCCCTCCTTTCCTTTTGTTTCTCTCTCACACCTGGCAGCTATCTCTTGCCCTGCCAGTACACTTCACACCTAATCTCAGCCTATTACCATCTCGTCTAGCTTCGAATACCTTTTATTGTCTCTTTTACTTCTTTTGTTTCTTTTAATTCTTTTGTCCGATCGCAGCCCTGCCTTCGATCTATTTTCATTTCTTTCCAGTTTTGAAGAAGGGTTCGACCCAAAACGTCAACTCAAATTTCTCTCCATGGATGTTGCCTGACCTGCTGAGTTTTTCCAGCATTTTCTGTAGTTATGCAGGGGATATTGTATATGGAATACAATAATATGCTTTTGAAATCGATTAAACTTCTCCCTAGGTTTTATAAGAGGGTTGTAGAGACTTGGGCCCAATTTTTAAAAAGTGAGCAGTTTATGCCCAAGGGGGCTGAGGAATTTTTAGAACAGCCCTTATTTTTGAACAGGTGGGTCAATATCGAAGGAGAGGTTTTATTTAATCAAGCTTTTATAAAAGCTGGGATTATATCTGTGAAAGATGTATTATACGAGGTAATTCCAGGTTGGTTGCCGGAAGCGATAGTGAGGGACATGGTGTGGGAGGAGGATCAGGAGGTAGAGGAAAAAGCAATAGGAATCACATATGAGAAGATTGTGAGGGCAATACCACAGGATTGGATGGAAGAAATAAATGCGAAATCTCCAAAGGAAGTAAAATGCGTCCTGCTTTTCCAAGCTTTGTACTGGAGAAAGTGGGAGAGTTGGTCCAATTTGACAACTGTAATACTCGAGATTTCTATGAGGTATTTAGAGAATGGAGATTCAAGACACCTGCTGGTCAGGAGTTTTGGCAGAGTATATACCCACAGCTGGACTTCAATAGGATTTGGAAGGGAGTGTGGGCGAATTTTAAATGTCCAGAATGGATTGAACTGGATTTCAAATTGGCTCACAACTGGATTTTTACCATGACGGTCTTGTGCAAGATTGGACGAGTGGAGGCGGCAACTTGCCCAGTGTGTGGGACACGGGATGAGACTCTGTCCCATTTACTGGTGTTATGTCCGCAGTTAAATGACTTTAAGTACTATGTTCGACAGTTGTGTGAAGCTTTTTTGCTGGGTGGGGACCGAAGAGCAAGAATGGGAATCCTGTGGAACTCAATTTTGAGATGGGGATTGCAGTAGAGTCTGCCTGAGTCTAGCGGAGCGGCAATTAATTTAATGTTCAGTTTGGCTAGATTCGAGATTGTGCAAAGAAGGAATGCTCTGTTTTTTAAGGGGAGAAGAATCAATCTAAAAGAGTATTTTAAATATAAGCTAAAAGATCATTATAAGGCTCTGTGGATGTTTTATTCAGAAAGGATTTTAAGGATAGTATTTTACAACCAATTTTTAAAGTACAATTGATTAATATATGTTACAGGAGACAAATTAAACTTCAGGTTTTGATGTTAAAATGTGGTGGCGGAATGGCTGTGCAGAGCGGTGGAATTGATTTGTATCATACAATGAAATGATCACGATGTTGTAAATGTTCTTAAGGTTCAATAAAGTATATATTTTTTTAAATGGGCAGCACACTTGCCTCTGAGTCAGAAGGTTGGGGGTTCAAGTCCCAATCCCGGGACATTGAGCACATAAAGCTAGGCTGATACTCCAGTGCAGTGCTGAGGGAGGGCTGCACTGCCGGAGAGGCTGTCTTTTGGGTGAGACGTTAAGCCGAGGCCCCGCCTGCTCTCTCAGGTGGATGTAAAAGATCTCATTGCATTATTTAGAAGAAGAGCAGGGGAATTATCCCCAATGTCCTGGAACCAATATTTATCCCTCAATCAACATCACTAAAACAGATTATCTAGTCATTTTCATATTGCTGTTTGTGGGACCTTGCTGTGCCCAAATTGGCTGCTGTGTTTCCCACATTACAACAGTGACTCCACTCCAAAAGTACTTCATTGGCTGTAAAGCGCTTTGAGACATCCGGCAGCCATGAAAGGCACTATATAAATGCAAGTCTTTCTTTCTTTTCTTCCCACAGCATTTTCTGAAGCTGTGAAGTGTGAGCACGAACGCTCGATCCATTTATTCATCGATTCCCTATTGTACAAGGATCAACCGTGCATGGCGTATCGTTGTAGCAACCACAGATCTTTCGAGAAAGGGATGTGTCTGAACTGCCGCAAGAATCGCTGCAATAAGCTGGGCTACAACGCCAATCGGGTCCGAAGCAAGAGAAGCACCAAGATGTACCTGAAGACAAGGGCCGACATGCCCTTCCGAGGTAGGCCAGGGCTGCTATCTTACCTGGGTAAGCCGGGGCCCAAGATGCCTTTCCTGGGTAGGCCGGGGGCCGAGATGCCTTTCCTGGGTAGGATGGGAGCCTATATGCCTTTCCTGGTGTAGGGGGGCATCCTTTCTGGGGTTTACGGTAATTTACCTGCCTTTACCTGGTTTACGGTAATTCACCTGGTCAGGCAACCTTTTGCTACTACACTCTGACCAATCCCAAACAGCGGTTTCGAATCGCTAAACCCACCCTTCCAGTTCTGACTGGAGGACTTATAATTAATGATATATTAAAATGGACAACTGGTCTGGATGTGAGAAAATCAACTTTTATTACACTAAAGAAAACTACACCACACAATTTTAGTAATCACTGTACAATTGCTTAAATGGGGGAAGACAGACGGCAAAACGAGGGATAAATGGCTACAATGTTAATTAAACAATCTTAGCAATTTCCCTTAAAATACCACCCCCCTTTAACTCCTTACTAGATTGCCTTGCTGAGGAGTCAGAAACCTGCTCACCTGTGGTCCAAGGAAATAAGAGAGAGATAGCTTCTCGGGAGCTATCTTTATATCCTGCGAGCTCCTGCTGTTTGGCGCTGAAAGGGTCTGTGTGCAAAATTCACGCCGAAAAGTTCGAATACACAAGAGAGAGGCTGTGATTGGCTGATTCAAATAAAGCTTGGAGTGGTTTGAATGTGTCTACATTCTGGGGCCGAAGTGTTCCCGCCTACATCCGGAGTTTCTGGGCTAACCAAAGGGGACACACCTGAATAATGGGTGATTCAAAACCCATTCATTCCAAACTGTTCTCTTTCAAAAGTCCTTTTCCAGAGTTTTGATGTGTCTCATTGTGTGTAAGAGGTTCTGAATGGAGTTGAATTGCTAGGCAAACAGAAGCCTATTGTCCTGCGGTCAGCATAACTGCAACCAAAGTGGATAATCCCTTATGTCAATAAACAAACATCGATTGCTTCTGTAGAGAAAGGAAACCCCCTTTGATCGGTAGGTCTTTCTCACAGACATACTACAAGCTGCTAGCTGCTTTTCTAAGCCCCATTGTCTCGGCCATGCTTTTCTGACGGCCATTTTTAAACCCCTTTGTAATTTACCAAACTCCAGGGAACAATTTTATTAATAACATGTACTTAAAGTGTGCAAATTTTTCCACGAAGTTCCTCGATTCCGGTGTTGTCCACGTGCTGCAACGCAGCCTTTTGCGGTTCTGGGCACGTTTTATAACATTGTCCAACCCAGAGGCAATTTAAAGTCACGCACAGTCTCTGTCCATGATGTAGATTAATACCTCCAGTATCTTCGGGGCTGAGAGGATTTTTTGTGAACCCTTACATTTCTCCC
The DNA here is from genome assembly GCF_052327205.1 of Somniosus microcephalus. Lineage (NCBI taxonomy): Eukaryota > Metazoa > Chordata > Chondrichthyes > Squaliformes > Somniosidae > Somniosus > Somniosus microcephalus. The sequence goes on along the minus strand of NC_140999.1, from coordinate 75,517,214 downwards.
TTTGGATACTTCCAACTTGCTTGTAGTATCCACTCAAAGAAGTGAGCAAATTTTCTGACCCCCGACAAACAACCATCCCCTGTATTTACATAATAGCTACCTACCATTGATCCCCCAACCTGTCTATTCCCCTCAAATTTGAGAAAAAACCGTGGTACGGTAGGCACCTACAGATACATCAATTTACACTGTAGGGGTCTCATACCCCTGTATCACTCGTTATATTATAACATATTACAACATTTTGCAATCTTGGTTATACAATGTAATCACAATGATCCCAAGCATGGAGAGGGTCCTACGCCTCTGCTCAGCTTGTAGTTGTCACAAAATGATCCCAAGCATGGAGAGGGTCCTATGCCTCTGCTCAGCTTGGAGCTGTAACAAAATACAAAAAAGAAATCTTGTTTAACAACATGCTTAAATAAACCCTGACCATCACGTGCCAATGATGGGTCGCGAAATTCGAGTGGGTATTGCTCCTCCCACCCGGGCAGTAAATGTTCCTTCCACCCCCCCTTGAATGGTCTTAAACCTTTTAAAAACAGAAGAATGGATTTTACAGAACAGTCTGCTCCACCAGCCCCGAGCTGTTCCCTTGTCCCTTTGTGGAGGTGGCGTACCCCTCATGTTTAATTTACCTTGGCACAGACCGAGACCGGGGAGTATGGGATCACGACTCCCAGTCCCTCCCCCTCCCGTCTTCCCTCGACTGGCTGGAGAGAATGATGGGTGCCTGTGTGGCGGCTCTCCCTGGCCCCACACTCAAAATTGGATCCCAGATCCGGCCACCCACTCATCCTCCCCAGCCACACTTACACTCTAACTTTTCCCGTGGGCCCCGGGTGAGTTTCTCCCTTCCCTGAACGCACACACGTGACTCTTGGGTCTCCCCCTCCCCTTTACAATCTTTCCCAGGCCATCACCACCCACTCCCGGGGAACGTGTCCCTATCTGACAAGGCGCCCGCGCTTCCCCACCATGACTCAACAGCGAGGTCTCCCGCAAGTGAACTTCGGTCAGGATAGTGCTGGGTTGGGGGCCGTGCCCCACCCAGCTGTGTCATCTCTTCCGTGTAGGAGGAGATGACAAGTTTCTCCGGACCCTGTCCGGTTTCCCCTGAAGGTCGCTGCAGGGTCTCCTCTTGGATTTGTCCAGTGGCGAGGTGATCCCCAACATTCTGTATCCATATCTTCATTCGATGTCCAGCTCGGGCTAGGCGAACAGGGCTGCTCCTTGGTCCACTCTCCTGTAAAAACTTAAAAGGACATGCAGACAGGTCTCTCACTGACCTGCTGCCTTAGGTGGAGACATGGTCGGGTCCCTCGAACTTGGACCAAAATAAAAGCATTTGGCATACTTGTAAACTTAAACTTTAAATTTAAACTCAAAACTACAAAATGTTAATTCTAAACTTAAAATTCACCTTAAAAGCACGCTATAATCAAAATTATAATCAAACCAAAGCTATAATACAAATGCCGCCCGTCTCCGGACGGCCAGGCTAATCTCTGACACTGTCGCAGATTACTGCTGCCTGCAGCGAAGCTGGACTGCCTTCTGCTTCTGGTCCCTTGCAGCTTATGGCTGCTGATTCGGGACACCTGTGTTCGGTTTCCTCCCGGGCTTGGGAGATTGCTCTCTGTGGCAGGTACTCTGGTGACCATCTTTTCTTGGGCTTGCGGACCCGCTGAGACCTTCTGAGGGGCATCTCTGAGGGGGAAACTTTGGCTGGCGGACCCTGAGCCTGGGTCACAGCCCTAGCTGGCTGGGAACCTTCTCCCCCTGGTGCAAACAGCCCGGACTGTATAATATACCTGGCAGCCTGCCGGTACTCCGGGTTTGTCTCCCTTTCCCTACCCACTCCTGTGCTGGGGGCAGGTATTGCCTCAACACCCGCTGCTGATGGCTGAAAAACGTCCTCTCCAGGTCCAAAACCTGGTACCAACTCCCCTGCAAGAGGAATTGCTATCCCTGCCACCCCAGGGTCCCACATCATGGGGGGGGGACCACTCTAGAAGTGGGCTGGGAAGCTTGTTCCTTTAAACAGGTGGCTGCGCCTGCGTGAATCTCCTCCCTGGAATCCCGTGGCAGAGGCTGTGAAGCCTCTGTATCCAAACAGGCGGCTGCGCCTGCATGAAAAAACTGAGAAAGAGCCGCTGTGGTCCCGCAGGCAACTGCGCCTGCGTGAATCTCCTCCCCGGAGTCCCGCAGCAGAGGCTGTGAAGCCTCTGTCTTCAAACTGGCGATGGCACCTGCGCGGGAAAACCGAAGAGGAGCCGCTGGGGTCCCGCAGGCAACTGCGCCTGCGCGAATCTTAAATTTTTTTAAATTTTTATTATTCATTGATGGGATGTGGGCGTCGCTGGCTGGCTAGGCCTGCATTTAGTGCCCATCCCTAATTGCCCTTGAGAAGATTGTGGTGAGCTGCCTTCTTGAACCGCTGCAGTCCATATGGTGTAGGTACACCCACAATGCTGTTAGGAAGGGAGTTCCAGGATTTTGGCCCAGCGACAGTGAAGGAACAGCGATACAGGTCCAAGTCAGGATGGTGTGTGGCTTGGAGGGGAATTTGTAGGTGGTGATGTTCCCATGCATCTGCTGCCCTTGTCCTTCTAAGTGGTAGAGGTCGCGGGTTTGGAAGGTGCTGTTGAAGGAGCTTTGGCGAGTTGCTGCAGTGCATCTTGTAGATGGTACACACTGCAGCCACAGTGCACCAGTGGTGGAGGGAGTGAATGTTGAAGGTGGTGGATGGAGTGCCAATCAAGCGGGCTGCTTAATCCTGAACGGTGTCGAGCTTCTTGAGTGTTGTTGGAGCTGCACTCATCCAGGCAAGTGGAGAGTATTCCATCACACTCCTGACTTGTGCCTTGTAGATGGTGGAAAGGCTTTGGGGAGTCAGGAGGTGAGACACTCGCCGCAGAATTCCCAGCCTCTGGCCTGCTCTTGTAGCCACTGTATTTATACGGCTGGTCCAGTTCAGTTTCTCCTCCCTGGAGTCCCGCAGCAGAGGCTGTGAAGCCTCTGTCTTCAAACAGGCGACTACGCCTGTGCTGGAAAACCGAAGAGGAGCCGCTGGGGTCCTGCAGGCAACTGCGCCTGCGCATTTGATTTGGCTGAAAAGGGTAGGAAGAACCGCTGGGTCTTCCAAGCAGGCTACTGTGCCTGCGCATATAGATTGGGAAGCGGGGACCTTTAAATGGCCGACTGCGCCTGCGTGCTCGGCCTCACAGAGAAAAGGAGTCGCTGGGGGTTCTGAGTCCACGACTGCGCCTGTGCGAACCCGGTGTTGGGAAACCTCTCCCCTCAGGTGCGCGACTGCGCCTGCGTGGGAAAACTGAAAAGGAGCCGCTTGGGTCATGGGCTGGGGAACCGTGCCTGCGTGAGCAGTCTCTGTGAATGGATTTGCAGCAGCCTGCAGGTTTCTAATCTCAGGTTGCTGTTCCTCTGTTTCTGAGCCACATAACTTGTTCAAATTTAAACTTTGGCCAAAACTTAGGTTCCACTGGGGCAGGGAAGTGTCCCAATTTGTGGGCTGGACAACTTTCCCCTGGAAACAAGCCACAGCGCCCGTCTTTACAGGCTGTGAACTTGAAATTGTGTTGTCAGATTTATACAATTTTCCTGATTTTCCCTGTGTCCCATCCCTGCCTGTAATCGCTGCCACTGGCCCGGACTCATATGGGTCCCAGAAAGTGCCTGCTCATGCACCCTCCTTGGCCAGCCTACCGGCCAGTCATTGTGGGGAGGTAGAGGTGGGCGAAGGGGCTGCAGCACCACTGATGGCTGCTACCTTTCCCTGATTGGCCCTGAGGAAAGATTTTATCGACTCCAAGACGGACTCGACTGTCCTGGGAGGAGTTTCTGTCTCTGCCTTCTGAGTTGGGGCTGCGGGGGTCCTGGCTTTATCGTCTCTCCCAGGCTTTTTACAATCCCTGCGCCAGTGGCCATCCTCCCTGCACTTGTAACAAGTGACCTTGTTCTGGGAGGGATGGCTCCCCTCCTGGCGCCACTCTTTCTTATATTGAGCCCCAGGTTTAACCTCGTGGACTTTACCCTTTTGCTGGGGGGTCTCACTATTCCTCCTGTTCCTATATGCTACCATGAGCTGCCGGGTTACAGTCTCTTCGGTTACTAGGGGGTTTCGGTGGTCAAACCAAGTATCAGCTTTTACTTTTATCTGGGGTAGGCAATTGGACACCAGGCAATGAAGCCATTGGGTCTGCTGCCGCTAGTTCAGTTGTGCCCTATTTTGTCCCCCTGTACATGCGCTGTTGTAGACTGGCCACAGCCTGTCTGCAAATGCCTATGGGGTCTCCCCTTCCTTCTGCAGGGTTTTCCCTACATGATCAAATGGATTGCCGTCTTTCGCACCCATGGCTTCCAGTATTTCCTCCTTCAGGTCCTCAAAACCCTTCTGCTCTCTCTTAGCCTCATCTGAAAGGGTCTGATAGAGCTTGCTATCCACAGAGAAAAGCAACATTTTGGCTTTCTCTTCATCATCACAGCCGTTAACACCGGCTGCCTGTTCTACTTGTTGGAAGTGCATTGAGGGGTCTCCCTTTTCAGAGAGCATGGGAATATGTTTCACCAGGCCTCTGAGCTGTTGGTTATCATAGGGTACCAGATAGGTATGCTGAACAGCCCCATGGTTATTATCGCTCATGGGCGGACCGTACCTCCGTTGTCGGAGGGGGTACACTGGTCCTGGTCCCCGCCTGCCTAGCGGGACCTGCTGGCATTCTCCTACCACCCCATTGTCCACCCCTTCTTGCTGCCAGAGCTCCTCAAAACCCAGAGCTGTGGGCTGCTGTCTTGGGATCTCTAATTCCCTAGCCAGCCTTTCCCTGGGTGCTGCCTGTGGGGCGGCTTGATTTGGGCTGCTGGTAAAATCCGGCTGACCTGCCTTCGGGCCGATCAGGCAAATCATCCCCCTTGCTCCTTTTAAAGCCATGTTAAGGCTTTCTGTCTCTGCCCTACAGGAGCCATGATCTGCTTCACTAAACCTTTGGCCGCAGGCCAGCTTATAAGCTGCTGTAACTTCTGAGATGAGGCGGACATTCTCTTCCCGCAGTCTCATCTCGCTATCTCTGGCCTCAGTGGCTTCCTGCACAAGGCGCTCTATCTCTGCCTGGCATTTTTCCAACTCTGACTCCCGATTCTTGGCCTCTGTCACCTGCTCCTGCTTCCTCATCTCACCCTTCTTAACCCAGCCACCTATGCTATAATAGGTCAGTTTACATGCTGCCGCTAACATCTGCAGGGCTACCCACAGACGGAAAACAAGAAAAGCAATAGCTGATGCTTTCTCCTAGATCCAGACCACTCATCATATCAAGAACTGCCTCCAGTCCTGCCGCGGTCGTCAATTTGTAGGGGGGCATCCTTTCTGGGGTTTACGGTAATTCACCTGGTCAGGCAGCCTTTTGCTACTACACTCTGACCAATCCCAAACAGCGGTTTCAAATCGCTAAACCGACCCTTCCAGTTCTGACTGGAGGACTTATAATTAATGATATATTAAAACGGACAACTGGACTGGATGTGAGAAAATCAACTTTTATTACACTAAAGAAAACTACACCACACGATTTTAGTAATCACTGTACAATTGCTTAAATGGGGGAAGACAGATGGCAAAATGAGGGATAAATGGCTACAATGTTAATTAAACAATCTTAGCAATTTCCCTTAAAATACCCCCCCCTTTAACTCCTTACTAGATTGCCTTGCTGAGGAGTCAGAAACCTGCTCACCTGTGGTCCAAGGAAGTAAGAGAGAGATAGCTTCTCGGGAGCTATCTTTATATCCTGCGAGCTCCTGCTGTTTGGCGCTGAAAGGGTCTGTGTGCAAAATTTGCGCTGAAAAGTTCGAATACACAAGAGAAAGGCTGTGATTGGCTGATTCAAATAAAGCTTGGAGTGGTTTGAATGTGTCTACTTTCTGGGGCCGAAGTGTTCCCGCCTACATCCGGAGTTTCTGGGCTAACCAAAGGGGACACACCTGAATAATGGGTGATTCAAAACCCATTCATTCCAAACTGTTCTCTTTCAAAAGTTCTTTTCCGGAGCTTTGATGTGTCTCATTGTGTGTAAGGGGTTCTGAATGGAGTTGAATTGCTAGGCAAACAGAAGCCTATTGTCCTGCGGTCAGCATAACTGCAACCTAAGTGGATAATCCCTTATGTCAATAAACAAACATCATTGCTTCTGTAGAGAAGGGAAACCCCCTTTGATCGGCAGGTCTTTCTCACAGACATACTACAAGCTGCTAGCTGCTTTTCCAAGCCCCATTGTCTCGGCCATGCTGTTCTGACGGCCATTTTTAAACCCCTTTGTAATTTACCAAACTCCAGGGAACAATTTTATTAATAACATGTACTTAAAGTGTGCAAATTTTTCCGCAAAGTTCCTCGATTCCGGTGTTGTCCACGTGCTGCAATGCAGCCTTTTGCGGTTCTGGGCACATTTTAAAACATTGTCCAACCCAGAGGAAATTTAAAGTCATGCACAGTCTCCATCCACGATGTAGATTAATACCTCCAGCATCTTCGGGGCTTAGGGGATTTTTTGTGAACCCCTACATTGGGTAGGCCGGTGGCCGAGATGCCTTTCCTGGGTAGGCCGGGGGTCAAGATGCCTTTCCTGAGTAGGCTGGGGGCCAAGATGCCTTTCCTGGGTAGGCCGGGGGTCAAGATGCCTTTCCTGGGTAGGCCGGGTGCCCAGATGCCTTTCCCGGGTAGGCTGGGGGCCGAGATGCCTTTCCTGGATAGGCCAGGTGCTGAGATGCTTTTCCTGGGTAGGCCGGGGGCCGAGATGCCTTTCTCTGGTAGGCTGAGGGCAGAGATGCCTTTCCTGGGTAGGCCGGGGGCCGAGATGCCTTTCCCAGGTAGGCCGGGGGCTGAGATGCCTTTCCCGGGTAGGCCGGGGGCCGAGATGCCTTTCCCGGGTTGGCCGGGGGCCGAGATGCCATTCCCGGGTAGGCCGGGGGCCGAGTTGCCTTTCCTGGGTAGGCCGGGGGCCAACTTGCCTTTCCTGGGTAGGCCGGGGACCGAGATGCCTTTCCCGGGCAGGCCGGTGGCCGAGATGCCTTTCCCGGGTAGGCCAGGGGCCGAGATGCCTTTCCTGGGTAGGCCGGGGGCCGAGATTCCTTTCCCGGGTAGGTCGGGGGCGGAGATGCCTTTCCTGGATAGGTCGGATGGACATTCCTTTCTGAATTTTAACTGGGAGCAGGACCTTGGTGGGGAGAGCACTAAATATCCTCGTTTGGCCCGGGTGTTCTTGTCCCCTGGGTCAGCTGCCCGACCGAAATGTGTTGACAGTAGCCGCAGGCCATTGAGCGGGAGAGGAAGCTCGGGCAGCAGAAGGTTAGTCGCAGGGAATGGGTATTGAGAAGATCTCGCGGGAGGGAAGGGGGTGGGCCTGGGGCCTGGGGCCTGGGAGGCCTAAACTGTCCTTGTGAGGCCCGGAGCAGAACTCCTACACCTCCTGGCCCACAAGGAAAGTAAACAAAACTGACCTGTTTGGCCCTCTTCTGGTCACGGCTCCTCTTCCCATGGCTTCCCCGCTCAGGGCAGAGTTAAAATCGGGATCGGCACGGAGCAGGCGGGAAATAGGCCGGAGAAGGCACCCGCACACCTGGGTTGTGACAGGCGGGTGGGGTTAAAATCGGTTCCAGTCACTTGCAGTGTGAGTTTAACGGCTGTGCCAATTTAACAGGCATTGTTCTCCTCAGAGCAGAGAGGGTTCAGGGGGAAAGGGAGATTTAATAGAGGTGTTCAAAATCATGAGTTGTTTAGATTGAGAGAAACTGTTTCCAGTGGCAGGAGGGTCGATAACCAGAGGACACAGATTTAAGGCAATTGACAAAAGAACTGGGGAGGGGGGGGTTTAGGGTTAGGGTTAGGGTATAATCACAGAATCACCGAATAGTACAGCACAAAAGAGGCCATTCGGCCCATCGAGTCTGCGCTGGCTAGATCAAAGAGCAATCCAGTTAGTCCCACTCCCCCGCTCTTTCCCCATATCCCTGCAATTTTTTCTCCTTCAAGTATTTATCTAATTCCCTTTTGAAGGCTACTATTGAATCTGTATCCACCACCCTATCAGGCAGTGCATTCCAAATTGCAATCACTCATTGGGTAAAAAAGCTTTTCCTCTTGTTGCCTCTGGTTCTTTGGCCAATCACCTTCAATCTGTGCCCTCTGGTTATTGAATCTTCAGCCATTGTAACTTTCAAAAGAGAATTGGATGTATACTTGAAAAGGAGAAATGTGCAGGGCTATGGGGAATGAGCAGGGGAGTGGGATTAATTGGATAGCTCTAACAAAGAGCCGGCACTGGCACAATGGGCCGAATGGCCTCCTTCTGAGCTGTATCATTCTTTGATTCTTTAGCTGGGATCAGGGGTGCAAAGTTTGTTGGATAGAAGGCCTACAGCGAGCTATTTTATTAGATTGAGTTTTAATCATCAAAGCAAAAACACGGGATTCTGAATAAATCCTTTATTGAGTTGTGTCTGTGTTCCTACCTCAATCATTAAAACCTCCCACTGAGTCTGTGCAAATATGATGCAAATCCCACATCAGTTAAATATCTGAGGACATGAATTTCTCTGGGAAGTAGCTGACAGTGTGATACGGATGTAGCTGTGCCGATTTGCAGGGTTGCATTCCACTGGCCTGTCCCGTGCCAGCTCTTCCTGCGGTGTTTTAACCCTTTCTCTGACACTTGCAGCTAATGCTTCATGGAAGGTTCTAGCAAACTAATTACATGGTAAATCCCCGCAGGGTGACAGCTGACGGGTGTGGGTTTGGGCTGTAGTGATGTGGGTGAGTCACGCTCTGGGGAACGTGCTGGAGTGGGTGTCATTGTATTGATTACACAACCACAAATTGCACTGCGGTGCGTAAACCGGTTTCACTTTGGCACAGACTGGATGGATGCAGGTTTGAGCTCTCGCACTGCTCTGCCGGGTGCCGATACTCTAGTGTTGGATGGGGAGGCAGTTAATGGAGATCGGGCATCATCTCATGTGTGGGCTGTCTCCATTGGTTACTCCCACCTGTCACCTGGCAGTTGACTGAGGACATCATGGGCTGCGGAGCCAGCATTTAGTTCAGTGCTAGCATCCCGCCTCCAAGTCAGAAGGTGGGTGTGGGTGAATGCCCATCGAATGGGTTGTGGGAGCTCATTAAACCCTCCCGCTGTACAGGGCTAACCACCCCCCCCACCCCACTATCGACCGGTATAGAGATGGTCACAGCCAGGGAAGGAGCCCGACAGCGTGCGAATCGGCCTGTGAATCCTTCCATTACATCACGCTGTTCTCCAAGGGGAAGATATGACAACGACATTGGCTGTGGACCTACCGGAGAGAGGAAAAAGTAAGCTAAGAGAAGGTGCATGCCCTCACAGGGGAGGCCCTAAACATGACAGTACCACTGTCTGGTGCATTGAGTGGAAGCTGGAAGCTGATTTGCCATTGCTGGCCACTAACCAGACTCTTTTTTCCCTTCCCAGTTTATCACTACCAGCTGAAGATTCACTTCTCCAGCAAAATCACCCAGTTCGACATCGACCCCACGCTCTCCGTGTCTCTTCATGGGACTAAGGATGACGTTGAGAATCTTCATATTGAAATGTGAGTATAACTCCACCCAACGACAAGCAGTGTTTGAAACTAACTCCGCTTTACACCAGCAGGTTTGAGCTCGGCCTTGATTTGTCTACAGACAGTGTCACCCAGCTGAACCCAGTCTATCCCCGAGGAGATGAACGAGAGGTAACTTAGCAAGACCTCACGGGACCTGATGGCAGGTTGCAGAATCAGGCCGCTGGTGGCTCGTGTTCCAATGTAGTGAGACTCCATAGCAGGAGTTACTTGGATCAAAGGCGGGTAAATGGAGTTGAGGTGCCATGATGTAATGGTGGAACAGGCTCCAGGGGCTGGACAGCCTAGTCCTGTTCTTAGGTTTCTCTTTCCTTAGGATGAATGTTGTGCTTGTCAACTTGAGGGAGGTCAGCGCTGGAAATGGAAACCTTTTGATTTTCTTTTGCCCCGTATCAAGAATCTCCAGGTCACCATTAGTCTGAAGCAGAGAAGAGTTGCCTCTGATCGGCCCCAACAGTGTGCCTGGATTCCAGCCCCTTCCTGCAGCAACGTGATTTCCATTTCCCACACACTATGGTTTCCCTGAGATTGCCAGTTTTAATAAGAAGTGAGCTGAGGCTGTTTGAAGTCGAAACCTTAGAACTAGCAGAGAGAGGAGAGCTTTAGATTTTTCTTCCTGAGGTCTGGCTGTGTAAGTGCCGGCCCAGTGGTTAAAACGGCAGTGTGGTAACCCACTGGGACAACCTTCAGCCTGCCAAATTCAACCCCAGCTCCAAATCTAAAATTACAATTCCATTTTATATCCATTCTCAGCATGTGGGCATCGGCTATACGGCACAGAAACAGGCCATTCGGCCCAACCAGTCCATGCCGGTCTTTATGCTCCACTCGAGCCTCCTCCCGTCTTTCCTCATCTAAATCTATCAGCATAACCCTCTATTCCCTTCCCCCTCACGTGCTTGTCCAGCCTCCCCTTAAATGCATCTATACTATTTGCTTCAACCACTCCCTGTGGGAGCGAGTTTCACATTCTCACCACTCTCTGGGTAAAGAAGTTTCTTGTGATTTCCATATTTGATTTCTTGGTGACTATCTTATATTGATGGCCTCTAGTTATGCTCTTCCCCACAAGTGGAAACATTCTCTCTGTATCCACTCTATCAAAATCTTTCATAATTTTAAAGACCTCTATTAGGTCAACCCTCAGCCTTCTTTTTTCAAAAGGGACCCAGCCTGTTCATCCTTTCCTGATATGTATAACCTTGCAGTTCTGGTGTCATCCTTGTAAATCTTCTCTGCACCCTCTCCAGTGCCTCTATATCCTTTTTATAACATGGCGACCAGAATTGTACGCAGTACTGTAACTGTGGTCTAACCAAGGTTTGATACAGGTTTAGTATAACTTCTCTACTTTTCAATTCAATCCCTCTAGAAATAAACCCTAGTGCTTGGTTTGCTTTTTTTATGGCCTTGTTAACCTGTGTCGATACTTTTAGTGATTTGTGTATTTGTACTCCGAGATCCCTTTGCTCCTCTACCCCATTTAGATTCTTATTTTCCAAGTAATACAAGGGCATCATTGGCAAGGCTGGTATTTATTGCCCTTTCTGTAATGTATATACCTTTAAGGGGGGAACTATCTTTTACAGCTCATGTATACTGCAGTACTGGCAGTGACCACACCTGTATATAGCACTGAGTAGTAATCTGTACAGATCAGTTCCCGTGTGAGCCACCTTGAGTAAACACCTGTAGTACCGTTCTCCTGCAGTCTGTGCCTTATTATACACGGACACAACATTGGCGACAAGGCAAGTTCGAACCTACCTGCAACTCTGCATCACCTCCCGGGGATTCATCCTGGAGATCAGTGGATTGGAGGTCAAGGCCAGAGACTTGGGCGTCGACCACGGGCAACCGCCCAGTCATCCAGCAGAGACTCAAGAATTGCGGGGGAGGCTGTCGAGAGCCAGGCTTGGCTTTCCAGTCGAGGTGGTCCAGCGAAACGGGCTGGCAACAGGTAGTGCGCAGACCCTTCCTGGACAGCGGCGGGCTAGAGCCCGACCGAGCGGCACAGCAAAGGGCCGAGCAGCGTCGACAGGGGAGAGAGAGAGAGGGCAGAGCGCACAGGGCGCAGCCGGTGTTTAGAGGCCGAGCAGCGTCGAAGAGAGGGAGAGAGAGATGCGCAGAAACCCGCGAGGCACCGCCATTGCCACGAGGACCGCCGAGAGTGGCATTGGCAGCAGCGCAGGAGAAGCGCGCGAAACCTACAGGGCGCCGCCATTGCCACGAGAACCGCCGGGAGCGGCGTTGGCAGCAGCGGGGGAGGAAGGAAAGTGCGGGAGATGCCATTTTATGCCATTGGGAGACGCCATTTTAAACCACACCCAAAATGCCGAAGAGTGGCAGTATCACCGCATTTGACAATGAAGTCGAAGATTGGACTACATATGTCGAATGAATAGAGGTGTACTGCAAGGCAAATGAGGTGTCAGATGACAAGAAAGCGTCGGTATTGTTAAATTTATTGGGTGCAAAGACGTATGGTATATTACGAAATCTAGTAACCCCAATGAAGCCAATGGAAAAGAGTTTTGAAGACATAGTAACGATACTACAGGGACATTTAAACCCCACACCGCTGCTGATAGCAGAAAGATTCAAGTTTCACAAACGGAACCAGCATAAGGATGAAAGCAATGCTGATTATTTAACAGAACTGCGCAAACTATCGAAACACTGCCAGTTTGGAGCGGGACTGGCAGATACCTTAAGGGACAAGTTTGTGTGTGGGCTTCAAAGTGAAGGAACCCAGAAACGGCTTTTATCTGAAAAGGACCTTACACTGGAAAAGGCTTTCAGCATTGCGGTATCATATGAAGCAGCAGCACGGGGCGCTGCAGAGATACAACAGAGACCGCAAGAATATGGCACAAACGAAATGCCATATGGGACAGAGAAGTGCTATCGCTGCGGCAGAACAACACACGACCAGAATGATTGCTGGTTCAAAGACAAAGTGTGCAGACAATGTGGAAAAGTAGGACACATAGCACGAGTCTGCAGGTCGGGAAAGAAAACCAGCAATAAGAAACCTACCAAAGAAAAGTACAAGAAGGTACATAAGATGATGGAGAATAGTTCAGATGAACAAAAGAGTGATAATGACTCCGAAAGCAGGGAACTGAGTTGTCTGAAACTACATAATGTGATCACAACGGAGGATCACCGAACCATTTGGGTCACTCTCAAGATAGCAGGAGTCCAGGTAAAGATGGAATTGGACACAGGATCAGCCCTAACAGTCATAAACCGATGGGACTACGAGCGGCTATTCTCACAGGCAGGATCTGGCCAAAATGGACTGGGATCAGCTACTTGTAGGAAAATCTGCATCGGAGCAATGGGAGGCTTTCAGAAGGGAGATTGAGATCATACAATGGCAACATGTTCCCGTAAAGGTCAAGGGTGGTTCCAAAAACCACAGGGAACCTTGGATGTCAGGGGATATACGAGAATGGATTAGGAAAAAAAGGAGGGCTTTTGGCAGATACAAAAGGCTAAAGACGGAGGAAGCCCTAGAGGAGTACAAAAAGTGCAGGGGGATACTTAAAAAAGAAATTAGGAGATCAAGGAGGGGCCATGAAATAACACTGGCGAGCAAAATAAAGGAAAATCCTAAGATGCTTTATAAGTATATTAAGGGTAAGAGGATAACTAGGGAAAAAATAGGGCCCATTAGGGACAAAAGTGGCAATCTGTGTGTGGAGCCGGAAGATGTAGGAGGGGTTCTAAATGAATTTTTTGCATCTGTTTTCACTATGGAGGAGGAGGACGATGTAGACATAGAAATAGGGCGGGGGGACTGTGATATGCTCGAACATATTAACATCGAGAGGGAGGAGGTATTGGCGGTTTTAGCAGGCCTAAAAATGGATAAATCCCCAGGCCCGGACGAAATGTATCCCAGGCTGCTGTCTGAGGCAAAGGAAGAGATTGCGGGGGATCTAACACATATATTCAGGACCTCTCTGGCCACAGGGGATGTGCCAGAGGACTGGAGAACCGCTAATGTAGTACCATTATTCAAGAAGGGAAGTAGGGAAAAACCGGGGAACTACAGGCCAGTGAGCCTAACATCAGTGGTAGGAAAATTATTGGAAAAAATTCTGAGGGACAAAATTAGTCTCCACTTGGAGAGACAAGGATTAATCAGGGATAGTCAACATTGCTTTGTCAAGGGAAGATCATGTCTGACTAATTTGATTGAATTTTTTGAGGGGGTGGCTAGGTGTGTGGATGAGGGTAACGCAGTGGATGTGGTATACATGGATTTCAGTAAGGCCTTCGATAAAGTCCCGCACAGGAGACTGGTCAAGAAGGTAAGAGCCCATGGAATCCAGGGTGCCTTGGCACATTGGATACAAAACTGGCTTAGTGGCAGAAGGCAGAGGGTGATGTCGAAGGTTGTTTTTGTGACTGGAAGCCTGTGGCCAGTGGGGTACCACAGGGATCGGTGCTGGGTCCCTTGCTGTTTGTGGTCTACATTAATGACTTGAATATGAATGTAAAAGGTATGATCAGTAAGTTAGTCACAGACAGAACAGAAACCCCACAGTGCAGATAGAGGCCATTTTGGCCCATCGAGCCTGCACCGACACATATCCCACCCGATCCCCGCAACCACCTACACTAACACATATCCCACCCTATCCCCGTAACCCCACGTATTTAATCCTCCTAACACTAAGGGTCAATTTATCATAGCCAATCAACCTAACCCGCACATCTTTGGACTGTGGGAGGAAACCGGAGCACCCGGAGGAAACCCACGCAAACACGGGGAGAATGTGCAAACTCCACACAGACAGTCACCCAAGGCCGGATTCGATCCCGGGTCCCTGGCGCTGTGAGGCAACAGTGCTAACCACTATGCCACCGTGCGGATGATACAAAAATTGGTAGGGTGGTAAATAGCGAGGAGGGTAGCCTCAGTCTGCAGGACGATATAGATGGGTTGGTCAGATGGGCAGAACAGTGGCAAATGGAATTTAACCCGGAAAAGTGCGAGGTGATGCACTTTGGGGGGACTAACAAGGCAAGGGAATACACTATGAATGGTAAGACCCTAGGCAAGACGGAGGGGCAGAGGGATCTGGGTGTGCAAGTACACAGATCCCTGAAGGCGGCGGAACAGGTGGATAAAGTGGTAAAAAAGGCATATGGGATACTTGCCTTCATTAGCCGAGGCATAGAATATAAGAGCAAGGAGGTTATGATGGAGCTGTATAAAACACTGGTTAGGCCACAGCTGGAATACTGTGTGCAGTTCTGGTCGCCACACTACAGGAAGGATGTGATCGCTTTGGAGAGGGTGCAGAGGAGATTCACCAGGATGTTACCAGGGCTGGAGCGCTTCAGCTATGAAGAAAGACTGGGCAGATTGGGTTTGTTTTCCTTGGAGCAGAGGAGGCTGAGGGGGGACATGATTGAGGTGTACAAAATTATGAGGGGCATAGATAGGATGGATACTGAGGAGCTTTTTCCCTTAGTAGAAGGGTCAATAACTAGGGGGCATAGATTCAAGGTAAAAGGCGGGAGGTTTAGAGGGGATTTGAGAAAGAACTTTTTCACGCAGAGGGTGGTTGGAGTCTGGAACTCACTGCCTGAAAGGGTTGTGGAGGCAGGAACCCTCACAACATTTAAGAAGCATTTGGATGAGCACTTGAAATGCCATAACATACAAGGCTACGGACCAAATGCTGGAATATCACAGAAATCACAGAAACCCCACAGTGCAGATAGAGGCCATTTCGGCCCATCGAGCCTGCACTGACACATATCCCACCCGATCCCCGTAACCCCTACACCAACACATATCCCACCCTATCCCCGTAATCCCGCATATTTAATCCCCCCTAACACTAAGGGTCAATTTATCATAGCCAATCAACCTAACCCGCACATCTTTGGACTGTGGGAGGAAACCAGAGCACCCGGAGGAAACCCACGCAAACACGGGGAGAATGTGCAAACTCCACACAGACAGTCACCCGAGGCCGGATTCGAACCCGGGTCCCTGGCGCTGTGAGGCAACAGTGCTAACCACTATGCCACCGTGCTGGGATTAGATTAGACAGGGCTTGATGGCCGGCACGGACACGATGGGCCGAAGGGCCTCTATCCGTGCTGTATAACTCTATGGCCTAGAATTTCAGTATAGCCAGTTTTGGGGCGCTAACCTTAGCGCCCGCCCGAAGTTAGCGCCCGCCCGTCAGTTGCGCCCCGTTGCCGGAAATTCAGTGGCTTCGCCCTAAGAGGTTGTTGGAGCGCTAAAAGAGGCGTTCCACTACTATCTTTAGGCGCTAAGCCGGCGGTCCAGAGGGATAGCGCCCAGGCGGGGCGCAGCGCGGGTGCGGTCATTTTTTGATTGACAGCAGACCCCGTGGCGCCGACCAGCTCTTAAAGGGGGAAGGGACGAATTGGTCTGCTGCCACGCCCTGCACACTGCAGCCTTGCAAAGAGGCCTCAACACTGCTGCTCAGCCCCAGGGAGTCATGGCAACGCCAGAGAAGGCCCGTGAGCGTGCCCTGCGCTTCTCAGAGGGTGATCTGGAAATAATGGTCATAGCTCTGGAGCAGAGGCGCAGGATCTTGTTCCCAGAGAGTGGGAGGAATCCGACCCACCACGATTACACCAGAGCCTGGAAGCAGATCGCCCACAGGGTGACGTTCACTGGCGATGCCCCCAGGACCCACAAACAATGTCGTAAAAAATACAACGACCTGACCAGGATTGTCAGGGTGAGTACCCTTTCCAGTCTCCTCCTCATTCTTGCATGTACACCTGACATGATGGGCAAAGGGAGCTCAAAGTCCTAATGGCCAGCCCTCAGCCAGCAGCATTGGGACAGGCATGAGCATCAATTGGCCATTCTGCACTCTACACTCTGGCCAAGCTATTCCACCATGGGAGGCAGTGCACAGGACATCAGGGCTACACTCTGGCCAAGCTATTCCACCATGGGAGGCAGTGCACAGGACATCAGGGCTACACTCTGGCCAAGCTACTCCACCATGGGAGGCAGTGCACAGGACATCAGGGCTACACTCTGGCCAAGCTATTCCACCATGGGAGGCAGTGCACAGGACATCAGGGCTACACTCTGGCCAAGCTATTCCACCATGGGAGGCAGTGCACACTACATCAGGGCTACACTCTGGCCAAGCTATTCCACCATGGGAGGCAGTGCACACTACATCAGGGCTACACTGCGCACTTACAGCCCGTCCTTTCTCTTGCAGGCTAAAGTTGCCTATAATCGCCAGGCCCGTGCCAGGGCCAGGGGAGGACACGCCAAGCTGCAGAAGCTCACTCGGCTGGAGGAGCGCGTGTGTGTGCTCATGGGAGCCCGGCTGATCGTCCCCACAGCGTGCGGAGTAGCTGAGCCTCCACTGCCCGGCAATGGTAAGGACCTCGCCTTTTGGCCCTCTCGCATCGCACTTGCGCATCCGAGCTACCTCCTTTGCCACTGTCCCACCAATGCGCTGAATGCCACCAGTCCTAACTCCCTCGCTGACGCTGTCTCCTCACTCTGAAGCTACTCTTGTGCATTCCTGCTTTCAGCTGGTGACGACCAGGACCCTGAAGCTGCCAGTGACAGCCCCTCCGAGCAGGAGGAGGAGGAGGAGCAACAGCAAGCTGGACCATCGGGGGAACACTCAGGTCCCACAGGAGAGGACGAAATGCTTGACACGTCCTCACTGGACGAGTGCCTGGACGAGCTGTCGCAGGGGAATGCAGCTTCTGGGACCAGTGGCGTCCAGCCACCCAGGAGCCGTGCGCGTGGCCCGCGGCCTTCCCCCCAAAGGGGGGAAGGATCAGAGGGGAGTGCTGTTGATCAGCACACTCGCCGCCACCAACGTGGCAAGGTTCCCCTACTTCGGTCCCCTCCTCCCCAGCGGGAGAGTCGCGAAACCAGTCCGGACACCTTCACCTCGGAGGAGGCGCGGAAGCTGGATAAGATGGCCGAGGATTCGGACCGGTGCCACACGGAGCTCATGATCGTGGTGGGGCGCATGCCTGAGGCCATCGAGTCGCTGGCGACCAGTGTGCGCGAGTTCGGGGCATCAACCTCCGCGAGTGGCCGCATGCTGGCTGATGCCGTCAAGACCCTGGCGGGTGTGATGCGGGCGCACACCAGGACAACAGGGGCACTCACTGCTGCCACACGCGCTGTCTCAGGCAGGCATCGCCAGGGCAGCCGCCGCGCTGGAGCATCCCAGCGAGCCGCCCCTCGGCTGATTGCTGCGGATCCTGCAGTGCGGGCCCAGCCGAGTGGCAGCGCGCCACAGCACCAGCCAGCGCATCCCAGATGCCAGCTGGCCCACATTGCGCCATCCGTCGCCGCCATTCCCCCACTGGGGCATCAAGGGCAAGCGGCTGGAGCTGATGTTGGCCAGGCTGAGGTGCGCCACTCAGCAGACGGCCCCTCGAGGCCCAAAGACCGTGTAGGCCGCCCCCCAGCGGCATGTGGCGGAAGGACATCTGAGCCTCAGGCACCTTCCCCCAGCCTCGCAGCAGCCACTGGGCAGAGCTTGCGAAGGAGCAGCAGGCCGGGCAGGGGAGGCAAAAGGCTGGGCAAGGTCTCGCCCTCGCGGGCCACTCAGTAGAGGGTGTGGCCAGCTATCATTTTATATGGCGGTGGCCATCTTTCTTTTGCCCATGGTTGTTTGGTTCGTGGGCTTATTTTTTGCGTTAGGCCGAGGTTGAGGCCCGGGTTGTTCAAATGTGAAGTGACTCCTCCCCAGTTTGTGAGAGTGAGTCGTTTGTTGGGCTTTTTGTGGGGCCCGATGATTGTTTTGGGGGATTCATGTGGGAAGGGGTTTTCATTTTTGTGTAATAAATAGTTATCTTTATTCATGCAGTCTCCATGGTTGTTCTTCTTAGTGTTTGTTGGCTTCGCCGGCTGAGGGCTTGCGGAGCGGCTGCATTCATCTTCCCTCATGGCCCCAAGGCATTCCCTGACAGGGGGCTTAGAAGTACCGTGTAATAAGGTGGCGTCGCGCGGCCCTTGGCCCTGGTCGCTCCCTCCTGGGAACGTACTCCTGCTCCTCCTCCTCCTCCTCCTGCTCCTCCTCCTCCTCCTCCTGAGGTGCTGCTCCAACGTCAGGTGGCAGTGCCTGAGTCCTGCGGATAGCCAGGTTGTGTAGCATGCAGCAAACTACCACAAATTGGGAGACCCGGTCCGACGAATACTGGAGAGCTCCTCCGGAGCAATCAAGGCAGCGGAACCGCTGCTTGAGGACCCCAATAGTTTGCTCGATGATGTTGCGGGTGGTTTGATGGCTCTCGTTGTAAGCCTCTTCAGCAGCGGTCCTGGGCGCGTGGAGCGGGGTCATGAGCCAGGTACACAAAGGATAGCCTTTGTCCCCGAGTAGCCATCCTCTTGGGGGAGGCTGTGCCTCGAACATGTCATGCACAGTATTCTGCCGCAGGATAAAGGCATCGTGGCTGCTGCCTGGGAAGCTGGCATTGACAGCCATGATGCGCTGCTTGTGGTCACAGACCAGCTGCACATTCAGAGAATGGTAGCCCTTCTTGTTGCGATACTGCTCGCCATGCTCCAGAGGGACCTGCAAAGCCACATGCGTACAGTCAATGGCGCCCTGCACCAAGGGGAAGTCCCCGAGTCTGGCAAATCCCAATGCGCGCTGATGCTGGCTCTCCAGGGCCTTGGGGAAGGAGATGAATTGGCTTCTCCTTCTGAACAGTGCTTCGGTCACCTGGCGGATGCAGCGATGCGCGCTGTACTGGGAGATGTTTGCTATGTCCCCAGCAGCGGATTGGAAGGAGCCGGTGGCATAGAAGTTCAATGCCACCGTCACCTTCACTTCCACCGACAGAGACGTCCTGCACCTGAGCTTTGGCCGCAGATCTCTGCGAAGCAGGTGGCAGATCTCTGCAATCACCTCCTTTCGGAATCGGAGCCTTCTAACACATCGCAAGGCACTCATGTTTAGGTAGGAGCGCTGCTGGCGGTATAGCCTGACTGGGTAAGGCCTACGTGGCCGACGCCTGTAGCCCCCTCTGCCTCTAGCCAGGGCTGCCCCTCTCACAATGCGTCTGCGAGCCCTACGGACATGGCGCTGCAGCTCCGCGTTGGCCCCCCATGCAACCCCCATCAAATCCTGGCAAACACTCAAATTTCCAAAAGGCCACTTGCAGCGCTCTGGCCTGAGTCCAAAAATACCTGAGCTGTTGCTGCTTGAAACCAGTTAGCTATCCTCCTTGTTGTGTGTCCAGAAATGCGTTGCACAAGAGTGTTTGCTGAGAAATGGCTGGCCTTTATACTGGAGGGCACGTCCCCTTTAATTTGCGCCCCCCGGGGCCCGCGCTGGTTGTGTTGCATTCCTTTTTTCAAACGCTTCGGCCGCCAGCCGCACAATGGGGCGGTCCGACTGAAGTTTGGAATCGGGGCGGCCAAAGGGCGTTGCACGAGGATGTGACGTCATTTTCTGCGCGCGCATCCGGGCGGGCGCTAAACTTTGCACCGGCGCTAACGGCCAACTTAATTTGGGGCGAGGCGCAAACTGCGCTGCGCCCGGGTGCTACACGCATAGCGCCCGGAATTCACTTCTCTTAAGGCGCTAACTGCTGGCGCAATCAACTGAAAATCTAGCCCTATGACTCTATGACACATACCCTTGAGAGACACAAAAATGACTTTGAAGACGTACACGGGGCAAAAAGTCTACCCCAAAGGAAAAATAAGGGTAACCGTTATAACGGTAAGGAAACACCAAAACTAGACCTGTATGTATTGCAAGATGGATGACCACCATTACTGGGACGTGAATAGATCCGGTAAATACAACTGGATTGGCATTCCATACAGGCACTGACTGTCGCTGACAAAAAGGATGACGACGTCACACCTGGGCGACTGTCAAAGATCCTAACTGACGCGAAAGAAGTGTTCCAGCAAGGACTCGGAACACTAAAAGGCATGACAGCGATGATTAAAATTGAAGAAAACGCAAGCCTAAAATTTTTTAAGGCCAGACCGGTACCTTCTGCGATCCGCCCAGCCATCGAAGCAGAGCTGGAGAGTCTGGAACGTTCAGGTGTACTGCCCAAGATAGACTGGAGTGAGTGGGCTACACCCATCGTCCCTGTGATGAAAAAGTCGTTGAGCAGCACGCCTGGGGAACCAAGGAAGGTTCGCATCTGTGGGGACTTTAAGGTAACAGTGAACCCGATCCTTCACACCGTACAATATCCACTTCCGCGGATTGAAGATATTTTCACCTCGCTATCTGGAGGGAAATGCTTCACTAAGATTGATCTGGCCCAGGCGTATCTGCAAATGGAGGTAGAAGAAGCATCAAAAAAATACCTCACAATCAACACCCATAAAGGTCTCTACCAATACAACCGGCTGATATTCGGGGTAGCATCAGCTCCGGCTATTTGGCAGAGGGCAATGGAACAAGTCCTGCAAGGGATCCCAGGGACCCAGTGTTATTTGGACGACATCCTGGTCACGGGCGAAAATGACAGTGATCACCTTGCCAACCTGGAGCAGGTGCTCACTAGATTGCAGGAATATGGGCTCCGAGCTAACCGCCCCAAATGCGAGTTTTTTAGAAAACAGATCTCGTGTTGTGGCCACGTTATCGATAAAAAGGGGTTACATAAGTCCCCAGAGAAGATTGAGGCAGTAGTCAAGGCTCCAGCACCGGAAAATGTGTCACAACTGAGGTCGTTCCTCGGGCTGGTAAACTACTACCATAAGTTCTTGCCAAATTTGTCTACAATAATACACCCACTGAACACCCTACTGCAAACTGGGGTGCCATGGAAGTGGAGTGACGAATGTAGATGAGCTTACCAGAAGAGCAAAACACTAATCACATCAAAAGAGGTATTGGCCCATTACAACCCAGTATTACCAATTCGGTTGGCATGTGATGCGTCACCCTACGGCATTGGAGCGGTGCTGTCGCACAAATTCTCGGACAACTCAGAGAGGCCAATAGCCTTTGCGTCACGATCACTAACCTCAGCCGAGCGTAACTACACCCAGATTGACAGGGAGGCCCTCAGCCTAGTGTGGGGAGTGAAAAAGTTCAATCACTATCTGCACGGGCAGAAATTCACCTTGCTGACTGATCACCAGCCTCTTGTCTCCATTTTTTAATCCGAAGAAGGGCGTTCCGGTGATGACTGCACAACGACTACAAAGATGGTCACTTTTTCTAGGGGCGCACCACTATGAAATTGAATATAAGCGCACGAAACAGCATGGAAATGCTGATGGGCTATCACGCCTGCCACTGCCTACTGCGGAGGAAGCACCAGCAGTGGATCCTGTTGAAATATTCCATTCGACTATAGTTGAATACCTACCGGTAACTAATGCTTGTATCGAAAAGGAAACCCAAAATGACCCGACACTGTCTCGGGTATATGATTTGACGGTGAAGGGATGGCCAGCACATGGCGACTCACTGTTGCCAGCATTCTCAACAAGGAGAGAACAGCTGTCAGTGTGCCGGGGGACCTTGATGTGTGGATCCCGAGTGGTAATTCCACCCAAGTTAAAGGATAGAGTGCTCAATGAGCTTCATGAGGGTCATCTGGGAGGGCTTAAAATGAAAAGCCTAGCCAGGGCTTATGTGTGGTGGCCGGGAATCGATAAACAAATCGAGGACCTGACCAAGAGCTGCTCAGGATGCCAGAAAGTCCAAAATGCACCACCACAGGCCCCTCTACACCCATGGGAGTGGCCCTCATCTTCATGGCAATGGGTGCATATTGATTTTGCTGGTCCATTCATGGACTCAATGTTTTTAATAGCCATGGATGCACACTCGAAATGGCCTGAGGTCATCAAAATGTCCTCCACCACCACGGAGAAAACTATTGCAGTCCTACGGACCATTTTTGCCAGGAATGGCTTGCCAGAACAGATTTGCTCCGACAACGGACCACAGTTTGTGTCCGAAGAGTTCCAAAGGTTCTTGAAAAAGAATGGGGTAAGGCATTACACATCCGCCCCGTATCATCCAGCCACAAATGGATTGGCTGAGAGGTTCGTACAAACCTTTAAGAAGGCAATAAAGGCTATGTACAATGACAACATTCTGCTGCAGCACAAGGTGGACAATTTCCTGTTCGCCTACCAGAATGCGACACATGCAGTCACCAACCAGGCCCCAGCCATGACGTTCTTTAACCGAAGGTTAAGATCTCGCCTGGATTTGCTCAGACCAAACGTATGAAGAGATGTTGAGAGTAAGCAATTCCAGCATATCCATGAGAAGCCAACAAGGAGCTTCAATGTGGGGCAACCAGTCTTGGCCGCGACTAACGAACAGAAAAATGGCAGCCAGGAACGATATGCACACGGCAGGGCCCACTAATGTACACAGTGGACGTTGGGGAGAGCATCGTGAGACGCCATGCTGACCAGATCCTAGAGTCACAGGAACAAGTCAACCCCATGCCTCGCCCATACGTACCTGGTGATGAACCCGACGTACAGGTCGCATCTACCCCAGAAACAGTAGCATCGGAAGCTGATGAACCAACCGACGACAGGGGGCCAGAATCGCCTCCGCACCAAGAGCAAGACACTCGGGAAAGGCGCTATCCAGAAAGGATCAGGAAGCCTCCCCAAAGACGGAATATATAAATAGACTATTTTCAGCTAATGTTGCATGTTAAAAGTGATAATTGTAATTTGTTTGATATTTAATTGTTAAATGAGTGTTATGGTACTGTTAATCTAAAAGGGGAGGAATTGTAATGTATATACCTTTAAGGGGGGAACTATCTTTTACAGCTCATGTATACTGCAGTACCAGCAGTGACCACACCTGTATATAGCACTGAGTAGTAATCTGTACAGATCAGTTCCCGTGTGCGCCACGTTGAGTAAACACCTGTAGTACCGTTCTCCTGCAGTCTGTGTCTTATTATACACGGACACAACACTTTCCTAATCTGAGGGGCTCACTCGGCCACTTCAGAGGCAGTTAGGAGTCAACCATGCTGGTGTGGGACTGGAGTCACATGTAGGCCAGAGCGGGTAAGGACGGCAGGTTTCCTTCCCTAAAGGGCATTTGTGAACCAGTTGTGTTTTTACAACAATCCGACAGCTTCATGGGCCTGGATTTGTAGCTTGGAGGTGCATTCCGCATGGGGCGAGGGGGCTATTTTGAGGTCGGGAAACCTGGAAGTACAGGTTTCCCGAATGTCCTGCATCTTTTAACTGCAGGATGACTTTACATTTTTTGCTTTAGTTTTCCCGCCCTGATTGACAGGCTGGAGGCCTGCGGGCAGGAAAATCTACAGTACAAGACCATAGCCAAGCTGGTCTGAGAGCTGGCGGGTCTAGTGGGGGGGGTGGGCGAGATCGTGGGGGGGGGTCTGGTCACGGAGAGGGGAGGAGCAGACAGATCGCGGGGGGGTGGTTTACTGGGTAGCTTGTTAGGCCGGGTGGAAACACTCCTGCCAAAGACAGTGCTGTAAAGGCAGTTACCTCATGGATTCAGACCTTCTCGCCAAATTTCAGCTGCCGGGTTTGCTGAGACCTGGGGAACCCAGCCGACATGAGTTAAAAATAGAATGACTGTTGGAATGAAGGCAGGCAGCCTCATTATAATATTTAAATGAACAACCCGCCTCCTGCGAGCGGATTGGTTGCCCGCCCATCGTCCTGCACCTCGTTAAATACGGAAGTGGGAGGGTTGGGTTCCTGTTGCAGATTTTTTGAATTTTAACGTCTGACCCAACGCCAGCCCACCCAGTTTTGGGAGTTAAGAGTCAGCTCATGGTCACTTTTACTGATGCCGGTTTTTATTTCCAGATTTTTCAAACTGAATTCAAATATCTCAAATATTAAGCTTACGTTCCACATTAGTCCAGGCCTCTGGATTACTCGTCCAGTAACATAACCGTTACACCACCATACCCAACTACAGAGCCAGTTAGTTGCCAGACCAGGAGATTGGAAAGGCAGTAATTACCAGCGATGTCCTTGTGTTACTGAGTCCTTGTGTTACTGAGTCCTTGTGTTACTGAGTCCCTGTGTTACTCAGTCATTGTGTTACTGAGTCCTTGTGTACCTGAGTCCTTGTGTTACTGAGTCCTTGTGTTACTGAGTCCTTGTGTTACTGAGTCCTTGTGTTACTGAGTCCTTGTGTTACTGAGTCCTTGTGTTAGAGTACTTGGCCTAGAAATTCAGTTGGCTGCGCCAGCCATTAGCGCCTTAGGAGGAGTAGATCTCGAGCGCTAGGCGCTTAGCACCCGGGTGCAGCGCGATCTGCGCCTCGCCCCAAATTCAGTAGACATTTAGCGCCAGCGCAAAGTCATTGCGCGCGCTCATCTGCGCGCGCAGATCATGACGTCATTTCGTCATGCAACGCCCTTTGTGCGCCCGGAACCGGAACTTCACTCACGCCGCCCCATTGTGCGCCTGCCGGCCCTAGCGACTGTTGAGTCGAACGGTGCTCAGCCGATGCGGGCCGCGGGGAGCGCAAATTAAAGGGCACTCCTGCAGTAGAAAAGGCAGCCGTTTTGCAACACTCCTTTGGGGCGGGGGGGGGGAGGAGGAGGAGGAGGAGGAGGAGACCGAACCGGTACCACATAAAAAACTGATGGAGAGAAGCCCTCCCCAAAAACACAAATATACTAGTCTCGGCCTTTCATAAAAACAAATCCACCCTCTCCCTTTAAGAGCTCACCGGAGCCAGAGTGTCTGCCGGCAATCAGCAGCTCGCCGCACCTGCCCTGCGCCCAACTTCCGATGTTAGCGCCCCGGGCTGCCGGCTTAGCGCCTAATGATAGTCGTGCATCACCTGTTTTAGCGCAGCAGCAACCTCTTAGGGCGATGCAACTGAATATCGGCGAACGCGGCTCGACTTTGCGCCGGGCGCAAACATCAGCGGCCGCCCGGCTTTACCGCCCCAAAAGTGGCTATACTGAATTTCTAGACCCTTGTGTTACTGAGTCCTTGTGTTACTGAGTCCTTGTGTTACTGAGTCCATGTGTTACTGAGTCCTTGTGTTATTGAGTCCTTGTGTTACTGAGTCCTTGTGTTACTGAGTCCTTGTGTTACTGAGTCCTTGTGTTACTGAGTCCTTGTGTAACTGAGTCCTTGTGTTACTGTGTCAATGTGTTACTGAGTCCTTGTGTTACTGAGTCCTTGTGCTACTGAGTCCTTGTGTTACTGAGTCCGTGTGTTACTGAGTCCGTGTGTTACTGAGTCCTTGTGTTACTGAGTCCTTGTGTTACTGAGTCCTTGTGTTAGAATCCTTGTGTTACTGAGTCCTTGTGTTACTGAGTCCTTGTGTTACTGAGCCCTTCTGTTACTGAGTCCTTGTGTTACTGAGTCCTTGTGTTACTGAGTCCTTGTGTTACTGAGTCCTTGTGTTACTGAGTCCTTGTGTTACTGAGCCCTTCTGGAGTCAATGTGTTACTGAGTCCTTGTGTTACTGAATCCTTGTGTTACTGAGTCCTTGTGTTACTGAGTCAATGTGTTACTGAGTACCTTGTGTTACTGAGTCAATGTGTTACTGAGTACCTTGTGTTACTGAGTCCTTGTGTTACTGAGTCCTTGTGTTACTGAGTCCTTGTGTTACAGAGTCCTTGTGTTACTGAGTCAATGTGTTACTGAGTTAATGTGTTACTGAGTCCTTGTGTTACTGAGTCCATGTGTTACTGAGTCCTTGTGTTACTGAGTCCTTGTGTTATTGAGTCCTTGTGTTACTGAGTCCTTGTGTTACTGAGTCCTTGCGTTACTGAGTCCTTGTGTTACTGAGTCCATGTGTTACTGAGTCCTTGTGTTACTGAGTCAATGTGTTACTGAGTCCTTGTGTTACTGAGTCCTTGTGTTACTGAGTCCATATGTTATTGAGTCCTTGTGTTACTGACTCCTTGTGATACTGAGACCTTGTGTTACTGAGTCCTTGTGTTACTGAGTCCTTGTGTTACTGAGACCTTGTGTTACTGAGTCCTTGTGTTACTGAGTCCTTGTGTTACTGAGTCCTTGTGTTACTGAGTCCTTGTGTTACTGTGTCAATGTGTTACTGAGTCCTTGTGTTACTGAGTCCTTGTGTTACTGAGTCCTTGTGTTACTGAGTCCTTGTGTTAGAGTCCTTGGCTTAGAAATTCAGTTCGCTGCGCCAGCCATTAGCGCCTTAGGAGGAGTAGTTCTCGAGCGCTAGGCGCTTAGCGCCCGGGCGCAGCGCGATCTGCACCTCGCCCCAACTTCAGTAGACATTTAGTGCCGGCGCAAAGTCATTGCGCGCGCTCATCTGCGCGCGCAGATCATGATGTCATTTCGCCGTGCAACGCCCTTTGTGCGCCCGGAACCGAAACTTCACCCGCGCCGCCCCATTGTGCGCCTGCCGGCCCTAGCGACTGTTGAATCAAACGGTGCTTAGCCAATGCGGGCCGCGGGGAGCGCAAATTAAAGGGCACTCCTGCAGTAGAAAAGGCAGTCCTTTTGCAACACTCCTTTGGGGCGGGGGGGGGGCGAGGAGGAGGAGGAGGAGGAGGAGACCGAACCGGTACCACATAAAAAACTGATGGAGAGAAGCCCTCCCCAAAAACACAAATACACTAGTCTCGGCCTTTCAAAAAAACAAATCCACCCTCCCCCTTTAAGAGCTCACCGGAGCCAGAGTGTCTGCTGGCAATCAGCTGCTCACCGCACCTGCCCTGCGCACAACTTCCGGTGTTAGCGCCCTGGGCTGCCGGCTTAGTGGCTAATGATAGTCGTGCATCACCAGTTTTAGCGCAGCAGCAACCTCTTAGGGCGATGCAACTGAATATCGGTGAAGGGGGCTCGACATTGCGCAGGGCGCAAACTTTAGTGTCCGCCCGAATTTGCCGCCCCAAAAGTGTCTATACTGAATTTCTAGGCCCTTGTGTTACTGAGTCCTTGTGTTACTGAATCCTTGTGTTACTGAGTCCATGTGTTACTGAGTCCTTGTGTTATTGGGTCCTTGTGTTACAGAGTCCTTGTGTTACTGAGTCCTTGTGTAACTGAGTCCTTGTGTTACTGAGTCCTTGTGTTACTGAGTCCTTGTGTTACTGAGTCCTTGTCTTAATGAGTCCATGTGTTACTGAGTCCTTGTGTTACTGAGTCCTTGTGTTACTGAGTCCTTGTGTTACTGAGTCAATCTGTTACTGAGTCCTTGTGTTACTGAGTCCTTGTGTTACAGAGTGTTGTGTATGTAACCTGTTCCACCTTAAGAGAGCTTAAGCCTGTTCCACTTTAAGAGATGTACTACTTTCTCAGGCTGCTGTAGACGTAATACCGGGGGTGAACACACCGGTATATAAGCACTGTGCAGTAATCTTGTATTCAGAATAGTTCCTACCTCCAACCAGTAAAGACCTGTTTTTGATTGTTATTAATTAGTCTGTGTCTTAATTAACTAGATAACTCACAGATTTTACACTGGCGACGAGTCTGATTCGGACCCTGCGGCAATCACTCCACGGCAGCTTCGTCCACAGCCAGGACGTTGCGGAGAGGTTTCCACCCTCTCCACCCCACTGGAAGACATCCTGACCTCGGAGCCTCCATCGGCGACCGTCAGCTTCTTCTCCAAATTAGTGGTGGGTAAGCCGTTGTCTGAGCCGGGCAGCGACGCGACAGGCAGTCGACCACGTTGGCTGCACGAACGGGGCTGGGGGAGCCGGAGGAATAGGGCGCGGGAGCCGCTTCGAGCGGGAGGCGTTTCAACAGAGCGATCGCATCTCCTGATAAGGGCCGAGAGCCGCGAGAGCGATCGCATCTCCAGATAAGGGCCGAGAGCCGCTTCGGTCGGGAGCCACTTCGCGATCCAGCGATCGCATCCGCTGATAAGGCCGCACTCGGGCGATCGCGGCGAAGATAAGGGCCGCACTCGGGGGCTGAAGGGAGACGGCGTCGGGGGACGGGTGAAGACCGCCAAGCGTGGGAAAACCACCATTTTGTGGGCGGAGGACGACGGCAAGAGTGGGAAGCCGCCATCTTGGATAGCAGTAAAAAAAAAAAATCAGAGAAATTGCAAATCTGATAAAGTACTACAATACCTAAACACGGGAATATTAGCAACTTTGATAGTGACATCGAAGATTGGGCCATATATGTTGAACGAGTTAAAAATTATTGTAAGGCCAATAAAATTCGTGAGGCTGATAAAGCACTAACATTATTAAATTTAATGGGTGCGAAGACATACGGGCAATTGAAACACCTGTTATCACCAGATGAACCGGCGGATAAGACGTTCGATGAGATTGTTACTGTCCTGAAAGATCATCTAAACCCCACGCCGTTGATGCTAGTGGAACGATTTAAATTTTATGACAGAAGGCAGCTACAGCATGAAAGCAATGCTGAATATTTGCTGGAATTGCATAAATTAGCGAAATATTGCCAGTTTGGAACGGGACTGACAGATGCACTACGAGACAAATTTGTGTGTGGTTTATTTAAACAGGATACACAAAAGCGACTGCTCAAGGAGAATGAGCTGACGCTTGAGAAGGCGGTCACTATGGCAGCAGCACACGAAGCCGCAGCGAGAGGCACGGCAGTAATGCAGCTACGGTCACCGGAGCTCAGTGCACACAAATTGGGTGTGAGTTCTGGCAAATTTTATCGTTGTGGAAAGACAACGCATGATCAGAACCAGTGTTGGTTTAAAAACCAAGAATGTAGAACTTGTGGTAGGCTTGGACATATAGCTAGAGTATGCAGGTCAGCGAAGAAGACCAGCAACAAGAAGTCACCGCAAGGAAAATACGCAAAAGTACACAAGGTGGCCGAACAGGAGTCCGATTCAGACGCTAGCAGTAATGAACTGGCTGGCTTAAGCAGTATTGAACTGGCTAGCTTAAGGGTACTCAACGTTGGTAAGGGTGCAGACCTCCAGACAATTTGGGTTACTCTTCAGATAGAAGGAGTCCAAGTAAAAATGGAATTGGACACTGGATCGGCATTGTCGGTCATGAATAAGAAAGATTACAGAAGGTTATTCCAACATATTCCCCTACAGGATACGGAGATTATATTGACAACCTACACGGGGCAGAGAGTGTACCCCATCGGGACAATAAAGGTTGCAGTGGCCAACAAGGGCAAAGGAAGTCAAATAATGGACTTATATATGCTACCGGAGGGAGGTCCACCACTACTAGGCCGGGAGTGGTTTAGAAACATAAATATGGACTGGCATTCGCTAAAAGCCATAAAGAGTGAGAACTCGGTGCAGATAATCAGCCCAGACTCTAGAACTGATGATGGTAAGACCAACCCATGTGCAAAAGACAAAGTTTCAGCACAGAATTCCACTGAGCAACAACAACATAGTTTAACAGAGAATTCTGAGTCTGTCAAGTCTACTGATATGCACATTTTTGAGGGACACTGGGCTCGAACTCAACTCCATTTCAAACTACAACAGCAATTAGAACAAATGATTCACCGTTTTGAGCAAGAGATGAATGAAATAAAAAAGTTCTTTGTTACAGAGTGGGAGAATCTGGAAAGGCAACAGAAGCAATTGATGGAGAAAATGGAGCAGGAGCACACCAACCATCTGCGCGAGGAGGCCAAACGAATCAAAGCTGATTCAGGTTCTGAAGGTGCGTGCCATAATCTGGTGTCAGAAGAGTTAATGGTCAGCCAACTCTTTCATATGCTGAGGGACAAGACTCTGAAATGGGAAAAACTTGAACACGAGCTGCGATCTTCAAAGGAAAAGGGTTCGGAGCTCTCAAAAGTCATTGAGATGGCTGATGTGACGACACAGACTGAAACGACTGCAACAGAGCAGCCACTGGATGCCAAAAGTACGCTGACTCACGTCAATGTAGAACAACAGACCGCTGAAACAGCTGCTCCGGTAGAGGGATTGCATAGTCCGATCAATCAATCTCCAAAGGAAGTTGAAGTATTAAAATCACAAATGAGGTCACTAGTAAACGACTTGCTGAAAGCCCAGAAAAAGCTGGAGGCAGAGGTACACATGAAGAAGTCTCTTCAGGAAAGATGTCTGGATTTGGAACAAGAGCTGGCTAACATCCAGCTGGGTATGGAGGAAATAGACGACCCTCTCGCTGACCTGTCGGACGACTCCGAATATTACTATGTCCTGTCCTGCCCAACTTGTAACTTCGACTCCCACCATAAAGAAATCATGGCGGAGCACCGAAAGTCTAGGGAACATCGGGAGAAGGTGGCTATCCTACAAAAAAAAAAGGAGGAAGAGAAGGAGGAACTGCGCATGCAGCTGGCAGCTGTGGCAGCTGACAATGGAGCCCAGAGAGTCTCCAAGAAGCAGAAAAGGAAAAGTAAAAACAGAAGATGACTCATCTGAACCATTATCATCTCTACCAGAACACACATGTGGTCCCTCCGAACGGAGCCAGATCAGTTCGGAAGTTCAAGCTGTTAAATCCATGAAAGGGCTATTGAATGAGTAACGTGAACCGACTACACCACAGAGATTGAATCTGTGAACTGTTTTCCGCAGAGACTGAATCTGTGATATGTTACGTTAAACATGAAGTTATATATGTTATTACGTTATGTTAAATGGGGGGGATGACTATAAAGCTAAGAAGGGAGGAGTGTTGTGTATGTAACCTGTTCCACCTTAAGAGAGCTTAAACCTGTTCCCCCTTAAGAGATGTACTACTTTCTCAGGCTGCTGTAGACGTAATACCGGGGGTGAATACACCGGTATATAAGCACTGTGCAGTAATCTTGTATTCAGAATAGTTCCTACCTCCAACCAGTAAAGCCCTGTTTTTGATTGTTATTAATTAGTCTGTGTCTTAATTAACTAGATAACTCACAGATTTATCACAGAGTCCTTGTGTTACAGAGTCCGTGTGTTACTGAGTCCTTGTGTTACTGAGTCTGTGTGTTACTGAGTCCTTGTGTTACTGAGTCCTTGTGTTACTGAGTCCTTCTGTTACTGAGTCCTTGTGTTAGAATCCTTCTGTTACTGAGTCCTTGTGATACTGAGTCCTTGTGATACTGAGTCCTTGTGTTACTGAGTCCTTGTGTTACTGATTCCTTGTGTTACTGATTCCTTGTGTTACTGTGTCCTTGTGTTACTGAGTCAATGTGTTACTGAGACCTTGTGTTACTGAGTCCTTGTGTTACTGAGTCCTTGTGTTACTGAGTCCTTGTGTTACTGATTCCTTGTGTTACTGAGTCCTTGTGTTACTGAGTCCTTGTGTTACTGAGTCCTTGTGTTATTCAGTCCTTGTGTTCCTGATTCCTTGTGTTACTGTGTCCTTGTGTTACTGAGTCAATGTGCTACTGAGACCTGGTGTTACTGAGTCCTTGTGTTACAGAGTCCTTGTGTTACAGAGTCCTTGTGTTACAGAGTCCTTGTGTAACTGAGTCCTTGTGTAACTGAGTCCTTGTGTAACTGAGTCCTTGTGCAACTGAGTCCTTGTGTAACTGAGTCCTTGTGTTACTGAGTCCTTGTGTTACTGAGTCCTTGTGTTACTGAGTCAATGTGTTACTGAGTCCTTGTGTTACTGAGTCCTTGTGTTACTGAGTCCTTGTTTTACTGAGTCCTTGTGTTACTGAGTCCTTGTGTTACTGAGTCCTTGTGTTACTGAGTCCTTGTGTTACTGAGTCCTTGTGTTACTGAGTCAATGTGTTACTGGATCAATGTGTTCCTGAGTCCTTGTGTTACTGAGTCAATGTGTTACTGAGTCCTTGTGTTACTGAATCCTTGTTTTACAGGGTCCTTGTGTTATTGAGTCCTTGTGTTACTGAGTCCTTGTGTTACTGAGTCCTTGTGTTACTGAATCCTTGTTTTACAGGGTCCTTGTGTTACTGAGTCCTTGTGTTACTGAGTCCATTTTTTACTGAGTCCTTGTGTTACTGAGTCCTTGTGTTACTGAGTCCTTGTGTTACTGAGCCCTTGTGTTACTGAGTCCTTGTGTTGCTGAGTCCATGTGTTACAGAGTCCTTGTGTTACAGAGTCCTTGTGTTACTGAGTCCATGTGTTACCGAGTCCTTGTGTTACTGAGTCCTTGTGTTACTGAGTCAATGTGTTACTGAGTCCTTGTTTTACTGAGTCCTTGTGTTACTGACTCCTTGTGTTACTGAGTCCTTGTGTTACTGAGTCCTTGTGTTACTGAGTCCTTGTGTTACTGAGTCAATGTGTTACTGGGTCAATGTTTTACTGAGTCCTTGTGTTACAGAGTCCGTGTGTTACTGAGTCCTTGTGTTACTGAGTCCTTGTGTTACTGAGTCCTTCTGTTACTGAGTCCTTGTGTTACCGAGCCCTTGTGTTACTGAGTCAATGTGTTACTGAGTCCTTGTGTTACTGAGTTCTTGTGTTACTGAGTCCTTGTGTTACTGAGTCCTTGTGTTACTGAGTCCTTGTGTTACTGAGTCAATGTGTTACTGGGTCAATGTGTTACTGAGTCCTTGTGTTACAGAGTCCGTGTGTTACTGAGTCGTTGTGTTACTGAGTCCTTGTGTTACTGAGTCCTTCTGTTACTGAGTCCTTGTGTTAGAATCCTTCTGTTACTGAGTCCTTGTGTTACTGAGTCCTTGTGTTACTGATTCCTTGTGATACTGATTCCTTGTGTTACTGATTCCTTGTGTTACTGTGTCCTTGTGTTACTGAGTCAATGTGTTACTGAGTCCTTGTGTTACTGAATCCTTGTTTTACAGGGTCCTTGTGTTATTGAGTCCTTGTGTTACTGAGTCCTTGTTTCACTGAGTCCTTGTGTTACTGAGTCCTTGTTTTACTGAGTCCTTGTGTTACTGAGTCCTTGTTTTACTGAGTCCTTGTGTTACTGAGTCCTTGTGTTACTGAGTCAATGTGTTACTGGGTCAATGTGTTACTGAGTCCTTGTGTTACACATTCCGTGTGTTACTGAGTCCTTGTGTTACTGAGTCCTTGTGTTACTGAGTCCTTCTGTTACTGAGTCCTTGTGTTAGAATTCTTCTGTTACTGAGTCCTTGTGTTACTGAGTCCTTGTGTTACTGAGTCTTTGTGTTACTGATTCCTTGTGTTACTAATTCCTTGTGTTACCGATTCCTTGTGTTGCTGTGTCGTTGTGTTACTGAGTCAATGTGTTACTGAGACCTTGTGTTACTGAGTCCTTGTGTTACTGAGTCCTTGTGTTACTGAGTCCTTGTGTTACTGAGTCCTTGTGTTACTGAGTCCTTGTGTTACTGAATCCTTGTGTTACTGAGTCCTTGTGCTACTGAGTCCTTGTGTTACTGAGTCCTTGTGTTACTGAGTCAATGTGTTACTGAATCCTTGTTTTACAGGGTCCTTGTGTTACTGAGTCCTTGTGTTACTGACTCCATTTGTTACTGAGTCCTTGTGTTACTGAATCCTTGTTTTACGGAGTCCTTGTGTTACTGAGTCCTTGTGCTACTGAGTCCTTGTGTTACTCAGTCCTTGTGTTACTGAGTCAATGTGTTACTGAATCCTTGTTTTACAGGGTCCTTGTGTTACTGAGTCCTTGTGTTACTGAGTCCAATTTTTACTGAGTCCTTGTGTTACTGAGTCCTTGTGTTATGGAGTACTTGTGTTACTGAGTCCTTGTGTTACTGAATCCTTGTTTCACAGGGTCCTTGTGTTACTGAGTCCTTGTGTAACTGAGTCCATTTTTTACTGAGTCCTTGTGTTACTGAGTCCTTGTGTTACTGAGTCCTTGTGTTACTGAGTCCTTGTGTCACTGAGTCCTTGTGTTACTGAGTCCTTGTGTTCCTGAGTCCTTGTGTTACTGAGTCCATGTGTTACAGAGTCCTTGTGTTACAGAGTCCTTGTGTTACAGAGTCCTCGTGTAACTGAGTCCTTGTGTAACTGAGTCCTTGTGTAACTGAGTCCTTGCATAACTGAGTCCTTGTGTTACTGAGTCCTTGTGTTACTGAGTCCTTGTGTTACTGAGTCCTTGTGTTACTGAGTCCTTGTGTTACTGAGTCCTTGTGTTACTGAGTCCTTGTGTTACTGAGTCAATGTGTTACTGAATGCTTGTTTTACAGGGTCCTTGTGTTACTGAGTCCTTGTGTTACTGACTCCATTTGTTACTGAGTCCTTGTGTTACTGAGACCTTGTTTTACGGAGTCCTTGTGTTACTGAGTCCTTGTGCTACTGAGTCCTTGTGTTACTGAGTCCTTGTGTTACTGAGTCAATGTGTTACTGAATCCTTGTTTTACAGGGTCGTTGTGTTACTGAGTCCTTGTGTTACTGAGTCCATTTGTTACTGTGTCCTTGTGTTACTGAGTCCTTGTGTTATGGAGTACTTGTGTTACTGAGTCCTTGTGTTACTGAATCCTTGTTTCACAGGGTCCTTGTGTTACTGAGTCCTTGTGTTACTGAGTCCATTTTTTACTGAGTCCTCGTGTTACTGAGTCCTTGTGTTACTGAGTCCTTGTGTTACTGAGTCCTTGTGTCACTGAGTCCTTGTGTTCCTGAGTCCTTGTGTTACTGAGTCCTTGTGTTACTGAGTCAATGTGTTATTGAGTCATTGTTTTACTGAGTCCTTGTGTTACTGAGTCCTTTTGTTACTGAGTCCTTGTGTTACTGAGCCTTGTGTTACTGAGTCCTTGTGTTACTGAGTCCTTGTTTTACTGAGTCCTTGTGTTACTGAGTCCATGTGTTACAGAGTCCTTGTGTAACTGAGTCCTTGTGTAACTGAGTCCTTGTGTTACTGAGTCCTTGTGTTACTGAGTCCTTGTGTTACTGAGTCCTTGTGTTACTGAGTCAATGTGTTATTGATTCCTTGTGTTACTGAGTCCTTGTGTTGCTGAGTCCTTGTGTTACTGAGTCCTTGTGTTACTGAGTCCTTGTGTTACTGAATCCTTGTGTTACTGAGTCCTTGTGTTACCGAGTCCTTGTGTTACTGAGTCAATGTGTTAATGAGTCCTTGTGTTACTGAGTCCTTGTGTTACTGAGTCCTTGTGTTACTGAGTCCTTGTGTCACTGAGTCCTTCTGTTACTGAGTTCTTGTGTTCCTGAGTCCTTGTGTTACTGAGTCCATGTGTTACAGAGTCCTTGTGTTACAGAGTCCTTGTGTTACAGAGTCCTCGTGTAACTGAGTCCTCGTGTAACTGAGTCCTTGTGTAACTGAGTCCTTGCGTAACTGAGTCCTTGTGTTACTGAGTCGTTGTGTTACTGAGTCCTTGTGTTACTGAGTCCTTGTGTTACTGAGTCCTTGTGTTACTGAGTCCTTGTGTTACTGAGTCGATGTGTTACTGAATCCATGTTTTACAGGGTCCTTGTGTTACTGAGTCCTTGTGTTACTGACTCCATTTGTTACTGAGCCCTTGTGTTACTGAGACCTTGTTTTATGGTGTCCTTGTGTTACTGAGTCCTTGTGCTACTGAGTCCTTGTGTTACTGAGTCCTTGTGTTACTGAGTCAATGTGTTACTGAATCCTTGTTTTACAGGGTCGTTGTGTTACTGAGTCCTTGTGTTACTGAGTCCATTTGTTACTGAGTCCTTGTGTTACTGAGTCCTTGTGTTATGGAGTACTTGTGTTACTGAGTCCTTGTGTTACTGAATCCTTGTTTCACAGGGTCCTTGTGTTACTGAGTCCTTGTGTTACTGAGTCCATTTTTTACTGAGTCCTTGTGTTACTGAGTCCTTGTGTTACTGAGTCCTTGTGTTACTGAGTCCTTGTGTCACTGAGTCCTTGTGTTCCTGAGTCCTTGTGTTACTGAGTCCTTGTGTTACTGAGTCAATGTGTTATTGAGTCATTGTTTTACTGAGTCCTTGTGTTACTGAGTCCTTGTGTTACTGAGTCCTTGTGTTACTGAGTCCTTGTGTTACTGAGCCTTGTGTTACTGAGTCCTTGTGTTACTGAGTCCTTGTTTTACTGAGTCCTTGTGTTACTGAGTCCATGTGTTACAGAGTCCTTGTGTAACTGAGTCCTTGTGTAACTGAGTCCTTGTGTTACTGAGTCCTTGTGTTACTGAGTCCTTGTGTTACTGAGTCCTTGTGTTACTGAGTCAATGTGTTATTGATTCCTTGTGTTACTGAGTCCTTGTGTTGCTGAGTCCTTGTGTTACTGAGTCCTTGTGTTACTGAGTCCTTGTGTTACTGAGTCCTTGTATTACTGAGTCCTTGTGTTACTGAGTCCTTGTGTTACTGAGTCAATGTGTTACTGAGTCAATGTGTTACTGAGTCTTTGTGTTACTGAGTCCTTGTGTTACTGAGTCCTTGTGTTACTGAGTCAATCTGTTACTGAGTCCTTGTGTTACTGAGTCCTTGTGTTACAGAGTCCGTGTGTTACTGAGTTCTTGTGTTACTGAGTCCATGTGTTACTGAGTCCTTGTGTTACTGAGTCCTTGTGTTAATGAGTCCTTGTGTTACTGAGTCCTTGTGTTACTGGGTCAATGTGTTACTGAGCCAATGTGTTACTGAGACAATTTGTTACTGAGTCCTTGTGTTACTGAGTCAATGTGTTACTGAGTCAATGTGTGACTGAGTCCTTGTGTTACTGAGTGTTTTTGATGCTGAGGCCTGGTGTTACTGAGTCCTTGTGTTACTGAGTCCTTGTGTTACTGAATCCTTGTTTTACAGGGTCCCTGTGTTAATGAGTCCTTGTGTTACTGAGTCCTTGTGTTACTGAGTCCTTGTGTTACTTAGTCCTTGTGTTACTTAGTCCTTGTGTTACTGAGTCCTTGTGTTACAGAGTCCTTGTGTTACAGAGTCCTTGTGTTACAGAGTCCTTGTGTTACAGTGTCCTTGTGTTACAGAGTCCTTGTGTTACAGAATCCTTGTGTTACAGAGTCCTTGTGTTAGAGTCCTTGTGTTACAGAGACCTTGTGTTACAGAGTCCTTGTGTAACTGAGTCCTTGTGCAACTGAGTCCTTGTGTAACTGAGTCCTTGTGTAACTGAGTCCTTGTGTTACTGAGTCCTTGTGTTCCTGAGTCCTTGTTTTACTGAGTCCATGTGTTACAGAGTCCTTGTGTTACAGAGTCCTTGTTTTACAGAGTCCTCGTGTAACTGAGTCCTTGTGTAACTGAGTCCTTGTGTAACTGAGTCCTTGCGTAACTGAGTCCTTGTGTTACTGAGTCCTTGTGTTACTGAGTCCTTGTGTTACTGAGTCCTTGTGTTACTGAGTCCTTGTGTTACTGAGTCCTTGTGTTACTGAGTCCTTGTGTTACTGAGTCAATGTGTTACTGAATCCTTGTTTTACAGGGTCCTTGTGTTACTGAGTCCTTGTGTTACTGACTCCATTTGTTACTGAGTCCTTGTGTTACTGAGACCTTGTTTTACGGAGTCCTTGTGTTACTGAGTCCTTGTGCTACTGAGTCCTTGTGTTACTGAGTCCTTGTGTTACTGAGTCAATGTGTTACTGAATCCTTGTTTTACAGGGTCGTTGTGTTACTGAGTCCTTGTGTTACTGAGTCCATTTGTTACTGAGTCCTTGTGTTACTGAGTCCTTGTGTTACTGAATCCTTGTTTCACAGGGTCCTTGTGTTACTGAGTCCTTGTGTTACTGAGTCCATTTTTTACTGAGTCCTTGTGTTACTGAGTCCTTGTGTTACTGAGTCCTTGTGTTACTGAGTCCTTGTGTCACTGAGTCCTTGTGTTCCTGAGTCCTTGTGTTACTGAGTCCATGTGTTACAGAGTCCTTGTGTTACAGGGTCCTTGTGTTACAGAGTCCTCGTGTAACTGAGTCCTTGTGTAACTGAGTCCTTGTGTAACTGAGTCCTTGTGTTACTGAGTCCATGTGTTACTGAGTCCTTGTGTTACTGAGTCCTTGTGTTACTGAGTCAATGTGTTATTGAGTCATTGTTTTACTGAGTCCTTGTGTTACTGAGTCCTTGTGTTACTGAGTCCTTGTGTTACTGAGCCTTGTGTTACTGAGTCCTTGTGTTACTGAGTCCTTGTTTTACTGAGTCCTTGTGTTACTGAGTCCATGTGTTACAGAGTCCTTGTGTAACTGAGTCCTTGTGTTACTGAGTCCTTGTGTTACTGAGTCAATCTGTTACTGAGTCCTTGTGTTACTGAGTCCTTGTGTTACAGAGTCCGTGTGTTACTGAGTTCTTGTGTTACTGAGTCCATGTGTTACTGAGTCCTTGTGTTACTGAGTCCTTGTGTTAATGAGTCCTTGTGTTACTGAGTCCTTGTGTTACTGAGTCCTTGTGTTACTGAGTCCTTGTGTTACTGAGTCAATGTGTTACTGAGTCTTTGTGTTACTGAGTCTTTGTGTTACTGAGTCCTTGTGTTACTGAGTCCTTGTGTTACTGAGTCAATCTGTTACTGAGTCCTTGTGTTACTGAGTCCTTGTTTTACAGAGTCCGTGTGTTACTGAGTTCTTGTGTTACTGAGTCCATGTGTTACTGAGTCCTTGTGTTACTGAGTCCTTGTGTTAATGAGTCCTTGTGTTACTGAGTCCTTGTGTTACTGGGTCAATGTGTTACTGAGCCAATGTGTTACTGAGACAATTTGTTACTGAGTCCTTGTGTTACTGAGTCAATGTGTTACTGAGTCAATGTGTGACTGAGTCCTTGTGTTACTTAATCCTTGTGTTACTTAGTCCTTGTGTTACTGAATCCTTGTGTTACAGAGTCCTTGTTTTACAGAGTCCTTGTGTTACAGTGTCCTTGTGTTACAGAGTCCTTGTGTTACAGAATCCTTGTGTTACAGAGTCCTTGTGTTACAGAGTCCTTGTGTTACAGAGTCCTTGTGTTACAGAGTCCTTGTGTAACTGAGTCCTTGTGCAACTGAGTCCTTGTGTAACTGAGTCCTTGTGTAACTGAGTCCTTGTGTTACTGAGTCCTTGTGTTACTGAGTCCTTGTGTTACTGAGTCAATGTGTTACTGAGTCCTTGTCTTACTGAGTCCTTGTGTTACTGAGTCCCTGTTTTACTGAGTCCTTGTGTTACTGAGTCCTTGTGTTACTGAGTCCTTGTGTTACTGAGTCCTTGTGTTACTGAGTCCTGGTGTTACTGAGGCCTTGTGTTACTGAGTCAATGTGTTACTGGGTCAATGTGTTACTGAGTCCTTGTGTTACAGAGTCCGTGTGTTACTGAGTCCTGGTGTTACTGAGTCCTTGTGTTACTGAGTCCTTGTATTACTGAGTCCTTGTGTTACTGAGTCCTTGTGTTATTGATTCCTTGTGTTACTGATTCCTTGTGTTACTGATTCCTTGTGTTACTGTATCCTTGTGTTACTGAGTCAATGTGTTACTGAGTCCTTGTGTTACTGATTCCTTGTTTTACAGGGTCCTTGTGTTACTGAGTCCTTGTGTTACTGAGTCCTTGTGTTACTGAGTCCTTGTGTTACTGAATCCTTGTTTTACAGGGTCCTTGTGTTACTGAGTCCTTGTGTTACTGAGTCCATATTTTACTGAGTCCTTGTGTTACTGAGTCCTTGTGTTACTGAGTCCTTGTGTCACTGAGTCCTTGTGTTACTGAGTCCTTGTGTTACTGAGTCCTTGTGTAACTGAGTCCATGTGTTACAGAGTCCTTGTGTAACTGAGTCCTTGTGTAACTGAGTCCATTTTTTACTGAGTCCTTGTGTTACTGAGTCCTTGTGTTACTGAGTCCTTGTGTTACTGAGTCCTTGTGTCACTGAGTCCTTGTGTTACTGAGTCCTTGTGTTCCTGAGTCCTTGTGTTACTGAGTCCATGTGTTACAGAGTCCTTGTGTTACAGAGTCCTTGTGTTACAGAGTCCTCGTGTAACTGAGTCCTTGTGTAACTGAGTCCTTGTGTAACTGAGTCCTTGCATAACTGAGTCCTTGTGTTACTGAGTCCTTGTGTTACTGAGTCCTTGTGTTACTGAGTCCTTGTGTTACTGAGTCCTTGTGTTACTGAGTCCTTGTGTTACTGAGTCCTTGTGTTACTGAGTCCTTGTGTTACTGAGTCAATGTGTTACTGAATCCTTGTTTTACAGGGTCCTTGTGTTACTGAGTCCTTGTGTTACTGACTCCATTTGTTACTGAGTCCTTGTGTTACTGAGACCTTGTTTTACGGAGTCCTTGTGTTACTGAGTCCTTGTGCTACTGAGTCCTTGTGTTACTGAGTCCTTGTGTTACTGAGTCAATGTGTTACTGAATCCTTGTTTTACAGGGTCGTTGTGTTACTGAGTCCTTGTGTTACTGAGTCCATTTGTTACTGTGTCCTTGTGTTACTGAGTCCTTGTGTTATGGAGTACTTGTGTTACTGAGTCCTTGTGTTACTGAATCCTTGTTTCACAGGGTCCTTGTGTTACTGAGTCCTTGTGTTACTGAGTCCATTTTTTACTGAGTCCTTGTGTTACTGAGTCCTTGTGTTACTGAGTCCTTGTGTTACTGAGTCCTTGTGTCACTGAGTCCTTGTGTTCCTGAGTCCTTGTGTTACTGAGTCCTTGTGTTACTGAGTCAATGTGTTATTGAGTCATTGTTTTACTGAGTCCTTGTGTTACTGAGTCCTTTTGTTACTGAGTCCTTGTGTTACTGAGCCTTGTGTTACTGAGTCCTTGTGTTACTGAGTCCTTGTTTTACTGAGTCCTTGTGTTCCTGAGTCCATGTGTTACAGAGTCCTTGTGTAACTGAGTCCTTGTGTAACTGTGTCCTTGTGTTACTGAGTCCTTGTGTTACTGAGTCCTTGTGTTACTGAGTCCTTGTGTTACTGAGTCAATGTGTTATTGATTCCTTGTGTTACTGAGTCCTTGTGTTGCTGAGTCCTTGTGTTACTGAGTCCTTGTGTTACTGAGTCCTTGTGTTACTGAGTCCTTGTGTTACTGAGTCCTTGTGTTACCGAGTCCTTGTGTTACTGAGTCAATGTGTTACTGAGTCAATGTGTTACTGAGTCTTTGTGTTACTGAGTCCTTGTGTTACTGAGTCCTTGTGTTACTGAGTCAATCTGTTACAGAGTCCTTGTGTTACTGAGTCCTTGTGTTACAGAGTCCGTGTGTTACTGAGTTCTTGTGTTACTGAGTCCATGTGTTACTGAGTCCTTGTGTTACTGAGTCCTTGTGTTAATGAGTCCTTGTGTTACTGAGTCCTTGTGTTACTGGGTCAATGTGTTACTGAGCCAATGTGTTACTGAGACAATTTGTTACTGAGTCCTTGTGTTACTGAGTCAATGTGTTACTGAGTCAATGTGTGACTGAGTCCTTGTGTTACTGAGTCCTTTTGATGCTGAGGCCTGGTGTTACTGAGTCCTTGTGTTACTGAGTCCTTGTGTTACTGAATCCTTGTTTTACAGGGTCCCTGTGTTAATGAGTCCTTGTGTTACTGAGTCCTTGTGTTACTGAGTCCTTGTGTCACTGAGTCCTTCTGTTACTGAGTTCTTGTGTTCCTGAGTCCTTGTGTTACTGAGTCCATGTGTTACAGAGTCCTTGTGTTACAGAGTCCTTGTGTTACAGAGTCCTCGTGTAACTGAGTCCTCGTGTAACTGAGTCCTTGTGTAACTGAGTCCTTGCGTAACTGTGTCCTTGTGTTACTGAGTCCTTGTGTTACTGAGTCCTTGTGTTACTGAGTCCTTGTGTTACTGAGTCCTTGTGTTACTGAGTCCTTGTGTTACTGAGTCCTTGTGTTACTGAGTCAATGTGTTACTGAATCCATGTTTTACAGGGTCCTTGTGTTACTGAGTCCTTGTGTTACTGACTCCATTTGTTACTGAGCCCTTGTGTTACTGAGACCTTGTTTTACGGAGTCCTTGTGTTACTGAGTCCTTGTGCTACTGAGTCCTTGTGTTACTGAGTCCTTGTGTTACTGAGTCAATGTGTTACTGAATCCTTGTTTTACAGTGTCGTTGTGTTACTGAGTCCTTGTGTTACTGAGTCCATTTGTTACTGAGTCCTTGTGTTACTGAGTCCTTGTGTTATGGAGTACTTGTGTTACTGAGTCCTTGTGTTACTGAATCCTTGTTTCACAGGGTCCTTGTGTTACTGAGTCCTTGTGTTACTGAGTCCATTTTTTACTGAGTCCTTGTGTTACTGAGTCCTTGTGTTACTGAGTCCTTGTGTTACTGAGTCCTTGTGTCACTGAGTCCTTGTGTTCCTGAGTCCTTGTGTTACTGAGTCCTTGTGTTACTGAGTCAATGTGTTATTGAGTCATTGTTTTACTGAGTCCTTGTGTTACTGAGTCCTTGTGTTACTGAGTCCTTGTGTTACTGAGTCC
This sequence comes from Somniosus microcephalus, assembly GCF_052327205.1. Classification (NCBI taxonomy): domain Eukaryota; kingdom Metazoa; phylum Chordata; class Chondrichthyes; order Squaliformes; family Somniosidae; genus Somniosus; species Somniosus microcephalus. The sequence goes on along the minus strand of NC_140999.1, from coordinate 75,474,481 downwards.
TTGTGTTACTGAGCCTTGTGTTACTGAGTCCTTGTGTTACTGAGTCCTTGTTTTACTGAGTCCTTGTGTTACTGAGTCCATGTGTTACAGAGTCCTTGTGTAACTGAGTCCTTGTGTAACTGAGTCCTTGTGTTACTGAGTCCTTGTGTTACTGAGTCCTTGTGTTACTGAGTCCTTGTGTTACTGAGTCAATGTGTTATTGATTCCTTGTGTTACTGAGTCCTTGTGTTGCTGAGTCCTTGTGTTACTGAGTCCTTGTGTTACTGAGTCCTTGTGTTACTGAGTCCTTGTGTTACTGAGTCCTTGTGTTACTGAGTCCTTGTGTTACTGAGTCAATGTGTTACTGAGTCAATGTGTTACTGAGTCTTTGTGTTACTGAGTCCTTGTGTTACTGAGTCCTTGTGTTACTGAGTCAATCTGTTACTGAGTCCTTGTGTTACTGAGTCCTTGTGTTACTGAATCCTTGTTTCACAGGGTCCTTGTGTTACTGAGTCCTTGTGTTACTGAGTCCATTTTTTACTGAGTCCTTGTGTTACTGAGTCCTTGTGTTACTGAGTCCTTGTGTTACTGAGTCCTTGTGTCACTGAGTCCTTGTGTTCCTGAGTCCTTGTGTTACTGAGTCCATGTGTTACAGAGTCCTTGTGTTACAGGGTCCTTGTGTTACAGAGTCCTCGTGTAACTGAGTCCTTGTGTAACTGAGTCCTTGTGTAACTGAGTCCTTGTGTTACTGAGTCCATGTGTTACTGAGTCCTTGTGTTACTGAGTCCTTGTGTTACTGAGTCAATGTGTTATTGAGTCATTGTTTTACTGAGTCCTTGTGTTACTGAGTCCTTGTGTTACTGAGTCCTTGTGTTACTGAGCCTTGTGTTACTGAGTCCTTGTGTTACTGAGTCCTTGTTTTACTGAGTCCTTGTGTTACTGAGTCCATGTGTTACAGAGTCCTTGTGTAACTGAGTCCTTGTGTTACTGAGTCCTTGTGTTACTGAGTCAATCTGTTACTGAGTCCTTGTGTTACTGAGTCCTTGTGTTACAGAGTCCGTGTGTTACTGAGTTCTTGTGTTACTGAGTCCATGTGTTACTGAGTCCTTGTGTTACTGAGTCCTTGTGTTAATGAGTCCTTGTGTTACTGAGTCCTTGTGTTACTGAGTCCTTGTGTTACTGAGTCCTTGTGTTACTGAGTCAATGTGTTACTGAGTCTTTGTGTTACTGAGTCTTTGTGTTACTGAGTCCTTGTGTTACTGAGTCCTTTTGTTGCTGAGGCCTGGTGTTACAGAGTCCTTGTGTTACTGAGTTCTTGTGTTACTGAATCCTTGTTTTACAGGGTCCCTGTGTTACTGAGTCCTTGTGTTACTGAGTCCTTGTGTTACTGAGTCCTTGTGTTACTTAATCCTTGTGTTACTTAGTCCTTGTGTTACTGAATCCTTGTGTTACAGAGTCCTTGTTTTACAGAGTCCTTGTGTTACAGTGTCCTTGTGTTACAGAGTCCTTGTGTTACAGAATCCTTGTGTTACAGAGTCCTTGTGTTACAGAGTCCTTGTGTTACAGAGTCCTTGTGTTACAGAGTCCTTGTGTAACTGAGTCCTTGTGCAACTGAGTCCTTGTGTAACTGAGTCCTTGTGTAACTGAGTCCTTGTGTTACTGAGTCCTTGTGTTACTGAGTCAATGTGTTACTGAGTCCTTGTCTTACTGAGTCCTTGTGTTACTGAGTCCCTGTTTTACTGAGTCCTTGTGTTACTGAGTCCTTGTGTTACTGAGTCCTTGTGTTACTGAGTCCTTGTGTTACTGAGTCCTGGTGTTACTGAGGCCTTGTGTTACTGAGTCAATGTGTTACTGGGTCAATGTGTTACTGAGTCCTTGTGTTACAGAGTCCGTGTGTTACTGAGTCCTGGTGTTACTGAGTCCTTGTGTTACTGAGTCCTTGTATTACTGAGTCCTTGTGTTACTGAGTCCTTGTGTTATTGATTCCTTGTGTTACTGATTCCTTGTGTTACTGATTCCTTGTGTTACTGTATCCTTGTGTTACTGAGTCAATGTGTTACTGAGTCCTTGTGTTACTGATTCCTTGTTTTACAGGGTCCTTGTGTTACTGAGTCCTTGTGTTACTGAGTCCTTGTGTTACTGAGTCCTTGTGTTACTGAGTCCTTGTGTTATTGATTCCTTGTGTTACTGATTCCTTGTGTTACTGATTCCTTGTGTTACTGTATCCTTGTGTTACTGAGTCAATGTGTTACTGAGTCCTTGTGTTACTGATTCCTTGTTTTACAGGGTCCTTGTGTTACTGAGTCCTTGTGTTACTGAGTCCTTGTGTTACTGAGTCCTTGTGTTACTGAATCCTTGTTTTACAGGGTCCTTGTGTTACTGAGTCCTTGTGTTACTGAGTCCATATTTTACTGAGTCCTTGTGTTACTGAGTCCTTGTGTTACTGAGTCCTTGTGTAACTGAGTCCATGTGTTACAGAGTCCTTGTGTAACTGAGTCCTTGTGTAACTGAGTCCATTTTTTACTGAGTCCTTGTGTTACTGAGTCCTTGTGTTACTGAGTCCTTGTGTTACTGAGTCCTTGTGTCACTGAGTCCTTGTGTTACTGAGTCCTTGTGTTCCTGAGTCCTTGTGTTACTGAGTCCATGTGTTACAGAGTCCTTGTGTTACAGAGTCCTTGTGTTACAGAGTCCTCGTGTAACTGAGTCCTTGTGTAACTGAGTCCTTGTGTAACTGAGTCCTTGCATAACTGAGTCCTTGTGTTACTGAGTCCTTGTGTTACTGAGTCCTTGTGTTACTGAGTCCTTGTGTTACTGAGTCCTTGTGTTACTGAGTCCTTGTGTTACTGAGTCCTTGTGTTACTGAGTCCTTGTGTTACTGAGTCAATGTGTTACTGAATCCTTGTTTTACAGGGTCCTTGTGTTATTGAGTCCTTGTGTTACTGACTCCATTTGTTACTGAGTCCTTGTGTTACTGAGACCTTGTTTTACGGAGTCCTTGTGTTACTGAGTCCTTGTGCTACTGAGTCCTTGTGTTACTGAGTCCTTGTGTTACTGAGTCAATGTGTTACTGAATCCTTGTTTTACAGGGTCGTTGTGTTACTGAGTCCTTGTGTTACTGAGTCCATTTGTTACTGTGTCCTTGTGTTACTGAGTCCTTGTGTTATGGAGTACTTGTGTTACTGAGTCCTTGTGTTACTGAATCCTTGTTTCACAGGGTCCTTGTGTTACTGAGTCCTTGTGTTACTGAGTCCATTTTTTACTGAGTCCTTGTGTTACTGAGTCCTTGTGTTACTGAGTCCTTGTGTTACTGAGTCCTTGTGTCACTGAGTCCTTGTGTTCCTGAGTCCTTGTGTTACTGAGTCCTTGTGTTACTGAGTCAATGTGTTATTGAGTCATTGTTTTACTGAGTCCTTGTGTTACTGAGTCCTTTTGTTACTGAGTCCTTGTGTTACTGAGCCTTGTGTTACTGAGTCCTTGTGTTACTGAGTCCTTGTTTTACTGAGTCCTTGTGTTACTGAGTCCATGTGTTACAGAGTCCTTGTGTAACTGAGTCCTTGTGTAACTGTGTCCTTGTGTTACTGAGTCCTTGTGTTACTGAGTCCTTGTGTTACTGAGTCCTTGTGTTACTGAGTCAATGTGTTATTGATTCCTTGTGTTACTGAGTCCTTGTGTTGCTGAGTCCTTGTGTTACTGAGTCCTTGTGTTACTGAGTCCTTGTGTTACTGAGTCCTTGTGTTACTGAGTCCTTGTGTTACCGAGTCCTTGTGTTACTGAGTCAATGTGTTACTGAGTCAATGTGTTACTGAGTCTTTGTGTTACTGAGTCCTTGTGTTACTGAGTCCTTGTGTTACTGAGTCAATCTGTTACAGAGTCCTTGTGTTACTGAGTCCTTGTGTTACAGAGTCCGTGTGTTACTGAGTTCTTGTGTTACTGAGTCCATGTGTTACTGAGTCCTTGTGTTACTGAGTCCTTGTGTTAATGAGTCCTTGTGTTACTGAGTCCTTGTGTTACTGGGTCAATGTGTTACTGAGCCAATGTGTTACTGAGACAATTTGTTACTGAGTCCTTGTGTTACTGAGTCAATGTGTTACTGAGTCAATGTGTGACTGAGTCCTTGTGTTACTGAGTCCTTTTGATGCTGAGGCCTGGTGTTACTGAGTCCTTGTGTTACTGAGTCCTTGTGTTACTGAATCCTTGTTTTACAGGGTCCCTGTGTTAATGAGTCCTTGTGTTACTGAGTCCTTGTGTTACTGAGTCCTTGTGTCACTGAGTCCTTCTGTTACTGAGTTCTTGTGTTCCTGAGTCCTTGTGTTACTGAGTCCATGTGTTACAGAGTCCTTGTGTTACAGAGTCCTTGTGTTACAGAGTCCTCGTGTAACTGAGTCCTCGTGTAACTGAGTCCTTGTGTAACTGAGTCCTTGCGTAACTGTGTCCTTGTGTTACTGAGTCCTTGTGTTACTGAGTCCTTGTGTTACTGAGTCCTTGTGTTACTGAGTCCTTGTGTTACTGAGTCCTTGTGTTACTGAGTCCTTGTGTTACTGAGTCAATGTGTTACTGAATCCATGTTTTACAGGGTCCTTGTGTTACTGAGTCCTTGTGTTACTGACTCCATTTGTTACTGAGCCCTTGTGTTACTGAGACCTTGTTTTACGGAGTCCTTGTGTTACTGAGTCCTTGTGCTACTGAGTCCTTGTGTTACTGAGTCCTTGTGTTACTGAGTCAATGTGTTACTGAATCCTTGTTTTACAGTGTCGTTGTGTTACTGAGTCCTTGTGTTACTGAGTCCATTTGTTACTGAGTCCTTGTGTTACTGAGTCCTTGTGTTATGGAGTACTTGTGTTACTGAGTCCTTGTGTTACTGAATCCTTGTTTCACAGGGTCCTTGTGTTACTGAGTCCTTGTGTTACTGAGTCCATTTTTTACTGAGTCCTTGTGTTACTGAGTCCTTGTGTTACTGAGTCCTTGTGTTACTGAGTCCTTGTGTCACTGAGTCCTTGTGTTCCTGAGTCCTTGTGTTACTGAGTCCTTGTGTTACTGAGTCAATGTGTTATTGAGTCATTGTTTTACTGAGTCCTTGTGTTACTGAGTCCTTGTGTTACTGAGTCCTTGTGTTACTGAGTCCTTGTGTTACTGAGCCTTGTGTTACTGAGTCCTTGTGTTACTGAGTCCTTGTTTTACTGAGTCCTTGTGTTACTGAGTCCATGTGTTACAGAGTCCTTGTGTAACTGAGTCCTTGTGTAACTGAGTCCTTGTGTTACTGAGTCCTTGTGTTACTGAGTCCTTGTGTTACTGAGTCCTTGTGTTACTGAGTCAATGTGTTATTGATTCCTTGTGTTACTGAGTCCTTGTGTTGCTGAGTCCTTGTGTTACTGAGTCCTTGTGTTACTGAGTCCTTGTGTTACTGAGTCCTTGTGTTACTGAGTCCTTGTGTTACTGAGTCCTTGTGTTACTGAGTCAATGTGTTACTGAGTCAATGTGTTACTGAGTCTTTGTGTTACTGAGTCCTTGTGTTACTGAGTCCTTGTGTTACTGAGTCAATCTGTTACTGAGTCCTTGTGTTACTGAGTCCTTGTGTTACAGAGTCCGTGTGTTACTGAGTTCTTGTGTTACTGAGTCCATGTGTTATTGAGTCCTTGTGTTACTGAGTCCTTGTGTTACTGAGTCCTTGTGTAACTGAGTCCATGTGTTACAGAGTCCTTGTGTAACTGAGTCCTTGTGTAACTGAGTCCATTTTTTACTGAGTCCTTGTGTTACTGAGTCCTTGTGTTACTGAGTCCTTGTGTTACTGAGTCCTTGTGTCACTGAGTCCTTGTGTTACTGAGTCCTTGTGTTCCTGAGTCCTTGTGTTACTGAGTCCATGTGTTACAGAGTCCTTGTGTTACAGAGTCCTTGTGTTACAGAGTCCTCGTGTAACTGAGTCCTTGTGTAACTGAGCCCTTGTGTAACTGAGTCCTTGCATAACTGAGTCCTTGTGTTACTGAGTCCTTGTGTTACTGAGTCCTTGTGTTACTGAGTCCTTGTGTTACTGAGTCCTTGTGTTACTGAGTCCTTGTGTTACTGAGTCCTTGTGTTACTGAGTCCTTGTGTTACTGAGTCAATGTGTTACTGAGTCCTTGTGTTAATGAGTCCTTGTGTTACTGAGTCCTTGTGTTACTGAGTCCTTGTGTTACTGAGTCCTTGTGTTACTGAGTCCTTGTGTTACTGAGTCAATGTGTTACTGAATCCTTGTTTTACAGGGTCCTTGTGTTACTGAGTCCTTGTGTTACTGACTCCATTTGTTACTGAGTCCTTGTGTTACTGAGACCTTGTTTTACGGAGTCCTTGTGTTACTGAGTCCTTGTGCTACTGAGTCCTTGTGTTACTGAGTCCTTGTGTTACTGAGTCAATGTGTTACTGAATCCTTGTTTTACAGGGTCGTTGTGTTACTGAGTCCTTGTGTTACTGAGTCCATTTGTTACTGAGTCCTTGTGTTACTGAGTCCTTGTGTTACTGAATCCTTGTTTCACAGGGTCCTTGTGTTACTGAGTCCTTGTGTTACTGAGTCCATTTTTTACTGAGTCCTTGTGTTACAGAGTCCTTGTGTTACTGAGTCCTTGTGTTACTGAGTCCTTGTGTCACTGAGTCCTTGTGTTCCTGAGTCCTTGTGTTACTGAGTCCATGTGTTACAGAGTCCTTGTGTTACAGGGTCCTTGTGTTACAGAGTCCTCGTGTAACTGAGTCCTTGTGTAACTGAGTCCTTGTGTAACTGAGTCCTTGTGTTACTGAGTCCATGTGTTACTGAGTCCTTGTGTTACTGAGTCCTTGTGTTACTGAGTCAATGTGTTATTGAGTCATTGTTTTACTGAGTCCTTGTGTTACTGAGTCCTTGTGTTACTGAGTCCTTGTGTTACTGAGCCTTGTGTTACTGAGTCCTTGTGTTACTGAGTCCTTGTTTTACTGAGTCCTTGTGTTACTGAGTCCATGTGTTACAGAGTCCTTGTGTAACTGAGTCCTTGTGTTACTGAGTCCTTGTGTTACTGAGTCAATCTGTTACTGAGTCCTTGTGTTACTGAGTCCTTGTGTTACAGAGTCCGTGTGTTACTGAGTTCTTGTGTTACTGAGTCCATGTGTTACTGAGTCCTTGTGTTACTGAGTCCTTGTGTTAATGAGTCCTTGTGTTACTGAGTCCTTGTGTTACTGAGTCCTTGTGTTACTGAGTCCTTGTGTTACTGAGTCAATGTGTTACTGAGTCAATGTGTTACTGAGTCTTTGTGTTACTGAGTCCTTGTGTTACTGAGTCCTTGTGTTACTGAGTCAATCTGTTACTGAGTCCTTGTGTTACTGAGTCCTTGTGTTACAGAGTCCGTGTGTTACTGAGTTCTTGTGTTACTGAGTCCATGTGTTACTGAGTCCTTGTGTTACTGAGTCCTTGTGTTAATGAGTCCTTGTGTTACTGAGTCCTTGTGTTACTGGGTCAATGTGTTACTGAGCCAATGTGTTACTGAGACAATTTGTTACTGAGTCCTTGTGTTACTGAGTCAATGTGTTACTGAGTCAATGTGTGACTGAGTCCTTGTGTTACTGAGTCCTTTTGTTGCTGAGGCCTGGTGTTACAGAGTCCTTGTGTTACTGAGTTCTTGTGTTACTGAATCCTTGTTTTACAGGGTCCCTGTGTTACTGAGTCCTTGTGTTACTGAGTCCTTGTGTTACTGAGTCCTTGTGTTACTTAATCCTTGTGTTACTTAGTCCTTGTGTTACTGAATCCTTGTGTTACTGAGTACTTGTGTTACAGAGTCCTTTTTTTACAAATTCCTTGTGTTACAGTGTCCTTGTGTTACAGAGTCCTTGTGTTACAGAATCCTTGTGTTACAGAGTCCTTGTGTTACAGAGTCCTTGTGTTACAGAGTCCTTGTGTTACAGAGTCCTTGTGTAACTGAGTCCTTGTGCAACTGAGTCCTTGTGTAACTGAGTCCTTGTGTAACTGAGTCCTTGTGTTACTGAGTCCTTGTGTTACTGAGTCAATGTGTTACTGAGTCCTTGTCTTACTGAGTCCTTTTGTTACTGAGTCCCTGTTTTACTGAGTCCTTGTGTTACTGAGTCCTTGTGTTACTGAGTCCTTGTGTTACTGAGTCCTTGTGTTACTGAGTCCTTGTGTTACTGAGTCCTGGTGTTACTGAGGCCTTGTGTTACTGAGTCAATGTGTTACTGGGTCAATGTGTTACTGAGTCCTTGTGTTACAGAGTCCGTGTGTTACTGAGTCCTGGTGTTACTGAGTCCTTGTGTTACTGAGTCCTTGTATTACTGAGTCCTTGTGTTACTGAGTCCTTGTGTTATTGATTCCTTGTGTTACTGATTCCTTGTGTTACTGATTCCTTGTGTTACTGTATCCTTGTGTTACTGAGTCAATGTGTTACTGAGTCCTTGTGTTACTGATTCCTTGTTTTACAGGGTCCTTGTGTTACTGAGTCCTTGTGTTACTGAGTCCTTGTGTTACTGAGTCCTTGTGTTACTGAATCCTTGTTTTACAGGGTCCTTGTGTTACTGAGTCCTTGTGTTACTGAGTCCATATTTTACTGAGTCCTTGTGTTACTGAGTCCTTGTGTTACTGAGTCCTTGTGTCACTGAGTCCTTGTTTTACTGAGTCCTTGTGTTACTGAGTCCTTGTGTAACTGAGTCCATGTGTTACAGAGTCCTTGTGTAACTGAGTCCTTGTGTAACTGAGTCCTTGTGTAACTGAGTCCTTGTGTTACTGAGTCCATGTGTTACTGAGTCCTTGTGTTACTGAGTCCTTGTGTTACTGAGTCAATGTGTTACTGAGTCCTTGTTTTACTGAGTCCTTGTGTTACTAAGTCCTTGTGTTACTGAGCCCTTGTGTTACTGAGTCCTTGTGTTACTGAGTCAATTTGTTACTGGGTCAATGTGTTACTGAGCCCTTGTGTTACTGAGTCCTTGTGTTACTGAGTCCTTGTGTTACTGAGTCCTTGTTTTACTGATTCCTTGTGTTACTGATTCCTTGTGTTACTGTGTCCTTGTGTTACTGAGACAATATGTTACTAAGTTCTTGTGTTACTGAATCCTTGTTTTACAGGGTCATTGTGTTACTGGGTCCTTGTGTTACTGGGTCCTTGTGTTACTGAGTCCTTGTGTTACTGAGTCCTTGTGTTACTGAATCCTTGTTTTACAGAGTCCTTGTGTTAGTGAGTCCTTGTGTTAATGAGTCCATTTTTTACTGAGTCCTTGTGTTACTGAGTCCTTGTGTTACTGAGTCCATGTGTTACAGAGTCCTTGTGTTACAGGGTCCTTGTGTTACAGAGTCCTCGTGTAACTGAGTCCTTGTGTAACTGAGTCCTTGTGTAACTGAGTCCTTGTGTTACTGAGTCCATGTGTTACTGAGTCCTTGTGTTACTGAGTCCTTGTGTTACTGAGTCAATGTGTTATTGAGTCATTGTTTTACTGAGTCCTTGTGTTACTGAGTCCTTGTGTTACTGAGTCCTTGTGTTACTGAGCCTTGTGTTACTGAGTCCTTGTGTTACTGAGTCCTTGTTTTACTGAGTCCTTGTGTTACTGAGTCCATGTGTTACAGAGTCCTTGTGTAACTGAGTCCTTGTGTTACTGAGTCCTTGTGTTACTGAGTCAATCTGTTACTGAGTCCTTGTGTTACTGAGTCCTTGTGTTACAGAGTCCGTGTGTTACTGAGTTCTTGTGTTACTGAGTCCATGTGTTACTGAGTCCTTGTGTTACTGAGTCCTTGTGTTAATGAGTCCTTGTGTTACTGAGTCCTTGTGTTACTGAGTCCTTGTGTTACTGAGTCCTTGTGTTACTGAGTCAATGTGTTACTGAGTCAATGTGTTACTGAGTCTTTGTGTTACTGAGTCCTTGTGTTACTGAGTCCTTGTGTTACTGAGTCAATCTGTTACTGAGTCCTTGTGTTACTGAGTCCTTGTGTTACAGAGTCCGTGTGTTACTGAGTTCTTGTGTTATTGAGTCCATGTGTTACTGCGTCCTTGTGTTACTGAGTCCTTGTGTTAATGAGTCCTTGTGTTACTGAGTCCTTGTGTTACTGGGTCAATGTGTTACTGAGCCAATGTGTTACTGAGACAATTTGTTACTGAGTCCTTGTGTTACTGAGTCAATGTGTTACTGAGTCAATGTGTGACTGAGTCCTTGTGTTACTGAGTCCTTTTGTTGCTGAGGCCTGGTGTTACAGAGTCCTTGTGTTACTGAGTTCTTGTGTTACTGAATCCTTGTTTTACAGGGTCCCTGTGTTACTGAGTCCTTGTGTTACTGAGTCCTTGTGTTACTGAGTCCTTGTGTTACTTAATCCTTGTGTTACTTAGTCCTTGTGTTACTGAATCCTTGTGTTACTGAGTCCTTGTGTTACAGAGTCCTTGTTTTACAGAGTCCTTGTGTTACAGTGTCCTTGTGTTACAGAGTCCTTGTGTTACAGAATCCTTGTGTTACAGAGTCCTTGTGTTACAGAGTCCTTGTGTTACAGAGTCCTTGTGTTACAGAGTCCTTGTGTAACTGAGTCCTTGTGCAACTGAGTCCTTGTGTAACTGAGTCCTTGTGTAACTGAGTCCTTGTGTTACTGAGTCCTTGTGTTACTGAGTCAATGTGTTACTGAGTCCTTGTCTTACTGAGTCCTTGTGTTACTGAGTCCCTGTTTTACTGAGTCCTTGTGTTACTGAGTCCTTGTGTTACTGAGTCCTTGTGTTACTGAGTCCTTGTGTTACTGAGTCCTGGTGTTACTGAGGCCTTGTGTTACTGAGTCAATATGTTACTGGGTCAATGTGTTACTGAGTCCTTGTGTTACAGAGTCCGTGTGTTACTGAGTCCTGGTGTTACTGAGTCCTTGTGTTACTGAGTCCTTGTATTACTGAGTCCTTGTGTTACTGAGTCCTTGTGTTATTGATTCCTTGTGTTACTGATTCCTTGTGTTACTGATTCCTTGTGTTACTGTATCCTTGTGTTACTGAGTCAATGTGTTACTGAGTCCTTGTGTTACTGATTCCTTGTTTTACAGGGTCCTTGTGTTACTGAGTCCTTGTGTTACTGAGTCCTTGTGTTACTGAATCCTTGTTTTACAGGGTCCTTGTGTTACTGAGTCCTTGTGTTACTGAGTCCATATTTTACTGAGTCCTTGTGTTACTGAGTCCTTGTGTTACTGAGTCCTTGTGTCACTGAGTCCTTGTGTTACTGAGTCCTTGTGTTACTGAGTCCTTGTGTAACTGAGTCCATGTGTTACAGAGTCCTTGTGTAACTGAGTCCTTGTGTAACTGAGTCCTTGTGTAACTGAGTCCTTGTGTTACTGAGTCCATGTGTTACTGAGTCCTTGTGTTACTGAGTCCTTGTGTTACTGAGTCAATGTGTTACTGAGTCCTTGTTTTACTGAGTCCTTGTGTTACGAAGTCCTTGTGTTACTGAGTCCTTGTGTTACTGAGTCCTTGTGTTACTGAGTCAATCTGTTACTGGGTCAATGTGTTACTGAGCCTTTGTGTTACTGAGTCCTTGTGTTACTGAGTCCTTGTGTTACTGAGTCCTTGTGTTACTGATTCCTTGTGTTACTGATTCCTTGTGTTACTGTGTCCTTGTGTTACTGAGACAATATGTTACTAAGTTCTTGTGTAACTGAATCCTTGTTTTACAGGGTCCTTGTGTTACTGGGTCCTTGTGTTACTGGGTCCTTGTGTTACTGAGTCCTTGTGTTACTGAGTCCTTGTGTTACTGAATCCTTGTTTTACAGAGTCCTTGTGTTAGTGAGTCCTTGTGTTAATGAGTCCATTTTTTACTGAGTCCTTGTGTTACTGAGTCCTTGTGTTACTGAGTCCTTGTGTTACTGAGTCCTTGTGTCACTGAGTCCTTGTGTTACTGAGTCCATGTGTTACAGAGTCCTTGTGTTACAGAGTCCTTGTGTTACAGATTCCTTGTGTAACTGAGTCCTTGTGTAACTGAGTCTTTGTGTAACTGAGTCCTTGTGTTACTGATACCATGTGTTACTGAGTCCTTGTGTTACTGAGTCAATGTGTTACTGAGTCAATGTGTTACTGAGTCCTTGTGTTACTGAGTCCTTGTGTTACTGAGTCCTTGTGTTACTGAGTCAAACTGTTACTGAGTCCTTGTGTTACTGAGTCCTTGTGTTACAGAGTCCGTGTGTTACTGAGTCCTTGTGTTACTGAGTCCTTGTGTTACTGAGTCCTTATGTTACTGAGTCCTTGTGTTAATGAGTCCTTGTGTTACTGAGTCCTTGTGTTACTGGGTCAATGTGTTACTGAGTCAATGTGTTACTGAGACAATTTGTTACTGAGACCTTGTGTTACTGAGTCAATGTGTTACTGATTCAATGTGTGACTGAGTCCTTGTGTTACTGAGTCCTTTTGTTGCTGAGGCCTGGTGTTACTGAGTCCTTGTGTTACTGAGTCCTTGTGTTACTGAATCCTTGTTTTACAGGGTCCCTGTGTTACTGAGTCCTTGTGTTACTGAGTCCTTGTGTTACTGAGTCAATGTGTTACTGAGTCCTTGTGTTACTGAGTCCTTGTGTTACTGAGTCCTTGTGTTACAGAGTCCTTGTGTTACAGCGTCCTTGTTTTACAGAGTCCTTGTGTTACAGAGTCCTTGTGTTACAGATTCCTTGTGTTACAGAGTCCTTGTGTTGCAGAGTCCTTGTGTTACAGAGTCCTTGTGTTACAGAGTCCTTGTGTTACAGAATCCTTGTGTTACAGAGTCCTTGTGTTACAGAGTCCTTGTGTTACATTGTCGTTGTGTTACAGAGTCCTTGTGTTACAGAGTCCTTGTGTCACTGAGTCCTTGTGTAACTGAGTCCTTGTGTAACTGAGTCCTTGTGTAACTGAGACCTTGTGTAACTGAGTCCTTGTGTTACTGAGTCCTTGTGTTACTGAGTCCTTGTGTTACTGAATCAATGTGTTACTGAGTCCTTGTGTTACTGAGTCCTTGTGTTACTGAGTCCTTGTTTTACTGAGTCCTTGTGTTACTGAGTCCTTGTGTTACTGAGTCCTTGTGTTACTGAGTCCTTGTGTTACTGAGTCCTTGTGTTCCTGAGTCAATGTGTTACTGGGTCAATGTGTTACTGAGTCCATGTGTTACAAAGTCCGTGTGTTACTGAGTCCTGGTGTTACTGAGTCCTTGTGTTACTGAGTCCTTGTGTTACTGAGTCCTTGTGTTACTGAGTCCTTGTGTTACTGATTCCTTGTGTTACTGATTCCTTGTGTTACTGTGTCCTTGTGTTACTGAGTCAATGTGTTACTGAGTCCTTGTGTTACTGAATTCTTGTTTTACAGGGTCCTTGTGTTAATGAGTCCTTGTGTTACTGAGTCCTTGTGTTACTGAGTCCTTGTGTTACTGAATCCTTGTTTTACAGGGTCCTTGTGTTACTGAGTCCTTGTTTTACTGAGTCCATTTTTTACTGAGTCCTTGTGTTAGTGAGTCCTTGTGTTACTGAGTCCTTGTGTTACTGAGTCCTTGTGTCACTGAGTCCTTGTGTTACTGAGTCCTTGTGTTACTGAGTCCTTGTGTTACTGAGTCCATGTGTTACAGAGTCCTTGTGTTACAGAGTCCTTGTGTTCCAGAGTCCTTGTGCAACTGAGTCCTTGTGTAACTGAGTCCTTGTGTAACTGAGTCCTTGTGTTATTGAGTCCTTGTGTTACTGATTCCTTGTGTTACTGATTCCTTGTGTTACTGATTCCTTGTGTTACTGTGTCCTTGTGTTACTGAGTCAATGTGTTACTGAGTCCTTGTGTTACTGAATCCTTGTTTTACAGGGTCGTTGTGTTACTGCGTCCTTGTGTTACTGAGTCCCTGTGTTACTGAGTCCTTGTGTTACTGAATCCTTGTTTTACAGGATCCTTGTGTTACTGAGTCCTTGTGTTACTGAGTCCATTTTTTACTGAGTCCTTGTGTTACTGAGTCCTTGTGTTACTGAGTCCTTGTGTTACTGAGTCCTTGTGTCACTGAGTCCTTGTGTTACTGAGTCCTTGTGTTACTGAGTCCTTGTGTTACTGAGTCCATGTGTTACAGAGTCCTTGTGTTACAGAGTCCTTGTTTTACAGAGTCCTTGTGTAACTGAGTCCTTGTGTAACTGAGTCCTTGTGTAACTGAGTCCTTGTGTTACTGAGTCCATGTGTCACTGAGTCCTTGTGTTACTGAGTCCTTGTGTTACTGAGTCAATGTGTTACTGAGTCCTTGTTTTACTGAGTCCTTGTGTTACTGAGTCCTTGTGTTACTGAGTCCTTGTGTTACTGAGTCCTTGTGTTACTGAGTCAATGTGTTACTGGGTCAATGTGTTACTGATGCCTTGTGTTACAGAGCCCGTGTGTTACTGAGTCCTTGTGTTACTGAGTCCTTGTGTTACTGAGTCCTTGTGTTACTGAGTCCTTGTGTTAGAATCCTTCTGTTACTGAGTCCTTGTGTTACTGAGTCCTTGTGTTACTGAGTCCTTGTGTTACTGAGTCCTGGTGTTACTGAGTCCTTGTGTTACTGAGTCAATGTGTTACTGGGTCAATGTGTTACTGAGTCCTTGTGTTACAGAGTCCATGTGTTACTGAGTCCTGGTGTTACTGAGTCCTTGTGTTACTGAGTCCTTGTATTACTGAGTCCATGTGTTACTGAGTCCTTGTGTTACTGAGTCCTTGTGTTACTGAGTCAATGTGTTACTGAGTCCTTGTTTTACTGAGTCCTTGTGTTACGGAGTCCTTGTGTTACTGAGTCCTTGTGTTACTGAGTCCTTGTGTTACTGAGTCCTTGTGTGACTGAGTCCTTGTGTTACTGAGTATGTGTTACTGGGTCAATGTGTTACTGAGTCCTTGTGTTACTGAGTCCTTGTGTTACTGAGTCCTTGTGTTACTGAGTCCTTGTGTTACTGAGTCCTTGTGTTACTGATTCCTTGTGTTACTGATTCCTTGTGTTACTGATTCCTTGTGTTACTGTGTCCTTGTGTTACTGAGTCAATGTGTTACTAAGTCCTTGTGTTACTGAATCCTTGTTCTACATGGTCCTTGTGTTACTGGGTCCTTGTTTTACAGAGTCCTTGTGTTACTGAGTCCTTGTGTTAATGAGTCCATTTTTTACTGAGTCCTTGTGTTACTGAGTCCTTGTGTTACTGAGTCCTTGTGTTACTGAGTCCTTGTGTCACTGAGTCCTTGTGTTACTGAGTCCATGTGTTACAGAGTCCTTGTGTTACAGAGTCCTTGTGTTACAGAGTCCTTGTGTAACTGAGTCCTTGTGTAACTGAGTCTTTGTGTAACTGAGTCCTTGTGTTACTGAGTCCATGTGTTACTGAGTCCTTGTGTTACTGAGTCAATGTGTTACTGAGTCAATGTGTTACTGAGTCCTTGTGTTACTGAGTCCTTGTGTTACTGAGTCAATCTGTTACTGAGTCCTTGTGTTACTGAGTCCTTGTGTTACAGAGTCCGTGTGTTACTGAGTCCTTGTGTTACTGAGTCCTTGTGTTACTGAGTCCTTGTGTTAATGAGTCCTTGTGTTACTGAGTCCTTGTGTTACTGGGTCAATGTGTTACTGAGTCAATGTGTTACTGAGACAATTTGTTACTGAGTCCTTGTGTTACTGAGTCAATGTGTTACTGAGTCAATGTGTGACTGAGTCCTTGTGTTACTGAGTCCTTTTGTTGCTGAGGCCTGGTGTTACTGAGTCCTTGTGTTACTGAGTCCTTGTGTTACTGAATCCTTGTTTTACAGGGTCCCTGTGTTACTGAGTCCTTGTGTTACTGCGTCCTTGTGTTACTGAGTCAATGTGTTACTGAGTCCTTGTGTTACTGAGTCCTTGTATTACTGAGTCCTTGTGTTACTGAGTCCTTGTGTTACAGAGTCCTTGTGTTGCAGAGTCCTTGTGTTACAGAGTCCTTGTGTTACAGATTCCTTGTGTTACAGAGTCCTTGTGTTGCAGAGTCCTTGTGTTACAGAGTCCTTGTGTTACAGAGTCCTTGTGTTACAGAATCCTTGTGTTACAGAGTCCTTGTGTTACAGAGTCCTTGTGTTACAGAGTCCTTGTGTCACTGAGTCCTTGTGTAACTGAGTCCTTGTGTAACTGAGTCCTTGTGTAACTGAGACCTTGTGTAACTGAGTCCTTGTGTTACTGAGTCCTTGTCTTACTAAGTCCTTGTGTTACTGAATCAATGTGTTACTGAGTCCTTGTGTTACTGAGTCCTTGTGTTACTGAGTCCTTGTGTTACTGAGTCCTTGTGTTACTGAGTCCTTGTGTTACTGAGTCCTTGTGGTACTGAGTCCTTGTGTTACTGAGTCCGTGTGTTATTGAGTCCTGGTGTTACTGAGTCCTTGTGTTACTGAGTCCTTGTGTTACTGAGTCCTTGTGTTACTGATTCCTTGTGTTACTGATTCCTTGTGTTACTGTGTCCTTGTGTTACTGAGTCAATGTTTTACTGAGTCCTTGTGTTACTGAATCCTTGTTTTACAGGGTCCTTGTGTTATTGTGCCCTTGTGTTACTGAGTCCTTGTGTTACTGAGTCCTTGTGTTACTGAATCCTTGTTTTACAGGGTCCTTGTGTTACTGAGTCCTTGTGTTACTGAGTCCTTGTGTTACTGAGTCCTTGTGTTACTGAGTCCTTGTGTTACTGAGTCCATGTGTTACAGAGTCCTTGTGTTACAGAGTCCTTGTGTTCCAGAGTCCTTGTGTAACTGAGTCCTTGTGTAACTGAGTCCTTGTGTAACTGAGTCCTTGTGTTACTGAGTCCATGTGTTGCTGAGTCCTTGTGTTACTGAGTCCTTGTGTTACTGAGTCCTTGTGTTACTGAGTCCTTGTGTTACTGAGTCAATGTGTTACTGAGTCCTTGTTTTACTGAGTCCTTGTGTTACTGAGTCCTTGTGTTATGGAGTCCTTGTGTTACTGAGTCCTTGTGTTACTGAGTCCTTGTGTAACTGAGTCCTTGTGTAACTGAGTCCTTGTGTTACTGAGTCCATGTGTTACTGAGTCCTTGTGTTACTGAGTCCTTGTGTTACTGAGTCAATGTGTTACTGAGTCCTTGTTTTACTGAGTCCTTGTGTTACGGAGTCCTTGTGTTACTGAGTCCTTGTGTTACTGAGTCCTTGTGTTACTGAGTCCTTGTGTTACTGAGTCCTTGTGTTACTGAGTCAATGTGTTACTGGGTCAATGTGTTACTGAGTCCTTGTTTTACAGAGTCCGTGTGTTACTGAGTCCTTGTGTTACTGAGTCCTTGTGTTACTGAGCCTTGTGTTACTGATTCCTTGTGTTACTGATTCCTTGTGTTACTGATTCCTTGTGTGACTGTGTCCTTGTGTTACTGAGTCAATGTGTTACTGAGTCCTTGTGTTAATGAATCCTTGTTTTACAGGGTCCTTGTGTTACTGAGTCCTTGTGTTACTGAGTCCTTGTGTTACTGAATCCTTGTTTTACTGGATCCTTGTGTTACTGAGTCCTTGTGTTACTGAGTCCATTTTTTACTGAATCCTTGTGTTACTGAGTCCTTGTGTTTCTGAGTCCTTGTATTACTGAGTCCTTGTGTCACTGAGTCCTTGTGTTACTGAGTCCTTGTGTTACTGAGTCCTTGTGTTACTGAGTCCATGTGTTACAGAGTCCTTGTGTTACAGAGTCCTTGTTTTACAGAGTCCTTGTGTAACTGAGTCGTTGTGTAACTGAGTCCTTGTGTAACTGAGTCCATGTGTTACTGAGTCCTTGTGTTACTGAGTCCTTGTGTTACTGAATCAATGTGTTACTGAGTCCTTGTTTTACTGAGTCCTTGTGTTACTGAGTCCTTGTGTTACTGAGTCCTTGTGTTACTGAGTCCTTGTGTTACTGAGTCCTTGTGTTACTGAGTCAATGTGTTACTGGGTCAATGAGTTACTGAGGCCTTGTGTTACAGAGTCCGTGTGTTACTGAGTCCTTGTGTTACAGAGTCCGTGTGTTACTGAGTCCTTGTGTTACTGAGTCCTTGTGTTACTGAGTCCTTGTGTTACTGAGTCCTTGTGTTACTGATTCTTTGTGTTACTGATTCCTTGTGTTACTGATTCCTTGTGGTACTGTGTCCTTGTGTTACTGAGTCCTTGTGTTACTGAGTCCTTGTGTTACTGAATCCTTGTTTTACAGGGTCCTTGTGTTACTGAGTCCTTGTGTTACTGAGTCCATTTTTTACTGAATCCTTGTGTTACTGAGTCCTTGTGTTACTGAGTCCTTGTGTTACTGAGTCCTTGTGTCACTGAGTCCTTGTGTTACTGAGTCCTTGTGTTACTGAGTCCTTGTGTTACTGAGTCCATGTGTTACAGAGTCCTTGTGTTACAGAGTCCTTGTGTTACAGAGTCCTTGTGTAACTGAGTCCATGTGTTACTGAGTCCTTGTGTTACTGAGTCCTTGTGTTACTGAGTCAATGTGTTACTGAGTCCTTGTTTTACTGAGTCCTTGTGTTACTGAGTCCTTGTGTAGTCCTTGTGTTACTGAGTCCTTGTTTTACTGAGTCCTTGTGTTACTGAGTCCATGTGTTACAGAATCCTTGTGTTACAGAGTCCTTGTGTAACTGAGTCCTTGTGTAAATGAGTCCTTGTGTTACTGAGTCCTTGTGTTACTGAGTCCTTGTGTTACTGAGTCAATGTGCTATTGAGTCCTTGTGTTACTGAGTCCTTGTGTTACTGAGTCCTTGTGTTACTGAGTCCTTGTGTTACTGAGTCAATGTGTTACTGAGTCAATGTGTTCCTGAGTCCTTGTGTTACTGAGTCCTTGTGTTACTGAGTCCTTGTGTTACTGAGTCAATCTGTTACTGTGTCCTTGTGTTACTGAGTCCTTGTTTTACAGAGTCCGTGTGTTACTGAGTCCTTGTGTTACTGAGTCCTTGTGTTACTGAGTCCTTGTGTTACTGAGCCCTTGTGTTACTGAGTCAATGTGTTACTGAGTCCTTGGTTAACTGAGTCCTTGTGTTACTGAGTCCTTGTGTTACTGAGTCCTTGTGTGACTGAGTCCTTGTGTTACTGAGTCAATGTGTTACTGAGTCCTTGTGTTACTGAGTCCTTGTGTTACTGAGTCCCTGTTTTACTGAGTCCTTGTGTTACTGAGTCCTTGTATTACTGAGTCCTTGTGTTACTGAGTCCTTGTGTTACTGAGTCCTTGTGTTACTGAGTCCTTGTGTTACTGAGTCAATGTGTTACTGGGTCAGTGTGTTACTGGGTCAATGTGTTACTGAGTCCTTGTGTTACAGAGTCCGTGTGTTACTGAGTCCTTGTGTTACTGAGTCCTTGTGTTACTGAGTCCGTGTGTTACTGAGTCCTTGTGTTACTGAGTCCTTGTGTTACTGAGTCAATGTGTTACTGGGTCAATGTGTTACTGGGTCAATGTGTTACTGAGTCCTTGTGTTACTGAGGCCTTGTGTTACAGAGTCCTTGTGTTACTGAGTCCTTGTGTTACTGAGTCCTTGTGTTACTGAGTCCTTGTGTTACTGAGTCCTTCTGTTACTGAGTCCTTGTGTTAGAATCCTTCCGTTACTGAGTCCTTGTGTTACTGAGTCCTTGTGTTACTGAGTCCTTGTGTTACTGATTCCTTGTGTTACTGATTCCTTGTGTTACTGATTCCTTGTGTTACTGTGTCCTTGTGTTACTGAGTCAATGTGTTACTGAGTCCTTGAGTTACTGAATCCTTGTTTTACAGGGTCCTTGTGTTACTGAGTCCTTGTGTTACTGAGTCCTTGTGTTACTGAGTCCTTGTGTTACTGTATCCTTGTTTTACAGGGTCCTTGTGTTACTGAGTCCTTGTGTTACTGAGTCCATTTTTTACTGAGTCCTTGTGTTACTGAGTCCTTGTGTTACTGAGTCCTTGTGTTACTGAGTCCTTGTGTCACTGAGTCCTTG
Source organism: Somniosus microcephalus (assembly GCF_052327205.1). Classification (NCBI taxonomy): domain Eukaryota; kingdom Metazoa; phylum Chordata; class Chondrichthyes; order Squaliformes; family Somniosidae; genus Somniosus; species Somniosus microcephalus. Next base: position 75,454,688 of record NC_140999.1, on the reverse strand, counting down.
TGTTACTGAGTCCTTGTGTTACTGAGTCCTTGTGTTACTGAGTCCATGTGTTACAGAGTCCTTGTGTTACAGAGTACTTGTGTTACAGAGTCCTTGTGTAACTGAGTCCATGTGTTACTGAGTCCTTGTGTTACTGATTCCATGTGTTACTGAGTCAATGTGTTACTGAGTCCTTGTTTTACTGAGTCCTTGTGTTACTGAGTCCTTGTGTTACTGAGTCCTTGTGTTACTGAGTCATTGTTTTACTGAGTCCTTGTGTTACTGAGTCCATGTGTTACAGAGTCCTTGTGTTACAGAGTCCTTGTGCAACTGAGTCCTTGTGCAAATGAGTCCTTGTGTTACTGAGTCCTTGTGTTACTGAGTCCTTGTGTTACTGAGTCCTTGTGTTACTGAGTCAATGTGCTACTGAGTCCTTGTGTTACTGAGTCCTTGTGTTACTGAGTCCTTGTGTTACTGAGTCCTTGTGTTACTGAGTCCTTGTGTTAGAGTCCTTGTGTTACTGAGTCAATGTGTTACTGAGTCAATGTGTTCCTGAGTCCTTGTGTTACTGAGTCCTTGTGTTACTGAGTCCTTGTGTTACTGAGTCAATGTGTTCCTGAGTCCTTGTGTCACTGAGTCCTTGTGTTACTGAGTCCTTGTGTTACTGAGTCCTTGTGTTACTGAGTCCATGTGTTACAGAGTCCTTGTGTTACAGAGTCCTTGTTTTACAGAGTCCTTGTGTAACTGAGTCCTTGTGTAACTGAGTCCTTGTGTAACTGAGTCCTTGTGTTACTGAGTCCATGTGTCACTGAGTCCTTGTGTTACTGAGTCCTTGTGTTACTGAGTCAATGTGTTACTGAGTCCTTGTTTTACTGAGTCCTTGTGTTACTGAGTCCTTGTGTTACTGAGTCCTTGTGTTACTGAGTCCTTGTGTTACTGAGTCCTTGTGTTACTGAGTCAATGTGTTACTGGGTCAATGTGTTACTGAGGCCTTGTGTTACAGAGCCCGTGTGTTACTGAGTCCTTGTGTTACTGAGTCCTTGTGTTACTGAGTCCTTCTGTTACTGAGTCCTTGTGTTAGAATCCTTCTGTTACTGAGTCCTTGTGTTACTGAGTCCTTGTGTTACTGAGTCCTTGTGTTACTGAGTCCTGGTGTTACTGAGTCCTTGTGTTACTGAGTCAATGTGTTACTGGGTCAATGTGTTACTGAGTCCTTGTGTTACAGAGTCCGTGTGTTACTGAGTCCTGGTGTTACTGAGTCCTTGTGTTACTGAGTCCTTGTATTACTGAGTCCATGTGTTACTGAGTCCTTGTGTTACTGAGTCCTTGTGTTACTGAGTCAATGTGTTACTGAGTCCTTGTTTTACTGAGTCCTTGTGTTACGGAGTCCTTGTGTTACTGAGTCCTTGTGTTACTGAGTCCTTGTGTTACTGAGTCCTTGTGTGACTGAGTCCTTGTGTTACTGAGTATGTGTTACTGGGTCAATGTGTTACTGAGTCCTTGTGTTACTGAGTCCTTGTGTTACTGAGTCCTTGTGTTACTGAGTCCTTGTGTTACTGAGTCCTTGTGTTACTGATTCCTTGTGTTACTGATTCCTTGTGTTACTGATTCCTTGTGTTACTGTGTCCTTGTGTTACTGAGTCAATGTGTTACTAAGTCCTTGTGTTACTGAATCCTTGTTCTACATGGTCCTTGTGTTACTGGGTCCTTGTTTTACAGAGTCCTTGTGTTACTGAGTCCTTGTGTTAATGAGTCCATTTTTTACTGAGTCCTTGTGTAACTGAGTCCTTGTGTAACTGAGTCTTTGTGTTACTGAGTCCTTGTGTCACTGAGTCCTTGTGTTACTGAGTCCTTGTGTTACTGAGTCAATGTGTTACTGAGTCAATGTGTTACTGAGTCCTTGTGTTACTGAGTCCTTGTGTTACTGAGTCAATCTGTTACTGAGTCCTTGTGTTACTGAGTCCTTGTGTTACAGAGTCCGTGTGTTACTGAGTCCTTGTGTTACTGAGTCCTTGTGTTACTGAGTCCTTGTGTTAATGAGTCCTTGTGTTACTGAGTCCTTGTGTTACTGGGTCAATGTGTTACTGAGTCAATGTGTTACTGAGACAATTTGTTACTGAGTCCTTGTGTTACTGAGTCAATGTGTTACTGAGTCAATGTGTGACTGAGTCCTTGTGTTACTGAGCCCTTTTGTTGCTGAGGCCTGGTGTTACTGAGTCCTTGTGTTACTGAGTCCTTGTGTTACTGAATCCTTGTTTTACAGGGTCCCTGTGTTACTGAGTCCTTGTGTTACTGAGTCCTTGTGTTACTGAGTCAATGTGTTACTGAGTCCTTGTGTTACTGAGTCCTTGTATTACTGAGTCCTTGTGTTACTGAGTCCTTGTGTTACTGAGTCCTTGTGTTACAGAGTCCGTGTGTTACTGAGTCCTTGTGTTACTGAGTCCTTGTGAAACTGAGTCCTTGTGTTACTGAGTCCTTGTGTTACTGAGTCCTTGTGTAACTGAGTCCTTGTGTTACTGAGCCCTTGTTTTACTGAGTCAATGTGTTACTGAATCCTTGGTTAACTGAGTCCTTGTGTTACTGAGTCCTTGTGTTACTGAGTCAATGTGTTACTGAGTCCTTGTGTTACTGAGTCCTTGTGTTACTGAGTCCCTGTTTTACTGAGTCCTTGTGTTACTGAGTCCTTGTGTTACTGAGTCCTTGTGTTACTGAGTCCTTGTGTTACTGATTCCTTGTGTTACTGATTCCTTGTGTTACTGATTCCTTGTGTTACTGTGTCCTTGTGTTACTGAGTCAATGTGTTACTAAGTCCTTGTGTTACTGAATCCTTGTTCTACATGGTCCTTGTGTTACTGGGTCCTTGTTTTACAGAGTCCTTGTGTTACTGAGTCCTTGTGTTAATGAGTCCATTTTTTACTGAGTCCTTGTGTAACTGAGTCCTTGTGTAACTGAGTCTTTGTGTTACTGAGTCCTTGTGTCACTGAGTCCTTGTGTTACTGAGTCCTTGTGTTACTGAGCCAATGTGTTACTGAGTCAATGTGTTACTGAGTCCTTGTGTTACTGAGTCCTTGTGTTACTGAGTCAATCTGTTACTGAGTCCTTGTGTTACTGAGTCCTTGTGTTACAGAGTCCGTGTGTTACTGAGTCCTTGTGTTACTGAGTCCTTGTGTTACTGAGTCCTTGTGTTAATGAGTCCTTGTGTTACTGAGTCCTTGTGTTACTGGGTCAATGTGTTACTGAGTCAATGTGTTACTGAGACAATTTGTTACTGAGCCCTTGTGTTACTGAGTCAATGTGTTACTGAGTCAATGTGTGACTGAGTCCTTGTGTTACTGAGCCCTTTTGTTGCTGAGGCCTGGTGTTACTGAGTCCTTGTGTTACTGAGTCCTTGTGTTACTGAATCCTTGTTTTACAGGGTCCCTGTGTTACTGAGTCCTTGTGTTACTGAGTCCTTGTGTTACTGAGTCAATGTGTTACTGAGTCCTTGTGTTACTGAGTCCTTGTGTTACTGAGTCAATCTGTTACTGTGTCCTTGTGTTACTGAGTCCTTGTGTTACAGAGTCCGTGTGTTACTGAGTCCTTGTGTTACTGAGTCCTTGTGAAACTGAGTCCTTGTGTTACTGAGTCCTTGTGTTACTGAGTCCTTGTGTAACTGAGTCCTTGTGTTACTGAGCCCTTGTTTTACTGAGTCAATGTGTTACTGAGTCCTTGGTTAACTGAGTCCTTGTGTTACTGAGTCCTTGTGTTACTGAGTCCTTGTGTTACTGAGTCAATGTGTTACTGAGTCCTTGTGTTACTGAGTCCTTGTGTTACTGAGTCCCTGTTTTACTGAGTCCTTGTGTTACTGAGTCCTTGTGTTACTGAGTCCTTGTGTTACTGAGTCCTTGTGTTACTGAGTCCTTGTGTTACTGAGTCAATGTGTTACTGGGTCAATGTGTTACTGGGTCAATGTGTTACTGAGTCCTTGTGTTACAGAGTCCGTGTGTTACTGAGTCCTTGTGTTACTGAGTCCGTGTGTTACTGAGTCCTTGTGTTACTGAGTCCTTGTGTTACTGAGTCCTTCTGTTACTGAGTCCTTGTGTTAGAATCCTTCTGTTACTGAGTCCTTGTGTTACTGAGTCCTTGTGTTACTGAGTCCTTGTGTTACTGAGTCCTTGTGTTACTGATTCCTTGTGTTACTGATTCCTTGTGTTACTGATTCCTTGTGCTACTGTGTCCTTGTGTTACTGAATCCTTGTGTTACTGAGTCAATGTGTTACTGAGACCTTGTGTTACTGAGTCCTTGTGTTACTGAGTCCTTGTGTTACTGAGTCCTTGTGTTACTGAGTCCTTGTGTTGCTGAGTCCTTTTGTTACTGAGTCCTTGTGTTACTGAGTCCTTGTGTTACTGAGTCCTTGTGTTACTTAGTCCTTGTTACTGAGTCCTTGTGTTACTGAGTCCTTGTGTTACTGAGTCCTTGTGCTACTGAGTACTTGTGTGACTGAGTCCTTGTGTTACTGAGTCCATGTGTTACTGAGTCCTTGTGTTACTGAATCCTTGTTTTACAGGGTCCTTGTGTTCCTGAGTCCTTGTGTTACTGAGTCCTTGTGTTACTGAGTCCTTGTGTTACTGAATCCTTGTTTTACAGGGTCCTTGTTTTACTGATTCCTTGTGTTACTGAGTCCATTTTTACTGAGTCCTTGTGTTACTGAGTCCTTGTGTTACTGAGTCCTTGTGTCACTGAGTCCTTGTGTAACTGAGTCCTTGTGTTACTGAGTCCATGTGTTACAGAGTCCTTGTGTTACAGAGTCCTTGTGTTACAGAGTCCTTGTGTAACTGAGTCCTTGTGTAACTGAGTCCTTGTGTAACTGACTCCTTGTGTTACTGAGTCCATGTGTTATTGAGTCCTTGTGTTACTGAGTCCTTGTGTTACTGAGTCAATGTGTTACTGAGTCCTTGTTTTACTGAGTCCTTGTGTTACTGAGTCCTTGTGTTACTTAGTCCTTGTGTTACTAAGTCCTTGTTTTACTGAGTCCTTGTGTTACTGAGTCCATGTGTTACAGAGCCCTTGTGTTACAGAGTCCTTGTGTAACTGAGTCCTTGTGTAACTGAGTCCTTGTGTAACTGAGTCGTTGTGTTACTGAGTCCTAGTGTTACTGAGTCAATGTGTTACTGAGTCCTTGAGTTACTGAGTCCTTGTGTTACTGAGTCCTTGTTTTACTGAGTCCTTGTGTTACTGAGTCCTTGTGTTACTGAGTCCTTGTGTTACTGAGTCCTTGTGTTACTGAGTCCTTGTGTTACTGAGTCAATGTGTTACTGAGTCCTTGTGTTACTGAGTCCTTGTGTTACTGAGTCCTTGTGTTACTGAGTCAATCTGTTCCTGAGTCCTTGTGTTTCTGAGTCCTTGTGTTACAGAGTCCGTGTGTTACTGAGTCCTTGTGTTACTGAGTCCTTGTGTTACTGAGTCCTTGTGTTACTGAGTCCTTGTGTTACTGAGTCCTTGTGTTGCAGAGTGCTTGTGTTACAGAGTCCTTGTGTTACTGAGTCCTTGTGTTACTGATTCCTTGTGTTACTGAGTCCTCGTGTTACTGAGTCCTTGTGTTACTGATTCCTTGTGTTACTGAGTCCTCGTGTTACTGAGTCCTTGTGTTGCAGAGTGCTTGTGTTACAGAGTCCTTGTGTTACTGAGTCCTTGTGTTACTGATTCCTTGTGTTACTGAGTCCTCATGTTACTGAGTCCTTGTGTTACTGAGTCCTTGTGTTACTGAGTCCTTGTGTTACTGAGTCCTTGTGTTACTGAGTCAATTTGTTACTGAGTCAATGTGTTACTGAGTCAATGTGTGACTGAGTCCTTGTGTTTCTGAATCCTTCTGTTACTGAGTCCTTGTGTTACTGAATCCTTGTTTTACAGGGTCCCTGTGTGACTGAGTCCTTGTGTTACTGAGTCCATTTGTTACTGAGTCCATTTGTTACTGAGTCCTTGTGTTACTGAGTCCTTGTGTTGCTGAGTACTTGTGTTACTGACTCCTTGTGTTACTGAGTCCTTGTGTCACTGAGTCAATTTGTTACTCAGTCCTTGTGTTACTGAGTCCTTGTGTTCCTGTGTCCTTGTGTTAATGAGTCCTTGTGTTACTGACTCCTTGTGTTACTGAGTCCTTGTGTTACTGAGTCAATTTGTTACTGAAGCCTTGTGTTACTGAGTCCTTGTGTTACTGAGTCCTTGTGTTACTGAGTCCTTGTGTTCCTGAGTCCTTGTGTTACTGAGTCAATCTGTTACTGAGTCCTTGTGTCACTGAGTCCTTGTGTTACAGAGTCCGTGTGTTACTGAGTCCTTGTGTTACTGAGTCAATGTGTGACTGAGTCCTTGTGTTACTGAGCCCTTGTGTTACTGAGTCCCTGTTTTACTGAGTCCTTGTGTTACTGAGTCCTTGTGTTACTGAGTCCTTGTGTTACTGAGTCCTTGTGTTACTGAGTCCTTGTGCGAATGAGTCAATGTGTTACTGGGTCAATGTGTTACTGGGTCAATGTGTTACTGAGTCCTTGTGTTACAGAGTCCGTGTGTTACTGAGTCCTTGAGTTACTGAGTCCGTGTGTTACTGAGTCCTTGTGTGACTGAGTCCTTGTGTTTCTGAATCCTTCTGTTACTGAGTCCTTGTGTTACTGATTCCTTGTGTTACTGATTCCTTGTGTTACTGATTCCTTGTGCTACTGTGTCCTTGTGTTACTGAGTCAATGTGTTACTGAGACCTTGTGTTACTGAGTCCTTGTGTTACTGAGTCCTTGTGTTACTGAGTCCTTGTGTTGCTGAGTCCTTTTGTTACTGAGTCCTTGTGTTACTGAGTCCTTGTGTTACTGAGTCCTTGTGTTACTTAGTCCTTGTTACTGAGTCCTTGTGTTACTGAGTCCTTGTGTTACTGAGTCCTTGTGCTACTGAGTACTTGTGTGACTGAGTCCTTGTGTTACTGAGTCCATGTGTTACTGAGTCCTTGTGTTACTGAATCCTTGTTTTACAGGGTCCTTGTGTTCCTGAGTCCTTGTGTTACTGAGTCCTTGTGTTACTGAGTCCTTGTGTTACTGAATCCTTGTTTTACAGGGTCCTTGTTTTACTGATTCCTTGTGTTACTGAGTCCATTTTTTACTGAGTCCTTGTGTTACTGAGTCCTTGTGTTACTGAGTCCTTGTGTCACTGAGTCCTTGTGTAACTGAGTCCTTGTGTTACTGAGTCCATGTGTTACAGAGTCCTTGTGTTACAGAGTCCTTGTGTTACAGAGTCCTTGTGTAACTGAGTCCTTGTGTAACTGAGTCCTTGTGTAACTGACTCCTTGTGTTACTGAGTCCATGTGTTATTGAGTCCTTGTGTTACTGAGTCCTTGTGTTACTGAGTCAATGTGTTACTGAGTCCTTGTTTTACTGAGTCCTTGTGTTACTGAGTCCTTGTGTTACTTAGTCCTTGTGTTACTGAGTCCTTGTTTTACTGAGTCCTTGTGTTACTGAGTCCATGTGTTACAGAGCCCTTGTGTTACAGAGTCCTTGTGTAACTGAGTCCTTGTGTAACTGAGTCCTTGTGTAACTGAGTCGTTGTGTTACTGAGTCCTAGTGTTACTGAGTCAATGTGTTACTGAGTCCTTGTGTTACTGAGTCCTTGTGTTACTGAGTCCTTGTTTTACTGAGTCCTTGTGTTACTGAGTCCTTGTGTTACTGAGTCCTTGTGTTACTGAGTCCTTGTGTTACTGAGTCCTTGTGTTACTGAGTCAATGTGTTACTGAGTCCTTGTGTTACTGAGTCCTTGTGTTACTGAGTCCTTGTGTTACTGAGTCAATCTGTTCCTGAGTCCTTGTGTTTCTGAGTCCTTGTGTTACAGAGTCCGTGTGTTACTGAGTCCTTGTGTTACTGAGTCCTTGTGTTACTGAGTCCTTGTGTTACTGAGTCCTTGTGTTACTGAGTCCTTGTGTTGCAGAGTGCTTGTGTTACAGAGTCCTTGTGTTACTGAGTCCTTGTGTTACTGATTCCTTGTGTTACTGAGTCCTCGTGTTACTGAGTCCTTGTGTTACTGATTCCTTGTGTTACTGAGTCCTCGTGTTACTGAGTCCTTGTGTTGCAGAGTGCTTGTGTTACAGAGTCCTTGTGTTACTGAGTCCTTGTGTTACTGATTCCTTGTGTTACTGAGTCCTCATGTTACTGAGTCCTTGTGTTACTGAGTCCTTGTGTTACTGAGTCCTTGTGTTACTGAGTCCTTGTGTTACTGAGTCCTTGTGTTACTGAGTCAATTTGTTACTGAGTCAATGTGTGACTGAGTCCTTGTGTTTCTGAATCCTTCTGTTACTGAGTCCTTGTGTTACTGAGTCCTTGTGTTACTGAGTCCTTGTGTTACTGAGTCCTTGTTTTACTGAGTCCTTGTGTTACTGAGTCCATGTGTTACAGAGCCCTTGTGTTACAGAGTCCTTGTGTAACTGAGTCCTTGTGTAACTGAGTCCTTGTGTAACTGAGTCCTTGTGTTACTGAGTCCTAGTGTTACTGAGTCAATGTGTTACTGAGTCCTTGTGTTACTGAGTCCTTGTGTTACTGAGTCCTTGTTTTACTGAGTCCTTGTGTTACTGAGTCCTTGTGTTACTGAGTCCTTGTGTTACTGAGTCAATGTGTTCCTGAGTCCTTGTGTTACTGAGTCCTTGTGTTACTGAGTCCTTGTGTTACTGAGTCAATCTGTTCCTGAGTCCTTGTGTTTCTGAGTCCTTGTGTTACAGAGTCCGTGTGTTACTGAGTCCTTGTGTTACTGAGTCCTTGTGTTACTGAGTCCTTGTGTTACTGAGTCCTTGTGTTACTGAGTCCTTGTGTTGCAGAGTGCTTGTGTTACAGAGTCCGTGTGTTACTGAGTCCTTGTGTTACTGATTCCTTGTGTTACTGAGTCCTCGTGTTACTGAGCCCTTGTGTTACTGAGTCCTTGCGTTACTGAGTCCTTGTGTTACTGAGTCCTTGTTTTACTGAGTCCTTGTGTTACTGAGTCGTTGTGTTACTGAGTCAATTTGTTACTGAGTCAATGTGTTACTGAGTCAATGTGTGACTGAGTCCTTGTGTTTCTGAATCCTTCTGTTACTGAGTCCTTGTGTTACTGAATCCTTGTTTTACAGGGTCCCTGTGTGACTGAGTCCTTGTGTTACTGAGTCCATTTGTTACTGAGTCCATTTGTTACTGAGTCATTGTGTTACTGAGTCCTTGTGTTGCTGAGTACTTGTGTTACTGACTCCTTGTGTTACTGAGTCCTTGTGTCACTGAGTCAATTTGTTACTCAGTCCTTGTGTTACTGAGTCCTTGTGTTCCTGAGTCCTTGTGTTATTGAGTCCTTGTGTTACTGACTCCTTGTGTTACTGAATCCTTGTGTTACTGAGTCAATTTGTTACTGAGTCCTTGTGTTACTGAGTCCTTGTGTTACTGAGTCCTTGTGTTACTGAGTCCTTGTGTTACTGAGTCCTTGTGTTACTGAGTCCTTGTGTTACTGAGTCCTTGTGTTACTGAGTCCTTGTGTCACTGAGTCCTTGTGTCACAGAGTCCGTGTGTTACTGAGTCCTTGTGTTACTGAGTCAATGTGTGACTGAGTCCTTGTGTTACTGAGTCCTTGTTTTACTGAATCCTTGTGTTACTGAGTCCTTGTGTAACTGAGTCCTTGTGTTACTGAGTCCTTGTGCTACTGAGTCCTTGTGTTACTGAGTCCTTGTGTTACTGAGTCCTTGTGTTACTGAGTCAATGTGTTACTGGGTCAATGTGTTACTGAGTCCTTGTGATACAGAGTCCGTGTGTTACTGAGTCCTTGTGTTACTGAGTCCTTGTGTTACTGAGTCCTTCTGTTACTGAGTCCTTGTGTTAGAATCCTTCTGTTACTGAGTCCTTGTGTTACTGAGTCCTTGTGTTCCTAAGTCCTTGTGTTACTGAGTCCTTCTGTTACTGATTCCTTGTGTTACTGATTCCTTGTGTTACTGATTCCTTGTGTTACTGTGTCCTTGTGTTACTGAGTCAATGTGTTACTGAGACCTTGTGTTACTGAGTCCTTGTGTTACTGAGTCCTTGTGTTACTGAGTCCTTGTGTTACTGAGTCAAACTGTTACTGAGTCCTTGTGTTACAGAGTCCTTATGTTCCAGAGTCCGTGTGTTACTGATTCCTTGTTTTAGTGAGTACTCGTGTTACTGAGTCCTTGTGTTACTGAGTCCTTGTCTTACTGAGTCCTTGTGTTACTGAGTCCTTGTGTTACTGAGTCCTTGTGTTACTGAGTCCTTGTGTTACTGAGTTCTTGTGTTACTGTGTCCTTGTGTTACTGAGTCAATTTGTTACTGAGTCAATGTGTTACTGAGTCAATGTGTGACTGAGTCCTTGTGTTTCTGAGTCGTTGTGTTACTGAGTCCTTGTGTTACTGAATCCTTGTTTTACAGGGTCCCTGTGTTACTGAGTCCTTGTGTTACTGAGTCCATTTGTTACTGAGTCCATTTGTTACTGAGTCCTTGTGTTACTGAGTTCTTGTGTTACTGAGTGCTTGTGTTACTGAGTACTTGTGTTACTGAGTCAATTTGTTACTGAGTCCTTGTGTTACTGAATCGTTGTGTTACTGAGTCCTTGTGTTACTGAGTGCTTGTGTTACTGAGTCCTTGTTTTACTGAGTCCTTGTGTTACTGAGTCCTTGTGTTACCGAGTCCTTGTGTTACTGAGTCCTTGTGTTACTGAGTCAATGTGTTACTGAGTCCTTGTGTTACTGAGTCCTTTTGTTCCTGAGTCCTTGTGTTACTGAGTCCTTGTGTTACAGAGTCCTTGTGTAACTGAGTCCTTGTGTTACTGAGTCCTTGTGTTACTGAGTCCTTGTGTTACTGAGTCCTTGTGTTACTGAGTCCTTGTTTTACAGAGTCCTTGTGTTACTGAGTCCTTGTGTTACTGAGTCCTTGTGTTACTGAGTCCTTGTGTTATTGAGTCCTTGTGTTACTGAGTCAATGTGTTACTGAGTCCTTGTGTTACTGAGTCCTTGTGTTACTGAGTCCTTGTGTTACTGAGTCCTTGTGTTACTGAGTCCTTGTGTTACTGAGTCAATCTGTTCCTGAGTCCTTGTGTTTCTGAGTCCTTGTGTTACAGAGTCCGTGTGTTACTGAGTCAATCTGTTCCTGAGTCCTTGTGTTTCTGAGTCCTTGTGTTACAGAGTCCGTGTGTTACTGAGTCCTTGTGTTACTGAGTCCTTGTGTTACTGAGTCCTTGTGTTACTGAGTCCTTGTGTTGCAGAGTGCTTGTGTTACAGAGTCCGTGTGTTACTGAGTCCTTGTGTTACTGATTCCTTGTGTTACTGAGTCCTCGTGTTACTGAGTCCTTGTGTTACTGAGTCCTTGTGTTACTGAGTCCTTGTGTTACTGAGTCCTTGTGTTACTGAGTCCTTGTGTTACTGAGTCAATTTGTTACTGAGTCAATGTGTTACTGAGTCAATGTGTGACTGAGTCCTTGTGTTTCTGAGTCCTTCTTTTACTGAGTCCTTGTGTTACTGAATCCGTGTTTTACAGGGTCCCTGTGTGACTGAGTCCTTGTGTTACTGAGTCCATTTGTTACTGAGTCAATTTGTTACTGAGTCCTTGTGTTACTGAGTCCTTGTGTTGCTGAGTACTTGTGTTACTGACTCCTTGTGTTACTGAGTCCTTGTGTCACTGAGTCAATTTGTTACTGAGTCCTTGTGTTACTGAGTCCTTGTGTTCCTGAGTCCTTGTGTTACTGAGTCCTTGTGTTACTGAGTCCTTGTGTCACTGAGTCAATTTGTTACTGAGTCCTTGTGTTACTGAGTCCTTGTGTTACTGAGTCCTTGTGTTACTGAGTCCTTGTGTTACTGAGTCCTTGTGTTACTGAGTCAATCTGTGACTGAGTCCTTGTGTCACTGAGTCCTTGTGTTACAGAGTCCGTGTGTTACTGAGTCCTTGTGTTACTGAGTCAATGTGTGACTGAGTCCTTGTGTTACTGAGTCCTTGTTTTACTGAATCCTTGTGTTACTGAGTCCTTGTGTAACTGAGTCCTTGTGTTACTGAGTCCTTGTGCTACTGAGTCCTTGTGTTACTGAGTCCTTGTGTTACTGAGTCAATGTGTTACTGGGTCAATGTGTTACTGAGTCCTTGTGATACAGAGTCCGTGTGTTACTGAGTCCTTGTGTTACTGAGTCCTTGTGTTACTGAGTCCTTCTGTTACTGAGTCCTTGTGTTAGAATCCTTCTGTTACTGAGTCCTTGTGTTACTGAGTCCTTGTGTTCCGAAGTCCTTGTGTTACTGAGTCCTTGTGTTACTGATTCCTTGTGTTACTGATTCCTTGTGTTACTGATTCCTTGTGCTACTGTGTCCTTGTGTTACTGAGTCAATGTGTTACTGAGACCTGGTGTTACTGAGTCCTTGTGTTACTGAGTCCTTGTGTTACTGAGTCCTTGTGTTACTGAGTCAACCTGTTACTGAGTCCTTGTGTTACAGAGTCCTTGTGTTCCAGAGTCCGTGTGTTACTGAGTCCTTGTGTTACTGATTCCTTGTGTTACTGAGTCCTCGTGTTACTGAGTCCTTGTGTTACTGAGTCCTTGTCTTACTGAGTCCTTGTGTTACTGAGTCCTTGTGTTACTGAGTCCTTGTGTTACTGAGTCCTTGTGTTACTGAGTCCTTGTGTTACTGTGTCCTTGTGTTACTGAGTCAATTTGTTACTGAGTCAATGTGTTAGTGAGTCAATGTGTGACTGAGTCCTTGTGTTTCTGAGTCCTTGTGTTACTGAGTCCTTGTGTTACTGAATCCTTGTTTTACAGGGTCGCTGTGTTACTGAGTCCTTGTGTTACTGAGTCCATTTGTTACTGAGTCCATTTGTTACTGAGTCCTTGTGTTACTGAGTTCTTGTGTTACTGAGTGCTTGTGTTACTGAGTCCTTGTGTTACTGAGTCAATTTGTTACTGAGTCCTTGTGTTACTTAATCCTTGTGTTACTGAGTCCTTGTGTTACTGAGTCCTTGTGTTACTGAGTCCTTGTATTACTGATTCCTTGTGTTACTGAGTCCTTGTGTTACCGAGTCCTTGTGTTACTGAGTCCTTGTGTTACTGAGTCAATGTGTTACTGAGTCCTTGTGTTACTGAGTCCTTGTGTTACTGAGTCCTTGTGTTACTGAGTCCTTGTGTTACTGAGTCCTCATGTTACTGAGTCCTTGTGTTACTGAGTCAATGTGTTACTGAGTCAATGTGTTACAGAGTCAATTTGTTACTGAGTCCTTGTGTTACTGAGTCAATGTGTTCCTGAGTCAATGTGTGACTGAGTCCTTGTGTGACTGAGTCCTTTTTTTACTGAGGCCTGGTGTTACTGAGTCCTTGTGTTACTGAGTCCTTGTGTTACTGAGTCCTTGTGTTACTGAGTCCATTTGTTACTGAGTCCATTTGTTACTGAGTCCTTGTGTTACTGAGTCCTTGTGTTACTGAGTACTTGTGTTACTGACTCCTTGTGTTACTGAGTCCTTGTGTTACTGAGTCTATTTTTTACTGAGTCCTTGTGTTACTGAGTCCTTGTGTTACTGAGTCCTTGTGTTACTGAGTCCTTGTGTTACTGAGTCCTTGTGTTACTGAGTCAATCTGTTACTGAGTCCTCGTGTTGCAGAGTCCTTGTGTTACAGAGTCCGTGTGTTACTGAGTCCTTGTGTTACTGATTCCTTGTGTTACTGAGTGCTCGTGTTACTGAGTCCTTGTGTTACTGAATCCTTGTGTTACTGCGTCCTTGCGTTACTGAGTCCTTGTGTTACTGAGTCCTTGTGTTACTGAGTCCTTGTGTTACTGAGTCCTTGTGTTACTGAGTCAATTTGTTACTGAGTCAATGTGTTACTGAGTCAATGTGTGACTGAGTCCTTGTGTTTCTGAGTCCTTCTGTTACTGAGTCCTTGTGTTACTGAATCCTTGTTTTACAGGGTCCCTGTGTGATTGAGTCCTTGTGTTACTGAGTCCATTTGTTACTGAGTCCATTTGTTACTGAGTCCTTGTGTTACTGAGTCCTTGTGTTACTGATTACTTGTGTTACTGACTCCTTGTGTTACTGAGTCCTTGTGTCACTGAGTCAATTTGTTACTGAGTCCTTGTGTTACTGAGTCCTTGTGTTCCTGAGTCCTTGTGTTACTGAGTCCTTCTGTTACTGACTCCTTGTGTTACTGAGTCCTTGTGTTACTGAGTCAATTTTTTACTGAGTCCTTGTGTTACTGAGTCCTTGTGTTACTGAGTCCTTGTGTTACTGCGTCCTTGTGTTACTGAGTCCTTGTGTTACTGAGTCCTTGTGTTACTGAGTCAATCTGTTACTGAGTCCTTGTGTCACTGAGTCCTTGTGTTACAGAGTCCGTGTGTTACTGAGTCCTTGTGTTACTGAGTCAATGTGTGACTGAGTCCTTGTGTTACTGAGTCCTTGTTTTACTGAATCCTTGTGTTACTGAGTCCTTGTGTAACTGAGTCCTTGTGTTACTGAGTCCTTGTGCTACTGAGTCCTTGTGTTACTGAGTCCTTGTGTTACTGAGTCAATGTGTTACTGGGTCAATGTGTTACTGAGTCCTTGTGATACAGAGTCCGTGTATTACTGAGTCCTTGTGTTACTGAGTGCTTGTGTTACTGAGTCCTTCTGTTACTGAGTCCTTGTGTTAGAATCCTTCTGTTACTGAGTCCTTGTGTTACTGAGTCCTTGTGTTCCTAAGTCCTTGTGTTACTGAGTCCTTCTGTTACTGATTCCTTGTGTTACTGATTCCTTGTGTTACTGATTCCTTGTGCTACTGTGTCCTTGTGTTACTGAGTCAATGTGTTACTGAGACCTTGTGTTACTGAGTCCTTGTGTTACTGAGTCCTTGTGTTACTGAGTCCTTGTGTTACTGAGTCAACCTGTTACTGAGTCCTTGTGTTACAGAGTCCTTGTGTTCCAGAGTCCGTGTGTTACTGAGTCCTTGTGTTACTGATTCCTTGTGTTACTGAGTACTCGTGTTACTGAGTCCTTGTGTTACTGAGTCCTTGTCTTACTGAGTCCTTGTGTTACTGAGTCCTTGTGTTACTGAGTCCTTGTGTTACTGAGTCCTTGTGTTACTGTGTCCTTGTGTTACTGAGTCAATTTGTTACTGAGTCAATGTGTTACTGAGTCAATGTGTGACTGAGTCCTTGTGTTTCTGAGTCGTTGTGTTACTGAGTCCTTGTGTTACTGAATCCTTGTTTTACAGGGTCCCTGCGTTACTGAGTCCTTGTGTTACTGAGTCCATTTGTTACTGAGTCCATTTGTTACTGAGTCCTTGTGTTACTGAGTTCTTGTGTTACTGAGTGCTTGTGTTACTGAGTACTTGTGTTACTGAGTCAATTTGTTACTGAGTCCTTGTGTTACTGAATCCTTGTGTTACTGAGTCCTTGTGTTACTGAGTGCTTGTGTTACTGAGTCCTTGTTTTACTGAGTCCTTGTGTTACTGAGTCCTTGTGTTACCGAGTCCTTGTGTTACAGAGTCCTTGTGTTACTGAGTCAATGTGTTACTGAGTCCTTGTGTTACTGAGTCCTTTTGCTCCTGAGTCCTTGTGTTACTGAGTCCTTGTATTACAGAGTCCTTGTGTAACTGAGTCCTTGTGTTACTGAGTCCTTGTGTTACTGAGTCAATGTGTTACTGAGTCCTTGTGTTACTGAGTCCTTGTGTTACTGAGTCCTTGTTTTACTGAGTCCTTGTGTTACTGAGTCCTTGTGTTACTGAGTCCTTGTGTTACTGAGTCCTTGTGTTACTGAGTCCTTGTGTTACTGAGTCAATGTGTTACTGAGTCCTTGTGTTACTGAGTCCTTGTGTTACTGAGTCCTTGTGTTACTGAGTCCTTGTGTTACTGAGTCAATCTGTTCCTGAGTCCTTGTGTTTCTGAGTCCTTGTGTTACAGAGTCCGTGTGTTACTGAGTCAATCTGTTCCTGAGTCCTTGTGTTTCTGAGTCCTTGTGTTACAGAGTCCGTGTGTTACTGAGTCCTTGTGTTACTGAGTCCTTGTGTTACTGAGTCCTTGTGTTGCAGAGTGCTTGTGTTACAGAGTCCGTGTGTTCCTGAGTCCTTGTGTTACTGATTCCTTGTGTTACTGAGTCCTCGTGTTACTGAGTCCTTGTGTTACTGAGTCCTTGTGTTACTGAGTCAATTTGTTACTGAGTCAATGTGTTACTGAGTCAATGTGTGACTGAGTCCTTGTGTTTCTGAGTCCTTCTGTTACTGAGTCCTTGTGTTACTGAATCCTTGTTTTACAGGGTCCCTGTGTGACTGAGTCCTTGTGTTACTGAGTCCATTTGTTACTGAGTCCATTTGTTACTGAGTCCTTGTGTTACTGAGTCCTTGTGTTGCTGAGTACTTGTGTTATTGACTCCTTGTGTTACTGAGTCCTTGTGTCACTGAGTCAATTTGTTACTGAGTCCTTGTGTTACTGAGTCCTTGTGTTCCTGAGTCCTTGTGTTACTGAGTCCTTGTGTTACTGACTCCTTGTGTTACTGAGTCCTTGTGTTACTGAGTCAATTTGTTACTGAGTCCTTGTGTTACTGAGTCCTTGTGTTACTGAGTCCTTGTGTTACTGAGTCCTTGTGTTACTGAGTCCTTGTGTTACTGAGTCAATCTGTTCCTGAGTCCTTGTGTCACTGAGTCCTTGTGTTACAGAGTCCGTGTGTTACTGAGTCCTTGTGTTACTGAGTCAATGTGTGACTGAGTCCTTGTGTTACTGAGTCCTTGTTTTACTGAATCCTTGTGTTACTGAGTCCTTGTGTAACTGAGTCCTTGTGTTACTGAGTCCTTGTGCTACTGAGTCCTTGTGTTACTGAGTCCTTGTGTTACTGAGTCAATGTGTTACTGGGTCAATGTGTTACTGAGTCCTTGTGATACAGAGTCCGTGTGTTACTGAGTCCTTGTGTTACTGAGTCCTTCTGTTACTGAGTCCTTCTGTTACTGAGTCCTTGTGTTAGAATCCTTCTGTTACTGAGTCCTTGTGTTACTGAGTCCTTGTGTTCCGAAGTCCTTGTGTTACTGAGTCCTTGTGTTACTGATTCCTTGTGTTACTGATTCCTTGTGTTACTGATTCCTTGTGCTACTGTGTCCTTGTGTTACTGAGTCAATGTGTTACTGAGACCTTGTGTTACGGAGTCCTTGTGTTACTGAGTCCTTGTGTTACTGAGTCCTTGTGTTACTGAGTCAACCTGTTACTGAGTCCTTGTGTTACAGAGTACTTGTGTTCCAGAGTCCGTGTGTTACTGAGTCCTTGTGTTACTGATTCCTTGTGTTACTGAGTCCTCGTGTTACTGAGTCCTTGTGTTACTGAGTCCTTGTCTTACTGAGTCCTTGTGTTACTGAGTCCTTGTGTTACTGAGTCCTTGTGTTACTGAGTCCTTGTGTTACTGAGTCCTTGTGTTACTGTGTCCTTGTGTTACTGAGTCAATTTGTTACTGAGTCAATGTGTTAGTGAGTCAATGTGTGACTGAGTCCTTGTGTTTCTGAGTCCTTGTGTTACTGAGTCCTTGTGTTACTGAATCCTTGTTTTACAGGGTCCCTGTGTTACTGAGTCGTTGTGTGACTGAGTCCATTTGTTACTGAGTCCATTTGTTACTGAGTCCTTGTGTTACTGAGTTCTTGTGTTACTGAGTGCTTGTGTTACTGAGTCCTTGTGTTACTGAGTCAATTTGTTACTGAGTCCTTGTGTTACTTAATCCTTGTGTTACTGAGTCCTTGTGTTACTGAGTCCTTGTGTTACTGAGTCCTTGTATTACTGATTCCTTGTGTTACTGAGTCCTTGTGTTACCGAGTCCTTGTGTTACTGAGTCCTTGTGTTACTGAGTCAATGTGTTACTGAGTCCTTGTGTTACTGTGTCCTTGTGTTACTGAGTCCTTGTGTTACTGAGTCCTTGTGTTACTGAGTCCTCATGTTACTGAGTCCTTGTGTTACTGAGTCAATGTGTTACTGAGTCAATGTGTTACAGAGTCAATTTGTTACTGAGTCCTTGTGTTACTGAGTCAATGTGTTCCTGAGTCAATGTGTGACTGAGTCCTTGTGTTACTGAGTCCTTTTGTTACTGAGGCCTGGTGTTACTGAGTCCTTGTGTTACTGAGTCCTTGTGTTACTGAGTCCTTGTGTTACTGAGTCCATTTGTTACTGAGTCCATTTGTTACTGAGTCCTTGTGTTACTGAGTACTTGTGTTACTGACTCATTGTGTTACTGAGTCCTTGTGTTACTGAGTCAATTTTTTACTGAGTCCTTGTGTTACTGAGTCCTTGTGTTACTGAGTCCTTGTGTTACTGAGTCCTTGTGTTACTGAGTCCTTGTGTTACTGAGTCAATCTGTTACTGAGTCCTTGTGTTGCAGAGTCCTTGTGTTACAGAGTCCGTGTGTTACTGAGTCCTTGTGTTACTGATTCCTTGTGTTACTGAGTGCTCGTGTTACTGAGTCCTTGTGTTACTGAATCCTTGTGTTACTGCGTCCTTGTGTTACTGAGTCCTTGTGTTACTGAGTCCTTGTGTTACTGAGTCCTTGTGTTACTGAGTCCTTGTGTTACTGAGTCAATTTGTTACTGAGTCAATGTGTTACTGAGTCAATGTGTGACTGAGTCCTTGTGTTTCTGAGTCCTTCTGTTACTGAGTCCTTGTGTTACTGAATCCTTGTTTTACAGGGTCCCTGTGTGACTGAGTCCTTGTGTTACTGAGTCCATTTGTTACTGAGTCCATTTGTTACTGAGTCCTTGTGTTACTGAGTCCTTGTGTTGCTGAGTACTTGTGTTACTGACTCCTTGTGTTACTGAGTCCTTGTGTCACTGAGTCAATTTGTTACTGAGTCCTTGTGTTACTGAGTCCTTGTGTTCCTGAGTCCTTGTGTTACTGAGTCCCTGTGTTACTGACTCCTTGTGTTACTGAGTCCTTGTGTTACTGAGTCAATTTGTTACTGAGTCCTTGTGTTACTGAGTCCTTGTGTTACTGAGTCCTTGTGTTACTGAGTCCTTGTGTTACTGAGTCCTTGTGTTACTGAGTCCTTGTGTTACTGAGTCAATCTGTTCCTGAGTCCTTGTGTCACTGAGTCCATGTGTTACAGAGTCCGTGTGTTACTGAGTCCTTGTGTTACTGAGTCAATGTGTGACTGAGTCCTTGTGTTACTGAGTCCTTGTTTTACTGAATCCTTGTGTTACTGAGTCCTTGTGTAACTGAGTCCTTGTGTTACTGAGTCCTTGTGCTACTGAGTCCTTGTGTTACTGAGTCCTTGTGTTACTGAGTCAATGTGTTACTGGGTCAATGTGTTACTGAGTCCTTGTGATACAGAGTCCGTGTGTTACTGAGTCCTTGTGTTACTGAGTCCTTGTGTTACTGAGTCCTTCTGTTGCTGAGTCCTTGTGTTAGAATCCTTCTGTTACTGAGTCCTTGTGTTACTGAGTCCTTGTGTTCCGAAGTCCTTGTGTTACTGAGTCCTTGTGTTACTGATTCCTTGTGTTACTGATTCCTTGTGTTACTGATTCCTTGTGCTACTGTGTCCTTGTGTTACTGAGTCAATGTGTTACTGAGACCTTGTGTTACTGAGTCCTTGTGTTACTGAGTCCTTGTGTTACTGAGTCCTTGTGTTACTGAGTCAACCTGTTACTGAGTCCTTGTGTTACAGAGTCCTTGTGTTCCAGAGTCCGTGTGTTACTGAGTCCTTGTGTTACTGATTCCTTGTGTTACTGAGTCCTCATGTTACTGAGTCCTTGTGTTACTGAGTCAATGTGTTACTGAGTCAATGTGTTACAGAGTCAATTTGTTACTGAGTCCTTGTGTTACTGAGTCAATGTGTTCCTGAGTCAATGTGTGACTGAGTCCTTGTGTTACTGAGTCCTTTTGTTACTGAGGCCTGGTGTTACTGAGTCCTTGTGTTACTGAGTCCTTGTGTTACTGAGTCCTTGTGTTACTGAGTCCATTTGTTACTGAGTCCATTTGTTACTGAGTCCTTGTGTTACTGAGTACTTGTGTTACTGACTCCTTGTGTTACTGAGTCCTTGTGTTACTGAGTCAATTTTTTACTGAGTCCTTGTGTTACTGAGTCCTTGTGTTACTGAGTCCTTGTGTTACTGAGTCCTTGTGTTACTGAGTCCTTGTGTTACTGAGTCAATCTGTTACTGAGTCCTTGTGTTGCAGAGTCCTTGTGTTACAGAGTCCGTGTGTTACTGAGTCCTTGTGTTACTGATTCCTTGTGTTACTGAGTGCTCGTGTTACTGAGTCCTTGTGTTACTGAATCCTTGTGTTACTGCGTCCTTGTGTTACTGAGTCCTTGTGTTACTGAGTCCTTGTGTTACTGAGTCCTTGTGTTACTGAGTCCTTGTGTTACTGAGTCAATTTGTTACTGAGTCAATGTGTTACTGAGTCAATGTGTGACTGAGTCCTTGTGTTTCTGAGTCCTTCTGTTACTGAGTCCTTGTGTTACTGAATCCTTGTTTTACAGGGTCCCTGTGTGATTGAGTCCTTGTGTTACTGAGTCCATTTGTTACTGAGTCCATTTGTTACTGAGTCCTTGTGTTACTGAGTCCTTGTGTTACTGAGTACTTGTGTTACTGACTCCTTGTGTTACTGAGTCCTTGTGTCACTGAGTCAATTTGTTACTGAGTCCTTGTGTTACTGAGTCCTTGTGTTACTGAGTCCTTGTGTTACTGAGTCCTTGTGTTACTGAGTCCTTGTGTTACTGAGTCCTTGTGTTACTGAGTCAATTTGTTACTGAGTCAATGTGTTACTGAGTCAATGTGTGACTGAGTCCTTGTGTTTCTGAGTCCTTCTGTTACTGAGTCCTTGTGTTACTGAATCCTTGTTTTACAGGGTCCCTGTGTGACTGAGTCCTTGTGTTACTGAGTCCATTTGTTACTGAGTCCATTTGTTACTGAGTCCTTGTGTTACTGAGTCCTTGTGTTGCTGAGTACTTGTGTTACTGACTCCTTGTGTTACTGAGTCCTTGTGTCACTTGAGTCAATTTGTTACTGAGTCCTTGTGTTACTGAGTCCTTGTGTTCCTGAGTCCTTGTGTTACTGAGTCCTTGTGTTACTGACTCCTTGTGTTACTGAGTCCTTGTGTTACTGAGTCAATTTGTTACTGAGTCCTTGTGTTACTGAGTCCTTGTGTTACTGAGTCCTTGTGTTACTGAGTCCTTGTGTTACTGAGTCCTTGTGTTACTGAGTCCTTGTGTTACTGAGTCAATCTGTTACTGAGTCCTTGTGTCACTGAGTCCATGTGTTACAGAGTCCGTGTGTTACTGAGTCCTTGTGTTACTGAGTCAATGTGTGACTGAGTCCTTGTGTTACTGAGTCCTTGTTTTACTGAATCCTTGTGTTACTGAGTCCTTGTGTAACTGAGTCCTTGTGTTACTGAGTCCTTGTGCTACTGAGTCCTTGTGTTACTGAGTCCTTGTGTTACTGAGTCAATGTGTTACTGGGTCAATGTGTTACTGAGTCCTTGTGATACAGAGTCCGTGTGTTACTGAGTCCTTGTGTTACTGAGTCCTTGTGTTACTGAGTCCTTCTGTTACTGAGTCCTTGTGTTAGAATCCTTCTGTTACTGAGTACTTGTGTTACTGAGTCCTTGTGTTCCGAAGTCCTTGTGTTACTGAGTCCTTGTGTTACTGATTCCTTGTGTTACTGATTCCTTGTGTTACTGATTCCTTGTGCTACTGTGTCCTTGTGTTACTGAGTCAATGTGTTACTGAGACCTTGTGTTACTGAGTCCTTGTGTTACTGAGTCCTTGTGTTACTGAGTCCTTGTGTTACTGAGTCAACCTGTTACTGAGTCCTTGTGTTACAGAGTCCTTGTGTTCCAGAGTCCGTGTGTTACTGAGTCCTTGTGTTACTGATTCCTTGTGTTACTGAGTCCTCGTGTTACTGAGTCCTTGTGTTACTGAGTCCTTGTCTTACTGAGTCCTTGTGTTACTGAGTCCTTGTGTTACTGAGTCCTTGTGTTACTGAGTCCTTGTGTTACTGAGTCCTTGTGTTACTGTGTCCTTGTGTTACTGAGTCAATTTGTTACTGATTCAATGTGTTAGTGAGTCAATGTGTGACTGAGTCCTTGTGTTTCTGAGTCCTTGTGTTACTGAGTCCTTGTGTTACTGAATCCTTGTTTTACAGGGTCCCTGTGTTACTGAGTCCTTGTGTTACTGAGTCCATTTGTTACTGAGTCCATTTATTACTGAGTCCTTGTGTTACTGAGTTCTTGTGTTACTGAGTGCTTGTGTTACTGAGTCCTTGTGTTACTGAGTCAATTTGTTACTGAGTCCTTGTGTTACTTAATCCTTGTGTTACTGAGTCCTTGTGTTACTGAGTCCTTGTGTTACTGAGTCCTTGTATTACTGATTCCTTGTGTTACTGAGTCCTTGTGTTACCGAGTCCTTGTGTTACTGAGTCCTTGTGTTACTGAGTCAATGTGTTACTGAGTCCTTGTGTTACTGAGTCCTTGTGTTACTGAGTCCTTGTGTTACTGAGTCCTTGTGTTACTGAGTCCTCATGTTACTGAGTCCTTGTGTTACTGAGTCAATGTGTTACTGAGTCAATGTGTTACAGAGTCAATTTGTTACTGAGTCCTTGTGTTACTGAGTCAATGTGTTCCTGAGTCAATGTGTGACTGAGTCCTTGTGTTACTGAGTCCTTTTGTTACTGAGGCCTGGTATTACTGAGTCCTTGTGTTACTGAGTCCTTGTGTTACTGAGTCCTTGTGTTACTGAGTCCATTTGTTACTGAGTCCATTTGTTACTGAGTCCTTGTGTTACTGAGTCCTTGTGTTACTGAGTACTTGTGTTACTGAGTGCTCGTGTTACTGAATCCTTGTGTTACTGCGTCCTTGTGTTACTGAGTCAATCTGTTACTGAGTTCTTGTGTTGCAGAGTCCTTGTGTTACTGATTCTTTGTGTTACTGAGTGCTCGTGTTACTGAGTCCTTGTGTTACTGAATCCTTGTGTTACTGCGTCCTTGTGTTACTGAGTCCTTGTGTTACTGAGTCCTTGTGTTACTGAGTCCTTGTGTTACTGAGTCAATTTGTTACTGAGTCAATGTGTTACTGAGTCAATGTGTGACTGAGTCCTTGTGTTTCTGAGTCCTTCTGTTACTGAGTCCTTGTGTTACTGAATCCTTGTTTTACAGGGTCCCTGTGTGATTGAGTCCTTGTGTTACTGAGTCCATTTGTTACTGAGTCCATTTGTTACTGAGTCCTTGTGTTACTGAGTCGTTGTGTTACTGAGTACTTGTGTTACTGACTCCTTGTGTTACTGAGTCCTTGTGTCACTGAGTCAATTTGTTACTGAGTCCTTGTGTTACTGAGTCCTTGTGTTCCTGAGTCCTTGTGTTACTGAGTCCTTCTGTTACTGACTCCTTGTGTTACTGAGTCCTTGTGTTACTGAGTCAATTTGTTACTGAGTCCTTGTGTTACTGAGTCCTTGTGTTACTGAGTCCTTGTGTTACTGAGTCCTTGTGTTACTGAGTCCTTGTGTTACTGAGTCCTTGTGTTACTGAGTCAATCTGTTACTGAGTCCTTGTGTCACTGAGTCCTTGTGTTACAGAGTCCGTGTGTTACTGAGTCCTTGTGTTACTGAGTTAATGTGTGACTGAGTCCTTGTGTTACTGAGTCCTTGTTTTACTGAATCCTTGTGTTACTGAGTCCTTGTGTAACTGAGTCCTTGTGTTACTGAGTCCTTGTGTTACTGAGTCCTTGTGTTACTGAGTCCTTGTGTTACTGAGTCAATGTGTTACTGGGTCAATGTGTTACTGAGTCCTTGTGTTACAGAGTCCGTGTGTTACTGAGTCCTTTTGTTACTGAGTCCCTGTGTTACTGAGTCCTTCTGTTACTGAGTCCTTGTGTTACTGAGTCCTTGTGTTCCTGAGTCCTTGTGTTACTGAGTCCTTGTGTTACTGACTCCTTGTGTTACTGAGTCCTTGTGTTACTGAGTCAATTTGTTACTGAGTCCGTGTGTTACTGAGTCCTTGTGTTACTGAGTCCTTGTGTTACTGAGTCCTTGTGTTACTGAGTCCTTGTGTTACTGAGTCCTTGTGTTACTGAGTCCTTGTGTTACTGAGTCAACCTGTTACTGAGTCCTTGTGTTACAGAGTCCTTGTGTTCCAGAGTCCGTGTGTTACTGAGTCCTTGTGTTACTGATTCCATGTGTTACTGAGTCCTCGTGTTACTGAGTCCTTGTCTTACTGAGTCCTTGTCTTACTGAGTCCTTGTGTTACTGAGTCCTTGTGTTACTGAGTCCTTGTGTTACTGAGTCCTTGTGTTACTGAGTCATTGTGTTACTGATTCAATTTGTTACTGAGTCAATGTGTTACTGAGTCAATGTGTGACTGAGTCCTTGTGTTTCTGAGTCCTTCTATTACTGAGTCCTTGTGTTACTGAATCCTTGTTTTACAGGGTCCCTGTGTGACTGCGTCCTTGTGTTACTGAGTCCATTTGTTACTGAGTCCATTTGTTCCTGAGTCCATTTGTTACTGAGTCCTTGTGTTACTGAGTCCTTGTGTTACTGAGTACTTGTGTTACTGACTCCTTGTGTTACTGAGTCCTTGTGTCACTGAGTCAATTTGTTACTGAGTCCTTGTGTTACTGAATCCTTGTGTTACTGAGTCCTTGTGTTACTGACTCCTTGTGTTACTGAGTCCTTGTGTTACTGAGTCAATTTGTTACTGAGTCCTTGTGTTACTGAGTCCTTGTGTTACTGAGTCCTTGTGTTACTGAGTCCTTGTGTTACTGAGTCCTTGTGTTACTGAGTCCTTGTGTTACTGAGTCAATCTGTTACTGAGTCCTTGTGTCACTGAGTCCTTGTGTTACAGTGTCCGTGTGTTACTGAGTCCTTGTGTTACTGAGTCAATGTGTGACTGAGTCCTTGTGTTACTGAGTCCTTGTTTTACTGAATCCTTGTGTTACTGAGTCCTTGTGTAACTGAGTCCTTGTGTTACTGAGTCCTTGTGTTACTGAGTCCTTGTGTTACTGAGTCCTTGTGTTACTGAGTCAATGTGTTACTGGGTCAATGTGTTACTGAGTCCTTGTGTTACAGAGTCCGTGTGTTACTGAGTCCTTGTGTTACTGAGTCCTTCTGTTACTGAGTCCTTGTGTTAGAATCCTTCTGTTACTGAGTCCTTGTGTTACTGAGTCCTTGTGTTCCTGAGTCCTTGTGTTACTGAGTCCTTGTGTTACTGATTCCTTGTGTTACTGATTCCTTGTGTTACTGATTCCTTGTGCTACTGTGTCCTTGTGTTACTGAGTCAATGTGTTACTGAGACCTTGTGTTACTGAGTCCTTGTGTTACTGAGTCCTTGTGTTACTGAGTCCTTGTGTTACTGAGTCAACCTGTTACTGAGTCCTTGTGTTACAGAGTCCTTGTGTTCCAGAGTCCGTGTGTTACTGAGTCCTTGTGTTACTGATTCCTTGTGTTACTGAGTCCTCGTGTTACTGAGTCCTTGTGTTACTGAGTCCTTGTCTTACTGAGTCCTTGTGTTACTGAGTCCTTGTGTTACTGAGTCCTTGTGTTACTGAGTCCTTGTGTTACTGAGTCCTTGTGTTACTGTGTCCTTGTGTTACTGAGTCAATTTGTTACTGAGTCAATGTGTTACTGAGTCAATGTGTGACTGAGTCCTTGTGTTTCTGAGTCCTTGTGTTACTGAGTCCTTGTGTTACTGAATCCTTGTTTTACAGGGTCCCTGTGTTACTGAGTCCTTGTGTTACTGAGTCCATTTGTTACTGAGTCCTTGTTTTACTGAGTCCTTGTGTTACTGAGTCCTTGTGTTACCGAGTCCTTGTGTTACTGAGTCCTTGTGTTACTGAGTCCTTGTGTTACTGAGTCCTTGTGTTACTGAGTCAGTGTTACTGAGTCCTTGTGTTACTGAGTCCTTGTGTTACTGAGTCCTTGTGTTACTGATTCCTTGTGTTACTGAGTCCTCGTGTTACTGAGTCCTCGTGTTACTGAGTCCTCGTGTTACTGAGTCCTTGTGTTACTGAGTCCTTGTGTTACTGAGTCCTTGTGTTCCTGAGTCCTTGTGTTACTGAGTCCTTGTGTTACTGACTCCTTGTGTTACTGAGTCCTTGTGTTACTGAGTCAATTTGTTACTGAGTCCTTGTGTTACTGAGTCCTTGTGTTACTGAGTCCTTGTGTTACTGAGTCCTTGTGTTACTGAGTCCTTGTGTTACTGAGTCCTTGTGTTACTGAGTCCTTGTGTTACTGAGTCCTTGTGTTACTGAGTCAACCTGTTACTGAGTCCTTGTGTTACAGAGTCCTTGTGTTCCAGAGTCCGTGTGTTACTGAGTCCTTGTGTTACTGATTCCATGTGTTACTGAGTCCTCGTGTTACTGAGTCCTTGTGTTACTGAGTCCTTGTCTTACTGAGTCCTTGTGTTACTGAGTCCTTGTGTTACTGAGTCCTTGTGTTACTGAGTCCTTGTGTAACTGAGTCCTTGTGTTACTGAGTCCTTGTGTTACTGATTCAATTTGTTACTGAGTCAATGTGTTACTGAGTCAATGTGTGACTGAGTCCTTGTGTTTCTGAGTCCTTCTGTTACTGAGTCCTTGTGTTACTGAATCCTTGTTTTACAGGGTCCCTGTGTGACTGAGTCCTTGTGTTACTGAGTCCATTTGTTACTGAGTCCATTTGTTACTGAGTCCTTGTGTTACTGAGTCCTTGTGTTACTGAATACTTGTGTTACTGACTCCTTGTGTTACTGAGTCCTTGTGTCACTGAGTCAATTTGTTACTGAGTCCTTGTGTTACTGAGTCCTTGTGTTCCTGAGTCCTTGTGTTACTGAGTCCTTGTGTTACTGACTCCTTGTGTTACTGAGTCCTTGTGTTACTGAGTCAATTTGTTACTGAGTCCTTGTGTTACTGAGTCCTTGTGTTACTGAGTCCTTGTGTTACTGAGTCCTTGTGTTACTGAGTCCTTGTGTTACTGAGTCCTTGTGTTACTGAGTCAATCTATTACTGAGTCCTTGTGTCACTGAGTCCTTGTGTTACAGAGTCCGTGTGTTACTGAGTCCTTGTGTTACTGAGTCAATGTGTGACTGAGTCCTTGTGTTACTGAGTCCTTGTTTTACTGAATCCTTGTGTTACTGAGTCCTTGTGTAACTGAGTCCTTGTGTTACTGTGTCCTTGTGTTACTGAGTCCTTGTGTTACTGAGTCCTTGTGTTACTGAGTCAATGTGTTACTGGGTCAATGTGTTACTGAGTCCTTGTGTTACAGAGTCCGTGTGTTACTGAGTCCTTGTGTTACTGAGTCCTTGTGTTACTGAGTCCTTCTGTTACTGAGTCCTTGTGTTAGAATCCTTCTGTTACTGAGTCCTTGTGTTACTGAGTCCTTGTGTTCCTGAGTCCTTGTGTTACTGAGTCCTTGTGTTACTGATTCCTTGTGTTACTGATTCCTTGTGTTACTGATTCCTTGTGCTACTGTGTCCTTGTGTTACTGAGTCAATGTGTTACTGAGACCTTGTGTTACTGAGTCCTTGTGTTACTGAGTCCTTGTGTTACTGAGTCCTTGTGTTACTGAGTCAACCTGTTACTGAGTCCTTGCGTTACAGAGTCCTTGTGTTCCAGAGTCCGTGTGTTACTGAGTCCTTGTGTTACTGATTTCTTGTGTTACTGAGTCCTCTTGTTACTGAGTCCTTGTGTTACTGAGTCCTTGTCTTACTGAGTCCTTGTGTTACTGAGTCCTTGTGTTACTGAGTCCTTGTGTTACTGAGTCCTTGTGTTAATGAGTCCTTGTGTTACTGTGTCCTTGTGTTACTGAGTCAATTAATTACTGAGTCAATGTGTTACTGAGTCAATGTGTGACTGAGTCCTTGTGTTTCTGAGTCCTTGTGTTACTGAGTCCTTGTGTTACTGAATCCTTGTTTTACAGGGTCCCTGTGTTACTGAGTCCTTGTGTTACTGAGTCCATTTGTTACTGAGTCCATTTGTTACTGAGTCCTTGTGTTACTGAGTTCTTGTGTTACTGAGTGCTTGTGTTACTGAGTCCTTGTGTTACTGAGTCCTTGTTTTACTGAGTCCTTGTGTTACTGAGTCCTCGTGTTACCGAGTCCTTGTGTTACTGAGTCCTTGTGTTACTGAGTCCTTGTGTTACTGAGTCCTTGTGTTACTGAGTCAGTGTTACTGAGTCCTTGTGTTACTGAGTCCTTGTGTTACTGAGTCCTTGTGTTACTGATTCCTTGTGTTACTGAGTCCTCGTGTTACTGAGTCCTCGTGTTACTGAGTCCTCGTGTTACTGAGTCCTTGTGTTACTGAGTCCTTGTGTTACTGAGTCCTTGTGTTACTGAGTCCTTGTGTTACTGAGTCCTTGTGTTAGTGAGTCCTTGTGTTACAGAGTCAGTGTTACTGTGTCCTTGTGTTACTGAGTCCTTGTGTTACTGAGTCCTTGTGTTACTGATTCCTTGTGTTACTGAGTCCTCGTGTTACTGAGTCCTCGTGTTACTGAGTCCTTGTGTTACTGAGTCCTTGTGTACTGAGTCCTTGTGTTACTGAGTCCTTGTGTTACTGAGTCCTTGTGTTACTGAGTCCTTGTGTTAGTGAATCCTTGTGTAACTGAATCAATGTGTTACTGAGTCAATGTGTTACTGAGTCAATTTGTTACTGAGTCCTTGTGTTACTGAGTCCTTTTTTAATGAGGCCTGGCGTGACTGATTCCTTGTGTTACTGAGGCCTTGTGTTACTGAATCCTTGTTTTACAGGGTCCCTGTGTTACTGAGTCCTTGTGTTACTGAGTCCATTTGTTACTGAGTCCATTTGTTACTGAGTCCTTGTGTTACTGAGTCCTTGTATTCCTGAGTACTTGTGTTACTGACTCCTTGTGTTAATGAGTCCTTGTGTTACTGAGTCAATTTGTGACTGAGTCCTTGTGTTACTGAGTCCTTGTGTTACTGAGTCCTTGTGTTACTGAGTCCTTGTGTTACTGAGTCCTTGTGTTACTGAGTCCTTGTGTTACAGAGTCCTTGTGTTACAGAGTCCGTGTGTTACTGAGTCCTTCTGTTACTGAGTCCTTGTGTTAGAATCCTTGTGTTACTGAGTCCTTGTGTTACTGAGTCCTTGTGTTACTGAGTCCTTGTGTTACTGAGTCCTTGTGTTACTGAGTCCTTGTGTTACTGATTCCTTGTGTTACTGATTCCTTGTGTTACTGAGTCCTTGTGTTACTGAGTCCTTGTGTTACTGAGTCCTTGTGTTACTGAGTCCTTGTGTTACTCAGTCCTTGTGTTAATGAGTACTTGTGTTACTGACTCCTTGTGTTACTGAGTCCTTTTGTTACTGAGTCAATTTGTTACTGAGTCCTTGTGTTACTGAGTCCTTGTGTTACTGAGTCCTTGTGTTACTGACTCCTTGTGTTACTGAGTCCTTGTGTTACTGAGTCAATTTGTTTCTGAGTCCTTGTGTTACTGAGTCCTTGTGTTACTGAGTCCTTGTGTTACTGAGTCCTTGTGTTACTGAGTCCTTGTGTTACTGAGTCCTTGTGTTACTGAGTCATTGTGTTACTGAGTAAATCTGTTACTGAGTCCTTGTGTTACTGAGTCCTTGTGTTACAGAGTCCGTGTGTTACTGAGTCCTTGTGTTACAGAGTCCTTGTGTTACTGAGTCCTTGTGTTACTGATTCCTTGTGTTATTGATTTCTTGTGTTACTGTGTCCTTGTGTTACTGAGTCAATGTGTTACTGAGACCTTGTGTTACTGAGTCCTTGTGTTACTGAGTCCTTGTGTTACTGAGTCCTTGTGTTACTGAGTCCTTGTGTTAATGAGTCAATGTGTTACTGAGTCCTTGTGTTACTGAGTCAATTTGTTACTGAGTCCTTGTGTTACTGAGTCCTTGTGTTACTGATTCCTTGTGTTACTGTGTCCTTGTGTTACTGAGTCCTTGTGTTCCTGAGTCCTTGTGTTACTGAGTCCTTGTGTGACTGAGCCCTTATGTTACTGAGTCCTTATGTTACTGAGTCCTTATGTTACTGATTCCATTTGTTACTGAGTCCTTGTGTTACTGAGTCCTTGTGTTACAATGTCCTTGTGTTACTGAGTCCTTGTGTTACTGAGTCCTTGTGTTACTGAGTCCTTGTGTTACTGAGTCAATGTGTTACTGAGACCTTATGTTACTGAGTCCTTATGTTACTGATGCCATGTGTTACTGAGTCCTTGTGTTACTGAGTCCTTGTGTTACTGAATCAATGTGTTACTGAGTCAATGTGTTACTGAGTCAATGTGTGACTGAGTCCTTGTGTTACTGAGTCCTTGTTTTACTGAGTCAATGTGTTAGTGAGACCTTGTGTTACTGAGTCAGTGTTACTGAGTCAATGTGTTACTGAGTCATTGTGTGACTGAGTCCTTGTGTTACTGAGTCAATGTGTTGCTGAGTCAATGTGTTACTGAGTCCTTGTGTTACTGAGTCCTTGTGTTACTGAGTCCTTGTGTTACTGAGTCCTTGTGTTACTGAGTCCTTGTTTTGCTGAGTACTTGTGTTACTGAGTCAATGTGTTACTGAGTCCTTGTGTTACTGAGTCAATGTGTTACTGAGTCAATGTGTTACTGAGTCAATGTGTGACTGAGTCCTTGTTTTACTGAGTCCTTTTCTTCCTGAGTCCTTGTGTTACTGAGTCCTTGTGTTACTGTGTCCTTGTGTTACTGAGTCCTTGTGTTACTGAATCCTTGTTTTACAGGGTCCCTGTGTTACTGAGTCCTTGTGTTACTGAGTCCTTGTGTTACTGAGTCCTTGTGTTACTGAGTACTTGTGTTACTGACTCCTTGTGTTACTGAGTCCTTGTTTTACTGAGTAAATGTGTTACTGAGTCCTTGTTTTACTGAGTCCTTGTGTTACTGAGTCAATGTGTTACTGAGTCCTTGTGTTACTGAGTCCTTGTGTTACTGAGTCCTTGTGTTACTGAGTGCTTGAGTTACTGAGTCCTTGTGTTACTGAGTCCTTGTGTTACTGAGACCTTATGTTACTGAGTCCTTGTGTTACTGAGTCCTTGTGTTACTGAGTCCTTGAGTTACTGAGTCCTTGAGTTACTGAGTCCTTGTGTTACTGAGTCCTTGTATTACTGAGTCCTTGTGTTACTGAGTCCTTGTGTTACTGAGTCCTTGTGTTACTGAGTCCTTGTCTTACTGAGTCCTTGTGTTACTGACTGCTTGTGTTACTGACTGCTTGTGTTACTTACTGCTTGTGTTACTGATTCCTTGTATTACTGAGTCCTTGTGTTACTGAGTCCTTCTGTTACTGATTCAATGTGTTACTGAGTCCTTGTGTTACTGAGTCCTTGTGTTACTGAGTCCTTGTGTTACTGCGTCCTTGTGTTACTGAGTCCCTGTGTTACTGAGTCCTTGTGTTACTGAGTCCTTGTGTTACTGAGTCAATGTGTTACTGAGTCCTTGTGTTACTGAGTCAATGTGTTACTGAGTCCATGTGTTCCTGAGTCAATGTGTTACTGAGTCCTTGTGTTACTGAGTCCTTGTTTTACTGTGTCCTTGTGTAACTGAGTCAATGTGTTACTGAGTCCTTGTGTTACTGAGTCCCTGTGTTACTGAGTCCTTGTGTTACTGAGTGCTTTTGTTACTGAGTCCTTGTGTTACTGAGTCCTTGTGTAACTGAGTCCTTGTGTTACTGAGTCCTTGTTTTACTGAGTCCTTGTTTTACTGAGTCCTTGTGTTACTGAATCCTTGTTTAACTGAGTCCTTGTGTTACTGAGTTCTTGTGTTACTGAGTCCTTTTGTTACTGAGTCCTTGTGTTACTGAGTCCTTGTGTTACTGAGTGCTTTTGTTACTGAGTCCTTGTGTTACAGAGTCCTTGTGTTACTGAGTCCTTGTGTTACTGAGTCCTTGTTTTACTGAGTCCTTGTTTTACTGAGTCCTTGTGTTACTGAATCCTTGTTTTACTGAGTCCTTGTGTTACTGAGTCCTTGTGTTACTGAGTCCTTGTGTTACTGAGTCCTTGTGTTACTGAGTCAATGTGTTACTGAGTCCTTGTGTTACTGAGTCCTTGTGTTACAGAGTCCATGTGTTACTGAATCCTTGTGTTACAGAGTCCTTTTGTTACTGAGTCCTTGTGTTACTGATTCCTTGTGTTACTGATTTCTTGTGTTACTGTGTCCTTGTGTTACTGAGTCAATGTGTTACTGAGACCTTGTGTTACTGAGTCCTTGTGTTACTGAGTCCTTGTGTTACTGAGTCCTTGTGTTACTGAGTCCTTGTGTTACTGAGTCCTTGTGTTACTGAGTCAATGTGTTACTGAGTCCTTGTGTTACTGAGTCAATTTGTTACTGAGTCCTTGTGTTACTGAGTCCTTGTGTTACTGAGTCCTTGTGTTACTGTGTCCTTGTGTTACTGAGTCCTTGTGTTACTGAGTCCTTGTGTTACTGAGTCCTTGTGTGACTGAGTCCTTATGTTACTGAGTCCTTATGTTACTGAGTCCTTATGTTACTGATTCCATTTGTTACTGAGTCCTTGTGTTACTGAGTCCTTGTGTTACTGAGTCCTTGTGTTACTGAGTCCTTGTGTTACTGAGTCCTTGTGTTACTGAGTCCTTGTGTTACTGAGTCCTTGTGTTACTGAGTCCTTGTGTTACTGAGTCAATGTGTTACTGAGACCTTATGTTACTGAGTCCTTATGTTACTGATGCCATGTGTTACTGAGTCCTTGTGTTACTGAGTCCTTGTCTTACTGAGTCCTTGTGTTACTGAATCAATGTGTTACTGAGTCAATGTCTTACTGAGTCAATGTGTGACTGAGTCCTTGTGTTACTGAGTCCTTGTTTTACTGAGTCAATGTGTTACTGAGACCTTGTGTTACTGAGTCAATGTGTTACTGAGTCAATGTGTTACTGAGTCAATGTGTGACTGAGTCCTTGTGTTACTGAGTCAATGTGTTGCTGAGTCAGTGTTACTGAGCGCTTGTGTTACTGAGTCCTTGTGTTACTGAGTCCTTGTGTTACTGAGTCCTTGTGTTACTGAGTCCTTGTGTTACTGAGTCCTTGTGTTGCTGAGTACTTGTGTTACTGAGTCAATGTGTTACTGAGTCCCTGTGTTACTGAGTCAATGTGTTACTGAGTCAATGTGTTACTGAGTCAATGTGTTACTGAATCCTTGTGTTACTGATTCAATGTGTTACTGAGTCAATGTGTGACTGAGTCCTTGTTTTACTGAGTCCTTTTCTTCCTGAGTCCTTGTGTTACTGAGTCCTTGTGTTACTGAGTCCTTGTGCTACTGAGTCCTTGTGTTACTGAGTCCTTGTGTAACAGAATCCTTGTTTTACAGGGTCCCTTCTGTTACTGAGTCCTTGTGTTACTTAGTCCTTGTGTTACTGAGTCCTTGTGTTACTGAGTACTTGTGTTACCTACTCCTTGTGTTACTGAGTCCTTGTGTTACTGAGTCAATGTGTTACTGAGTCCTTGTTTTACTGAGTCCTTGTGCTACTGAGTCAATGTGTTACTGAGTCCTTGTGTTACTGAGTCCTTGTGTTACTGAGTCCTTGTGTTACTGAGTCCTTGAGTTACTGAGTCCTTGTGTTACTGAGTCCTTGTGTTACTGAGTCAATGTGTTACTGAGTCCTTGTGTTACTGAGTCCTTGTGTTACTGAGTCCTTGTGTTACTGAGTGCTTGAGTTACTGAGTCCTTGTGTTACTGAGTCCTTGTGTTACTGAGACCTTATGTTACTGAGTCCTTGTGTTACTGAGTCCTTGTGTTACTGAGTCCTTGAGTTACTGAGTCCTTGAGTTACTGAGTCCTTGTGTTACTGAGTCCTTGTATTACTGAGTCCTTGTGTTACTGAGTCCTTGTGTTACTGAGTCCTTGTGTTACTGAGTCCTTGTCTTACTGAGTCCTTGTGTTACTGACTGCTTGTGTTACTGACTGCTTGTGTTACTTACTGCTTGTGTTACTGATTCCTTGTATTACTGAGTCCTTGTGTTACTGAGTCCTTCTGTTACTGATTCAATGTGTTACTGAGTCCTTGTGTTACTGAGTCCTTGTGTTACTGAGTCCTTGTGTTACTGCGTCCTTGTGTTACTGAGTCCCTGTGTTACTGAGTCCTTGTGTTACTGAGTCCTTGTGTTACTGAGTCAATGTGTTACTGAGTCCTTGTGTTACTGAGTCAATGTGTTACTGAGTCCATGTGTTCCTGAGTCAATGTGTTACTGAGTCCTTGTGTTACTGAGTCCTTGTTTTACTGTGTCCTTGTGTAACTGAGTCAATGTGTTACTGAGTCCTTGTGTTACTGAGTCCCTGTGTTACTGAGTCCTTGTGTTACTGAGTGCTTTTGTTACTGAGTCCTTGTGTTACTGAGTCCTTGTGTAACTGAGTCCTTGTGTTACTGAGTCCTTGTTTTACTGAGTCCTTGTTTTACTGAGTCCTTGTGTTACTGAATCCTTGTTTAACTGAGTCCTTGTGTTACTGAGTTCTTGTGTTACTGAGTCCTTTTGTTACTGAGTCCTTGTGTTACTGAGTCCTTGTGTTACTGAGTGCTTTTGTTACTGAGTCCTTGTGTTACAGAGTCCTTGTGTTACTGAGTCCTTGTGTTACTGAGTCCTTGTTTTACTGAGTCCTTGTTTTACTGAGTCCTTGTGTTACTGAATCCTTGTTTTACTGAGTCCTTGTGTTACTGAGTCCTTGTGTTACTGAGTCCTTGTGTTACTGAGTCCTTGTGTTACTGAGTCAATGTGTTACTGAGTCCTTGTGTTACTGAGTCCTTGTGTTACAGAGTCCATGTGTTACTGAATCCTTGTGTTACAGAGTCCTTTTGTTACTGAGTCCTTGTGTTACTGATTCCTTGTGTTACTGATTTCTTGTGTTACTGTGTCCTTGTGTTACTGAGTCAATGTGTTACTGAGACCTTGTGTTACTGAGTCCTTGTGTTACTGAGTCCTTGTGTTACTGAGTCCTTGTGTTACTGAGTCCTTGTGTTACTGAGTCCTTGTGTTACTGAGTCAATGTGTTACTGAGTCCTTGTGTTACTGAGTCAATTTGTTACTGAGTCCTTGTGTTACTGAGTCCTTGTGTTACTGAGTCCTTGTGTTACTGTGTCCTTGTGTTACTGAGTCCTTGTGTTACTGAGTCCTTGTGTTACTGAGTCCTTGTGTGACTGAGTCCTTATGTTACTGAGTCCTTATGTTACTGAGTCCTTATGTTACTGATTCCATTTGTTACTGAGTCCTTGTGTTACTGAGTCCTTGTGTTACTGAGTCCTTGTGTTACTGAGTCCTTGTGTTACTGAGTCCTTGTGTTACTGAGTCCTTGTGTTACTGAGTCCTTGTGTTACTGAGTCCTTGTGTTACTGAGTCAATGTGTTACTGAGACCTTATGTTACTGAGTCCTTATGTTACTGATGCCATGTGTTACTGAGTCCTTGTGTTACTGAGTCCTTGTCTTACTGAGTCCTTGTGTTACTGAATCAATGTGTTACTGAGTCAATGTCTTACTGAGTCAATGTGTGACTGAGTCCTTGTGTTACTGAGTCCTTGTTTTACTGAGTCAATGTGTTACTGAGACCTTGTGTTACTGAGTCAATGTGTTACTGAGTCAATGTGTTACTGAGTCAATGTGTGACTGAGTCCTTGTGTTACTGAGTCAATGTGTTGCTGAGTCAGTGTTACTGAGCGCTTGTGTTACTGAGTCCTTGTGTTACTGAGTCCTTGTGTTACTGAGTCATTGTGTTACTGAGTCCTTGTGTTACTGAGTCCTTGTGTTGCTGAGTACTTGTGTTACTGAGTCAATGTGTTACTGAGTCCCTGTGTTACTGAGTCAATGTGTTACTGAGTCAATGTGTTACTGAGTCAATGTGTTACTGAATCCTTGTGTTACTGATTCAATGTGTTACTGAGTCAATGTGTGACTGAGTCCTTGTTTTACTGAGTCCTTTTCTTCCTGAGTCCTTGTTACTGAGTCCTTGTGTTACTGAGTCCTTGTGCTACTGAGTCCTTGTGTTACTGAGTCCTTGTGTTACAGAATCCTTGTTTTACAGGGTCCCTTCTGTTACTGAGTCCTTGTGTTACTTAGTCCTTGTGTTACTGAGTCCTTGTGTTACTGAGTACTTGTGTTACTGACTCCTTGTGTTACTGAGTCCTTGTGTTACTGAGTCAATGTTACTGACTCAATGTGTTACTGAGTCATTGTGTGACTGAGTCCTTATGTTACTGAGTCAATGTGTTGCTGAGTCAATGTGTTACTGAGTCCTTGTGTTACTGAGTCCTTGTGTTACTGAGTCCTTGTGTTACTGAGTCCTTGTGTTACTGAGTCCTTGTGTTACTGAGTCCTTGTTTTGCTGAGTACTTGTGTTACTGAGTCAATGTGTTACTGAGTCCTTGTGTTACTGAGTCAATGTGTTACTGAGTCAATGTGTTACTGAGTCAATGTGTTACTGAGTCCTTGTGTTACTGATTCAATGTGTTACTGAGTCAATGTGTGACTGAGTCCTTGTTTTACTGAGTCCTTTTCTTCCTGAGTCCTTGTGTTACTGAGTCCTTGTGTTACTGTGTCCTTGTGTTACTGAATCCTTGTTTTACAGGGTCCCTGTGTTACTGAGTCCTTGTGTTACTGAGTCCTTGTGTTACTGAGTCCTTGTGTTACTGAGTACTTGTGTTACTGACTCCTTGTGTTACTGAGTCCTTGTTTTACTGAGTAAATGTGTTACTGAGTCCTTGTTTTACTGAGTCCTTGTGTTACTGAGTCAATGTGTTACTGAGTCCTTGTGTTACTGAGTCCTTGTGTTACTGAGTCCTTGTGTTACTGAGTGCTTGAGTTACTGAGTCCTTGTGTTACTGAGTCCTTGTGTTACTGAGACCTTATGTTACTGAGTCCTTGTGTTACTGAGTCCTTGTGTTACTGAGTCCTTGAGTTACTGA
This sequence comes from Somniosus microcephalus, assembly GCF_052327205.1. NCBI lineage: Eukaryota > Metazoa > Chordata > Chondrichthyes > Squaliformes > Somniosidae > Somniosus > Somniosus microcephalus. The sequence goes on along the minus strand of NC_140999.1, from coordinate 75,417,941 downwards.
GTCCTTGAGTTACTGAGTCCTTGTGTTACTGAGTCCTTGTATTACTGAGTCCTTGTGTTACTGAGTCCTTGTGTTACTGAGTCCTTGTCTTACTGAGTCCTTGTCTTACTGAGTCCTTGTGTTACTGACTGCTTGTGTTACTGACTGCTTGTGTTACTTACTGCTTGTGTTACTGATTCCTTGTATTACAGAGTCCTTGTGTTACTGAGTCCTTCTGTTACTGATTCAATGTGTTACTGAGTCCTTGTGTTACTGAGTCCTTGTGTTACTGAGTCCTTGTGTTACTGCGTCCTTGTGTTACTGAGTCCCTGTGTTACTAAGTCCTTGTGTTACTGAGTCCTTGTGTTACTGAGTCAATGTGTTACTGAGTCCTTGTGTTACTGAGTCAATGTGTTACTGAGTCCATGTGTTCCTGAGTCAATGTGTTACTGAGTCCTTGTGTTACTGAGTCCTTGTTTTACTGTGTCCTTGTGTAACTGAGTCAATGTGTTACTGAGTCCTTGTGTTACTGAGTCCCTGTGTTACTGAGTCCTTGTGTTACTGAGTGCTTTTGTTACTGAGTCCTTGTGTTACTGAGTCCTTGTGTTACTGAGTCCTTGTGTTACTGAGTCCTTGTTTTACTGAGTCCTTGTTTTACTGAGTCCTTGTGTTACTGAATCCTTGTTTTACTGAGTCCTTGTGTTACTGAGTCCTTGTGTTACTGAGTCCTTTTGTTACTGAGTCCTTGTGTTACTGAGTCCTTGTGTTACTGAGTGCTTTTGTTACTGAGTCCTTGTGTTACAGAGTCCTTGTGTTACTGAGTCCTTGTGTTACTGAGTCCTTGTTTTACTGAGTCCTTGTTTTACTGAGTCCTTGTGTTACTGAATCCTTGTTTTACTGAGTCCTTGTGTTACTGAGTCCTTGTGTTACTGAGTCCTTGTGTTACTGAGTCCTTGTGTTACTGAGTCAATGTGTTACTGAGTCCTTGTGTTACTGAGTCCTTGTGTTACAGTGTCCATGTGTTACTGAATCCTTGTGTTACAGAGTCCTTTTGTTACTGAGTCCTTGTGTTACTGATTCCTTGTGTTACTGATTTCTTGTGTTACTGTGTCCTTGTGTTACTGAGTCAATGTGTTACTGAGACCTTGTGTTACTGAGTCCTTGTGTTACTGAGTCCTTGTGTTACTGAGTCCTTGTGTTACTGAGTCCTTGTGTTACTGAGTCCTTGTGTTACTGAGTCAATGTGTTACTGAGTCCTTGTGTTACTGAGTCAATTTGTTACTGAGTCCTTGTGTTACTGAGTCCTTGTGTTACTGAGTCCTTGTGTTACTGTGTCCTTGTGTTACTGAGTCCTTGTGTTACTGAGTCCTTGTGTTACTGAGTCCTTGTGTGACTGAGTCCTTATGTTACTGAGTCCTTATGTTACTGAGTCCTTATGTTACTGATTCCATTTGTTACTGAGTCCTTGTGTTACTGAGTCCTTGTGTTACTGAGTCCTTGTGTTACTGAGTCCTTGTGTTACTGAGTCCTTGTGTTACTGAGTCCTTGTGTTACTGAGTCCTTGTGTTACTGAGTCCTTGTGTTACTGAGTCCTTGTGTTACTGAGTCAATGTGTTACTGAGACCTTATGTTACTGAGTCCTTATGTTACTGATGCCATGTGTTACTGAGTCCTTGTGTTACTGAGTCCTTGTCTTACTGAGTCCTTGTATTACTGAATCAATGTGTTACTGAGTCAATGTCTTACTGAGTCAATGTGTGACTGAGTCCTTGTGTTACTGAGTCCTTGTTTTACTGAGTCAATGTGTTACTGAGACCTTGTGTTACTGAGTCAATGTGTTACTGAGTCAATGTGTTACTGAGTCAATGTGTGACTGAGTCCTTGTGTTACTGAGTCAATGTGTTGCTGAGTCAGTGTTACTGAGCCCTTGTGTTACTGAGTCCTTGTGTTACTGAGTCCTTGTGTTACTGAGTCCTTGTGTTACTGAGTCCTTGTGTTGCTGAGTACTTGTGTTACTGAGTCAATGTGTTACTGAGTCCCTGTGTTACTGAGTCAATGTGTTACTGAGTCAATGTGTTACTGAGTCAATGTGTTACTGAATCCTTGTGTTACTGATTCAATGTGTTACTGAGTCAATGTGTGACTGAGTCCTTGTTTTACTGAGTCCTTTTCTTCCTGAGTCCTTGTGTTACTGAGTCCTTGTGTTACTGAGTCCTTGTGCTACTGAGTCCTTGTGTTACTGAGTCCTTGTGTTACAGAATCCTTGTTTTACAGGGTCCCTTCTGTTACTGAGTCCTTGTGTTACTTAGTCCTTGTGTTACTGAGTCCTTGTGTTACTGAGTACTTGTGTTACTGACTCCTTGTGTTACTGAGTCCTTGTGTTACTGAGTCAATGTGTTACTGAGTCCTTGTTTTACTGAGTCCTTGTGCTACTGAGTCAATGTGTTACTGAGTCCTTGTGTTACTGAGTCCTTGTGTTACTGAGTCCTTGTGTTACTGAGTCCTTGAGTTACTGAGTCCTTGTGTTACTGAGTCCTTGTGTTACTGAGACCTTATATTACTGAGTCCTTGTGTTACTGAGTCCTTGTGTTACTGAGTCCTTGTGTTACTGAGTCCTTGAGTTACTGAGTCCTTGTGTTACTGAGTCAATGTGTTACTGAGTCCTTGTGTTACTGATTCAATGTGTTACTGAGTCAATGTGTGACTGAGTCCTTGTTTTACTGAGTCCTTTTCTTCCTGAGTCCTTGTGTTACTGAGTCCTTGTGTTACTGTGTCCTTGTGTTACTGAGTCCTTGTGTTACTGAATCCTTGTTTTACAGGGTCCCTGTGTTACTGAGTCCTTGTGTTACTGAGTCCTTGTGTTACTGAGTCCTTGTGTTACTGAGTACTTGTGTTACTGACTCCTTGTGTTACTGAGTCCTTGTTTTACTGAGTAAATGTGTTACTGAGTCCTTGTTTTACTGAGTCCTTGTGTTACTGAGTCAATGTGTTACTGAGTCCTTGTGTTACTGAGTCCTTGTGTTACTGAGTCCTTGTGTTACTGAGTGCTTGAGTTACTGAGTCCTTGTGTTACTGAGTTCTTGTGTTACTGAGACCTTATGTTACTGAGTCCTTGTGTTACTGAGTCCTTGTGTTACTGAGTCCTTGAGTTACTGAGTCCTTGAGTTACTGAGTCCTTGTGTTACTGAGTCCTTGTATTACTGAGTCCTTGTGTTACTGAGTCCTTGTGTTACTGAGTCCTTGTCTTACTGAGTCCTTGTCTTACTGACTGCTTGTGTTACTGACTGCTTGTGTTACTTACTGCTTGTCTTACTGATTCCTTGTATTACAGAGTCCTTGTGTTACTGAGTCCTTCTGTTACTGATTCAATGTGTTACTGAGTCCTTGTGTTACTGAGTCCTTGTGTTACTGAGTCCTTGTGTTACTGCGTCCTTGTGTTACTGAGTCCCTGTGTTAGTAAGTCCTTGTGTTACTGAGTCCTTGTGTTACTGAGTCAATGTGTTACTGAGTCCTTGTGTTACTGAGTCAATGTGTTACTGAGTCCATGTGTTCCTGAGTCAATGTGTTACTGAGTCCTTGTGTTACTGAGTCCTTGTTTTACTGTGTCCTTGTGTAACTGAGTCAATGTGTTACTGAGTCCTTGTGTTACTGAGTCCCTGTGTTACTGAGTCCTTGTGTTACTGAGTGCTTTTGTTACTGAGTCCTTGTGTTACTGAGTCCTTGTGTTACTGAGTCCTTGTGTTACTGAGTCCTTGTTTTACTGAGTCCTTGTTTTACTGAGTCCTTGTGTTACTGAATCCTTGTTTTACTGAGTCCTTGTGTTACTGAGTCCTTGTGTTACTGAGTCCTTTTGTTACTGAGTCCTTGTGTTACTGAGTCCTTGTGTTACTGAGTGCTTTTGTTACTGAGTCCTTGTGTTACAGAGTCCTTGTGTTACTGAGTCCTTGTGTTACTGAGTCCTTGTTTTACTGAGTCCTTGTTTTACTGAGTCCTTGTGTTACTGAATCCTTGTTTTACTGAGTCCTTGTGTTACTGAGTCCTTGTGTTACTGAGTCCTTGTGTTACTGAGTCCTTGTGTTACTGAGTCAATGTGTTACTGAGTCCTTGTTTTACTGAGTCCTTGTGTTACAGAGTCCATGTGTTACTGAATCCTTGTGTTACAGAGTCCTTTTGTTACTGAGTCCTTGTGTTACTGATTCCTTGTGTTACTGATTTCTTGTGTTACTGTGTCCTTGTGTTACTGAGTCAATGTGTTACTGATACCTTGTGTTACTGAGTCCTTGTGTTACTGAGTCCTTGTGTTACTGAGTCCTTGTGTTACTGAGTCCTTGTGTTACTGAGTCCTTGTGTTACTGAGTCAATGTGTTACTGAGTCCTTGTGTTACTGAGTCAATTTGTTACTGAGTCCTTGTGTTACTGAGTCCTTGTGTTACTGAGTCCTTGTGTTACTGTGTCCTTGTGTTACTGAGTCCTTGTGTTACTGAGTCCTTGTGTTACTGAGTCCTTGTGTGACTGAGTCCTTATGTTACTGAGTCCTTATGTTACTGAGTCCTTATGTTACTGATTCCATTTGTTACTGAGTCCTTGTGTTACTGAGTCCTTGTGTTACTGAGTCCTTGTGTTACTGAGTCCTTGTGTTACTGAGTCCTTGTGTTACTGAGTCCTTGTGTTACTGAGTCCTTGTGTTACTGAGTCCTTGTGTTACTGAGTCAATGTGTTACTGAGACCTTATGTTACTGAGTCCTTATGTTACTGATGCCATGTGTTACTGAGTCCTTGTGTTACTGAGTCCTTGTCTTACTGAGTCCTTGTGTTACTGAATCAATGTGTTACTGAGTCAATGTCTTACTGAGTCAATGTGTGACTGAGTCCTTGTGTTACTGAGTCCTTGTTTTACTGAGTCAATGTGTTACTGAGACCTTGTGTTACTGAGTCAATGTGTTACTGAGTCAATGTGTTACTGAGTCAATGTGTGACTGAGTCCTTGTGTTACTGAGTCAATGTGTTGCTGAGTCAGTGTTACTGAGCCCTTGTGTTACTGAGTCCTTGTGTTACTGAGTCCTTGTGTTACTGAGTCCTTGTGTTACTGAGTCCTTGTGTTACTGAGTCCTTGTGTTGCTGAGTACTTGTGTTACTGAGTCAATGTGTTACTGAGTCCCTGTGTTACTGAGTCAATGTGTTACTGAGTCAATGTGTTACTGAGTCAATGTGTTACTGAATCCTTGTGTTACAGATTCAATGTGTTACTGAGTCAATGTGTGACTGAGTCCTTGTTTTACTGAGTCCTTTTCTTCCTGAGTCCTTGTGTTACTGAGTCCTTGTGTTACTGAGTCCTTGTGCTACTGAGTCCTTGTGTTACTGAGTCCTTGTGTTACAGAATCCTTGTTTTACAGGGTCCCTTCTGTTACTGAGTCCTTGTGTTACTTAGTCCTTGTGTTACTGAGTCCTTGTGTTACTGAGTACTTGTGTTACTGACTCCTTGTGTTACTGAGTCCTTGTGTTACTGAGTCAATGTGTTACTGAGTCCTTGTTTTACTGAGTCCTTGTGTTACTGAGTCAATGTGTTACTGAGTCCTTGTGTTACTGAGTCCTTGTGTTACTGAGTCCTTGTGTTACTGAGTCCTTGAGTTACTGAGTCCTTGTGTTACTGAGTCCTTGTGTTACTGAGACCTTATGTTACTGAGTCCTTGTGTTACTGAGTCCTTGTGTTACTGAGTCCTTGTGTTACTGAGTCCTTGAGTTACTGAGTCCTTGTGTTACTGAGTCCTTGTGTTACTGAGTCCTTGTGTTACTGAGTCCTTGTGTTACAGAATCCTTGTTTTACAGGGTCCCTTCTGTTACTGAGTCCTTGTGTTACTTAGTCCTTGTGTTACTGAGTCCTTGTGTTACTGAGTACTTGTGTTACTGACTCCTTGTGTTACTGAGTCCTTGTGTTACTGAGTCAATGTGTTACTGAGTCCTTGTTTTACTGAGTCCTTGTGCTACTGAGTCAATGTGTTACTGAGTCCTTGTGTTACTGAGTCCTTGTGTTACTGAGTCCTTGTGTTACTGAGTCCTTGAGTTACTGAGTCCTTGTGTTACTGAGTCCTTGTGTTACTGAGACCTTATATTACTGAGTCCTTGTGTTACTGAGTCCTTGTGTTACTGAGTCCTTGTGTTACTGAGTCCTTGAGTTACTGAGTCCTTGTGTTACTGAGTCAATGTGTTACTGAGTCCTTGTGTTACTGATTCAATGTGTTACTGAGTCAATGTGTGACTGAGTCCTTGTTTTACTGAGTCCTTTTCTTCCTGAGTCCTTGTGTTACTGAGTCCTTGTGTTACTGTGTCCTTGTGTTACTGAGTCCTTGTGTTACTGAATCCTTGTTTTACAGGGTCCCTGTGTTACTGAGTCCTTGTGTTACTGAGTCCTTGTGTTACTGAGTCCTTGTGTTACTGAGTACTTGTGTTACTGACTCCTTGTGTTACTGAGTCCTTGTTTTACTGAGTAAATGTGTTACTGAGTCCTTGTTTTACTGAGTCCTTGTGTTACTGAGTCAATGTGTTACTGAGTCCTTGTGTTACTGAGTCCTTGTGTTACTGAGTCCTTGTGTTACTGAGTGCTTGAGTTACTGAGTCCTTGTGTTACTGAGTTCTTGTGTTACTGAGACCTTATGTTACTGAGTCCTTGTGTTACTGAGTCCTTGTGTTACTGAGTCCTTGAGTTACTGAGTCCTTGAGTTACTGAGTCCTTGTGTTACTGAGTCCTTGTATTACTGAGTCCTTGTGTTACTGAGTCCTTGTGTTACTGAGTCCTTGTCTTACTGAGTCCTTGTCTTACTGACTGCTTGTGTTACTGACTGCTTGTGTTACTTACTGCTTGTCTTACTGATTCCTTGTATTACAGAGTCCTTGTGTTACTGAGTCCTTCTGTTACTGATTCAATGTGTTACTGAGTCCTTGTGTTACTGAGTCCTTGTGTTACTGAGTCCTTGTGTTACTGCGTCCTTGTGTTACTGAGTCCCTGTGTTAGTAAGTCCTTGTGTTACTGAGTCCTTGTGTTACTGAGTCAATGTGTTACTGAGTCCTTGTGTTACTGAGTCAATGTGTTACTGAGTCCATGTGTTCCTGAGTCAATGTGTTACTGAGTCCTTGTGTTACTGAGTCCTTGTTTTACTGTGTCCTTGTGTAACTGAGTCAATGTGTTACTGAGTCCTTGTGTTACTGAGTCCCTGTGTTACTGAGTCCTTGTGTTACTGAGTGCTTTTGTTACTGAGTCCTTGTGTTACTGAGTCCTTGTGTTACTGAGTCCTTGTGTTACTGAGTCCTTGTTTTACTGAGTCCTTGTTTTACTGAGTCCTTGTGTTACTGAATCCTTGTTTTACTGAGTCCTTGTGTTACTGAGTCCTTGTGTTACTGAGTCCTTTTGTTACTGAGTCCTTGTGTTACTGAGTCCTTGTGTTACTGAGTGCTTTTGTTACTGAGTCCTTGTGTTACAGAGTCCTTGTGTTACTGAGTCCTTGTGTTACTGAGTCCTTGTTTTACTGAGTCCTTGTTTTACTGAGTCCTTGTGTTACTGAATCCTTGTTTTACTGAGTCCTTGTGTTACTGAGTCCTTGTGTTACTGAGTCCTTGTGTTACTGAGTCCTTGTGTTACTGAGTCAATGTGTTACTGAGTCCTTGTTTTACTGAGTCCTTGTGTTACAGAGTCCATGTGTTACTGAATCCTTGTGTTACAGAGTCCTTTTGTTACTGAGTCCTTGTGTTACTGATTCCTTGTGTTACTGATTTCTTGTGTTACTGTGTCCTTGTGTTACTGAGTCAATGTGTTACTGATACCTTGTGTTACTGAGTCCTTGTGTTACTGAGTCCTTGTGTTACTGAGTCCTTGTGTTACTGAGTCCTTGTGTTACTGAGTCCTTGTGTTACTGAGTCAATGTGTTACTGAGTCCTTGTGTTACTGAGTCAATTTGTTACTGAGTCCTTGTGTTACTGAGTCCTTGTGTTACTGAGTCCTTGTGTTACTGTGTCCTTGTGTTACTGAGTCCTTGTGTTACTGAGTCCTTGTGTTACTGAGTCCTTGTGTGACTGAGTCCTTATGTTACTGAGTCCTTATGTTACTGAGTCCTTATGTTACTGATTCCATTTGTTACTGAGTCCTTGTGTTACTGAGTCCTTGTGTTACTGAGTCCTTGTGTTACTGAGTCCTTGTGTTACTGAGTCCTTGTGTTACTGAGTCCTTGTGTTACTGAGTCCTTGTGTTACTGAGTCCTTGTGTTACTGAGTCAATGTGTTACTGAGACCTTATGTTACTGAGTCCTTATGTTACTGATGCCATGTGTTACTGAGTCCTTGTGTTACTGAGTCCTTGTCTTACTGAGTCCTTGTGTTACTGAATCAATGTGTTACTGAGTCAATGTCTTACTGAGTCAATGTGTGACTGAGTCCTTGTGTTACTGAGTCCTTGTTTTACTGAGTCAATGTGTTACTGAGACCTTGTGTTACTGAGTCAATGTGTTACTGAGTCAATGTGTTACTGAGTCAATGTGTGACTGAGTCCTTGTGTTACTGAGTCAATGTGTTGCTGAGTCAGTGTTACTGAGCCCTTGTGTTACTGAGTCCTTGTGTTACTGAGTCCTTGTGTTACTGAGTCCTTGTGTTACTGAGTCCTTGTGTTACTGAGTCCTTGTGTTGCTGAGTACTTGTGTTACTGAGTCAATGTGTTACTGAGTCCCTGTGTTACTGAGTCAATGTGTTACTGAGTCAATGTGTTACTGAGTCAATGTGTTACTGAATCCTTGTGTTACAGATTCAATGTGTTACTGAGTCAATGTGTGACTGAGTCCTTGTTTTACTGAGTCCTTTTCTTCCTGAGTCCTTGTGTTACTGAGTCCTTGTGTTACTGAGTCCTTGTGCTACTGAGTCCTTGTGTTACTGAGTCCTTGTGTTACAGAATCCTTGTTTTACAGGGTCCCTTCTGTTACTGAGTCCTTGTGTTACTTAGTCCTTGTGTTACTGAGTCCTTGTGTTACTGAGTACTTGTGTTACTGACTCCTTGTGTTACTGAGTCCTTGTGTTACTGAGTCAATGTGTTACTGAGTCCTTGTTTTACTGAGTCCTTGTGTTACTGAGTCAATGTGTTACTGAGTCCTTGTGTTACTGAGTCCTTGTGTTACTGAGTCCTTGTGTTACTGAGTCCTTGAGTTACTGAGTCCTTGTGTTACTGAGTCCTTGTGTTACTGAGACCTTATGTTACTGAGTCCTTGTGTTACTGAGTCCTTGTGTTACTGAGTCCTTGTGTTACTGAGTCCTTGAGTTACTGAGTCCTTGTGTTACTGAGTCCTTGTGTTACTGAGTCCTTGTGTTACTGAGTCCTTGTCTTACTGAGTCCTTGTGTTACTGACTGCTTGTGTTACTGACTGCTTGTGTTACTTACTGCTTGTGCTACTGATTCCTTGTGTTACTGAGTCCTTGTGTTACTGAGTCCTTCTGTTACTGATTCAATGTGTTACTGAGTCCTTGTGTTACTGAGTCCTTGTGTTACTGAGTCCTTGCGTTACTGCGTCCTTGTGTTACTGAGTCCTTGTGTACTGAGTCCTTGTGTTACTGAGTCCTTGTGTTACTGAGTCCTTGTGTTACTGAGTCCTTGTGTTAGTGAGTCCTTGTGTTACTGAGTCAATGTGTTACTGAGTCAATGTGTTACTGAGTCAATTTGTTACTGAGTCCTTGTGTTACTGAGTCAATGTGTTACTGAGTCAATGTGTGACTGAGTCCTTGTGTTACTGAGTCCTTTTTTAATGAGGCCTGGCGTTACTGAGTCCTTGTGTTACTGAGGCCTTGTGTTACTGAATCCTTGTTTTACAGGGTCCCTGTGTTACTGAGTCCTTGTGTTACTAATTCCATTTGTTACTGAGTCCATTTGTTACTGAGTCCTTGTGTTACTGAGTCCTTGTCTTACTGAGTCCTTGTGTTACTGAGTCCTTGTGTTACTGAGTCCTTGTGTTACTGAGTCCTTGTGTAACTGAGTCCTTGTGTTACTGAGTCCTTGTGTTACTGATTCAATTTGTTACTGAGTCAATGTGTTACTGAGTCAATGTGTGACTGAGTCCTTGTGTTTCTGAGTCCTTCTGTTACTGAGTCCTTGTGTTACTGAATCCTTGTTTTACAGTGTCCCTGTGTGACTGAGTCCTTGTGTTACTGAGTCCTTGTGTTACTGAGTCCTTGTGTTACTGAGTCCTTGTGTTACTGAGTCCTTGTGTTGCTGAGTACTTGTGTTACTGAGTCAATGTGTTACTGAGTCCCTGTGTTACTGAGTCAATGTGTTACTGAGTCAATGTGTTACTGAGTCAATGTGTTACTGAATCCTTGTGTTACAGATTCAATGTGTTACTGAGTCAATGTGTGACTGAGTCCTTGTTTTACTGAGTCCTTTTCTTCCTGAGTCCTTGTGTTACTGAGTCCTTGTGTTACTGAGTCCTTGTGCTACTGAGTCCTTGTGTTACTGAGTCCTTGTGTTACAGAATCCTTGTTTTACAGGGTCCCTTCTGTTACTGAGTCCTTGTGTTACTTAGTCCTTGTGTTACTGAGTCCTTGTGTTACTGAGTACTTGTGTTACTGACTCCTTGTGTTACTGAGTCCTTGTGTTACTGAGTCAATGTGTTACTGAGTCCTTGTTTTACTGAGTCCTTGTGTTACTGAGTCAATGTGTTACTGAGTCCTTGTGTTACTGAGTCCTTGTGTTACTGAGTCCTTGTGTTACTGAGTCCTTGAGTTACTGAGTCCTTGTGTTACTGAGTCCTTGTGTTACTGAGACCTTATGTTACTGAGTCCTTGTGTTACTGAGTCCTTGTGTTACTGAGTCCTTGTGTTACTGAGTCCTTGAGTTACTGAGTCCTTGTGTTACTGAGTCCTTGTGTTACTGAGTCCTTGTGTTACTGAGTCCTTGTCTTACTGAGTCCTTGTGTTACTGACTGCTTGTGTTACTGACTGCTTGTGTTACTTACTGCTTGTGCTACTGATTCCTTGTGTTACTGAGTCCTTGTGTTACTGAGTCCTTCTGTTACTGATTCAATGTGTTACTGAGTCCTTGTGTTACTGAGTCCTTGTGTTACTGAGTCCTTGCGTTACTGCGTCCTTGTGTTACTGAGTCCTTGTGTACTGAGTCCTTGTGTTACTGAGTCCTTGTGTTACTGAGTCCTTGTGTTACTGAGTCCTTGTGTTAGTGAGTCCTTGTGTTACTGAGTCAATGTGTTACTGAGTCAATGTGTTACTGAGTCAATTTGTTACTGAGTCCTTGTGTTACTGAGTCAATGTGTTACTGAGTCAATGTGTGACTGAGTCCTTGTGTTACTGAGTCCTTTTTTAATGAGGCCTGGCGTTACTGAGTCCTTGTGTTACTGAGGCCTTGTGTTACTGAATCCTTGTTTTACAGGGTCCCTGTGTTACTGAGTCCTTGTGTTACTAATTCCATTTGTTACTGAGTCCATTTGTTACTGAGTCCTTGTGTTACTGAGTCCTTGTCTTACTGAGTCCTTGTGTTACTGAGTCCTTGTGTTACTGAGTCCTTGTGTTACTGAGTCCTTGTGTAACTGAGTCCTTGTGTTACTGAGTCCTTGTGTTACTGATTCAATTTGTTACTGAGTCAATGTGTTACTGAGTCAATGTGTGACTGAGTCCTTGTGTTTCTGAGTCCTTCTGTTACTGAGTCCTTGTGTTACTGAATCCTTGTTTTACAGGGTCCCTGTGTGACTGAGTCCTTGTGTTACTGAGTCCATTTGTTACTGAGTCCATTTGTTACTGAGTCCTTGTGTTACTGAGTCCTTGTGTTACTGAGTACTTGTGTTCCTGACTCCTTGTGTTAATGAGTCCTTGTGTTACTGAGTCAATTGGTGACTGAGTCCTTGTGTTACTGAGTCCTTGTGTTACTGAGTCCTTGTTTTACTGAGTCCTTGTGTTACTGAGTCCTTGTGTTACAGAGTCCTTGTCTTACAGAGTCCGTGTGTTACTGAGACCTTCTGTTACTGAGTCCTTGTGTTAGAATCCTTGTGTTACTGAGTCCTTGTGTTACTGAGTCCATGTGTTACTGAGTCCTTGTCTTACTGAGTCCTTGTGTTACTGAGTCCTTGTGTTACTGAGTCCTTGTGTTACTGATTCCTTGTGTTACTGATTCCTTGTGTTACTGAGTCCTTGTGTTACTGAGTCCTTGTGTTACTGAGTCCTTGTGTTACTGAGTCCTTGTGTTACTGAGTCCTTGTGTTAATGAGTACTTGTGTTACTGACTCCTTGTGTTACTGAGTCCTTTTGTTACTGAGTCAATTTGTTACTGAGTCCTTGTGTTACTGAGTCCTTGTGTTACTGAGTCCTTGTGTTACTGAGTCCTTGTGTTACTGACTCCTTGTGTTACTGAGTCCTTGTGTTACTGAGTCAATTTGTTACTGAGTCCTTGTGTTACTGAGTCCTTGTGTTACTGAGTCCTTGGGTTACTGAGTCCTTGTGTTACTGAGTACTTGTGTTACTGACTCCTTGTGTTACTGAGTCCTTGTGTCACTGAGTCAATTTGTTACTGAGTCCTTGTGTTACTGAATCCTTGTGTTACTGAGTCCTTGTGTTACTGACTCCTTGTGTTACTGAGTCCTTGTGTTACTGAGTCAATTTGTTACTGAGTCCTTGTGTTACTGAGTCCTTGTGTTACTGAGTCCTTGTGTTAATGAGTCCTTGTGTTACTGAGTCCTTGTGTTACTGAGTCCTTGTGTTACTGAGTCAATCTGTTACTGAGTCCTTGTGTCACTGAGTCCTTGTGTTACAGAGTCCGTGTGTTACTGAGTCCTTGTGTTACTGAGTCAATGTGTGACTGAGTCCTTGTGTTACTGAGTCCTTGTTTTACTGAATCCTTGTGTTACTGAGTCCTTGTGTAACTGAGTCCTTGTGTTACTGAGTCCTTGTGTTACTGAGTCCTTGTGTTACTGAGTCCTTGTGTTACTGAGTCAATGTGTTACTGGGTCAATGTTTTACTGAGTCCTTGTGTTACAGAGTCCGTGTGTTACTGAGTCCTTGTGTTACTGAGTCCTTGTGTTACTGAGTCCTTCTGTTACTGAGTCCTTGTGTTAGAATCCTTCTGTTACTGAGTCCTTGTGATACTGAGTCCTTGTGTTCCTGAGTCCTTGTGTTACTGAGTCCTTGTGTTACTGATTCCTTGTGTTACTGATTCCTTGTGTTACTGATTCCTTGTGCTACTGTGTCCTTGTGTTACTGAGTCAATGTGTTACTGAGACCTTGTGTTACTGAGTCCTTGTGTTACTGAGTCCTTGTGTTACTGAGTCCTTGTGTTGCTGAGTCAACCTGTTACTGAGTCCTTGTGTTACAGAGTCCTTGTGTTCCAGAGTCCGTGTGTTACTGAGTCCTTGTGTTACTGATTCCTTGTGTTACTGAGTCCTCGTGTTACTGAGTCCTTGTGTTACTGAGTCCTTGTCTTACTGAGTCCTTGTGTTACTGAGTCCTTGTGTTACTGAGTCCTTGTGTTACTGAGTCCTTGTGTTACTGAGTCCTTGTGTTACTGTGTCCTTGTGTTACTGAGTCAATTTGTAACTGAGTCAATGTGTTACTGAGTCAATGTGTGACTGAGTCCTTGTGTTTCTGAGTCCTTGTGTTACTGAGTCCTTGTGTTACTGAATCCTTGTTTTACAGGGTCCCTGTGTTACTGAGTCCTTGTGTTACTGAGTCCATTTGTTACTGAGTCCATTTGTTATTGAGTCCTTGTGTTACTGAGTTCTTGTGTTACTGAGTGCTTGTGTTACTGAGTCCTTGTGTTACTGAGTCCTTGTTTTACTGAGTCCTTGTGTTACTGAGTCCTTGTGTTACCGAGTCCTTGTGTTACTGAGTCCTTGTGTTACTGAGTCCGTGTGTTACTGAGTCCTTGTGTTACTGAGTCAGTGTTACTGAGTCCTTGTGTTACTGAGTCCTTGTGTTACTGAGTCCTTGTGTTACTGATTCCTTGTGTTACTGAGTCCTCGTGTTACTGAGTCCTCGTGTTACTGAGTCCTCGTGTTACTGAGTCCTTGTGTTACTGAGTCCTTGTGTTACTGAGTCCTTGTGTTACTGAGTCCTTGTGTTACTGAGTCCTTGTGTTCCTGAGTCCTTGTGTTACTGAGTCCTTGTGTTACTGACTCCTTGTGTTACTGAGTCCTTGTGTTACTGAGTCAATTTGTTACTGAGTCCTTGTTTTACTGAGTCCTTTTCTTCCTGAGTCCTTGTGTTACTGAGTCCTTGTGTTACTGTGTCCTTGTGTTACTGAGTCCTTGTGTTACAGGGTCCCTGTGTTACTGAGTCCTTGTGTTACTGAGTCCTTGTGTTACTGAGTCCTTGTGTTACTGAGTACTTGTGTTACTGACTCCTTGTGTTACTGAGTCCTTGTTTTACTGAGTAAATGTGTTACTGAGTCCTTGTTTTACTGAGTCCTTGTGTTACTGAGTCAATGTGTTACTGAGTCCTTGTGTTACTGAGTCCTTGTGTTACTGAGTCCTTGTGTTACTGAGTGCTTGAGTTACTGAGTCCTTGTGTTACTGAGTTCTTGTGTTACTGAGACCTTATGTTACTGAGTCCTTGTGTTACTGAGTCCTTGTGTTACTGAGTCCTTGAGTTACTGAGCCTTGAGTTACTGAGTCCTTGTGTTACTGAGTCCTTGTATTACTGAGTCCTTGTGTTACTGAGTCCTTGTGTTACTGAGTCCTTGTCTTACTGAGTCCTTGTCTTACTGAGTCCTTGTGTTACTGACTGCTTGTGTTACTGACTGCTTGTGTTACTTACTGCTTGTGTTACTGATTCCTTGTATTACAGAGTCCTTGTGTTACTGAGTCCTTCTGTTACTGATTCAATGTGTTACTGAGTCCTTGTGTTACTGAGTCCTTGTGTTACTGAGTCCTTGTGTTACTGCGTCCTTGTGTTACTGAGTCCCTGTGTTACTAAGTCCTTGTGTTACTGAGTCCTTGTGTTACTGAGTCAATGTGTTACTGAGTCCTTGTGTTACTGAGTCAATGTGTTACTGAGTCCATGTGTTCCTGAGTCAATGTGTTACTGAGTCCTTGTGTTACTGAGTCCTTGTTTTACTGTGTCCTTGTGTAACTGAGTCAATGTGTTACTGAGTCCTTGTGTTACTGAGTCCCTGTGTTACTGAGTCCTTGTGTTACTGAGTGCTTTTGTTACTGAGTCCTTGTGTTACTGAGTCCTTGTGTTACTGAGTCCTTGTGTTACTGAGTCCTTGTTTTACTGAGTCCTTGTTTTACTGAGTCCTTGTGTTACTGAATCCTTGTTTTACTGAGTCCTTGTGTTACTGAGTCCTTGTGTTACTGAGTCCTTTTGTTACTGAGTCCTTGTGTTACTGAGTCCTTGTGTTACTGAGTGCTTTTGTTACTGAGTCCTTGTGTTACAGAGTCCTTGTGTTACTGAGTCCTTGTGTTACTGAGTCCTTGTTTTACTGAGTCCTTGTTTTACTGAGTCCTTGTGTTACGGAATCCTTGTTTTACTGAGTCCTTGTGTTACTGAGTCCTTGTGTTACTGAGTCCTTGTGTTACTGAGTCCTTGTGTTACTGAGTCAATGTGTTACTGAGTCCTTGTTTTACTGAGTCCTTGTGTTACAGAGTCCATGTGTTACTGAATCCTTGTGTTACAGAGTCCTTTTGTTACTGAGTCCTTGTGTTACTGATTCCTTGTGTTACTGATTTCTTGTGTTACTGTGTCCTTGTGTTACTGAGTCAATGTGTTACTGAGACCTTGTGTTACTGAGTCCTTGTGTTACTGAGTCCTTGTGTTACTGAGTCCTTGTGTTACTGAGTCCTTGTGTTACTGAGTCCTTGTGTGACTGAGTAAATGTGTTACTGAGTCCTTGTGTTACTGAGTCAATTTGTTACTGAGTCCTTGTGTTACTGAGTCCTTGTGTTACTGAGTCCTTGTGTTACTGTGTCCTTGTGTTACTGAGTCCTTGTGTTACTGAGTCCTTGTGTTACTGAGTCCTTGTGTGACTGAGTCCTTATGTTACTGAGTCCTTATGTTACTGAGTCCTTATGTTACTGATTCCATTTGTTACTGAGTCCTTGTGTTACTGAGTCCTTGTGTTACTGAGTCCTTGTGTTACTGAGTCCTTGTGTTACTGAGTCCTTGTGTTACTGAGTCCTTGTGTTACTGAGTCCTTGTGTTACTGAGTCAATGTGTTACTGAGACCTTATGTTACTGAGTCCTTATGTTACTGATGCCATGTGTTACTGAGTCCTTGTGTTACTGAGTCCTTGTCTTACTGAGTCCTTGTGTTACTGAATCAATGTGTTACTGAGTCAATGTCTTACTGAGTCAATGTGTGACTGAGTCCTTGTGTTACTGAGTCCTTGTTTTACTGAGTCAATGTGTTACTGAGACCTTGTGTTACTGAGTCAATGTGTTACTGAGTCAATGTGTTACTGAGTCAATGTGTGACTGAGTCCTTGTGTTACTGAGTCAATGTGTTGCTGAGTCAGTGTTACTGAGCCCTTGTGTTACTGAGTCCTTGTGTTACTGAGTCCTTGTGTTACTGAGTCCTTGTGTTACTGAGTCCTTGTGTTACTGAGTCCTTGTGTTGCTGAGTACTTGTGTTACTGAGTCAATGTGTTACTGAGTCCCTGTGTTACTGAGTCAATGTGTTACTGAGTCAATGTGTTACTGAGTCAATGTGTTACTGAATCCTTGTGTTACTGATTCAATGTGTTACTGAGTCAATGTGTGACTGAGTCCTTGTTTTACTGAGTCCTTTTCTTCCTGAGTCCTTGTGTTACTGAGTCCTTGTGTTACTGAGTCCTTGTGCTACTGAGTCCTTGTGTTACTGAGTCCTTGTGTTACAGAATCCTTGTTTTACAGGGTCCCTTCTGTTACTGAGTCCTTGTGTTACTTAGTCCTTGTGTTACTGAGTCCTTGTGTTACTGAGTACTTGTGTTACTGACTCCTTGTGTTACTGAGTCCTTGTGTTACTGAGTCAATGTGTTACTGAGTCCTTGTTTTACTGAGTCCTTGTGTTACTGAGTCAATGTGTTACTGAGTCCTTGTGTTACTGAGTCCTTGTGTTACTGAGTCCTTGTGTTACTGAGTCCTTGAGTTACTGAGTCCTTGTGTTACTGAGTCCTTGTGTTACTGAGACCTTATGTTACTGAGTCCTTGTGTTACTGAGTCCTTGTGTTACTGAGTCCTTGTGTTACTGAGTCCTTGAGTTACTGAGTCCTTGTGTTACTGAGTCCTTGTGTTACTGAGTCCTTGTGTTACTGAGTCCTTGTCTTACTGAGTCCTTGTGTTACTGACTGCTTGTGTTACTGACTGCTTGTGTTACTTACTGCTTGTGCTACTGATTCCTTGTGTTACTGAGTCCTTGTGTTACTGAGTCCTTCTGTTACTGATTCAATGTGTTACTGAGTCCTTGTGTTACTGAGTCCTTGTGTTACTGAGTCCTTGCGTTACTGCGTCCTTGTGTTACTGAGTCCTTGTGTACTGAGTCCGTGTGTTACTGAGTCCTTGTGTTACTGAGTCCTTGTGTTACTGAGTCCTTGTGTTAGTGAGTCCTTGTGTTACTGAGTCAATGTGTTACTGAGTCAATGTGTTACTGAGTCAATTTGTTACTGAGTCCTTGTGTTACTGAGTCAATGTGTTACTGAGTCAATGTGTGACTGAGTCCTTGTGTTACTGAGTCCTTTTTTAATGAGGCCTGGCGTTACTGAGTCCTTGTGTTACTGAGGCCTTGTGTTACTGAATCCTTGTTTTACAGGGTCCCTGTGTTACTGAGTCCTTGTGTTACTGATTCCATTTGTTACTGAGTCCATTTGTTACTGAGTCCTTGTGTTACTGAGTCCTTGTCTTACTGAGTCCTTGTGTTACTGAGTCCTTGTGTTACTGAGTCCTTGTGTTACTGAGTCCTTGTGTAACTGAGTCCTTGTGTTACTGAGTCCTTGTGTTACTGATTCAATTTGTTACTGAGTCAATGTGTTACTGAGTCAATGTGTGACTGAGTCCTTGTGTTTCTGAGTCCTTCTGTTACTGAGTCCTTGTGTTACTGAATCCTTGTTTTACAGGGTCCCTGTGTGACTGAGTCCTTGTGTTACTGAGTCCATTTGTTACTGAGTCCATTTGTTACTGAGTCCTTGTGTTACTGAGTCCTTGTGTTACTGAGTACTTGTGTTCCTGACTCCTTGTGTTAATGAGTCCTTGTGTTACTGAGTCAATTGGTGACTGAGTCCTTGTGTTACTGAGTCCTTGTGTTGCTGAGTCCTTGTTTTACTGAGTCCTTGTGTTACAGAGTCCTTGTCTTACAGAGTCCGTGTGTTACTGAGACCTTCTGTTACTGAGTCCTTGTGTTAGAATCCTTGTGTTACTGAGTCCTTGTGTTACTGAGTCCTTGTGTTACTGAGTCCTTGTGTTACTGAGTCCTTGTGTTACTGAGTCCTTGTGTTACTGATTCCTTGTGTTACTGATTCCTTGTGTTACTGAGTCCTTGTGTTACTGAGTCCTTGTGTTACTGAGTCCTTGTGTTACTGAGTCCTTGTGTTACTGAGTCCTTGTGTTAATGAGTACTTGTGTTACTGACTCCTTGTGTTACTGAGTCCTTTTGTTACTGAGTCAATTTGTTACTGAGTCCTTGTGTTACTGAGTCCTTGTGTTACTGAGTCCTTGTGTTACTGAGTCCTTGTGTTACTGACTCCTTGTGTTACTGAGTCCTTGTGTTACTGAGTCAATTTGTTACTGAGTCCTTGTGTTACTGAGTCCTTGTGTTACTGAGTCCTTGTGTTACTGAGTCCTTGTGTTACTGAGTACTTGTGTTACTGACTCCTTGTGTTACTGAGTCCTTGTGTCACTGAGTCAATTTGTTACTGAGTCCTTGTGTTACTGAATCCTTGTGTTACTGAGTCCTTGTGTTACTGACTCCTTGTGTTACTGAGTCCTTGTGTTACTGAGTCAATTTGTTACTGAGTCCTTGTGTTACTGAGTCCTTGTGTTACTGAGTCCTTGTGTTAATGAGTCCTTGTGTTACTGAGTCCTTGTGTTACTGAGTCCTTGTGTTACTGAGTCAATCTGTTACTGAGTCCTTGTGTCACTGAGTCCTTGTGTTACAGAGTCCGTGTGTTACTGAGTCCTTGTGTTACTGAGTCAATGTGTGACTGAGTCCTTGTGTTACTGAGTCCTTGTTTTACTGAATCCTTGTGTTACTGAGTCCTTGTGTAACTGAGTCCTTGTGTTACTGAGTCCTTGTGTTACTGAGTCCTTGTGTTACTGAGTCCTTGTGTTACTGAGTCAATGTGTTACTGGGTCAATGTTTTACTGAGTCCTTGTGTTACAGAGTCCGTGTGTTACTGAGTCCTTGTGTTACTGAGTCCTTCTGTTACTGAGTCCTTCTGTTACTGAGTCCTTGTGTTAGAATCCTTCTGTTACTGAGTCCTTGTGATACTGAGTCCTTGTGTTCCTGAGTCCTTGTGTTACTGAGTCCTTGTGTTACTGATTCCTTGTGTTACTGATTCCTTGTGTTACTGATTCCTTGTGCTACTGTGTCCTTGTGTTACTGAGTCAATGTGTTACTGAGACCTTGTGTTACTGAGTCCTTGTGTTACTGAGTCCTTGTGTTACTGAGTCCTTGTGTTACTGAGTCAACCTGTTACTGAGTCCTTGTGTTACAGAGTCCTTGTGTTCCAGAGTCCGTGTGTTACTGAGTCCTTGTGTTACTGATTCCTTGTGTTACTGAGTCCTCGTGTTACTGAGTCCTTGTGTTACTGAGTCCTTGTCTTACTGAGTCCTTGTGTTACTGAGTCCTTGTGTTACTGAGTCCTTGTGTTACTGAGTCCTTGTGTTACTGAGTCCTTGTGTTACTGTGTCCTTGTGTTACTGAGTCAATTTGTAACTGAGTCAATGTGTTACTGAGTCAATGTGTGACTGAGTCCTTGTGTTTCTGAGTCCTTGTGTTACTGAGTCCTTGTGTTACTGAATCCTTGTTTTACAGGGTCCCTGTGTTACTGAGTCCTTGTGTTACTGAGTCCATTTGTTACTGAGTCCATTTGTTACTGAGTCCTTGTGTTACTGAGTTCTTGTGTTACTGAGTGCTTGTGTTACTGAGTCCTTGTGTTACTGAGTCCTTGTTTTACTGAGTCCTTGTGTTACTGAGTCCTTGTGTTACCGAGTCCTTGTGTTACTGAGTCCTTGTGTTACTGAGTCCTTGTGTTACTGAGTCCTTGTGTTACTGAGTCAGTGTTACTGAGTCCTTGTGTTACTGAGTCCTTGTGTTACTGAGTCCTTGTGTTACTGATTCCTTGTGTTACTGAGTCCTCGTGTTACTGAGTCCTCGTGTTACTGAGTCCTCGTGTTACTGAGTCCTTGTGTAACTGAGTCCTTGTGTTACTGAGTCCTTGTGTTACTGAGTCCTTGTGTTACTGAGTCCTTGTGTTCCTGAGTCCTTGTGTTACTGAGTCCTTGTGTTACTGACTCCTTGTGTTACTGAGTCCTTGTGTTACTGAGTCAATTTGTTACTGAGTCCTTGTGTTACTGAGTCCTTGTGTGACTGAGTCCTTGTGTTACTGAGTCCTTGTGTTACTGAGTCAACCTGTTACTGAGTCCTTGTGTTACAGAGTCCTTGTGTTCCAGAGTCCGTGTGTTACTGAGTCCTTGTGTTACTGATTCCATGTGTTACTGAGTCCTCGTGTTACTGAGTCCTTGTGTTACTGAGTCCTTGTCTTACTGAGTCCTTGTGTTACTGAGTCCTTGTGTTACTGAGTCCTTGTGTTACTGAGTCCTTCTGTAACTGAGTCCTTGTGTTACTGAGTCCTTGTGTTACTGATTCAATTTGTTACTGAGTCAATGTGTTACTGAGTCAATGTGTGACTGAGTCCTTGTGTTTCTGAGTCCTTCTGTTACTGAGTCCTTGTGTTACTGAATCCTTGTTTTACAGGGTCCCTGTGTGACTGAGTCCTTGTGTTACTGAGTCCATTTGTTACTGAGTCCATTTGTTACTGATTCCTTGTGTTACTGAGTCCTTGTGTTACTGAATACTTGTGTTACTGACTCCTTGTGTTACTGAGTCCTTGTGTCACTGAGTCAATTTGTTACTGAGTCCTTGTGTTACTGAGTCCTTGTGTTCCTGAGTCCTGGTGTTACTGATTCCTTGTGTTACTGACTCCTTGTGTTACTGAGTCCTTGTGTTACTGAGTCAATTTGTTCCTGAGTCCTTGTGTTACTGAGTCCTTGTGTTACTGAGACCTTGTGTTACTGAGTCCTTGTGTTACTGAGTCCTTGTGTTACTGAGTCCTTGTGTTACTGAATCAATCTCTTACTGAGTCCTTGTGTCACTGAGTCCTTGTGTTACAGAGTCCGTGTGTTACTGAGTCCTTGTGTTACTGAGTCAATGTGTGACTGAGTCCTTGTGTTACTGAGTCCTTGTTTTACTGAATCCTTGTGTTACTGAGTCCTTGTGTAACTGAGTCCTTGTGTTACTGTGTCCTTGTGTTACTGAGTCCTTGTGTTACTGAGTCCTTGTGTTACTGAGTCAATGTGTTACTGGGTCAATGTGTTACTGAGTCCTTGTGTTACAGAGTCCGTGTGTTACTGAGTCCTTGTGTTACTGAGTCCTTGTGTTACTGAGTCCTTCTGTTACTGAGTCCTTGTGTTAGAATCCTTCTGTTACTGAGTCCTTGTGTTACTGAGTCCTTGTGTTCCTGAGTCCTTGTGTTACTGAGTCCTTGTGTTACTGATTCCTTGTGTTACTGATTCCTTGTGTTACTGATTCCTTGTGCTACTGTGTCCTTGTGTTACTGAGTCAATGTGTTACTGAGACCTTGTGTTACTGAGTCCTTGTGTTACTGAGTCCTTGTGTTACTGAGTCCTTGTGTTACTGAGTCAACCTGTTACTGAGTCCTTGTGTTACAGAGTCCTTGTGTTCCAGAGTCCGTGTGTTACTGAGTCCTTGTGTTACTGATTCCTTGTGTTACTGAGTCCTCGTGTTACTGAGTCCTTGTGTTACTGAGTCCTTGTCTTACTGAGTCCTTGTGTTACTGAGTCCTTGTGTTACTGAGTCCTTGTGTTACTGAGTCCTTGTGTTACTGAGTCCTTGTGTTAATGAGTCCTTGTGTTACTGTGTCCTTGTGTTACTGAGTCAATTAATTACTGAGTCAATGTGTTACTGAGTCAATGTGTGACTGAGTCCTTGTGTTTCTGAGTCCTTGTGTTACTGACTCCTTGTGTTACTGAATCCTTGTTTTACAGGGTCCCTGTGTTACTGAGTCCTTGTGTTACTGACTCCATTTGTTACTGAGTCCATTTGTTACCGAGTCCTTGTGTTACTGAGTTCTTGTGTTACTGAGTGCTTGTGTTACTGAGTCCTTGTGTTACTGAGTCCTTGTTTTACTGAGTCCTTGTGTTACTGAGTCCTTGTGTTACCGAGTCCTTGTGTTACTGAGTCCTTGTGTTACTGAGTCCTTGTGTTACTGAGTCCTTGTGTTACTGAGTCAATTTTTTACTGAGTCCTTGTGTTACTGAGTCCTTGTGTTACTGAGTCCTTGTGTTACTGAGTCCTTGTGTTACTGAGTCCTTGTGTTACTGAGTCAATCTGTTACTGAGTCCTTGTGTTGCAGAGTCCTTGTGTTACAGAGTCCGTGTGTTACTGAGTCCTTGTGTTACTGATTCCTTGTGTTACTGAGTGCTCGTGTTACTGAGTCCTTGTGTTACTGAATCCTTGTGTTACTGCGTCCTTGTGTTACTGAGTCCTTGTGTTACTGAGTCCTTGTGTTACTGAGTCCTTGTGTTACTGAGTCCTTGTGTTACTGAGTCAATTTGTTACTGAGTCAATGTGTTACTGAGTCAATGTGTGACTGAGTCCTTGTGTTTCTGAGTCCTTCTGTTACTGAGTCCTTGTGTTACTGAATCCTTGTTTTACAGGGTCCCTGTGTGATTGAGTCCTTGTGTTACTGAGTCCATTTGTTACTGAGTCCATTTGTTACTGAGTCCTTGTGTTACTGAGTCCTTGTGTTACTGAGTACTTGTGTTACTGACTCCTTGTGTTACTGAGTCCTTGTGTCACTGAGTCAATTTGTTACTGAGTCCTTGTGTTACTGAGTCCTTGTGTTACTGAGTCCTTGTGTTACTGAGTCCTTGTGTTACTGAGTCCTTGTGTTACTGAGTCCTTGTGTTACTGAGTCAATTTGTTACTGAGTCAATGTGTTACTGAGTCAATGTGTGACTGAGTCCTTGTGTTTCTGAGTCCTTCTGTTACTGAGTCCTTGTGTTACTGAATCCTTGTTTTACAGGGTCCCTGTGTGACTGAGTCCTTGTGTTACTGAGTCCATTTGTTACTGAGTCCATTTGTTACTGAGTCCTTGTGTTACTGAGTCCTTGTGTTGCTGAGTACTTGTGTTACTGACTCCTTGTGTTACTGAGTCCTAGTGTCACTTGAGTCAATTTGTTACTGAGTCCTTGTGTTACTGAGTCCTTGTGTTCCTGAGTCCTTGTGTTACTGAGTCCTTGTGTTACTGACTCCTTGTGTTACTGAGTCCTTGTGTTACTGAGTCAATTTGTTACTGAGTCCTTGTGTTACTGAGTCCTTGTGTTACTGAGTCCTTGTGTTACTGAGTCCTTGTGTTACTGAGTCCTTGTGTTACTGAGTCCTTGTGTTACTGAGTCAATCTGTTACTGAGTCCTTGTGTCACTGAGTCCTTGTGTTACAGAGTCCGTGTGTTACTGAGTCCTTGTGTTACTGAGTCCTTCTGTTACTGAGTCCTTGTGTTAGAATCCTTCTGTTACTGAGTCCTTGTGTTACTGAGTCCTTGTGTTCCTGAGTCCTTGTGTTACTGAGTCCTTGTGTTACTGATTCCTTGTGTTACTGATTCCTTGTGTTACTGATTCCTTGTGCTACTGTGTCCTTGTGTTACTGAGTCAATGTGTTACTGAGACCTTGTGTTACTGAGTCCTTGTGTTACTGAGTCCTTGTGTTACTGAGTCCTTGTGTTACTGAGTCAACCTGTTACTGAGTCCTTGTGTTACAGAGTCCTTGTGTTCCAGAGTCCGTGTGTTACTGAGTCCTTGTGTTACTGACTCCTTGTGTTACTGAGTCCTTGTGTTACTGAGTCAATTTGTTACTGAGTCCTTGTGTTACTGAGTCCTTGTGTTACTGAGTCCTTGTGTTACTGAGTCCTTGTGTTACTGAGTCCTTGTGTTACTGAGTCCTTGTGTTACTGAGTCAATCTGTTACTGAGTCCTTGTGTCACTGAGTCCATGTGTTACAGAGTCCGTGTGTTACTGAGTCCTTGTGTTACTGAGTCAATGTGTGACTGAGTCCTTGTGTTACTGAGTCCTTGTTTTACTGAATCCTTGTGTTACTGAGTCCTTGTGTAACTGAGTCCTTGTGTTACTGAGTCCTTGTGCTACTGAGTCCTTGTGTTACTGAGTCCTTGTGTTACTGAGTCAATGTGTTACTGGGTCAATGTGTTACTGAGTCCTTGTGATACAGAGTCCGTGTGTTACTGAGTCCTTGTGTTACTGAGTCCTTGTGTTACTGAGTCCTTCTGTTACTGAGTCCTTGTGTTAGAATCCTTCTGTTACTGAGTCCTTGTGTTACTGAGTCCTTGTGTTCCGAAGTCCTTGTGTTACTGAGTCCTTGTGTTACTGATTCCTTGTGTTACTGATTCCTTGTGTTACTGATTCCTTGTGCTACTGTGTCCTTGTGTTACTGAGTCAATGTGTTACTGAGACCTTGTGTTACTGAGTCCTTGTGTTACTGAGTCCTTGTGTTACTGAGTCCTTGTGTTACTGAGTCAACCTGTTACTGAGTCCTTGTGTTACAGAGTCCTTGTGTTCCAGAGTCCGTGTGTTACTGAGTCCTTGTGTTACTGATTCCTTGTGTTACTGAGTCCTCGTGTTACTGAGTCCTTGTGTTACTGAGTCCTTGTCTTACTGAGTCCTTGTGTTACTGAGTCCTTGTGTTACTGAGTCCTTGTGTTACTGAGTCCTTGTGTTACTGAGTCCTTGTGTTACTGTGTCCTTGTGTTACTGAGTAAATTTGTTACTGATTCAATGTTTTAGTGAGTCAATGTGTGACTGAGTCCTTGTGTTTCTGAGTCCTTGTGTTACTGAGTCCTTGTGTTACTGAATCCTTGTTTTACAGGGTCCCTGTGTTACTGAGTCCTTGTGTTACTGAGTCCATTTGTTACTGAGTCCATTTATTACTGAGTCCTTGTGTTACTGAGTTCTTGTGTTACTGAGTGCTTGTGTTACTGAGTCCTTGTGTTACTGAGTCAATTTGTTACTGAGTCCTTGTGTTACTTAATCCTTGTGTTACTGAGTCCTTGTGTTACTGAGTCCTTGTGTTACTGAGTCCTTGTATTACTGATTCCTTGTGTTACTGAGTCCTTGTGTTACCGAGTCCTTGTGTTACTGAGTCCTTGTGTTACTGAGTCCTTGTGTTACTGAGTCCTCATGTTACTGAGTCCTTGTGTTACTGAGTCAATGTGTTACTGAGTCAATGTGTTACAGAGTCAATTTGTTACTGAGTCCTTGTGTTACTGAGTCAATGTGTTCCTGAGTCAATGTGTGACTGAGTCCTTGTGTTACTGAGTCCTTTTGTTACTGAGGCCTGGTATTACTGAGTCCTTGTGTTACTGAGTCCTTGTGTTACTGAGTCCTTGTGTTACTGAGTCCATTTGTTACTGAGTCCATTTGTTACTGAGTCCTTGTGTTACTGAGTCCTTGTGTTACTGAGTACTTGTGTTACTGAGTGCTCGTGTTACTGAATCCTTGTGTTACTGCGTCCTTGTGTTACTGAGTCAATCTGTTACTGAGTTCTTGTGTTGCAGAGTCCTTGTGTTACTGATTCTTTGTGTTACTGAGTGCTCGTGTTACTGAGTCCTTGTGTTACTGAATCCTTGTGTTACTGCGTCCTTGTGTTACTGAGTCCTTGTGTTACTGAGTCCTTGTGTTACTGAGTCCTTGTGTTACTGAGTCAATTTGTTACTGAGTCAATGTGTTACTGAGTCAATGTGTGACTGAGTCCTTGTGTTTCTGAGTCCTTCTGTTACTGAGTCCTTGTGTTACTGAATCCTTGTTTTACAGGGTCCCTGTGTGATTGAGTCCTTGTGTTACTGAGTCCATTTGTTACTGAGTCCATTTGTTACTGAGTCCTTGTGTTACTGAGTCCTTGTGTTACTGAGTACTTGTGTTACTGACTCCTTGTGTTACTGAGTCCTTGTGTCACTGAGTCAATTTGTTACTGAGTCCTTGTGTTACTGAGTCCTTGTGTTCCTGAGTCCTTGTGTTACTGAGTCCTTCTGTTACTGACTCCTTGTGTTACTGAGTCCTTGTGTTACTGAGTCAATTTGTTACTGAGTCCTTGTGTTACTGAGTCCTTGTGTTACTGAGTCCTTGTGTTACTGAGTCCTTGTGTTACTGAGTCCTTGTGTTACTGAGTCCTTGTGTTACTGAGTCAATCTGTTACTGAGTCCTTGTGTCACTGAGTCCTTGTGTTACAGAGTCCGTGTGTTACTGAGTCCTTGTGTTACTGAGTTAATGTGTGACTGAGTCCTTGTGTTACTGAGTCCTTGTTTTACTGAATCCTTGTGTTACTGAGTCCTTGTGTAACTGAGTCCTTGTGTTACTGAGTCCTTGTGTTACTGAGTCCTTGTGTTACTGAGTCCTTGTGTTACTGAGTCAATGTGTTACTGGGTCAATGTGTTACTGAGTCCTTGTGTTACAGAGTCCGTGTGTTACTGAGTCCTTTTGTTACTGAGTCCCTGTGTTACTGAGTCCTTCTGTTACTGAGTCCTTGTGTTACTGAGTCCTTGTGTTACTGAGTCCTTGTGTTCCTGAGTCCTTGTGTTACTGAGTCCTTGTGTTACTGACTCCTTGTGTTACTGAGTCCTTGTGTTACTGAGTCAATTTGTTACTGAGTCCGTGTGTTACTGAGTCCTTGTGTTACTGAGTCCTTGTGTTACTGAGTCCTTGTGTTACTGAGTCCTTGTGTTACTGAGTCCTTGTGTTACTGAGTCAACCTGTTACTGAGTCCTTGTGTTACAGAGTCCTTGTGTTCCAGAGTCCGTGTGTTACTGAGTCCTTGTGTTACTGATTCCATGTGTTACTGAGTCCTCGTGTTACTGAGTCCTTGTCTTACTGAGTCCTTGTCTTACTGAGTCCTTGTGTTACTGAGTCCTTGTGTTACTGAGTCCTTGTGTTACTGAGTCCTTGTGTTACTGAGTCATTGTGTTACTGATTCAATTTGTTACTGAGTCAATGTGTTACTGAGTCAATGTGTGACTGAGTCCTTGTGTTTCTGAGTCCTTCTATTACTGAGTCCTTGTGTTACTGAATCCTTGTTTTACAGGGTCCCTGTGTGACTGCGTCCTTGTGTTCCTGAGTCCATTTGTTACTGAGTCCATTTGTTCCTGAGTCCATTTGTTACTGAGTCCTTGTGTTACTGAGTCCTTGTGTTACTGAGTACTTGTGTTACTGACTCCTTGTGTTACTGAGTCCTTGTGTCACTGAGTCAATTTGTTACTGAGTCCTTGTGTTACTGAATCCTTGTGTTACTGAGTCCTTGTGTTACTGACTCCTTGTGTTACTGAGTCCTTGTGTTACTGAGTCAATTTGTTACTGAGTCCTTGTGTTACTGAGTCCTTGTGTTACTGAGTCCTTGTGTTACTGAGTCCTTGTGTTACTGAGTCCTTGTGTTACTGAGTCCTTGTGTTACTGAGTCAATCTGTTACTGAGTCCTTGTGTCACTGAGTCCTTGTGTTACAGTGTCCGTGTGTTACTGAGTCCTTGTGTTACTGAGTCAATGTGTGACTGAGTCCTTGTGTTACTGAGTCCTTGTTTTACTGAATCCTTGTGTTACTGAGTCCTTGTGTAACTGAGTCCTTGTGTTACTGAGTCCTTGTGTTACTGAGTCCTTGTGTTACTGAGTCCTTGTGTTACTGAGTCAATGTGTTACTGGGTCAATGTGTTACTGAGTCCTTGTGTTACAGAGTCCGTGTGTTACTGAGTCCTTGTGTTACTGAGTCCTTCTGTTACTGAGTCCTTGTGTTAGAATCCTTCTGTTACTGAGTCCTTGTGTTACTGAGTCCTTGTGTTCCTGAGTCCTTGTGTTACTGAGTCCTTGTGTTACTGATTCCTTGTGTTACTGATTCCTTGTGTTACTGATTCCTTGTGCTACTGTGTCCTTGTGTTACTGAGTCAATGTGTTACTGAGACCTTGTGTTACTGAGTCCTTGTGTTACTGAGTCCTTGTGTTACTGAGTCCTTGTGTTACTGAGTCAACCTGTTACTGAGTCCTTGTGTTACAGAGTCCTTGTGTTCCAGAGTCCGTGTGTTACTGAGTCCTTGTGTTACTGATTCCTTGTGTTACTGAGTCCTCGTGTTACTGAGTCCTTGTGTTACTGAGTCCTTGTCTTACTGAGTCCTTGTGTTACTGAGTCCTTGTGTTACTGAGTCCTTGTGTTACTGAGTCCTTGTGTTACTGAGTCCTTGTGTTACTGTGTCCTTGTGTTACTGAGTCAATTTGTTACTGAGTCAATGTGTTACTGAGTCAATGTGTGACTGAGTCCTTGTGTTTCTGAGTCCTTGTGTTACTGAGTCCTTGTGTTACTGAATCCTTGTTTTACAGGGTCCCTGTGTTACTGAGTCCTTGTGTTACTGAGTCCATTTGTTACTGAGTCCTTGTTTTACTGAGTCCTTGTGTTACTGAGTCCTTGTGTTACCGAGTCCTTGTGTTACTGAGTCCTTGTGTTACTGAGTCCTTGTGTTACTGAGTCCTTGTGTTACTGAGTCAGTGTTACTGAGTCCTTGTGTTACTGAGTCCTTGTGTTACTGAGTCCTTGTGTTACTGATTCCTTGTGTTACTGAGTCCTCGTGTTACTGAGTCCTCGTGTTACTGAGTCCTCGTGTTACTGAGTCCTTGTGTTACTGAGTCCTTGTGTTACTGAGTCCTTGTGTTCCTGAGTCCTTGTGTTACTGAGTCCTTGTGTTACTGACTCCTTGTGTTACTGAGTCCTTGTGTTACTGAGTCAATTTGTTACTGAGTCCTTGTGTTACTGAGTCCTTGTGTTACTGAGTCCTTGTGTTACTGAGTCCTTGTGTTACTGAGTCCTTGTGTTACTGAGTCCTTGTGTTACTGAGTCCTTGTGTTACTGAGTCCTTGTGTTACTGAGTCAACCTGTTACTGAGTCCTTGTGTTACAGAGTCCTTGTGTTCCAGAGTCCGTGTGTTACTGAGTCCTTGTGTTACTGATTCCATGTGTTACTGAGTCCTCGTGTTACTGAGTCCTTGTGTTACTGAGTCCTTGTCTTACTGAGTCCTTGTGTTACTGAGTCCTTGTGTTACTGAGTCCTTGTGTTACTGAGTCCTTGTGTAACTGAGTCCTTGTGTTACTGAGTCCTTGTGTTACTGATTCAATTTGTTACTGAGTCAATGTGTTACTGAGTCAATGTGTGACTGAGTCCTTGTGTTTCTGAGTCCTTCTGTTACTGAGTCCTTGTGTTACTGAATCCTTGTTTTACAGGGTCCCTGTGTGACTGAGTCCTTGTGTTACTGAGTCCATTTGTTACTGAGTCCATTTGTTACTGAGTCCTTGTGTTACTGAGTCCTTGTGTTACTGAATACTTGTGTTACTGACTCCTTGTGTTACTGAGTCCTTGTGTCACTGAGTCAATTTGTTACTGAGTCCTTGTGTTACTGAGTCCTTGTGTTCCTGAGTCCTTGTGTTACTGAGTCCTTGTGTTACTGACTCCTTGTGTTACTGAGTCCTTGTGTTACTGAGTCAATTTGTTACTGAGTCCTTGTGTTACTGAGTCCTTGTGTTACTGAGTCCTTGTGTTACTGAGTCCTTGTGTTACTGAGTCCTTGTGTTACTGAGTCCTTGTGTTACTGAGTCAATCTATTACTGAGTCCTTGTGTCACTGAGTCCTTGTGTTACAGAGTCCGTGTGTTACTGAGTCCTTGTGTTACTGAGTCAATGTGTGACTGAGTCCTTGTGTTACTGAGTCCTTGTTTTACTGAATCCTTGTGTTACTGAGTCCTTGTGTAACTGAGTCCTTGTGTTACTGTGTCCTTGTGTTACTGAGTCCTTGTGTTACTGAGTCCTTGTGTTACTGAGTCAATGTGTTACTGGGTCAATGTGTTACTGAGTCCTTGTGTTACAGAGTCCGTGTGTTACTGAGTCCTTGTGTTACTGAGTCCTTGTGTTACTGAGTCCTTCTGTTACTGAGTCCTTGTGTTAGAATCCTTCTGTTACTGAGTCCTTGTGTTACTGAGTCCTTGTGTTCCTGAGTCCTTGTGTTACTGAGTCCTTGTGTTACTGATTCCTTGTGTTACTGATTCCTTGTGTTACTGATTCCTTGTGCTACTGTGTCCTTGTGTTACTGAGTCAATGTGTTACTGAGACCTTGTGTTACTGAGTCCTTGTGTTACTGAGTCCTTGTGTTACTGAGTCCTTGTGTTACTGAGTCAACCTGTTACTGAGTCCTTGCGTTACAGAGTCCTTGTGTTCCAGAGTCCGTGTGTTACTGAGTCCTTGTGTTACTGATTCCTTGTGTTACTGAGTCCTCTTGTTACTGAGTCCTTGTGTTACTGAGTCCTTGTCTTACTGAGTCCTTGTGTTACTGAGTCCTTGTGTTACTGAGTCCTTGTGTTACTGAGTCCTTGTGTTAATGAGTCCTTGTGTTACTGTGTCCTTGTGTTACTGAGTCAATTAATTACTGAGTCAATGTGTTACTGAGTCAATGTGTGACTGAGTCCTTGTGTTTCTGAGTCCTTGTGTTACTGAGTCCTTGTGTTACTGAATCCTTGTTTTACAGGGTCCCTGTGTTACTGAGTCCTTGTGTTACTGAGTCCATTTGTTACTGAGTCCATTTGTTACTGAGTCCTTGTGTTACTGAGTTCTTGTGTTACTGAGTGCTTGTGTTACTGAGTCCTTGTGTTACTGAGTCCTTGTTTTACTGAGTCCTTGTGTTACTGAGTCCTCGTGATACCGAGTCCTTGTGTTACTGAGTCCTTGTATTACTGAGTCCTTGTGTTACTGAGTCCTTGTGTTACTGAGTCAGTGTTACTGAGTCCTTGTGTTACTGAGTCCTTGTGTTACTGAGTCCTTGTGTTACTGATTCCTTGTGTTACTGAGTCCTCGTGTTACTGAGTCCTCGTGTTACTGAGTCCTCGTGTTACTGAGTCCTTGTGTTACTGAGTCCTTGTGTTACTGAGTCCTTGTGTTACTGAGTCCTTGTGTTACTGAGTCCTTGTGTTAGTGAGTCCTTGTGTTACAGAGTCAGTGTTACTGTGTCCTTGTGTTACTGAGTCCTTGTGTTACTGAGTCCTTGTGTTACTGATTCCTTGTGTTACTGAGTCCTCGTGTTACTGAGTCCTCGTGTTACTGAGTCCTTGTGTTACTGAGTCCTTGTGTACTGAGTCCTTGTGTTACTGAGTCCTTGTGTTACTGAGTCCTTGTGTTACTGAGTCCTTGTGTTAGTGAATCCTTGTGTAACTGAATCAATGTGTTACTGAGTCAATGTGTTACTGAGTCAATTTGTTACTGAGTCCTTGTGTTACTGAGTCCTTTTTTAATGAGGCCTGGCGTTACTGATTCCTTGTGTTACTGAGGCCTTGTGTTACTGAATCCTTGTTTTACAGGGTCCCTGTGTTACTGAGTCCTTGTGTTACTGAGTCCATTTGTTACTGAGTCCATTTGTTACTGAGTCCTTGTGTTACTGAGTCCTTGTATTCCTGAGTACTTGTGTTACTGACTCCTTGTGTTAATGAGTCCTTGTGTTACTGAGTCAATTTGTGACTGAGTCCTTGTGTTACTGAGTCCTTGTGTTACTGAGTCCTTGTGTTACTGAGTCCTTGTGTTACTGAGTCCTTGTGTTACTGAGTCCTTGTGTTACAGAGTCCTTGTGTTACAGAGTCCGTGTGTTACTGAGTCCTTCTGTTACTGAGTCCTTGTGTTAGAATCCTTGTGTTACTGAGTCCTTGTGTTACTGAGTCCTTGTGTTACTGAGTCCTTGTGTTACTGAGTCCTTGTGTTACTGAGTCCTTGTGTTACTGATTCCTTGTGTTACTGATTCCTTGTGTTACTGAGTCCTTGTGTTACTGAGTCCTTGTGTTACTGAGTCCTTGTGTTACTGAGTCCTTGTGTTACTCAGTCCTTGTGTTAATGAGTACTTGTGTTACTGACTCCTTGTGTTACTGAGTCCTTTTGTTACTGAGTCAATTTGTTACTGAGTCCTTGTGTTACTGAGTCCTTGTGTTACTGAGTCCTTGTGTTACTGACTCCTTGTGTTACTGAGTCCTTGTGTTACTGAGTCAATTTGTTTCTGAGTCCTTGTGTTACTGAGTCCTTGTGTTACTGAGTCCTTGTGTTACTGAGTCCTTGTGTTACTGAGTCCTTGTGTTACTGAGTCCTTGTGTTACTGAGTCATTGTGTTACTGAGTAAATCTGTTACTGAGTCCTTGTGTTACTGAGTCCTTGTGTTACAGAGTCCGTGTGTTACTGAGTCCTTGTGTTACAGAGTCCTTGTGTTACTGAGTCCTTGTGTTACTGATTCCTTGTGTTATTGATTTCTTGTGTTACTGTGTCCTTGTGTTACTGAGTCAATGTGTTACTGAGACCTTGTGTTACTGAGTCCTTGTGTTACTGAGTCCTTGTGTTACTGAGTCCTTGTGTTACTGAGTCCTTGTGTTAATGAGTCAATGTGTTACTGAGTCCTTGTGTTACTGAGTCAATTTGTTACTGAGTCCTTGTGTTACTGAGTCCTTGTGTTACTGATTCCTTGTGTTACTGTGTCCTTGTGTTACTGAGTCCTTGTGTTCCTGAGTCCTTGTGTTACTGAGTCCTTGTGTGACTGAGCCCTTATGTTACTGAGTCCTTATGTTACTGAGTCCTTATGTTACTGATTCCATTTGTTACTGAGTCCTTGTGTTACTGAGTCCTTGTGTTACAATGTCCTTGTGTTACTGAGTCCTTGTGTTACTGAGTCCTTGTGTTACTGAGTCCTTGTGTTACTGAGTCAATGTGTTACTGAGACCTTATGTTACTGAGTCCTTATGTTACTGATGCCATGTGTTACTGAGTCCTTGTGTTACTGAGTCCTTGTGTTCCTGAATCAATGTGTTACTGAGTCAATGTGTTACTGAGTCAATGTGTGACTGAGTCCTTGTGTTACTGAGTCCTTGTTTTACTGAGTCAATGTGTTAGTGAGACCTTGTGTTACTGAGTCAGTGTTACTGAGTCAATGTGTTACTGAGTCATTGTGTGACTGAGTCCTTGTGTTACTGAGTCAATGTGTTGCTGAGTCAATGTGTTACTGAGTCCTTGTGTTACTGAGTCCTTGTGTTACTGAGTCCTTGTGTTACTGAGTCCTTGTGTTACTGAGTCCTTGTTTTGCTGAGTACTTGTGTTACTGAGTCAATGTGTTACTGAGTCCTTGTGTTACTGAGTCAATGTGTTACTGAGTCAATGTGTTACTGAGTCAATGTGTGACTGAGTCCTTGTTTTACTGAGTCCTTTTCTTCCTGAGTCCTTGTGTTACTGAGTCCTTGTGTTACTGTGTCCTTGTGTTACTGAGTCCTTGTGTTACTGAATCCTTGTTTTACAGGGTCCCTGTGTTACTGAGTCCTTGTGTTACTGAGTCCTTGTGTTACTGAGTCCTTGTGTTACTGAGTACTTGTGTTACTGACTCCTTGTGTTACTGAGTCCTTGTTTTACTGAGTAAATGTGTTACTGAGTCCTTGTTTTACTGAGTCCTTGTGTTACTGAGTCAATGTGTTACTGAGTCCTTGTGTTACTGAGTCCTTGTGTTACTGAGTCCTTGTGTTACTGAGTGCTTGAGTTACTGAGTCCTTGTGTTACTGAGTCCTTGTGTTACTGAGACCTTATGTTACTGAGTCCTTGTGTTACTGAGTCCTTGTGTTACTGAGTCCTTGAGTTACTGAGTCCTTGAGTTACTGAGTCCTTGTGTTACTGAGTCCTTGTATTACTGAGTCCTTGTGTTACTGAGTCCTTGTGTTACTGAGTCCTTGTGTTACTGAGTCCTTGTCTTACTGAGTCCTTGTGTTACTGACTGCTTGTGTTACTGACTGCTTGTGTTACTTACTGCTTGTGTTACTGATTCCTTGTATTACTGAGTCCTTGTGTTACTGAGTCCTTCTGTTACTGATTCAATGTGTTACTGAGTCCTTGTGTTACTGAGTCCTTGTGTTACTGAGTCCTTGTGTTCCTGCGTCCTTGTGTTACTGAGTCCCTGTGTTACTGAGTCCTTGTGTTACTGAGTCCTTGTGTTACTGAGTCAATGTGTTACTGAGTCCTTGTGTTACTGAGTCAATGTGTTACTGAGTCCATGTGTTCCTGAGTCAATGTGTTACTGAGTCCTTGTGTTACTGAGTCCTTGTTTTACTGTGTCCTTGTGTAACTGAGTCAATGTGTTACTGAGTCCTTGTGTTACTGAGTCCCTGTGTTACTGAGTCCTTGTGTTACTGAGTGCTTTTGTTACTGAGTCCTTGTGTTACTGAGTCCTTGTGTAACTGAGTCCTTGTGTTACTGAGTCCTTGTTTTACTGAGTCCTTGTTTTACTGAGTCCTTGTGTTACTGAATCCTTGTTTAACTGAGTCCTTGTGTTACTGAGTTCTTGTGTTACTGAGTCCTTTTGTTACTGAGTCCTTGTGTTACTGAGTCCTTGTGTTACTGAGTGCTTTTGTTACTGAGTCCTTGTGTTACAGAGTCCTTGTGTTACTGAGTCCTTGTGTTACTGAGTCCTTGTTTTACTGAGTCCTTGTTTTACTGAGTCCTTGTGTTACTGAATCCTTGTTTTACTGAGTCCTTGTGTTACTGAGTCCTTGTGTTACTGAGTCCTTGTGTTACTGAGTCCTTGTGTTACTGAGTCAATGTGTTACTGAGTCCTTGTGTTACTGAGTCCTTGTGTTACAGAGTCCATGTGTTACTGAATCCTTGTGTTACAGAGTCCTTTTGTTACTGAGTCCTTGTGTTACTGATTCCTTGTGTTACTGATTTCTTGTGTTACTGTGTCCTTGTGTTACTGAGTCAATGTGTTACTGAGACCTTGTGTTACTGAGTCCTTGTGTTACTGAGTCCTTGTGTTACTGAGTCCTTGTGTTACTGAGTCCTTGTGTTACTGAGTCCTTGTGTTACTGAGTCAATGTGTTACTGAGTCCTTGTGTTACTGAGTCAATTTGTTACTGAGTCCTTGTGTTACTGAGTCCTTGTGTTACTGAGTCCTTGTGTTACTGTGTCCTTGTGTTACTGAGTCCTTGTGTTACTGAGTCCTTGTGTTACTGAGTCCTTGTGTGACTGAGTCCTTATGTTACTGAGTCCTTATGTTACTGAGTCCTTATGTTACTGATTCCATTTGTTACTGAGTCCTTGTGTTACTGAGTCCTTGTGTTACTGAGTCCTTGTGTTACTGAGTCCTTGTGTTACTGAGTCCTTGTGTTACTGAGTCCTTGTGTTACTGAGTCCTTGTGTTACTGAGTCCTTGTGTTACTGAGTCAATGTGTTACTGAGACCTTATGTTACTGAGTCCTTATGTTACTGATGCCATGTGTTACTGAGTCCTTGTGTTACTGAGTCCTTGTCTTACTGAGTCCTTGTGTTACTGAATCAATGTGTTACTGAGTCAATGTCTTACTGAGTCAATGTGTGACTGAGTCCTTGTGTTACTGAGTCCTTGTTTTACTGAGTCAATGTGTTACTGAGACCTTGTGTTACTGAGTCAATGTGTTACTGAGTCAATGTGTTACTGAGTCAATGTGTGACTGAGTCCTTGTGTTACTGAGTCAATGTGTTGCTGAGTCAGTGTTACTGAGCGCTTGTGTTACTGAGTCCTTGTGTTACTGAGTCCTTGTGTTACTGAGTCCTTGTGTTACTGAGTCCTTGTGTTACTGAGTCCTTGTGTTGCTGAGTACTTGTGTTACTGAGTCAATGTGTTACTGAGTCCCTGTGTTACTGAGTCAATGTGTTACTGAGTCAATGTGTTACTGAGTCAATGTGTTACTGAATCCTTGTGTTACTGATTCAATGTGTTACTGAGTCAATGTGTGACTGAGTCCTTGTTTTACTGAGTCCTTTTCTTCCTGAGTCCTTGTGTTACTGAGTCCTTGTGTTACTGAGTCCTTGTGCTACTGAGTCCTTGTGTTACTGAGTCCTTGTGTAACAGAATCCTTGTTTTACAGGGTCCCTTCTGTTACTGAGTCCTTGTGTTACTTAGTCCTTGTGTTACTGAGTCCTTGTGTTACTGAGTACTTGTGTTACTGACTCCTTGTGTTACTGAGTCCTTGTGTTACTGAGTCAATGTGTTACTGAGTCCTTGTTTTACTGAGTCCTTGTGCTACTGAGTCAATGTGTTACTGAGTCCTTGTGTTACTGAGTCCTTGTGTTACTGAGTCCTTGTGTTACTGAGTCCTTGAGTTACTGAGTCCTTGTGTTACTGAGTCCTTGTGTTACTGAGTCAATGTGTTACTGAGTCCTTGTGTTACTGAGTCCTTGTGTTACTGAGTCCTTGTGTTACTGAGTGCTTGAGTTACTGAGTCCTTGTGTTACTGAGTCCTTGTGTTACTGAGACCTTATGTTACTGAGTCCTTGTGTTACTGAGTCCTTGTGTTACTGAGTCCTTGAGTTACTGAGTCCTTGAGTTACTGAGTCCTTGTGTTACTGAGTCCTTGTATTACTGAGTCCTTGTGTTACTGAGTCCTTGTGTTACTGAGTCCTTGTGTTACTGAGTCCTTGTCTTACTGAGTCCTTGTGTTACTGACTGCTTGTGTTACTGACTGCTTGTGTTACTTACTGCTTGTGTTACTGATTCCTTGTATTACTGAGTCCTTGTGTTACTGAGTCCTTCTGTTACTGATTCAATGTGTTACTGAGTCCTTGTGTTACTGAGTCCTTGTGTTACTGAGTCCTTGTGTTACTGCGTCCTTGTGTTACTGAGTCCCTGTGTTACTGAGTCCTTGTGTTACTGAGTCCTTGTGTTACTGAGTCAATGTGTTACTGAGTCCTTGTGTTACTGAGTCAATGTGTTACTGAGTCCATGTGTTCCTGAGTCAATGTGTTACTGAGTCCTTGTGTTACTGAGTCCTTGTTTTACTGTGTCCTTGTGTAACTGAGTCAATGTGTTACTGAGTCCTTGTGTTACTGAGTCCCTGTGTTACTGAGTCCTTGTGTTACTGAGTGCTTTTGTTACTGAGTCCTTGTGTTACTGAGTCCTTGTGTAACTGAGTCCTTGTGTTACTGAGTCCTTGTTTTACTGAGTCCTTGTTTTACTGAGTCCTTGTGTTACTGAATCCTTGTTTAACTGAGTCCTTGTGTTACTGAGTTCTTGTGTTAC
This sequence comes from Somniosus microcephalus, assembly GCF_052327205.1. Lineage (NCBI taxonomy): Eukaryota > Metazoa > Chordata > Chondrichthyes > Squaliformes > Somniosidae > Somniosus > Somniosus microcephalus. Next base: position 75,380,643 of record NC_140999.1, on the reverse strand, counting down.
TGAGTCCTTTTGTTACTGAGTCCTTGTGTTACTGAGTCCTTGTGTTACTGAGTGCTTTTGTTACTGAGTCCTTGTGTTACAGAGTCCTTGTGTTACTGAGTCCTTGTGTTACTGAGTCCTTGTTTTACTGAGTCCTTGTTTTACTGAGTCCTTGTGTTACTGAATCCTTGTTTTACTGAGTCCTTGTGTTACTGAGTCCTTGTGTTACTGAGTCCTTGTGTTACTGAGTCCTTGTGTTACTGAGTCAATGTGTTACTGAGTCCTTGTGTTACTGAGTCCTTGTGTTACAGAGTCCATGTGTTACTGAATCCTTGTGTTACAGAGTCCTTTTGTTACTGAGTCCTTGTGTTACTGATTCCTTGTGTTACTGATTTCTTGTGTTACTGTGTCCTTGTGTTACTGAGTCAATGTGTTACTGAGACCTTGTGTTACTGAGTCCTTGTGTTACTGAGTCCTTGTGTTACTGAGTCCTTGTGTTACTGAGTCCTTGTGTTACTGAGTCCTTGTGTTACTGAGTCAATGTGTTACTGAGTCCTTGTGTTACTGAGTCAATTTGTTACTGAGTCCTTGTGTTACTGAGTCCTTGTGTTACTGAGTCCTTGTGTTACTGTGTCCTTGTGTTACTGAGTCCTTGTGTTACTGAGTCCTTGTGTTACTGAGTCCTTGTGTGACTGAGTCCTTATGTTACTGAGTCCTTATGTTACTGAGTCCTTATGTTACTGATTCCATTTGTTACTGAGTCCTTGTGTTACTGAGTCCTTGTGTTACTGAGTCCTTGTGTTACTGAGTCCTTGTGTTACTGAGTCCTTGTGTTACTGAGTCCTTGTGTTACTGAGTCCTTGTGTTACTGAGTCCTTGTGTTACTGAGTCAATGTGTTACTGAGACCTTATGTTACTGAGTCCTTATGTTACTGATGCCATGTGTTACTGAGTCCTTGTGTTACTGAGTCCTTGTCTTACTGAGTCCTTGTGTTACTGAATCAATGTGTTACTGAGTCAATGTCTTACTGAGTCAATGTGTGACTGAGTCCTTGTGTTACTGAGTCCTTGTTTTACTGAGTCAATGTGTTACTGAGACCTTGTGTTACTGAGTCAATGTGTTACTGAGTCAATGTGTTACTGAGTCAATGTGTGACTGAGTCCTTGTGTTACTGAGTCAATGTGTTGCTGAGTCAGTGTTACTGAGCGCTTGTGTTACTGAGTCCTTGTGTTACTGAGTCCTTGTGTTACTGAGTCATTGTGTTACTGAGTCCTTGTGTTACTGAGTCCTTGTGTTGCTGAGTACTTGTGTTACTGAGTCAATGTGTTACTGAGTCCCTGTGTTACTGAGTCAATGTGTTACTGAGTCAATGTGTTACTGAGTCAATGTGTTACTGAATCCTTGTGTTACTGATTCAATGTGTTACTGAGTCAATGTGTGACTGAGTCCTTGTTTTACTGAGTCCTTTTCTTCCTGAGTCCTTGTTACTGAGTCCTTGTGTTACTGAGTCCTTGTGCTACTGAGTCCTTGTGTTACTGAGTCCTTGTGTTACAGAATCCTTGTTTTACAGGGTCCCTTCTGTTACTGAGTCCTTGTGTTACTTAGTCCTTGTGTTACTGAGTCCTTGTGTTACTGAGTACTTGTGTTACTGACTCCTTGTGTTACTGAGTCCTTGTGTTACTGAGTCAATGTTACTGACTCAATGTGTTACTGAGTCATTGTGTGACTGAGTCCTTATGTTACTGAGTCAATGTGTTGCTGAGTCAATGTGTTACTGAGTCCTTGTGTTACTGAGTCCTTGTGTTACTGAGTCCTTGTGTTACTGAGTCCTTGTGTTACTGAGTCCTTGTGTTACTGAGTCCTTGTTTTGCTGAGTACTTGTGTTACTGAGTCAATGTGTTACTGAGTCCTTGTGTTACTGAGTCAATGTGTTACTGAGTCAATGTGTTACTGAGTCCTTGTGTTACTGATTCAATGTGTTACTGAGTCAATGTGTGACTGAGTCCTTGTTTTACTGAGTCCTTTTCTTCCTGAGTCCTTGTGTTACTGAGTCCTTGTGTTACTGTGTCCTTGTGTTACTGAATCCTTGTTTTACAGGGTCCCTGTGTTACTGAGTCCTTGTGTTACTGAGTCCTTGTGTTACTGAGTCCTTGTGTTACTGAGTACTTGTGTTACTGACTCCTTGTGTTACTGAGTCCTTGTTTTACTGAGTAAATGTGTTACTGAGTCCTTGTTTTACTGAGTCCTTGTGTTACTGAGTCAATGTGTTACTGAGTCCTTGTGTTACTGAGTCCTTGTGTTACTGAGTCCTTGTGTTACTGAGTGCTTGAGTTACTGAGTCCTTGTGTTACTGAGTCCTTGTGTTACTGAGACCTTATGTTACTGAGTCCTTGTGTTACTGAGTCCTTGTGTTACTGAGTCCTTGAGTTACTGAGTCCTTGAGTTACTGAGTCCTTGTGTTACTGAGTCCTTGTATTACTGAGTCCTTGTGTTACTGAGTCCTTGTGTTACTGAGTCCTTGTCTTACTGAGTCCTTGTCTTACTGAGTCCTTGTGTTACTGACTGCTTGTGTTACTGACTGCTTGTGTTACTTACTGCTTGTGTTACTGATTCCTTGTATTACAGAGTCCTTGTGTTACTGAGTCCTTCTGTTACTGATTCAATGTGTTACTGAGTCCTTGTGTTACTGAGTCCTTGTGTTACTGAGTCCTTGTGTTACTGCGTCCTTGTGTTACTGAGTCCCTGTGTTACTAAGTCCTTGTGTTACTGAGTCCTTGTGTTACTGAGTCAATGTGTTACTGAGTCCTTGTGTTACTGAGTCAATGTGTTACTGAGTCCATGTGTTCCTGAGTCAGTGTTACTGAGTCCTTGTGTTACTGAGTCCTTGTTTTACTGTGTCCTTGTGTAACTGAGTCAATGTGTTACTGAGTCCTTGTGTTACTGAGTCCCTGTGTTACTGAGTCCTTGTGTTACTGAGTGCTTTTGTTACTGAGTCCTTGTGTTACTGAGTCCTTGTGTTACTGAGTCCTTGTGTTACTGAGTCCTTGTTTTACTGAGTCCTTGTTTTACTGAGTCCTTGTGTTACTGAATCCTTGTTTTACTGAGTCCTTGTGTTACTGAGTCCTTGTGTTACTGAGTCCTTTTGTTACTGAGTCCTTGTGTTACTGAGTCCTTGTGTTACTGAGTGCTTTTGTTACTGAGTCCTTGTGTTACAGAGTCCTTGTGTTACTGAGTCCTTGTGTTACTGAGTCCTTGTTTTACTGAGTCCTTGTTTTACTGAGTCCTTGTGTTACTGAATCCTTGTTTTACTGAGTCCTTGTGTTACTGAGTCCTTGTGTTACTGAGTCCTTGTGTTACTGAGTCCTTGTGTTACTGAGTCAATGTGTTACTGAGTCCTTGTGTTACTGAGTCCTTGTGTTACAGTGTCCATGTGTTACTGAATCCTTGTGTTACAGAGTCCTTTTGTTACTGAGTCCTTGTGTTACTGATTCCTTGTGTTACTGATTTCTTGTGTTACTGTGTCCTTGTGTTACTGAGTCAATGTGTTACTGAGACCTTGTGTTACTGAGTCCTTGTGTTACTGAGTCCTTGTGTTACTGAGTCCTTGTGTTACTGAGTCCTTGTGTTACTGAGTCCTTGTGTTACTGAGTCAATGTGTTACTGAGTCCTTGTGTTACTGAGTCAATTTGTTACTGAGTCCTTGTGTTACTGAGTCCTTGTGTTACTGAGTCCTTGTGTTACTGTGTCCTTGTGTTACTGAGTCCTTGTGTTACTGAGTCCTTGTGTTACTGAGTCCTTGTGTGACTGAGTCCTTATGTTACTGAGTCCTTATGTTACTGAGTCCTTATGTTACTGATTCCATTTGTTACTGAGTCCTTGTGTTACTGAGTCCTTGTGTTACTGAGTCCTTGTGTTACTGAGTCCTTGTGTTACTGAGTCCTTGTGTTACTGAGTCCTTGTGTTACTGAGTCCTTGTGTTACTGAGTCCTTGTGTTACTGAGTCAATGTGTTACTGAGACCTTATGTTACTGAGTCCTTATGTTACTGATGCCATGTGTTACTGAGTCCTTGTGTTACTGAGTCCTTGTCTTACTGAGTCCTTGTATTACTGAATCAATGTGTTACTGAGTCAATGTCTTACTGAGTCAATGTGTGACTGAGTCCTTGTGTTACTGAGTCCTTGTTTTACTGAGTCAATGTGTTACTGAGACCTTGTGTTACTGAGTCAATGTGTTACTGAGTCAATGTGTTACTGAGTCAATGTGTGACTGAGTCCTTGTGTTACTGAGTCAATGTGTTGCTGAGTCAGTGTTACTGAGCCCTTGTGTTACTGAGTCCTTGTGTTACTGAGTCCTTGTGTTACTGAGTCCTTGTGTTACTGAGTCCTTGTGTTGCTGAGTACTTGTGTTACTGAGTCAATGTGTTACTGAGTCCCTGTGTTACTGAGTCAATGTGTTACTGAGTCAATGTGTTACTGAGTCAATGTGTTACTGAATCCTTGTGTTACTGATTCAATGTGTTACTGAGTCAATGTGTGACTGAGTCCTTGTTTTACTGAGTCCTTTTCTTCCTGAGTCCTTGTGTTACTGAGTCCTTGTGTTACTGAGTCCTTGTGCTACTGAGTCCTTGTGTTACTGAGTCCTTGTGTTACAGAATCCTTGTTTTACAGGGTCCCTTCTGTTACTGAGTCCTTGTGTTACTTAGTCCTTGTGTTACTGAGTCCTTGTGTTACTGAGTACTTGTGTTACTGACTCCTTGTGTTACTGAGTCCTTGTGTTACTGAGTCAATGTGTTACTGAGTCCTTGTTTTACTGAGTCCTTGTGCTACTGAGTCAATGTGTTACTGAGTCCTTGTGTTACTGAGTCCTTGTGTTACTGAGTCCTTGTGTTACTGAGTCCTTGAGTTACTGAGTCCTTGTGTTACTGAGTCCTTGTGTTACTGAGACCTTATATTACTGAGTCCTTGTGTTACTGAGTCCTTGTGTTACTGAGTCCTTGTGTTACTGAGTCCTTGAGTTACTGAGTCCTTGTGTTACTGAGTCAATGTGTTACTGATTCAATTTGTTACTGAGTCAATGTGTTACTGAGTCAATGTGTGACTGAGTCCTTGTGTTTCTGAGTCCTTCTGTTACTGAGTCCTTGTGTTACTGAATCCTTGTTTTACAGGGTCCCTGTGTGACTGAGTCCTTGTGTTACTGAGTCCTTGTGTTACTGAGTCCTTGTGTTACTGAGTCCTTGTGTTACTGAGTCCTTGTGTTGCTGAGTACTTGTGTTACTGAGTCAATGTGTTACTGAGTCCCTGTGTTACTGAGTCAATGTGTTACTGAGTCAATGTGTTACTGAGTCAATGTGTTACTGAATCCTTGTGTTACAGATTCAATGTGTTACTGAGTCAATGTGTGACTGAGTCCTTGTTTTACTGAGTCCTTTTCTTCCTGAGTCCTTGTGTTACTGAGTCCTTGTGTTACTGAGTCCTTGTGCTACTGAGTCCTTGTGTTACTGAGTCCTTGTGTTACAGAATCCTTGTTTTACAGGGTCCCTTCTGTTACTGAGTCCTTGTGTTACTTAGTCCTTGTGTTACTGAGTCCTTGTGTTACTGAGTACTTGTGTTACTGACTCCTTGTGTTACTGAGTCCTTGTGTTACTGAGTCAATGTGTTACTGAGTCCTTGTTTTACTGAGTCCTTGTGTTACTGAGTCAATGTGTTACTGAGTCCTTGTGTTACTGAGTCCTTGTGTTACTGAGTCCTTGTGTTACTGAGTCCTTGAGTTACTGAGTCCTTGTGTTACTGAGTCCTTGTGTTACTGAGACCTTATGTTACTGAGTCCTTGTGTTACTGAGTCCTTGTGTTACTGAGTCCTTGTGTTACTGAGTCCTTGAGTTACTGAGTCCTTGTGTTACTGAGTCCTTGTGTTACTGAGTCCTTGTGTTACTGAGTCCTTGTCTTACTGAGTCCTTGTGTTACTGACTGCTTGTGTTACTGACTGCTTGTGTTACTTACTGCTTGTGCTACTGATTCCTTGTGTTACTGAGTCCTTGTGTTACTGAGTCCTTCTGTTACTGATTCAATGTGTTACTGAGTCCTTGTGTTACTGAGTCCTTGTGTTACTGAGTCCTTGCGTTACTGCGTCCTTGTGTTACTGAGTCCTTGTGTACTGAGTCCTTGTGTTACTGAGTCCTTGTGTTACTGAGTCCTTGTGTTACTGAGTCCTTGTGTTAGTGAGTCCTTGTGTTACTGAGTCAATGTGTTACTGAGTCAATGTGTTACTGAGTCAATTTGTTACTGAGTCCTTGTGTTACTGAGTCAATGTGTTACTGAGTCAATGTGTGACTGAGTCCTTGTGTTACTGAGTCCTTTTTTAATGAGGCCTGGCGTTACTGAGTCCTTGTGTTACTGAGGCCTTGTGTTACTGAATCCTTGTTTTACAGGGTCCCTGTGTTACTGAGTCCTTGTGTTACTAATTCCATTTGTTACTGAGTCCATTTGTTACTGAGTCCTTGTGTTACTGAGTCCTTGTCTTACTGAGTCCTTGTGTTACTGAGTCCTTGTGTTACTGAGTCCTTGTGTTACTGAGTCCTTGTGTAACTGAGTCCTTGTGTTACTGAGTCCTTGTGTTACTGATTCAATTTGTTACTGAGTCAATGTGTTACTGAGTCAATGTGTGACTGAGTCCTTGTGTTTCTGAGTCCTTCTGTTACTGAGTCCTTGTGTTACTGAATCCTTGTTTTACAGGGTCCCTGTGTGACTGAGTCCTTGTGTTACTGAGTCCATTTGTTACTGAGTCCATTTGTTACTGAGTCCTTGTGTTACTGAGTCCTTGTGTTACTGAGTACTTGTGTTCCTGACTCCTTGTGTTAATGAGTCCTTGTGTTACTGAGTCAATTGGTGACTGAGTCCTTGTGTTACTGAGTCCTTGTGTTACTGAGTCCTTGTTTTACTGAGTCCTTGTGTTACTGAGTCCTTGTGTTACAGAGTCCTTGTCTTACAGAGTCCGTGTGTTACTGAGACCTTCTGTTACTGAGTCCTTGTGTTAGAATCCTTGTGTTACTGAGTCCTTGTGTTACTGAGTCCATGTGTTACTGAGTCCTTGTCTTACTGAGTCCTTGTGTTACTGAGTCCTTGTGTTACTGAGTCCTTGTGTTACTGATTCCTTGTGTTACTGATTCCTTGTGTTACTGAGTCCTTGTGTTACTGAGTCCTTGTGTTACTGAGTCCTTGTGTTACTGAGTCCTTGTGTTACTGAGTCCTTGTGTTAATGAGTACTTGTGTTACTGACTCCTTGTGTTACTGAGTCCTTTTGTTACTGAGTCAATTTGTTACTGAGTCCTTGTGTTACTGAGTCCTTGTGTTACTGAGTCCTTGTGTTACTGAGTCCTTGTGTTACTGACTCCTTGTGTTACTGAGTCCTTGTGTTACTGAGTCAATTTGTTACTGAGTCCTTGTGTTACTGAGTCCTTGTGTTACTGAGTCCTTGGGTTACTGAGTCCTTGTGTTACTGAGTACTTGTGTTACTGACTCCTTGTGTTACTGAGTCCTTGTGTCACTGAGTCAATTTGTTACTGAGTCCTTGTGTTACTGAATCCTTGTGTTACTGAGTCCTTGTGTTACTGACTCCTTGTGTTACTGAGTCCTTGTGTTACTGAGTCAATTTGTTACTGAGTCCTTGTGTTACTGAGTCCTTGTGTTACTGAGTCCTTGTGTTAATGAGTCCTTGTGTTACTGAGTCCTTGTGTTACTGAGTCCTTGTGTTACTGAGTCAATCTGTTACTGAGTCCTTGTGTCACTGAGTCCTTGTGTTACAGAGTCCGTGTGTTACTGAGTCCTTGTGTTACTGAGTCAATGTGTGACTGAGTCCTTGTGTTACTGAGTCCTTGTTTTACTGAATCCTTGTGTTACTGAGTCCTTGTGTAACTGAGTCCTTGTGTTACTGAGTCCTTGTGTTACTGAGTCCTTGTGTTACTGAGTCCTTGTGTTACTGAGTCAATGTGTTACTGGGTCAATGTTTTACTGAGTCCTTGTGTTACAGAGTCCGTGTGTTACTGAGTCCTTGTGTTACTGAGTCCTTGTGTTACTGAGTCCTTCTGTTACTGAGTCCTTGTGTTAGAATCCTTCTGTTACTGAGTCCTTGTGATACTGAGTCCTTGTGTTCCTGAGTCCTTGTGTTACTGAGTCCTTGTGTTACTGATTCCTTGTGTTACTGATTCCTTGTGTTACTGATTCCTTGTGCTACTGTGTCCTTGTTTTACTGAGTCAATGTGTTACTGAGACCTTGTGTTACTGAGTCCTTGTGTTACTGAGTCCTTGTGTTACTGAGTCCTTGTGTTGCTGAGTCAACCTGTTACTGAGTCCTTGTGTTACAGAGTCCTTGTGTTCCAGAGTCCGTGTGTTACTGAGTCCTTGTGTTACTGATTCCTTGTGTTACTGAGTCCTCGTGTTACTGAGTCCTTGTGTTACTGAGTCCTTGTCTTACTGAGTCCTTGTGTTACTGAGTCCTTGTGTTACTGAGTCCTTGTGTTACTGAGTCCTTGTGTTACTGAGTCCTTGTGTTACTGTGTCCTTGTGTTACTGAGTCAATTTGTAACTGAGTCAATGTGTTACTGAGTCAATGTGTGACTGAGTCCTTGTGTTTCTGAGTCCTTGTGTTACTGAGTCCTTGTGTTACTGAATCCTTGTTTTACAGGGTCCCTGTGTTACTGAGTCCTTGTGTTACTGAGTCCATTTGTTACTGAGTCCATTTGTTATTGAGTCCTTGTGTTACTGAGTTCTTGTGTTACTGAGTGCTTGTGTTACTGAGTCCTTGTGTTACTGAGTCCTTGTTTTACTGAGTCCTTGTGTTACTGAGTCCTTGTGTTACCGAGTCCTTGTGTTACTGAGTCCTTGTGTTACTGAGTCCGTGTGTTACTGAGTCCTTGTGTTACTGAGTCAGTGTTACTGAGTCCTTGTGTTACTGAGTCCTTGTGTTACTGAGTCCTTGTGTTACTGATTCCTTGTGTTACTGAGTCCTCGTGTTACTGAGTCCTCGTGTTACTGAGTCCTCGTGTTACTGAGTCCTTGTGTTACTGAGTCCTTGTGTTACTGAGTCCTTGTGTTACTGAGTCCTTGTGTTACTGAGTCCTTGTGTTCCTGAGTCCTTGTGTTACTGAGTCCTTGTGTTACTGACTCCTTGTGTTACTGAGTCCTTGTGTTACTGAGTCAATTTGTTACTGAGTCCTTGTTTTACTGAGTCCTTTTCTTCCTGAGTCCTTGTGTTACTGAGTCCTTGTGTTACTGTGTCCTTGTGTTACTGAGTCCTTGTGTTACTGAATCCTTGTTTTACAGGGTCCCTGTGTTACTGAGTCCTTGTGTTACTGAGTCCTTGTGTTACTGAGTCCTTGTGTTACTGAGTACTTGTGTTACTGACTCCTTGTGTTACTGAGTCCTTGTTTTACTGAGTAAATGTGTTACTGAGTCCTTGTTTTACTGAGTCCTTGTGTTACTGAGTCAATGTGTTACTGAGTCCTTGTGTTACTGAGTCCTTGTGTTACTGAGTCCTTGTGTTACTGAGTGCTTGAGTTACTGAGTCCTTGTGTTACTGAGTTCTTGTGTTACTGAGACCTTATGTTACTGAGTCCTTGTGTTACTGAGTCCTTGTGTTACTGAGTCCTTGAGTTACTGAGCCTTGAGTTACTGAGTCCTTGTGTTACTGAGTCCTTGTATTACTGAGTCCTTGTGTTACTGAGTCCTTGTGTTACTGAGTCCTTGTCTTACTGAGTCCTTGTCTTACTGAGTCCTTGTGTTACTGACTGCTTGTGTTACTGACTGCTTGTGTTACTTACTGCTTGTGTTACTGATTCCTTGTATTACAGAGTCCTTGTGTTACTGAGTCCTTCTGTTACTGATTCAATGTGTTACTGAGTCCTTGTGTTACTGAGTCCTTGTGTTACTGAGTCCTTGTGTTACTGCGTCCTTGTGTTACTGAGTCCCTGTGTTACTAAGTCCTTGTGTTACTGAGTCCTTGTGTTACTGAGTCAATGTGTTACTGAGTCCTTGTGTTACTGAGTCAATGTGTTACTGAGTCCATGTGTTCCTGAGTCAATGTGTTACTGAGTCCTTGTGTTACTGAGTCCTTGTTTTACTGTGTCCTTGTGTAACTGAGACAATGTGTTACTGAGTCCTTGTGTTACTGAGTCCCTGTGTTACTGAGTCCTTGTGTTACTGAGTGCTTTTGTTACTGAGTCCTTGTGTTACTGAGTCCTTGTGTTACTGAGTCCTTGTGTTACTGAGTCCTTGTTTTACTGAGTCCTTGTTTTACTGAGTCCTTGTGTTACTGAATCCTTGTTTTACTGAGTCCTTGTGTTACTGAGTCCTTGTGTTACTGAGTCCTTTTGTTACTGAGTCCTTGTGTTACTGAGTCCTTGTGTTACTGAGTGCTTTTGTTACTGAGTCCTTGTGTTACAGAGTCCTTGTGTTACTGAGTCCTTGTGTTACTGAGTCCTTGTTTTACTGAGTCCTTGTTTTACTGAGTCCTTGTGTTACGGAATCCTTGTTTTACTGAGTCCTTGTGTTACTGAGTCCTTGTGTTACTGAGTCCTTGTGTTACTGAGTCCTTGTGTTACTGAGTCAATGTGTTACTGAGTCCTTGTTTTACTGAGTCCTTGTGTTACAGAGTCCATGTGTTACTGAATCCTTGTGTTACAGAGTCCTTTTGTTACTGAGTCCTTGTGTTACTGATTCCTTGTGTTACTGATTTCTTGTGTTACTGTGTCCTTGTGTTACTGAGTCAATGTGTTACTGAGACCTTGTGTTACTGAGTCCTTGTGTTACTGAGTCCTTGTGTTACTGAGTCCTTGTGTTACTGAGTCCTTGTGTTACTGAGTCCTTGTGTGACTGAGTAAATGTGTTACTGAGTCCTTGTGTTACTGAGTCAATTTGTTACTGAGTCCTTGTGTTACTGAGTCCTTGTGTTACTGAGTCCTTGTGTTACTGTGTCCTTGTGTTACTGAGTCCTTGTGTTACTGAGTCCTTGTGTTACTGAGTCCTTGTGTGACTGAGTCCTTATGTTACTGAGTCCTTATGTTACTGAGTCCTTATGTTACTGATTCCATTTGTTACTGAGTCCTTGTGTTACTGAGTCCTTGTGTTACTGAGTCCTTGTGTTACTGAGTCCTTGTGTTACTGAGTCCTTGTGTTACTGAGTCCTTGTGTTACTGAGTCCTTGTGTTACTGAGTCAATGTGTTACTGAGACCTTATGTTACTGAGTCCTTATGTTACTGATGCCATGTGTTACTGAGTCCTTGTGTTACTGAGTCCTTGTCTTACTGAGTCCTTGTGTTACTGAATCAATGTGTTACTGAATCAATGTCTTACTGAGTCAATGTGTGACTGAGTCCTTGTGTTACTGAGTCCTTGTTTTACTGAGTCAATGTGTTACTGAGACCTTGTGTTACTGAGTCAATGTGTTACTGAGTCAATGTGTTACTGAGTCAATGTGTGACTGAGTCCTTGTGTTACTGAGTCAATGTGTTGCTGAGTCAGTGTTACTGAGCCCTTGTGTTACTGAGTCCTTGTGTTACTGAGTCCTTGTGTTACTGAGTCCTTGTGTTACTGAGTCCTTGTGTTACTGAGTCCTTGTGTTGCTGAGTACTTGTGTTACTGAGTCAATGTGTTACTGAGTCCCTGTGTTACTGAGTCAATGTGTTACTGAGTCAATGTGTTACTGAGTCAATGTGTTACTGAATCCTTGTGTTACTGATTCAATGTGTTACTGAGTCAATGTGTGACTGAGTCCTTGTTTTACTGAGTCCTTTTCTTCCTGAGTCCTTGTGTTACTGAGTCCTTGTGTTACTGAGTCCTTGTGCTACTGAGTCCTTGTGTTACTGAGTCCTTGTGTTACAGAATCCTTGTTTTACAGGGTCCCTTCTGTTACTGAGTCCTTGTGTTACTTAGTCCTTGTGTTACTGAGTCCTTGTGTTACTGAGTACTTGTGTTACTGACTCCTTGTGTTACTGAGTCCTTGTGTTACTGAGTCAATGTGTTACTGAGTCCTTGTTTTACTGAGTCCTTGTGTTACTGAGTCAATGTGTTACTGAGTCCTTGTGTTACTGAGTCCTTGTGTTACTGAGTCCTTGTGTTACTGAGTCCTTGAGTTACTGAGTCCTTGTGTTACTGAGTCCTTGTGTTACTGAGACCTTATGTTACTGAGTCCTTGTGTTACTGAGTCCTTGTGTTACTGAGTCCTTGTGTTACTGAGTCCTTGAGTTACTGAGTCCTTGTGTTACTGAGTCCTTGTGTTACTGAGTCCTTGTGTTACTGAGTCCTTGTCTTACTGAGTCCTTGTGTTACTGACTGCTTGTGTTACTGACTGCTTGTGTTACTTACTGCTTGTGCTACTGATTCCTTGTGTTACTGAGTCCTTGTGTTACTGAGTCCTTCTGTTACTGATTCAATGTGTTACTGAGTCCTTGTGTTACTGAGTCCTTGTGTTACTGAGTCCTTGCGTTACTGCGTCCTTGTGTTACTGAGTCCTTGTGTACTGAGTCCGTGTGTTACTGAGTCCTTGTGTTACTGAGTCCTTGTGTTACTGAGTCCTTGTGTTAGTGAGTCCTTGTGTTACTGAGTCAATGTGTTACTGAGTCAATGTGTTACTGAGTCAATTTGTTACTGAGTCCTTGTGTTACTGAGTCAATGTGTTACTGAGTCAATGTGTGACTGAGTCCTTGTGTTACTGAGTCCTTTTTTAATGAGGCCTGGCGTTACTGAGTCCTTGTGTTACTGAGGCCTTGTGTTACTGAATCCTTGTTTTACAGGGTCCCTGTGTTACTGAGTCCTTGTGTTACTGATTCCATTTGTTACTGAGTCCATTTGTTACTGAGTCCTTGTGTTACTGAGTCCTTGTCTTACTGAGTCCTTGTGTTACTGAGTCCTTGTGTTACTGAGTCCTTGTGTTACTGAGTCCTTGTGTAACTGAGTCCTTGTGTTACTGAGTCCTTGTGTTACTGATTCAATTTGTTACTGAGTCAATGTGTTACTGAGTCAATGTGTGACTGAGTCCTTGTGTTTCTGAGTCCTTCTGTTACTGAGTCCTTGTGTTACTGAATCCTTGTTTTACAGGGTCCCTGTGTGACTGAGTCCTTGTGTTACTGAGTCCATTTGTTACTGAGTCCATTTGTTACTGAGTCCTTGTGTTACTGAGTCCTTGTGTTACTGAGTACTTGTGTTCCTGACTCCTTGTGTTAATGAGTCCTTGTGTTACTGAGTCAATTGGTGACTGAGTCCTTGTGTTACTGAGTCCTTGTGTTGCTGAGTCCTTGTTTTACTGAGTCCTTGTGTTACAGAGTCCTTGTCTTACAGAGTCCGTGTGTTACTGAGACCTTCTGTTACTGAGTCCTTGTGTTAGAATCCTTGTGTTACTGAGTCCTTGTGTTACTGAGTCCTTGTGTTACTGAGTCCTTGTGTTACTGAGTCCTTGTGTTACTGAGTCCTTGTGTTACTGATTCCTTGTGTTACTGATTCCTTGTGTTACTGAGTCCTTGTGTTACTGAGTCCTTGTGTTACTGAGTCCTTGTGTTACTGAGTCCTTGTGTTACTGAGTCCTTGTGTTACTGAGTCCTTGTGTTAATGAGTACTTGTGTTACTGACTCCTTGTGTTACTGAGTCCTTGTGTCACTGAGTCAATTTGTTACTGAGTCCTTGTGTTACTGAGTCCTTGTGTTACTGAGTCCTTGTGTTACTGAGTCCTTGTGTTACTGACTCCTTGTGTTACTGAGTCCTTGTGTTACTGAGTCAATTTGTTACTGAGTCCTTGTGTTACTGAGTCCTTGTGTTACTGAGTCCTTGTGTTACTGAGTCCTTGTGTTACTGAGTACTTGTGTTACTGACTCCTTGTGTTACTGAGTCCTTGTGTCACTGAGTCAATTTGTTACTGAGTCCTTGTGTTACTGAATCCTTGTGTTACTGAGTCCTTGTGTTACTGACTCCTTGTGTTACTGAGTCCTTGTGTTACTGAGTCAATTTGTTACTGAGTCCTTGTGTTACTGAGTCCTTGTGTTACTGAGTCCTTGTGTTAATGAGTCCTTGTGTTACTGAGTCCTTGTGTTACTGAGTCCTTGTGTTACTGAGTCAATCTGTTACTGAGTCCTTGTGTCACTGAGTCCTTGTGTTACAGAGTCCGTGTGTTACTGAGTCCTTGTGTTACTGAGTCAATGTGTGACTGAGTCCTTGTGTTACTGAGTCCTTGTTTTACTGAATCCTTGTGTTACTGAGTCCTTGTGTAACTGAGTCCTTGTGTTACTGAGTCCTTGTGTTACTGAGTCCTTGTGTTACTGAGTCCTTGTGTTACTGAGTCAATGTGTTACTGGGTCAATGTTTTACTGAGTCCTTGTGTTACAGAGTCCGTGTGTTACTGAGTCCTTGTGTTACTGAGTCCTTCTGTTACTGAGTCCTTCTGTTACTGAGTCCTTGTGTTAGAATCCTTCTGTTACTGAGTCCTTGTGATACTGAGTCCTTGTGTTCCTGAGTCCTTGTGTTACTGAGTCCTTGTGTTACTGATTCCTTGTGTTACTGATTCCTTGTGTTACTGATTCCTTGTGCTACTGTGTCCTTGTGTTACTGAGTCAATGTGTTACTGAGACCTTGTGTTACTGAGTCCTTGTGTTACTGAGTCCTTGTGTTACTGAGTCCTTGTGTTACTGAGTCAACCTGTTACTGAGTCCTTGTGTTACAGAGTCCTTGTGTTCCAGAGTCCGTGTGTTACTGAGTCCTTGTGTTACTGATTCCTTGTGTTACTGAGTCCTCGTGTTACTGAGTCCTTGTGTTACTGAGTCCTTGTCTTACTGAGTCCTTGTGTTACTGAGTCCTTGTGTTACTGAGTCCTTGTGTTACTGAGTCCTTGTGTTACTGAGTCCTTGTGTTACTGTGTCCTTGTGTTACTGAGTCAATTTGTAACTGAGTCAATGTGTTACTGAGTCAATGTGTGACTGAGTCCTTGTGTTTCTGAGTCCTTGTGTTACTGAGTCCTTGTGTTACTGAATCCTTGTTTTACAGGGTCCCTGTGTTACTGAGTCCTTGTGTTACTGAGTCCATTTGTTACTGAGTCCATTTGTTACTGAGTCCTTGTGTTACTGAGTTCTTGTGTTACTGAGTGCTTGTGTTACTGAGTCCTTGTGTTACTGAGTCCTTGTTTTACTGAGTCCTTGTGTTACTGAGTCCTTGTGTTACCGAGTCCTTGTGTTACTGAGTCCTTGTGTTACTGAGTCCTTGTGTTACTGAGTCCTTGTGTTACTGAGTCAGTGTTACTGAGTCCTTGTGTTACTGAGTCCTTGTGTTACTGAGTCCTTGTGTTACTGATTCCTTGTGTTACTGAGTCCTCGTGTTACTGAGTCCTCGTGTTACTGAGTCCTCGTGTTACTGAGTCCTTGTGTAACTGAGTCCTTGTGTTACTGAGTCCTTGTGTTACTGAGTCCTTGTTTTACTGAGTCCTTGTGTTCCTGAGTCCTTGTGTTACTGAGTCCTTGTGTTACTGACTCCTTGTGTTACTGAGTCCTTGTGTTACTGAGTCAATTTGTTACTGAGTCCTTGTGTTACTGAGTCCTTGTGTGACTGAGTCCTTGTGTTACTGAGTCCTTGTGTTACTGAGTCAACCTGTTACTGAGTCCTTGTGTTACAGAGTCCTTGTGTTCCAGAGTCCGTGTGTTACTGAGTCCTTGTGTTACTGATTCCATGTGTTACTGAGTCCTCGTGTTACTGAGTCCTTGTGTTACTGAGTCCTTGTCTTACTGAGTCCTTGTGTTACTGAGTCCTTGTGTTACTGAGTCCTTGTGTTACTGAGTCCTTCTGTAACTGAGTCCTTGTGTTACTGAGTCCTTGTGTTACTGATTCAATTTGTTACTGAGTCAATGTGTTACTGAGTCAATGTGTGACTGAGTCCTTGTGTTTCTGAGTCCTTCTGTTACTGAGTCCTTGTGTTACTGAATCCTTGTTTTACAGGGTCCCTGTGTGACTGAGTCCTTGTGTTACTGAGTCCATTTGTTACTGAGTCCATTTGTTACTGATTCCTTGTGTTACTGAGTCCTTGTGTTACTGAATACTTGTGTTACTGACTCCTTGTGTTACTGAGTCCTTGTGTCACTGAGTCAATTTGTTACTGAGTCCTTGTGTTACTGAGTCCTTGTGTTCCTGAGTCCTGGTGTTACTGATTCCTTGTGTTACTGACTCCTTGTGTTACTGAGTCCTTGTGTTACTGAGTCAATTTGTTACTGAGTCCTTGTGTTACTGAGTCCTTGTGTTACTGAGACCTTGTGTTACTGAGTCCTTGTGTTACTGAGTCCTTGTGTTACTGAGTCCTTGTGTTACTGAATCAATCTCTTACTGAGTCCTTGTGTCACTGAGTCCTTGTGTTACAGAGTCCGTGTGTTACTGAGTCCTTGTGTTACTGAGTCAATGTGTGACTGAGTCCTTGTGTTACTGAGTCCTTGTTTTACTGAATCCTTGTGTTACTGAGTCCTTGTGTAACTGAGTCCTTGTGTTACTGTGTCCTTGTGTTACTGAGTCCTTGTGTTACTGAGTCCTTGTGTTACTGAGTCAATGTGTTACTGGGTCAATGTGTTACTGAGTCCTTGTGTTACAGAGTCCGTGTGTTACTGAGTCCTTGTGTTACTGAGTCCTTGTGTTACTGAGTCCTTCTGTTACTGAGTCCTTGTGTTAGAATCCTTCTGTTACTGAGTCCTTGTGTTACTGAGTCCTTGTGTTCCTGAGTCCTTGTGTTACTGAGTCCTTGTGTTACTGATTCCTTGTGTTACTGATTCCTTGTGTTACTGATTCCTTGTGCTACTGTGTCCTTGTGTTACTGAGTCAATGTGTTACTGAGACCTTGTGTTACTGAGTCCTTGTGTTACTGAGTCCTTGTGTTACTGAGTCCTTGTGTTACTGAGTCAACCTGTTACTGAGTCCTTGTGTTACAGAGTCCTTGTGTTCCAGAGTCCGTGTGTTACTGAGTCCTTGTGTTACTGATTCCTTGTGTTACTGAGTCCTCGTGTTACTGAGTCCTTGTGTTACTGAGTCCTTGTCTTACTGAGTCCTTGTGTTACTGAGTCCTTGTGTTACTGAGTCCTTGTGTTACTGAGTCCTTGTGTTACTGAGTCCTTGTGTTAATGAGTCCTTGTGTTACTGTGTCCTTGTGTTACTGAGTCAATTAATTACTGAGTCAATGTGTTACTGAGTCAATGTGTGACTGAGTCCTTGTGTTTCTGAGTCCTTGTGTTACTGACTCCTTGTGTTACTGAATCCTTGTTTTACAGGGTCCCTGTGTTACTGAGTCCTTGTGTTACTGACTCCATTTGTTACTGAGTCCATTTGTTACCGAGTCCTTGTGTTACTGAGTTCTTGTGTTACTGAGTGCTTGTGTTACTGAGTCCTTGTGTTACTGAGTCCTTGTTTTACTGAGTCCTTGTGTTACTGAGTCCTTGTGTTACCGAGTCCTTGTGTTACTGAGTCCTTGTGTTACTGAGTCCTTGTGTTACTGAGTCCTTGTGTTACTGAGTCAGTGTTACTGAGTCCTTGTGTTACTGAGTCCTTGTGTTACTGAGTCCTTGTGTTACTGAGTCCTTGTGTTACTGATTCCTTGTGTTACTGAGTCCTCGTGTTACTGAGTCCTCGTGTTACTGAGTCCTCGTGTTACTGAGTCCTCGTGTTACTGAGTCCTCGTGTTACTGAGTCCTCGTGTTACTGAGTCCTTGTGTTACTGAGTCCTTGTGTTACTGAGTCCTTGTGTTACTGAGTCCTTGTGTTAGTGAGTCCTTGTGTTACAGAGTCAGTGTTACTGTGTCCTTGTGTTACTGAGTCCTTGTGTTACTGAGTCCTTGTGTTACTGATTCCTTGTGTTACTGAGTCCTCGTGTTACTGAGTCATCGTGTTACTGAGTCCTTGTGTTACTGAGTCCTTGTGTACTGAGTCCTTGTGTTACTGAGTCCTTGTGTTACTGAGTCCTTGTGTTACTGAGTCCTTGTGTTAGTGAATCCTTGTGTTACTGAGTCAATGTGTTACTGAGTCAATGTGTTACTGAGTCAATTTGTTACTGAGTCCTTGTGTTACTGAGTCCTTTTTTAATGAGGCCTGGCGTTACTGATTCCTTGTGTTACTGAGGCCTTGTGTTACTGAATCCTTGTTTTACAGGGTCCCTGTGTTACTGAGTCCTTGTGTTACTGAGTCCATTTGTTACTGAGTCCATTTGTTACTGAGTCCTTGTGTTACTGAGTCCTTGTATTACTGAGTACTTGTGTTGCTGACTCCTTGTGTTAAGGAGTCCTTGTGTTACTGAGTCAATTTGTGACTGAGTCCTTGTGTTACTGAGTCCTTGTGTTACTGAGTCCTTGTGTTACTGAGTCCTTGTGTTACTGAGTCCTTGTGTTACAGAGTCCTTGTGTTACAGAGTCCTTGTGTTACAGAGTCCGTGTGTTACTGAGTCCTTCTGTTACTGAGTCCTTGTGTTAGAATCCTTGTGTTACTGAGTCCTTGTGTTACTGAGTCCTTGTGTTACTGAGTCCTTGTGTTACTGATTCCTTGTGTTACTGAGTCCTTGTGTTACTGAGTCCTTGTGTTACTGAGTCCTTGTGTTACTGAGTCCTTGTGTTGCTCAGTCCTTGTGTTAATGAGTACTTGTGTTACTGACTCCTTGTGTTACTGAGTCCTTTTGTTACTGAGTCAATTTGTTACTGAGTCCTTGTGTTACTGAGTCCTTGTGTTACTGGGTCCTTGTGTTACTGACTCCTTGTGTTACTGAGTCCTTGTGTTACTGAGTCAATTTGTTTCTGAGTCCTTGTGTTACTGAGTCCTTGTGTTACTGAGTCCTTGTGTTACTGAGTCCTTGTGTTACTGAGTCCTTGTGTTACTGAGTCATTGTGTTACTGAGTAAATCTGTTACTGAGTCCTTGTGTTACTGAGTCCTTGTGTTACAGAGTCCGTGTGTTACTGAGTCCTTGTGTTACAGAGTCCTTGTGTTACTGAGTCCTTGTGTTACTGATTCCTTGTATTATTGATTTCTTGTGTTACTGTGTCCTTGTGTTACTGAGTCAATGTGTTACTGAGACCTTGTGTTACTGAGTCCTTGTGTTACTGAGTCCTTGTGTTACTGACTCCTTGTGTTACTGAGTCCTTGTGTTACTGAGTCAATGTGTTACTGAGTCCTTGTGTTACTGAGTCAATTTGTTACTGAGTCCTTGTGTTACTGAGTCCTTGTGTTACTGATTCCTTGTATTACTGTGTCCTTGTGTTACTGAGTCCTTATGTTACTGAGTCCTTATGTTACTGATTCCATTTGTTACTGAGTCCTTGTGTTACTGAGTCCTTGTGTTACAAAGTCCTTGTGTTACTGAGTCCTTGTGTTACTGAGTCCTTGTGTTACTGAGTCCTTGTGTTACTGAGTCAATGTGTTACTGAGACCTTATGTTACTGAGTCCTTATGTTACTGATGCCATGTGTTACTGAGTCCTTGTGTTACTGAGTCCTTGTGTTACTGAATCAATGTGTTACTGAGTCAATGTGTTACTGAGTCAATGTGTGACTGAGTCCTTGTGTTACTGAGTCCTTGTTTTACTGAGTCAATGTGTTAGTGAGACCTTGTGTTACTGAGTCAGTGTTACTGAGTCAATGTGTTACTGAGTCATTGTGTGACTGAGTCCTTGTGTTACTGAGTCAATGTGTTGCTGAGTCAATGTGTTACTGAGTCCTTGTGTTACTGAGTCCTTGTGTTACTGAGTCCTTGTGTTACTGAGTCCTTGTGTTACTGAGTCCTTGTTTTGCTGAGTACTTGTGTTACTGAGTCAATGTGTTACTGAGTCCTTGTGTTACTGAGTCAATGTGTTACTGAGTCAATGTGTTACTGAGTGAATGTGTTACTGAGTCCTTGTGTTACTGATTCAATGTGTTACTGAGTCAATGTGTGACTGAGTCCTTGTTTTACTGAGTCCTTTTCTTCCTGAGTCCTTGTGTTACTGAGTCCTTGTGTTACTGAGTCCTTGTGTTACTGAGTCCTTGTGTTACTGAGTCCTTGTGTTACTGAATCCTTGTTTTACAGGGTCCCTGTGTTATTGAGTCCTTGTGTTACTGAGTCCTTGTGTTACTGAGTCCTTGTGTTACAGAGTCCTTGAGTTACTGAGTCCTTGTGTTACTGAGTCCTTGTGTTACTGAGTCCTTGTGTTACTGAGTCCTTGTCTTACTGAGTCCTTGTGTTACTGACTGCTTGTGTTACTGACTGCTTGTGTTACTTACTGCTTGTGCTACTGATTCCTTGTGTTACTGAGTCCTTGTGTTACTGAGTCCTTCTGTTACTGATTCAATGTGTTACTGAGTCCTTGTGTTACTGAATCCTTGTGTTACTGAGTCCTTGCGTTACTGCGTCCTTGTGTTACTGAGTCCTTGTGTACTGAGTCCTTGTGTTACTGAGTCCTTGTGTTACTGAGTCCTTGTGTTACTGAGTCCTTGTGTTAATGAGTACTTGTGTTACTGACTCCTTGTGTTACTGAGTCCTTTTGTTACTGAGTCAATTTGTTACTGAGTCCTTGTGTTACTGAGTCCTTGTGTTACTGGGTCCTTGTGTTACTGACTCCTTGTGTTACTGAGTCCTTGTGTTACTGAGTCAATTTGTTTCTGAGTCCTTGTGTTACTGAGTCCTTGTGTTACTGAGTCCTTGTGTTACTGAGTCCTTGTGTTACTGAGTCCTTGTGTTACTGAGTCCTTGTGTTACTGAGTCATTGTGTTACTGAGTAAATCTGTTACTGAGTCCTTGTGTTACTGAGTCCTTGTGTTACAGAGTCCGTGTGTTACTGAGTCCTTGTGTTACAGAGTCCTTGTGTTACTGAGTCCTTGTGTTACTGATTCCTTGTGTTATTGATTTCTTGTGTTACTGTGTCCTTGTGTTACTGAGTCAATGTGTTACTGAGACCTTGTGTTACTGAGTCCTTGTGTTACTGAGTCCTTGTGTTACTGACTCCTTGTGTTACTGAGTCCTTGTGTTACTGAGTCAATGTGTTACTGAGTCCTTGTGTTACTGAGTCAATTTGTTACTGAGTCCTTGTGTTACTGAGTCCTTGTGTTACTGATTCCTTGTATTACTGTGTCCTTGTGTTACTGAGTCCTTATGTTACTGAGTCCTTATGTTACTGATTCCATTTGTTACTGAGTCCTTGTGTTACTGAGTCCTTGTGTTACAAAGTCCTTGTGTTACTGAGTCCTTGTGTTACTGAGTCCTTGTGTTACTGAGTCCTTGTGTTACTGAGTCAATGTGTTACTGAGACCTTATGTTACTGAGTCCTTATGTTACTGATGCCATGTGTTACTGAGTCCTTGTGTTACTGAGTCCTTGTGTTACTGAATCAATGTGTTACTGAGTCAATGTGTTACTGAGTCAATGTGTGACTGAGTCCTTGTGTTACTGAGTCCTTGTTTTACTGAGTCAATGTGTTAGTGAGACCTTGTGTTACTGAGTCAGTGTTACTGAGTCAATGTGTTACTGAGTCATTGTGTGACTGAGTCCTTGTGTTACTGAGTCAATGTGTTGCTGAGTCAATGTGTTACTGAGTCCTTGTGTTACTGAGTCCTTGTGTTACTGAGTCCTTGTGTTACTGAGTCCTTGTGTTACTGAGTCCTTGTTTTGCTGAGTACTTGTGTTACTGAGTCAATGTGTTACTGAGTCCTTGTGTTACTGAGTCAATGTGTTACTGAGTCAAGGTGTTACTGAGTGAATGTGTTACTGAGTCCTTGTGTTACTGATTCAATGTGTTACTGAGTCAATGTGTGACTGAGTCCTTGTTTTACTGAGTCCTTTTCTTCCTGAGTCCTTGTGTTACTGAGTCCTTGTGTTACTGAGTCCTTGTGTTACTGAGTCCTTGTGTTACTGAGTCCTTGTGTTACTGAATCCTTGTTTTACAGGGTCCCTGTGTTATTGAGTCCTTGTGTTACTGAGTCCTTGTGTTACTGAGTCCTTGTGTTACAGAGTCCTTGAGTTACTGAGTCCTTGTGTTACTGAGTCCTTGTGTTACTGAGTCCTTGTGTTACTGAGTCCTTGTCTTACTGAGTCCTTGTGTTACTGACTGCTTGTGTTACTGACTGCTTGTGTTACTTACTGCTTGTGCTACTGATTCCTTGTGTTACTGAGTCCTTGTGTTACTGAGTCCTTCTGTTACTGATTCAATGTGTTACTGAGTCCTTGTGTTACTGAGTCCTTGCGTTACTGCGTCCTTGTGTTACTGAGTCCTTGTGTACTGAGTCCTTGTGTTACTGAGTCCTTGTGTTACTGAGTCCTTGTGTTACTGAGTCCTTGTGTTAGTGAGTCCTTGTGTTACTGAGTCAATGTGTTACTGAGTCAATGTGTTACTGAGTCAATTTGTTACTGAGTCCTTGTGTTACTGAGTCAATGTGTTACTGAGTCAATGTGTGACTGAGTCCTTGTGTTACTGAGTCCTTTTTTAATGAGGCCTGGCGTTACTGAGTCCTTGTGTTACTGAGGCCTTGTGTTACTGAATCCTTGTTTTACAGGGTCCCTGTGTTACTGAGTCCTTGTGTTACTGAGTCCATTTGTTACTGAGTCCATTTGTTACTGAGTCCTTGTGTTACTGAGTCCTTGTCTTACTGAGTCCTTGTGTTACTGAGTCCTTGTGTTACTGAGTCCTTGAGTTACTGAGTCCTTGTGTAACTGAGTCCTTGTGTTACTGAGTCCTTGTGTTACTGATTCAATTTGTTACTGAGTCAATGTGTTACTGAGTCAATGTGTGACTGAGTCCTTGTGTTTCTGAGTCCTTCTGTTACTGAGTCCTTGTGTTACTGAATCCTTGTTTTACAGGGTCCCTGTGTGACTGAGTCCTTGTGTTACTGAGTCCATTTGTTACTGAGTCCATTTGTTACTGAGTCCTTGTGTTACTGAGTCCTTGTGTTACTGAGTACTTGTGTTACTGACTCCTTGTGTTAATGAGTCCTTGTGTTACTGAGTCAATTGGTGACTGAGTCCTTGTGTTACTGAGTCCTTGTGTTACTGAGTCCTTGTGTTACTGAGTCCTTGTGTTACTGAGTCCTTGTGTTACAGAGTCCTTGTGTTACAGAGTCCGTGTGTTACTGAGACCTTCTGTTACTGAGTCCTTGTGTTAGAATCCTTGTGTTACTGAGTCCTTGTGTTACTGAGTCCTTGTGTTACTGAGTCCTTGTCTTACTGAGTCCTTGTGTTACTGAGTCCTTGTGTTACTGAGTCCTTGTGTTACTGATTCCTTGTGTTACTGATTCCTTGTGTTACTGAGTCCTTGTGTTACTGAGTCCTTGTGTTACTGAGTCCTTGTGTTACTGAGTCCTTGTGTTACTGAGTCCTTGTGTTAATGAGTACTTGTGTTACTGACTCCTTGTGTTACTGAGTCCTTTTGTTACTGAGTCAATTTGTTACTGAGTCCTTGTGTTACTGAGTCCTTGTGTTACTGAGTCCTTGTGTTACTGAGTCCTTGTGTTACTGACTCCTTGTGTTACTGAGTCCTTGTGTTACTGAGTCAATTTGTTACTGAGTCCTTGTGTTACTGAGTCCTTGTGTTACTGAGTCCTTGTGTTACTGAGTCCTTGTGTTACTGAGTACTTGTGTTACTGACTCCTTGTGTTACTGAGTCCTTGTGTCACTGAGTCAATTTGTTACTGAGTCCTTGTGTTACTGAATCCTTGTGTTACTGAGTCCTTGTGTTACTGACTCCTTGTGTTACTGAGTCCTTGTGTTACTGAGTCAATTTGTTACTGAGTCCTTGTGTTACTGAGTCCTTGTGTTACTGAGTCCTTGTGTTAATGAGTCCTTGTGTTACTGAGTCCTTGTGTTACTGAGTCCTTGTGTTACTGAGTCAATCTGTTACTGAGTCCTTGTGTCACTGTGTCCTTGTGTTACAGAGTCCGTGTGTTACTGAGTCCTTGTGTTACTGAGTCAATGTGTGACTGAGTCCTTGTGTTACTGAGTCCTTGTTTTACTGAATCCTTGTGTTACTGAGTCCTTGTGTAACTGAGTCCTTGTGTTACTGAGTCCTTGTGTTACTGAGTCCTTGTGTTATTGAGTCCTTGTGTTACTGAGTCAATGTGTTACTGGGTCAATGTTTTACTGAGTCCTTGTGTTACAGAGTCCGTGTGTTACTGAGTCCTTGTGTTACTGAGTCCTTGTGTTACTGAGTCCTTCTGTTACTGAGTCCTTGTGTTAGAATCCTTCTGTTACTGAGTCCTTGTGTTACTGAGTCCTTGTGTTCCTGAGTCCTTGTGTTACTGAGTCCTTGTGTTACTGATTCCTTGTGTTACTGATTCCTTGTGTTACTGATTCCTTGTGCTACTGTGTCCTTGTGTTACTGAGTCAATGTGTTACTGAGACCTTGTGTTACTGAGTCCTTGTGTTACTGAGTCCTTGTGTTACTGAGTCCTTGTGTTACTGAGTCAACCTGTTACTGAGTCCTTGTGTTACAGAGTCCTTGTGTTCCAGAGTCCGTGTGTTACTGAGTCCTTGTGTTACTGATTCCTTGTGTTACTGAGTCCTCGTGTTACTGAGTCCTTGTGTTACTGAGTCCTTGTCTTACTGAGTCCTTGTGTTACTGAGTCCTTGTGTTACTGAGTCCTTGTGTTACTGAGTCCTTGTGTTACTGTGTCCTTGTGTTACTGAGTCAATTTGTAACTGAGTCAATGTGTTACTGAGTCAATGTGTGACTGAGTCCTTGTGTTTCTGAGTCCTTGTGTTACTGAGTCCTTGTGTTACTGAATCCTTGTTTTACAGGGTCCCTGTGTTACTGAGTCCTTGTGTTACTGAGTCCATTTGTTACTGAGTCCATTTGTTACTGAGTCCTTGTGTTACTGAGTTCTTGTGTTACTGAGTGCTTGTGTTACTGAGTCCTTGTGTTACTGAGTCCTTGTTTTACTGAGTCCTTGTGTTACTGAGTCCTTGTGTTACCGAGTCCTTGTGTTACTGAGTCCTTGTGTTACTGAGTCCTTGTGTTACTGAGTCCTTGTGTTACTGAGTCAGTGTTACTGAGTCCTTGTGTTACTGAGTCCTTGTGTTACTGAGTCCTTGTGTTACTGATTCCTTGTGTTACTGAGTCCTCGGGTTACTGAGTCCTCGTGTTACTGAGTCCTCGTGTTACTGAGTCCTCGTGTTACTGAGTCCTTGTGTTACTGAGTCCTTGTGTTACTGAGTCCTTGTGTTACTGAGTCCTTGTGTTACTGAGTCCTTGTGTTCCTGAGTCCTTGTGTTACTGAGTCCTTGTGTTACTGACTCCTTGTGTTACTGAGTCCTTGTGTTACTGAGTCAATGTGTTACTGAGTCAATGTGTTACTGAGTCAATGTGTTACTGAATCCTTGTGTTACTGATTCAATGTGTTACTGAGTCAATGTGTGACTGAGTCCTTGTTTTACTGAGTCCTTTTCTTCCTGAGTCCTTGTGTTACTGAGTCCTTGTGTTACTGAGTCCTTGTGCTACTGAGTCCTTGTGTTACTGAGTCCTTGTGTTACAGAATCCTTGTTTTACAGGGTCCCTTCTGTTACTGAGTCCTTGTGTTATTAGTCCTTGTGTTACTGAGTCCTTGTGTTACTGAGTACTTGTGTTACTGACTCCTTGTGTTACTGAGTCCTTGTGTTACTGAGTCAATGTGTTACTGAGTCCTTGTTTTACTGAGTCCTTGTGTTACTGAGTCAATGTGTTACTGAGTCCTTGTGTTACTGAGTCCTTGTGTTACTGAGTCCTTGTGTTACTGAGTCCTTGAGTTACTGAGTCCTTGTGTTACTGAGTCCTTGTGTTACTGAGACCTTATGTTACTGAGTCCTTTTGTTACTGAGTCCTTGTGTTACTGAGTCCTTGTGTTACTGAGTCCTTGAGTTACTGAGTCCTTGTGTTACTGAGTCCTTGTGTTACTGAGTCCTTGTGTTACTGAGTCCTTGTCTTACTGAGTCCTTGTGTTACTGACTGCTTGTGTTACTGACTGCTTGTGTTACTTACTGCTTGTGCTACTGATTCCTTGTGTTACTGAGTCCTTGTGTTACTGAGTCCTTCTGTTACTGATTCAATGTGTTACTGAGTCCTTGTGTTACTGAGTCCTTGTGTTACTGAGTCCTTGCGTTACTGCGTCCTTGTGTTACTGAGTCCTTGTGTACTGAGTCCTTGTGTTACTGTGTCCTTGTGTTACTGAGTCCTTGTGTTACTGAGTCCTTGTGTTAGTGAGTCCTTGTGTTACTGAGTCAATGTGTTACTGAGTCAATTTGTTACTGAGTCCTTGTGTTACTGAGTCAATGTGTTACTGAGTCAATGTGTGACTGAGTCCTTGTGTTACTGAGTCCTTTTTTAATGAGGCCTGGCGTTACTGAGTCCATTTGTTACTGAGTCCTTGTGTTACTGAGTCCTTGTCTTACTGAGTCCTTGTGTTACTGAGTCCTTGTGTTACTGAGTCCTTGTGTTACTGAGTCCTTGTGTAACTGAGTCCTTGTGTTACTGAGTCCTTGTGTTACTGATTCAATTTGTTACTGAGTCAATGTGTTACTGAGTCAATGTGTGACTGAGTCCTTGTGTTTCTGAGTCCTTCTGTTACTGAGTCCTTGTGTTACTGAGTCAATCTGTTACTGAGTCCTTGTGTTACTGAGTCCTTGTGTTACTGAGTCCTTGTGTTACTGAGTCCTTGTGTTACTGAGTCCTTGTGTTACTGAGTCATTGTGTTACTGAGTAAATCTGTTACTGAGTCCTTGTGTTACTGAGTCCTTGTGTTACAGAGTCCGTGTGTTACTGAGTCCTTGTGTTACAGAGTCCTTGTGTTACTGAGTCCTTGTGTTACTGATTCCTTGTGTTATTGATTTCTTGTGTTACTGTGTCCTTGTGTTACTGAGTCAATGTGTTACTGAGACCTTGTGTTACTGAGTCCTTGTGTTACTGAGTCCTTGTGTTACTGACTCCTTGTGTTACTGAGTCCTTGTGTTACTGAGTCAATGTGTTACTGAGTCCTTGTGTTACTGAGTCAATTTGTTACTGAGTCCTTGTGTTACTGAGTCCTTGTGTTACTGATTCCTTGTATTACTGTGTCCTTGTGTTACTGAGTCCTTATCTTACTGAGTCCTTATGTTACTGATTCCATTTGTTACTGAGTCCTTGTGTTACTGAGTCCTTGTGTTACAAAGTCCTTGTGTTACTGAGTCCTTGTGTTACTGAGTCCTTGTGTTACTGAGTCCTTGTGTTACTGAGTCAATGTGTTACTGAGACCTTATGTTACTGAGTCCTTATGTTACTGATGCCATGTGTTACTGAGTCCTTGTGTTACTGAGTCCTTGTGTTACTGAATCAATGTGTTACTGAGTCAATGTGTTACTGAGTCAATGTGTGACTGAGTCCTTGTGTTACTGAGTCCTTGTTTTACTGAGTCAATGTGTTAGTGAGACCTTGTGTTACTGAGTCAGTGTTACTGAGTCAATGTGTTACTGAGTCATTGTGTGACTGAGTCCTTGTGTTACTGAGTCAATGTGTTGCTGAGTCAATGTGTTACTGAGTCCTTGTGTTACTGAGTCCTTGTGTTACTGAGTCCTTGTGTTACTGAGTCCTTGTGTTACTGAGTCCTTGTTTTGCTGAGTACTTGTGTTACTGAGTCAATGTGTTACTGAGTCCTTGTGTTACTGAGTCAATGTGTTACTGAGTCAATGTGTTACTGAGTGAATGTGTTACTGAGTCCTTGTGTTACTGATTCAATGTGTTACTGAGTCAATGTGTGACTGAGTCCTTGTTTTACTGAGTCCTTTTCTTCCTGAGTCCTTGTGTTACTGAGTCCTTGTGTTACTGAGTCCTTGTGTTACTGAGTCCTTGTGTTACTGAGTCCTTGTGTTACTGAATCCTTGTTTTACAGGGTCCCTGTGTTATTGAGTCCTTGTGTTACTGAGTCCTTGTGTTACTGAGTCCTTGTGTTACAGAGTCCTTGAGTTACTGAGTCCTTGTGTTACTGAGTCCTTGTGTTACTGAGTCCTTGTGTTACTGAGTCCTTGTCTTACTGAGTCCTTGTGTTACTGACTGCTTGTGTTACTGACTGCTTGTGTTACTTACTGCTTGTGCTACTGATTCCTTGTGTTACTGAGTCCTTGTGTTACTGAGTCCTTCTGTTACTGATTCAATGTGTTACTGAGTCCTTGTGTTACTGAGTCCTTGCGTTACTGCGTCCTTGTGTTACTGAGTCCTTGTGTACTGAGTCCTTGTGTTACTGAGTCCTTGTGTTACTGAGTCCTTGTGTTACTGAGTCCTTGTGTTAGTGAGTCCTTGTGTTACTGAGTCAATGTGTTACTGAGTCAATGTGTTACTGAGTCAATTTGTTACTGAGTCCTTGTGTTACTGAGTCAATGTGTTACTGAGTCAATGTGTGACTGAGTCCTTGTGTTACTGAGTCCTTTTTTAATGAGGCCTGGCGTTACTGAGTCCTTGTGTTACTGAGGCCTTGTGTTACTGAATCCTTGTTTTACAGGGTCCCTGTGTTACTGAGTCCTTGTGTTACTGAGTCCATTTGTTACTGAGTCCATTTGTTACTGAGTCCTTGTGTTACTGAGTCCTTGTCTTACTGAGTCCTTGTGTTACTGAGTCCTTGTGTTACTGAGTCCTTGTGTTACTGAGTCCTTGTGTAACTGAGTCCTTGTGTTACTGAGTCCTTGTGTTACTGATTCAATTTGTTACTGAGTCAATGTGTTACTGAGTCAATGTGTGACTGAGTCCTTGTGTTTCTGAGTCCTTCTGTTACTGAGTCCTTGTGTTACTGAATCCTTGTTTTACAGGGTCCCTGTGTGACTGAGTCCTTGTGTTACTGAGTCCATTTGTTACTGAGTCCATTTGTTACTGAGTCCTTGTGTTACTGAGTCCTTGTGTTACTGAGTACTTGTGTTACTGACTCCTTGTGTTAATGAGTCCTTGTGTTACTGAGTCAATTGGTGACTGAGTCCTTGTGTTACTGAGTCCTTGTGTTACTGAGTCCTTGTGTTACTGAGTCCTTGTGTTACTGAGTCCTTGTGTTACAGAGTCCTTGTGTTACTGAGTCCTTGTGTTACTGAGTCCTTGTGTTACTGAGTCCTTGTCTTACTGATTCCTTGTGTTACTGAGTCCTTGTGTTACTGAGTCCTTGTGTTACTGAGTCCTTGTGTTACTGAGTCCTTGTGTTACTGAGTCCTTGTGTTAATGAGTACTTGTGTTACTGACTCCTTGTGTTACTGAGTCCTTTTGTTACTGAGTCAATTTGTTACTGAGTCCTTGTGTTACTGAGTCCTTGTGTTACTGAGTCCTTGTGTTACTGAGTCCTTGTGTTACTGACTCCTTGTGTTACTGAGTCCTTGTGTTACTGAGTCAATTTGTTACTGAGTCCTTGTGTTACTGAGTCCTTGTGTTACTGAGTCCTTGTGTTACTGAGTCCTTGTGTTACTGAGTACTTGTGTTACTGACTCCTTGTGTTACTGAGTCCTTGTGTCACTGAGTCAATTTGTTACTGAGTCCTTGTGTTACTGAATCCTTGTGTTACTGAGTCCTTGTGTTACTGACTCCTTGTGTTACTGAGTCCTTGTGTTACTGAGTCAATTTGTTACTGAGTCCTTGTGTTACTGAGTCCTTGTGTTACTGAGTCCTTGTGTTAATGAGTCCTTGTGTTACTGAGTCCTTGTGTTACTGAGTCCTTGTGTTACTGAGTCAATCTGTTACTGAGTCCTTGTGTCACTGTGTCCTTGTGTTACAGAGTCCGTGTGTTACTGAGTCCTTGTGTTACTGAGTCAATGTGTGACTGAGTCCTTGTGTTACTGAGTCCTTGTTTTACTGAATCCTTGTGTTACTGAGTCCTTGTGTAACTGAGTCCTTGTGTTACTGAGTCCTTGTGTTACTGAGTCCTTGTGTTATTGAGTCCTTGTGTTACTGAGTCAATGTGTTACTGGGTCAATGTTTTACTGAGTCCTTGTGTTACAGAGTCCGTGTGTTACTGAGTCCTTGTGTTACTGAGTCCTTGTGTTACTGAGTCCTTCTGTTACTGAGTCCTTGTGTTAGAATCCTTCTGTTACTGAGTCCTTGTGTTACTGAGTCCTTGTGTTCCTGAGTCCTTGTGTTACTGAGTCCTTGTGTTACTGATTCCTTGTGTTACTGATTCCTTGTGTTACTGATTCCTTGTGCTACTGTGTCCTTGTGTTACTGAGTCAATGTGTTACTGAGACCTTGTGTTACTGAGTCCTTGTGTTACTGAGTCCTTGTGTTACTGAGTCCTTGTGTTACTGAGTCAACCTGTTACTGAGTCCTTGTGTTACAGAGTCCTTGTGTTCCAGAGTCCGTGTGTTACTGAGTCCTTGTGTTACTGATTCCTTGTGTTACTGAGTCCTCGTGTTACTGAGTCCTTGTGTTACTGAGTCCTTGTCTTACTGAGTCCTTGTGTTACTGAGTCCTTGTGTTACTGAGTCCTTGTGTTACTGAGTCCTTGTGTTACTGTGTCCTTGTGTTACTGAGTCAATTTGTAACTGAGTCAATGTGTTACTGAGTCAATGTGTGACTGAGTCCTTGTGTTTCTGAGTCCTTGTGTTACTGAGTCCTTGTGTTACTGAATCCTTGTTTTACAGGGTCCCTGTGTTACTGAGTCCTTGTGTTACTGAGTCCATTTGTTACTGAGTCCATTTGTTACTGAGTCCTTGTGTTACTGAGTTCTTGTGTTACTGAGTGCTTGTGTTACTGAGTCCTTGTGTTACTGAGTCCTTGTTTTACTGAGTCCTTGTGTTACTGAGTCCTTGTGTTACCGAGTCCTTGTGTTACTGAGTCCTTGTGTTACTGAGTCCTTGTGTTACTGAGTCCTTGTGTTACTGAGTCAGTGTTACTGAGTCCTTGTGTTACTGAGTCCTTGTGTTACTGAGTCCTTGTGTTACTGATTCCTTGTGTTACTGAGTCCTCGGGTTACTGAGTCCTCGTGTTACTGAGTCCTCGTGTTACTGAGTCCTCGTGTTACTGAGTCCTTGTGTTACTGAGTCCTTGTGTTACTGAGTCCTTGTGTTACTGAGTCCTTGTGTTACTGAGTCCTTGTGTTCCTGAGTCCTTGTGTTACTGAGTCCTTGTGTTACTGACTCCTTGTGTTACTGAGTCCTTGTGTTACTGAGTCAATGTGTTACTGAGTCCCTGTGTTACTGAGTCAATGTGTTACTGAGTCAATGTGTTACTGAGTCAATGTGTTACTGAATCCTTGTGTTACTGATTCAATGTGTTACTGAGTCAATGTGTGACTGAGTCCTTGTTTTACTGAGTCCTTTTCTTCCTGAGTCCTTGTGTTACTGAGTCCTTGTGTTACTGAGTCCTTGTGCTACTGAGTCCTTGTGTTACTGAGTCCTTGTGTTACAGAATCCTTGTTTTACAGGGTCCCTTCTGTTACTGAGTCCTTGTGTTATTAGTCCTTGTGTTACTGAGTCCTTGTGTTACTGAGTACTTGTGTTACTGACTCCTTGTGTTACTGAGTCCTTGTGTTACTGAGTCAATGTGTTACTGAGTCCTTGTTTTACTGAGTCCTTGTGTTACTGAGTCAATGTGTTACTGAGTCCTTGTGTTACTGAGTCCTTGTGTTACTGAGTCCTTGTGTTACTGAGTCCTTGAGTTACTGAGTCCTTGTGTTACTGAGTCCTTGTGTTACTGAGACCTTATGTTACTGAGTCCTTTTGTTACTGAGTCCTTGTGTTACTGAGTCCTTGTGTTACTGAGTCCTTGAGTTACTGAGTCCTTGTGTTACTGAGTCCTTGTGTTACTGAGTCCTTGTGTTACTGAGTCCTTGTCTTACTGAGTCCTTGTGTTACTGACTGCTTGTGTTACTGACTGCTTGTGTTACTTACTGCTTGTGCTACTGATTCCTTGTGTTACTGAGTCCTTGTGTTACTGAGTCCTTCTGTTACTGATTCAATGTGTTACTGAGTCCTTGTGTTACTGAGTCCTTGTGTTACTGAGTCCTTGCGTTACTGCGTCCTTGTGTTACTGAGTCCTTGTGTACTGAGTCCTTGTGTTACTGAGTCCTTGTGTTACTGAGTCCTTGTGTTACTGAGTCCTTGTGTTAGTGAGTCCTTGTGTTACTGAGTCAATGTGTTACTGAGTCAATTTGTTACTGAGTCCTTGTGTTACTGAGTCAATGTGTTACTGAGTCAATGTGTGACTGAGTCCTTGTGTTACTGAGTCCTTTTTTAATGAGGCCTGGCGTTACTGAGTCCATTTGTTACTGAGTCCTTGTGTTACTGAGTCCTTGTCTTACTGAGTCCTTGTGTTACTGAGTCCTTGTGTTACTGAGTCCTTGTGTTACTGAGTCCTTGTGTAACTGAGTCCTTGTGTTACTGAGTCCTTGTGTTACTGATTCAATTTGTTACTGAGTCAATGTGTTACTGAGTCAATGTGTGACTGAGTCCTTGTGTTTCTGAGTCCTTCTGTTACTGAGTCCTTGTGTTACTGAATCCTTGTTTTACAGGGTCCCTGTGTGACTGAGTCCTTGTGTTACTGAGTCCATTTGTTACTGAGTCCATTTGTTACTGAGTCCTTGTGTTACTGAGTCCTTGTGTTACTGAGTACTTGTGTTCCTGACTCCTTGTGTTAATGAGTCCTTGTGTTACTGAGTCAATGTGTTACTGGGTCAATGTTTTACTGAGTCCTTGTGTTACAGAGTCCGTGTGTTACTGAGTCCTTGTGTTACTGAGTCCTTGTGTTACTGAGTCCTTCTGTTACTGAGTCCTTGTGTTAGAATCCTTCTGTTACTGAGTCCTTGTGTTACTGAGTCCTTGTGTTCCTGAGTCCTTGTGTTTCTGAGTCCTTGTGTTACTGATTCCTTGTGTTACTGATTCCTTGTGTTACTGATTCCTTGTGCTACTGTGTCCTTGTGTTACTGAGTCAATGTGTTACTGAGACCTTGTGTTACTGAGTCCTTGTGTTACTGAGTCCTTGTGTTACTGAGTCCTTGTGTTACTGAGTCAACCTGTTACTGAGTCCTTGTGTTACAGAGTCCTTGTGTTCCAGAGTCCGTGTGTTACTGAGTCCTTGTGTTACTGATTCCTTGTGTTACTGAGTCCTCGTGTTACTGAGTCCTTGTGTTACTGAGTCCTTGTCTTACTGAGTCCTTGTGTTACTGAGTCCTTGTGTTACTGAGTCCTTGTGTTACTGAGTCCTTGTGTTACTGTGTCCTTGTGTTACTGAGTCAATTTGTAACTGAGTCAATGTGTTACTGAGTCAATGTGTGACTGAGTCCTTGTGTTTCTGATTCCTTGTGTTACTGAGTCCTTGTGTTACTGAATCCTTGTTTTACAGGGTCCCTGTGTTACTGAGTCCTTGTGTTACTGAGTCCATTTGTTACTGAGTCCATTTGTTACTGAGTCCTTGTGTTACTGAGTTCTTGTGTTACTGAGTGCTTGTGTTACTGAGTCCTTGTGTTACTGAGTCCTTGTTTTACTGAGTCCTTGTGTTACTGAGTCCTTGTGTTACCGAGTCCTTGTGTTACTGAGTCCTTGTGTTACTGAGTCCTTGTGTTACTGAGTCCTTGTGTTACTGAGTCAGTGTTACTGAGTCCTTGTGTTACTGAGTCCTTGTGTTACTGAGTCCTTGTGTTACTGATTCCTTGTGTTACTGAGTCCTCGGGTTACTGAGTCCTCGTGTTACTGAGTCCTCGTGTTACTGAGTCCTCGTGTTACTGAGTCCTTGTGTTACTGAGTCCTTGTGTTACTGAGTCCTTGTGTTACTGAGTCCTTGTGTTACTGAGTCCTTGTGTTCCTGAGTCCTTGTGTTACTGAGTCCTTGTGTTACTGACTCCTTGTGTTACTGAGTCCTTGTGTTACTGAGTCAATGTGTTACTGAGTCCCTGTGTTACTGAGTCAATGTGTTACTGAGTCAATGTGTTACTGAGTCAATGTGTTACTGAATCCTTGTGTTACTGATTCAATGTGTTACTGAGTCAATGTGTGACTGAGTCCTTGTTTTACTGAGTCCTTTTCTTCCTGAGTCCTTGTGTTACTGAGTCCTTGTGTTACTGAGTCCTTGTGCTCCTGAGTCCTTGTGTTACTGAGTCCTTGTGTTACAGAATCCTTGTTTTACAGGGTCCCTTCTGTTACTGAGTCCTTGTGTTATTAGTCCTTGTGTTACTGAGTCCTTGTGTTACTGAGTACTTGTGTTACTGACTCCTTGTGTTACTGAGTCCTTGTGTTACTGAGTCAATGTGTTACTGAGTCCTTGTTTTACTGAGTCCTTGTGTTACTGAGTCAATGTGTTACTGAGTCCTTGTGTTACTGAGTCCTTGTGTTACTGAGTCCTTGTGTTACTGAGTCCTTGAGTTACTGAGTCCTTGTGTTACTGAGTCCTTGTGTTACTGAGACCTTATGTTACTGAGTCCTTTTGTTACTGAGTCCTTGTGTTACTGAGTCCTTGTGTTACTGAGTCCTTGAGTTACTGAGTCCTTGTGTTACTGAGTCCTTGTGTTACTGAGTCCTTGTGTTACTGAGTCCTTGTCTTACTGAGTCCTTGTGTTACTGACTGCTTGTGTTACTGACTGCTTGTGTTACTTACTGCTTGTGCTACTGATTCCTTGTGTTACTGAGTCCTTGTGTTACTGAGTCCTTCTGTTACTGATTCAATGTGTTACTGAGTCCTTGTGTTACTGAGTCCTTGTGTTACTGAGTCCTTGCGTTACTGCGTCCTTGTGTTACTGAGTCCTTGTGTACTGAGTCCTTGTGTTACTGAGTCCTTGTGTTACTGAGTCCTTGTGTTACTGAGTCCTTGTGTTAGTGTGTCCTTGTGTTACTGAGTCAATGTGTTACTGAGTCAATGTGTTACTGAGTCAATTTGTTACTGAGTCCTTGTGTTACTGAGTCAATGTGTTACTGAGTCAATGTGTGACTGAGTCCTTGTGTTACTGAGTCCTTTTTTAATGAGGCCTGGCGTTACTGAGTCCTTGTGTTACTGAGGCCTTGTGTTACTGAATCCTTGTTTTACAGGGTCCCTGTGTTACTGAGTCCTTGTGTTACTGATTCCATTTGTTACTGAGTCCATTTGTTACTGAGTCCTTGTGTTACTGAGTCCTTGTCTTACTGAGTCCTTGTGTTACTGAGTCCTTGTGTTACTGAGTCCTTGTGTTACTGAGTCCTTGTGTAACTGAGTCCTTGTGTTACTGAGTCCTTGTGTTACTGATTCAATTTGTTACTGAGTCAATGTGTTACTGAGTCAATGTGTGACTGAGTCCTTGTGTTTCTGAGTCCTTCTGTTACTGAGTCCTTGTGTTACTGAATCCTTGTTTTACAGGGTCCCTGTGTGACTGAGTCCTTGTGTTACTGAGTCCATTTGTTACTGAGTCCATTTGTTACTGAGTCCTTGTGTGACTGAGTCCTTGTGTTACTGAGTACTTGTGTTACTGACTCCTTGTGTTACTGAGTCCTTGTGTCACTGAGTCAATTTGTTACTGAGTCCTTGTGTTACTGAATCCTTGTGTTACTGAGTCCTTGTGTTACTGACTCCTTGTGTTACTGAGTCCTTGTGTTACTGAGTCAATTTGTTACTGAGTCCTTGTGTTACTGAGTCCTTGTGTTACTGAGTCCTTGTGTTAATGAGTCCTTGTGTTACTGAGTCCTTGTGTTACTGAGTCCTTGTGTTACTGAGTCAATCTGTTACTGAGTCCTTGTGTCACTGAGTCCTTGTGTTACAGAGTCCGTGTGTTACTGAGTCCTTGTGTTACTGAGTCAATGTGTGACTGAGTCCTTGTGTTACTGAGTCCTTGTTTTACTGAATCCTTGTGTTACTGAGTCCTTGTGTAACTGAGTCCTTGTGTTACTGAGTCCTTGTGTTACTGAGTCCTTGTGTTACTGAGTCCTTGTGTTACTGAGTCAATGTGTTACTGGGTCAATGTTTTACTGAGTCCTTGTGTTACAGAGTCCGTGTGTTACTGAGTCCTTGTGTTACTGAGTCCTTGTGTTACTGAGTCCTTCTGTTACTGAGTCCTTGTGTTAGAATCCTTCTGTTACTGAGTCCTTGTGATACTGAGTCCTTGTGTTCCTGAGTCCTTGTGTTACTGAGTCCTTGTGTTACTGATTCCTTGTGTTACTGATTCCTTGTGTTACTGATTCCTTGTGCTACTGTGTCCTTGTGTTACTGAGTCAATGTGTTACTGAGACCTTGTGTTACTGAGTCCTTGTGTTACTGAGTCCTTGTGTTACTGAGTCCTTGTGTTACTGAGTCAACCTGTTACTGAGTCCTTGTGTTACAGAGTCCTTGTGTTCCAGAGTCCGTGTGTTACTGAGTCCTTGTGTTACTGATTCCTTGTGTTACTGAGTCCTCGTGTTACTGAGTCCTTGTGTTACTGAGTCCTTGTCTTACTGAGTCCTTGTGTTACTGAGTCCTTGTGTTACTGAGTCCTTGTGTTACTGAGTCCTTGTGTTACTGAGTCCTTGTGTTACTGTGTCCTTGTGTTACTGAGTCAATTTGTAACTGAGTCAATGTGTTACTGAGTCAATGTGTGACTGAGTCCTTGTGTTTCTGAGTCCTTGTGTTACTGAGTCCTTGTGTTACTGAATCCTTGTTTTACAGGGTCCCTGTGTTACTGAGTCCTTGTGTTACTGAGTCCATTTGTTACTGAGTCCATTTGTTACTGAGTCCTTGTGTTACTGAGTTCTTGTGTTACTGAGTGCTTGTGTTACTGAGTCCTTGTGTTACTGAGTCCTTGTTTTACTGAGTCCTTGTGTTACTGAGTCCTTGTGTTACCGAGTCCTTGTGTTACTGAGTCCTTGTGTTACTGAGTCCTTGTGTTACTGAGTCCTTGTGTTACTGAGTCAGTGTTACTGAGTCCTTGTGTTACTGAGTCCTTGTGTTACTGAGTCCTTGTGTTACTGATTCCTTGTGTTACTGAGTCCTCGTGTTACTGAGTCCTCGTGTTACTGAGTCCTCATGTTACTGAGTCCTTGTGTTACTGAGTCCTTGTGTTACTGAGTCCTTGTGTTACTGAGTCCTTGTGTAACTGAGTCCTTGTGTTACTGTGTCCTTGTGTTACTGAGTCCTTGTGTTACTGAGTCCTTGTGTTACTGAGTCAATGTGTTACTGGGTCAATGTGTTACTGAGTCCTTGTGTTACAGAGTCCGTGTGTTACTGAGTCCTTGTGTTACTGAGTCCTTGTGTTACTGAGTCCTTCTGTTACTGAGTCCTTGTGTTAGAATCCTTCTGTTACTGAGTCCTTGTGTTACTGAGTCCTTGTGTTCCTGAGTCCTTGTGTTACTGAGTCCTTGTGTTACTGATTCCTTGTGTTACTGATTCCTTGTGTTACTGATTCCTTGTGCTACTGTGTCCTTGTGTTACTGAGTCAATGTGTTACTGAGACCTTGTGTTACTGAGTCCTTGTGTTACTGAGTCCTTGTGTTACTGAGTCCTTGTGTTACTGAGTCAACCTGTTACTGAGTCCTTGTGTTACAGAGTCCTTGTGTTCCAGAGTCCGTGTGTTACTGAGTCCTTGTGTTACTGATTCCTTGTGTTACTGAGTCCTCGTGTTACTGAGTCCTTGTGTTACTGAGTCCTTGTCTTACTGAGTCCTTGTGTTACTGAGTCCTTGTGTTACTGAGTCCTTGTGTTACTGAGTCCTTGTGTTACTGAGTCCTTGTGTTACTGAGTCCTTGTGTTAATGAGTCCTTGTGTTACTGTGTCCTTGTTTTACTGAGTCAATTAATTACTGAGTCAATGTGTTACTGAGTCAATGTGTGACTGAGTCCTTGTGTTTCTGAGTCCTTGTGTTACTGACTCCTTGTGTTACTGAATCCTTGTTTTACAGGGTCCCTGTGTTACTGAGTCCTTGTGTTACTGACTCCATTTGTTACTGAGTCCATTTGTTACTGAGTCCTTGTGTTACTGAGTTCTTGTGTTACTGAGTGCTTGTGTTACTGAGTCCTTGTGTTACTGAGTCCTTGTTTTACTGAGTCCTTGTGTTACTGAGTCCTTGTGTTACCGAGTCCTTGTGTTACTGAGTCCTTGTGTTACTGAGTCCTTGTGTTACTGAGTCCTTGTGTTACTGAGTCCTTGTGTTACTGAGTCCTTGTGTTACTGAGTCCTTGTGTTACTGAGTCCTTGTGTTACTGAGTCCTTGTGTTAGTGAGTCCTTGTGTTACAGAGTCAGTGTTACTGTGTCCTTGTGTTACTGAGTCCTTGTGTTACTGAGTCCTTGTGTTACTGATTCCTTGTGTTACTGAGTCCTCGTGTTACTGAGTCCTCGTGTTACTGAGTCCTTGTGTTACTGAGTCCTTGTGTACTGAGTCCTTGTGTTACTGAGTCCTTGTGTTACTGAGTCCTTGTGTTACTGAGTCCTTGTGTTAGTGAATCCTTGTGTTACTGAGTCAATGTGTTACTGAGTCAATGTGTTACTGAGTCAATTTGTTACTGAGTCCTTGTGTTACTGAGTCCTTTTTTAATGAGGCCTGGCGTTACTGATTCCTTGTGTTACTGAGGCCTTGTGTTACTGAATCCTTGTTTTACAGGGTCCCTGTGTTACTGAGTCCTTGTGTTACTGAGTCCATTTGTTACTGAGTCCATTTGTTACTGAGTCCTTGTGTTACTGAGTCCTTGTATTACTGAGTACTTGTGTTATTGACTCCTTGTGTTAATGAGTCCTTGTGTTACTGAGTCAATTTGTGACTGAGTACTTGTGTTACTGAGTCCTTGTGTTACTGAGTCCTTGTGTTACTGAGTCCTTGTGTTACTGAGTCCTTGTGTTACAGAGTCCTTGTGTTACAGAGTCCGTGTGTTACTGAGTCCTTCTGTTACTGAGTCCTTGTGTTAGAATCCTTGTGTTACTGAGTCCTTGTGTTACTGAGTCCTTGTGTTACTGAGTCCTTGTGTTACTCAGTCCTTGTGTTAATGAGTACTTGTGTTACTGACTCCTTGTGTTACTGAGTCCTTTTGTTACTGAGTCAATTTGTTACTGAGTCCTTGTGTTACTGAGTCCTTGTGTTACTGGGTCCTTGTGTTACTGACTCCTTGTGTTACTGAGTCCTTGTGTTACTGAGTCAATTTGTTTCTGAGTCCTTGTGTTACTGAGTCCTTGTGTTACTGAGTCCTTGTGTTACTGAGTCCTTGTGTTACTGAGTCCTTGTGTTACTGAGTCCTTGTGTTACTGAGTCATTGTGTTACTGAGTAAATCTGTTACTGAGTCCTTGTGTTACTGAGTCCTTGTGTTACAGAGTCCGTGTGTTACTGAGTCCTTGTGTTACAGAGTCCTTGTGTTACTGAGTCCTTGTGTTACTGATTCCTTGTGTTATTGATTTCTTGTGTTACTGTGTCCTTGTGTTACTGAGTCAATGTGTTACTGAGACCTTGTGTTACTGAGTCCTTGTGTTATTGAGTCCTTGTGTTACTGACTCCTTGTGTTACTGAGTCAATGTGTTACTGAGTCCTTGTGTTACTGAGTCAATTTGTTACTGAGTCCTTGTGTTACTGAGTCCTTGTGTTACTGATTCCTTGTGTTACTGTGTCCTTGTGTGACTGAGTCCTTGTGTTCCTGAGTCCTTGTGTTACTGAGTCCTTGTGTGACTGAGCCCTTATGTTACTGAGTCCTTATGTTACTGAGTCCTTATGTTACTGATTCCATTTGTTACTGAGTCCTTGTGTTACTGAGTCCTTGTGTTACAAAGTCCTTGTGTTACTGAGTCCTTGTGTTACTGAGTCCTTGTGTTACTGGGTCCTTGTGTTACTGAGTCAATGTGTTACTGAGACCTTATGTTACTGAGTCCTTATGTTACTGATGCCATGTGTTACTGAGTCCTTGTGTTACTGAGTCC
Source organism: Somniosus microcephalus (assembly GCF_052327205.1). Lineage (NCBI taxonomy): Eukaryota > Metazoa > Chordata > Chondrichthyes > Squaliformes > Somniosidae > Somniosus > Somniosus microcephalus. The sequence goes on along the minus strand of NC_140999.1, from coordinate 75,340,922 downwards.
TTGTGTTACTGAATCAATGTGTTACTGAGTCAATGTGTTACTGAGTCAATGTGTGACTGAGTCCTTGTGTTACTGAGTCCTTGTTTTACTGAGTCAATGTGTTAGTGAGACCTTGTGTTACTGAGTCAGTGTTACTGAGTCAATGTGTTACTGAGTCATTGTGTGACTGAGTCCTTGTTTTACTGAGTCAATGTGTTGCTGAGTCAATGTGTTACTGAGTCCTTGTGTTACTGAGTCCTTGTGTTACTGAGTCCTTGTGTTACTGAGTCCTTGTTTTGCTGAGTACTTGTGTTGCTGAGTCAATGTGTTACTGAGTCCTTGTGTTACTGAGTCAATGTGTTACTGAGTCAATGTGTTACTGAGTGAATGTGTTACTGAGTCCTTGTGTTACTGATTCAATGTGTTACTGAGTCAATGTGTGACTGAGTCCTTGTTTTACTGAGTCCTTTTCTTCCTGAGTCCTTGTGTTACTGAGTCCTTGTGTTACTGAGTCCTTGTGTTACTGAGTCCTTGTGTTACTGAATCCTTGTTTTACAGGGTCCCTGTGTTACTGAGTCCTTGTGTTACTGAGTCCTTGTGTTACTGAGTCCTTGTGTTACTGAGTCCTTGAGTTACTGAGTCCTTGTGTTACTGAGTCCTTGTGTTACTGAGTCCTTGTGTTACTGAGTCCTTGTCTTACTGAGTCCTTGTGTTACTGACTGCTTGTGTTACTGACTGCTTGTGTTACTTACTGCTTGTGCTACTGATTCCTTGTGTTACTGAGTCCTTGTGTTACTGAGTCCTTCTGTTACTGATTCAATGTGTTACTGAGTCCTTGTGTTACTGAGTCCTTGAGTTACTGAGTCCTTGCGTTACTGCGTCCTTGTGTTACTGAGTCCTTGTGTACTGAGTCCTTGTGTTACTGAGTCCTTGTGTTACTGAGTCCTTGTGTTACTGAGTCCTTGTGTTAGTGAGTCCTTGTGTTACTTAGTCAATGTGTTACTGAGTCAATGTGTTACTGAGTCAATTTGTTACTGAGTCCTTGTGTTACTGAGTCAATGTGTTACTGAGTCAATGTGTGACTGAGTCCTTGTGTTACTGAGTCCTTTTTTAATGAGGCCTGGCGTTACTGAGTCCTTGTGTTACTGAGGCCTTGTGTTACTGAATCCTTGTTTTACAGGGTCCCTGTGTTACTGAGTCCTTGTGTTACTGAGTCCATTTGTTACTGAGTCCATTTGTTACTGAGTCCTTGTGTTACTGAGTCCTTGTCTTACTGAGTCCTTGTGTTACTGAGTCCTTGTGTTACTGAGTCCTTGTGTTACTGAGTCCTTGTGTAACTGAGTCCTTGTGTTACTGAGTCCTTGTGTTACTGATTCAATTTGTTACTGAGTCAATGTGTTACTGAGTCAATGTGTGACTGAGTCCTTGTGTTTCTGAGTCCTTCTGTTACTGAGTCCTTGTGTTACTGAATCCTTGTTTTACAGGGTCCCTGTGTGACTGAGTCCTTGTGTTACTGAGTCCATTTGTTACTGAGTCCATTTGTTACTGAGTCCTTGTGTTACTGAGTCCTTGTGTTACTGAGTACTTGTGTTACTGACTCCTTGTGTTAATGAGTCCTTGTGTTACTGAGTCAATTGGTGACTGAGTCCTTGTGTTACTGAGTCCTTGTGTTACTGAGTCCTTGTGTTACTGAGTCCTTGTGTTACTGAGTCCTTGTGTTACAGAGTCCTTGTGTTACAGAGTCCGTGTGTTACTGAGACCTTCTGTTACTGAGTCCTTGTGTTAGAATCCTTGTGTTACTGAGTCCTTGTGTTACTGAGTCCTTGTGTTACTGAGTCCTTGTCTTACTGAGTCCTTGTGTTACTGAGTCCTTGTGTTACTGAGTCCTTGTGTTACTGATTCCTTGTGTTACTGATTCCTTGTGTTACTGAGTCCTTGTGTTACTGAGTCCTTGTGTTACTGAGTCCTTGTGTTACTGAGTCCTTGTGTTACTGAGTCCTTGTGTTAATGAGTACTTGTGTTACTGACTCCTTGTGTTACTGAGTCCTTTTGTTACTGAGTCAATTTGTTACTGAGTCCTTGTGTTACTGAGTCCTTGTGTTACTGAGTCCTTGTGTTACTGAGTACTTGTGTTACTGACTCCTTGTGTTACTGAGTCCTTGTGTCACTGAGTCAATTTGTTACTGAGTCCTTGTGTTACTGAATCCTTGTGTTACTGAGTCCTTGTGTTACTGACTCCTTGTGTTACTGAGTCCTTGTGTTACTGAGTCAATTTGTTACTGAGTCCTTGTGTTACTGAGTCCTTGTGTTACTGAGTCCTTGTGTTAATGAGTCCTTGTGTTACTGAGTCCTTGTGTTACTGAGTCCTTGTGTTACTGAGTCAATCTGTTACTGAGTCCTTGTGTCACTGAGTCCTTGTGTTACAGAGTCCGTGTGTTACTGAGTCCTTGTGTTACTGAGTCAATGTGTGACTGAGTCCTTGTGTTACTGAGTCCTTGTTTTACTGAGTCCTTGTGTTACTGAGTCAATGTGTTACTGGGTCAATGTTTTACTGAGTCCTTGTGTTACAGAGTCCGTGTGTTACTGAGTCCTTGTGTTACTGAGTCCTTGTGTTACTGAGTCCTTCTGTTACTGAGTCCTTGTGTTAGAAGCCTTCTGTTACTGAGTCCTTGTGTTACTGAGTCCTTGTGTTCCTGAGTCCTTGTGTTACTGAGTCCTTGTGTTACTGATTCCTTGTGTTACTGATTCCTTGTGTTACTGATTCCTTGTGCTACTGTGTCCTTGTGTTACTGAGTCAATGTGTTACTGAGACCTTGTGTTAATGAGTCCTTGTGTTACTGAGTCCTTGTGTTACTGAGTCCTTGTGTTACTGAGTCAACCTGTTACTGAGTCCTTGTGTTACAGAGTCCTTGTGTTCCAGAGTCCGTGTGTTACTGAGTCCTTGTGTTACTGATTCCTTGTGTTACTGAGTCCTCGTGTTACTGAGTCCTTGTGTTACTGAGTCCTTGTCTTACTGAGTCCTTGTGTTACTGAGTCCTTGTGTTACTGAGTCCTTGTGTTACTGAGTCCTTGTGTTACTGAGTCCTTGTGTTACTGTGTCCTTGTGTTACTGAGTCAATTTGTAACTGAGTCAATGTGTTACTGAGTCAATGTGTGACTGAGTCTTTGTGTTTCTGAGTCCTTGTGTTACTGAGTCCTTGTGTTACTGAATCCTTGTTTTACAGGGTCCCTGTGTTACTGAGTCCTTGTGTTACTGAGTCCATTTGTTACTGAGTCCATTTGTTACTGAGTCCTTGTGTTACTGAGTTCTTGTGTTACTGAGTGCTTGTGTTACTGAGTCCTTGTGTTACTGAGTCCTTGTTTTACTGAGTCCTTGTGTTACTGAGTCCTTGTGTTACCGAGACCTTGTGTTACTGAGTCCTTGTGTTACTGAGTCCTTGTGTTACTGAGTCCTTGTGTTATTGAGTCAGTGTTACTGAGTCCTTGTGTTACTGAGTCCTTGTGTTACTGAGTCCTTGTGTTACTGATTCCTTGTGTTACTGAGTCCTCGTGTTAATGAGTCCTCGTGTTACTGAGTCCTCGTGTTACTGAGTCCTTGTGTTACTGAGTCCTTGTGTTACTGAGTCCTTGTGTTCCTGAGTCCTTGTGTTACTGAGTCCTTGTGTTACTGACTCCTTGTGTTACTGAGTCCTTGTGTTACTGAGTCAATTTGTTACTGAGTCCTTGTGTTACTGAGTCCTTGTGTTACTGAGTCCTTGTGTTACTGAGTCCTTGTGTTACTGAGTCCTTGTGTGACTGAGTCCTTGTGTTACTGAGTCCTTGTGTTACTGAGTCAACCTGTTACTGAGTCCTTGTGTTACAGAGTCCTTGTGTTCCAGAGTCCGTGTGTTACTGAGTCCTTGTGTTACTGATTCCATGTGTTACTGAGTCCTCGTGTTACTGAGTCCTTGTGTTACTGAGTCCTTGTCTTACTGAGTCCTTGTGTTACTGAGTCCTTGTGTTACGGAGTCCTTGTGTTACTGAGTCCTTGTGTAACTGAGTCCTTGTGTTACTGAGTCCTTGTGTTACTGATTCAATTTGTTACTGAGTCAATGTGTTACTGAGTCAATGTGTGACTGAGTCCTTGTGTTTCTGAGTCCTTCTGTTACTGAGTCCTTGTGTTACTGAATCCTTGTTTTACAGGGTCCCTGTGTGACTGAGTCCTTGTGTTACTGAGTCCATTTGTTACTGAGTCCATTTGTTACTGAGTCCTTGTGTTACTGAGTCCTTGTGTTACTGAATACTTGTGTTACTGACTCCTTGTGTTACTGAGTCCTTGTGTCACTGAGTCAATTTGTTACTGAGTCCTTGTGTTACTGAGTCCTTGTGTTCCTGAGTCCTTGTGTTACTGATTCCTTGTGTTACTGACTCCTTGTGTTACTGAGTCCTTGTGTTACTGAGTCAATTTGTTACTGAGTCCTTGTGTTACTGAGTCCTTGTGTTACTGAGACCTTGTGTTACTGAGTCCTTGTGTTACTGAGTCCTTGTGTTACTGAGTCAATCTATTACTGAGTCCTTGTGTCACTGAGTCCTTGTGTTACAGAGTCCGTGTGTTACTGAGTCCTTGTGTTACTGAGTCAATGTGTGACTGAGTCCTTGTGTTACTGAGTCCTTGTTTTACTGAATCCTTGTGTTACTGAGTCCTTGTGTAACTGAGTCCTTGTGTTACTGTGTCCTTGTGTTACTGAGTCCTTGTGTTACTGAGTCCTTGTGTTACTGAATCAATGTGTTACTGGGTCAATGTGTTACTGAGTCCTTGTGTTACAGAGTCCGTGTGTTACTGAGTCCTTGTGTTACTGAGTCCTTGTGTTACTGAGTCCTTCTGTTACTGAGTCCTTGTGTTAGAATCCTTCTGTTACTGAGTCCTTGTGTTACTGAGTCCTTGTGTTCCTGAGTCCTTGTGTTACTGAGTCCTTGTGTTACTGATTCCTTGTGTTACTGATTCCTTGTGTTACTGATTACTTGTGCTACTGTGTCCTTGTGTTACTGAGTCAATGTGTTACTGAGACCTTGTGTTACTGAGTCCTTGTGTTACTGAGTCCTTGTGTTACTGAGTCCTTGTGTTACTGAGTCAACCTGTTACTGAGTCCTTGTGTTACAGAGTCCTTGTGTTCCAGAGTCCGTGTGTTACTGAGTCCTTGTGTTACTGATTCCTTGTGTTACTGAGTCCTCGTGTTACTGAGTCCTTGTGTTACTGAGTCCTTGTCTTACTGAGTCCTTGTGTTACTGAGTCCTTGTGTTACTGAGTCCTTGTGTTACTGAGTCCTTGTGTTACTGAGTCCTTGTGTTAATGAGTCCTTGTGTTACTGTGTCCTTGTGTTACTGAGTCAATTAATTACTGAGTCAATGTGTTACTGAGTCAATGTGTGACTGAATCCTTGTGTTTCTGAGTCCTTGTGTTACTGACTCCTTGTGTTACTGAATTCTTGTTTTACAGGGTCCCTGTGTTACTGAGTCCTTGTGTTACTGACTCCATTTGTTACTGAGTCCATTTGTTACTGAGTCCTTGTGTTACTGAGTTCTTGTGTTACTGAGTGCTTGTGTTACTGAGTCCTTGTGTTACTGAGTCCTTGTTTTACTGAGTCCTTGTGTTACTGAGTCCTTGTGTTACCGAGTCCTTGTGTTACTGAGTCCTTGTGTTACTGAGTCCTTGTGTTACTGAGTCAGTGTTACTGAGTCCTTGTGTTACTGAGTCCTTGTGTTACTGAGTCCTTGTGTTACTGATTCCTTGTGTTACTGAGTCCTCGTGTTACTGAGTCCTCGTGTTACTGAGTCCTCGTGTTACTGAGTCCTTGTGTTACTGAGTCCTTGTGTTACTGAGTCCTTGTGTTACTGAGTCCTTGTGTTACTGAGTCCTTGTGTTACTGAGTCCTTGTGTTAGTGAGTCCTTGTGTTACAGAGTCAGTGTTACTGTGTCCTTGTGTTACTGAGTCCTTGTGTTACTGAGTCCTTGTGTTACTGATTCCTTGTGTTACTGAGTCCTCGTGTTACTGAGTCCTCGTGTTACTGAGTCCTTGTGTTACTGAGTCCTTGTGTACTGAGTCCTTGTGTTACTGAGTCCTTGTGTTACTGAGTCCTTGTGTTAGTGAATCCTTGTGTTACTGAGTCAATGTGTTACTGAGTCAATGTGTTACTGAGTCAATTTGTTACTGATTCCTTGTGTTACTGAGTCCTTTTTTAATGAGGCCTGGCGTTACTGATTCCTTGTGTTACTGAGGCCTTGTGTTACTGAATCCTTGTTTTACAGGGTCCCTGTGTTACTGAGTCCTTGTGTTACTGAGTCCATTTGTTACTGAGTCCATTTGTTACTGAGTCCTTGTGTTACTGAGTCCTTGTATTACTGAGTACTTGTGTTACTGACTCCTTGTGTTAATGAGTCCTTGTGTTACTGAGTCAATTTGTGACTGAGTCCTTGTGTTACTGAGCCCTTGTGTTACTGAGTCCTTGTGTTACTGAGTCCTTGTGTTACTGAGTCCTTGTGTTACTGAGTCCTTGTGTTACAGAGTCCTTGTGTTACAGAGTCCGTGTGTTACTGAGTCCTTCTGTTACTGAGTCCTTGTGTTAGAATCCTTGTGTTACTGAGTCCTTGTGTTACTGAGTCCTTGTGTTACTGAGTCCTTGTGTTACTGAGTCCTTGTGTTACTGAGTCCTTGTGTTACTGATTCCTTGTGTTACTGATTCCTTGTGTTACTGAGTCCTTGTGTTACTGAGTCCTTGTGTTACTGAGTCCTTGTGTTACTGAGTCCTTGTGTTACTCAGTCCTTGTGTTAATGAGTACTTGTGTTACTGAGTCCTTGTGTTACTGAGTCAATGTGTTACTGAGACCTTATGTTACTGAGTCCTTATGTTACTGATGCCATCTGTTACTGAGTCCTTGTGTTACTGAGTCCTTGTGTTACTGAATCAATGTGTTACTGAGTCAATGTGTTACTGAGTCAATGTGTGACTGAGTCCTTGTGTTACTGAGTCCTTGTTTTACTGAGTCAATGTGTTAGTGAGACCTTGTGTTACTGAGTCAGTGTTACTGAGTCAATGTGTTACTGAGTCATTGTGTGACTGAGTCCTTGTGTTACTGAGTCAATGTGTTGCTGAGTCAATGTGTTACTGAGTCCTTGTGTTATTGAGTCCTTGTGTTACTGTGTCCTTGTGTTACTGAGTCCTTGTGTTACTGAGTCCTTGTTTTGCTGAGTACTTGTGTTACTGAGTCAATGTGTTACTGAGTCCTTGTGTTACTGAGTCAATGTGTTACTGAGTCAATGTGTTACTGAGTGAATGTGTTACTGAGTCCTTGTGTTACTGATTCAATGTGTTACTGAGTCAATGTGTGACTGAGTCCTTGTTTTACTGAGTCCTTTTCTTCCTGAGTCCTTGTGATACTGAGTCCTTGTGTTACTGAGTCCTTGTGTTACTGAGTCCTTGTGTTACTGAGTCCTTGTGTTACTGAATCCTTGTTTTACAGGGTCCCTGTGTTACTGAGTCCTTGTGTTACTGAGTCCTTGTGTTACTGAGTCCTTGTGTTACTGAGTACTTGTGTTACTGACTCCTTGTGTTACTGAGTCCTTGTTTTACTGAGTAAATGTGTTACTGAGTCCTTGTTTTACTGAGTCCTTGTGTTACTGAGTCAATGTGTTACTGAGTCCTTGTGTTACTGAGTCCTTGTGTTACTGAGTCCTTGTGTTACTGAGTGCTTGAGTTACTGAGTCCTTGTGTTACTGAGTCCTTGTGTTACTGAGACCTTATGTTACTGAGTCCTTGTGTTACTGAGTCCTTGTGTTACTGAGTCCTTGAGTTACTGAGTCCTTGAGTTACTGAGTCCTTGTTTTACTGAGTCCTTGTTTTACTGAGTCCTTGTGTTACTGAATCCTTGTTTTACTGAGTCCTTGTGTTACTGAGTCCTTGTGTTACTGAGTCCTTGTGTTACTGAGTCCTTGTGTTACTGAGTCAATGTGTTACTGAGTCCTTGTGTTACTGAGTCCTTGTGTTACAGAGTCCATGTGTTACTGAATCCTTGTGTTACAGAGTCCTTTTGTTACTGAGTCCTTGTGTTACTGATTCCTTGTGTTACTGATTTCTTGTGTTACTGTGTGCTTGTGTTACTGAGTCAATGTGTTACTGAGACCTTGTGTTACTGAGTCCTTGTGTTACTGAGTCCTTGTGTTACTGAGTCCTTGTGTTACTGAGTCCTTGTGTTACTGAGTCCTTGTGTTACTGAGTCAATGTGTTACTGAGTCCTTGTGTTACCGAGTCAATTTGTTACTGAGTCCTTGTGTTACTGAGTCCTTGTGTTACTGAGTCCTTGTGTTACTGTGTCCTTGTGTTACTGAGTCCTTGTGTTACTGAGTCCTTGTGTTACTGAGTCCTTGTGTGACTGAGTCCTTATGTTACTGAGTCCTTGTGTTACTGAGTCCTTATGTTACTGATTCCATTTTTTTACTGAGTCCTTGTGTTACTGAATCCTTGTGTTACTGAGTCCTTGTGTTACTGAGTCCTTGTGTTAGAGTCCTTGTGTTACTGAGTCCTTGTGTTACTGAGTCCTTGTGTTACTGAGTCCTTGTGTTACTGAGTCCATGTGTTACTGAGTCCTTGTGTTACTGAGTCAATGGGTTGCTGAGACCTTATGTTACTGAGTCCTTATGTTACTGATGCCATGTGTTCCTGAGTCCTTGTGTTACTGAGTCCTTGTGTTACTGAGTCAATGTGTTGCTGTGTCAATGTGTTACTGAGTCAATGTGTGACTGAGTCCTTGTGTTACTGAGTCCTTGTGTTACTGAGTCCTTGTGTTACTGAGTCCTTGTGTTACTGAGACCTTGTGTTACTGAGTCCTTGTTTTACTGAGTCCTTGTTTTACTGAATCCTTATGTTACTGAATCCTTGTGTTACTGAGTCCTTGTATTACTGAGTCAATGTGTTACTGAGTCCTTGTGTTACTGAGTCCTTGTGTTAATGAGTCCTTGTGTTACTAAGTCCTTGTGTTACAGAATCCTTGTGTTACTGGGACCTTGTCTTACTGAGTCCTTGTGTTGCTGAGTCAATGTATTACTGAGTCCTTGAGTTACTCAGTCCTTGTGTTACTGAGTACTTGTGTTACTGAGTCCTTGTGTTACTGAGTCCTTGTGTTACTGTGTCCTTGTCTTACTGAGTCCTTGTGTTACTGACTGCTTGTGTTACTGAGTCCTTGTCTTACTGAGTCCATGTGTTACTGACTGCTTGTGTTACTGACTGCTTGTGTTACTTACTGCTTGTGTTACTGAATCCTTGTGTTACTGATTCCTTGTGTTACTGAGTCCTTGTGTTACTGAGTCCTTGTGTTACTGAGTCCCTGTGTTACTGAGTCCTTGTGTTGCTGAGTCCTTGTATTACTGAGTCCTTGTGCTACAGAGTCCTTGTGTTACTGAGTCCTTGTGTTACTGAGTCAATGTGTTACTGAGTCCTTGTGTTACTGAGTCTATGTGTTACTGAGTCCATGTGTTCCTGAGTCCTTGTGTTACTGAGTCCTTGTGTTACTGAGTCCCTGTGTTACTGAGTCCTTGTGTTACTGAGTCCTTGTGTTACTGAGTCCTTGTGCTACACAGTTCTTGTGTTACTGAGTCCTTGTGTTACTGAGTCAATGTGTTAATGAGTCCTTGTGTTACTGAGTCAATGTGTTACTGAGTCCTTGTGTTTATCAGTCCTTGTGTTACTGCGTCCTTGGGTTACTGAGTCCTTGGGTTAGTGAGTCCTTGTGTGACTGAGTCCTTGTGTTACTGAGTCCTTGTGTTATAGAATCCTTGTGTTACTGAGTCCTTGTATTACTGAGTCCTTGTGTTACTGAGTCAATGTGTTACTGAGTCCTTGTGTTTATCAGTCCTTGTGTTACTGAGTCCTTGGGTTACTGAGTCCTTGGGTTAGTGAGTCCTTGTGTTACTGACTCCTTGTGTTATTGAGTCCTTGTGTTACTGAGTCCTTGTGTTACTGAGTCCTTGTGTTACTGAGTCCTTGTGTTACTGTGTCCTTGTCTTACTGAGTCCTTGTGTTACTGACTGCTTGTGTTACTGACTGCTTGTGTTACTTACTGCTTGTGTTACTGTTTCCTTGTGTTACTGAGTCCTTGTGTTACTGAGTCCTTCTGTTACTGAGTCAATGTGTTACTGAGTCCTTGTGTTACTGAGTCCTTGTGTTACTGAGTCTTTGTGTTACTGAGTCCTTGTGTTACTGAATCCTTGTGTTACTGAGTCCTTGTGTTACTGAGTCCTTATGTTACTGAGTCCTTATGTTACTGATTGCATTTGTTACTGAGTCCTTGTGTTCCTGAGTCCTTGTGTTACTGAGTCCTACTGTTACTGAGTCCTTGTGTTATTGAGTCCTTGTGTTACTGAGTCCTTGTGTTACTGAGTCCTTGTGTTACTGAGTCCTTATATTACTGAGTCCTTATGTTACTGATTCCATGTGTTACTGAGTCCTTGTGTTACTGAGTCCTTGTGTTACTGAGTCCTTGTGTTATTGAGTCCATGTGTTACTGAGTCAATGTGTTACTGAGTCCTTGTGTTACTGAGTCCTTCTGTTACTGATTCCTTGTGTTACTGAGTCCTTGTGTTACTGAGTCACTGTGTTACTCAGTTCTTGTGTTATTTAGTCCATGTGTTACTGAGTCCTTGTGTTACTGAGTCCTTGTGTTACTGAGTCAATGTGTTACTGAGTCCTTGTGTTACTCAGTCCTTGTGTTACTGACTCCTTGTTTTACTTTTTCCTTGTGTTACGGAGTCCTTGTGTTAATGAGTCCTTGTGTTACTGAATCCTTGTGTTACTGAGTCAATGTGTTACTCAGTTCTTGTGTTATTTAGTCCATGTGTTACTGAGTCCTTGTGTTACTGAGTCCTTGTGTTACTGAGTCCTTGTGTGACTGAGTCCTTGTGTTACTGAGTCCTTGTGTTACTGAGTCCTTGTGTTATTGAGTCCTTGTGTTACTGAGTCCTTGTGTTACTGAGTCCTTGTGTTACTGAGTCCTTGTGTTACTGAGTCCTTCTGTTACTGATTCCATGTGTTACTGAGTCCTTGTGTTACTGTGTCCTGGTGTTACTGAGTCCTTGTGTTGCTGAGTCCATGTGTTACTGAGTCCTTGTGTTACTGAGTCCTTGTTTTACTGAGTCCTTGTGTTACTGAATCCTTGTGTTACTGAGTCCTTGTGTTACAGAGTCCTTGTGTTACAGAGTCCTTGTATTACTGAGTCCTTATGTTACTGATTCCATGTGTTACTGAGACCTTGTGTTACTGAGTCCATGTGTTACTGAGTCCTTGTGTTACTGAGTCCTTGTGTTACTGAGTCCTTGTGTTACTGAATTCTTGTGTTACTGAGTCCGTGTGTTACAGAGTCCTTGTGTTACAGAGTCCTTGTATTACTGAGTCCTTGTGTTACTGAGTCAATGTGTTACTGAGTCCTTGTGTTACTCAGTCCTTGTGTTACTGACTCCTTGTGTTACTTTTTCCTTGTGTTACTGAGTCCTTGTGTTACTGAGTCAATGTGTTACTGAGTCCTTGTGTTACTGAGTCCTTGTGTTACTGAGTCCTTGTGTTACTGAGTCAATGTGTTACTCAGTTCTTGTGTTATTTAGTCCATGTGTTACTGAGTCCTTGTTTTACTGAGTCCTTGTGTTACTGAGTCAATGTGTTACTGAGTCCTTGTGTTACTGAGTCCTTGTGTTACTGAGTCCATGTGTTACTGAGTCCATGTGTTACTGAGTCCTTGTGTTACTGAGTCCTTGTGTTACTGAGTCCTTGTGTTACTGAATCCTTGTGTTACTGAGTCCTTGTGTTACAGAGTCCTTTTGTTACTGAGTCCTTGTGTTACTGAGTCCGTGTTTTACTGAGTCCTTGTGTTACTGAGTCAATGTGTTACTGAGTCCTTGTGTTACTGAGTCAATGTGTTACTGAGTCCTTGTGTTACTGAGTCAATGTGTTACTGAGTCCTTGTGTTGCTGAGTCCTTGTGTTACAGAGTCCTTGTGTTACAGAGTCCTTGTGTTACAGAGTCCATGTGTTACTGAGTCCTTGTGTTACTGAGTCCTTGTGTTACTGAGTCAATGTGTTACTGAGTCCTTGTGTTACTGAGTCCTTGTGTTACTGAGTCCTTGTGTTACTGAGTCCTTGTGTTACTGAATCCTTGTGTTACTGAGTCCTTGTGTTACTGAGTCCTTATGTTACTGAGTCCTTATGTTACTGATTGCATTTGTTACTGAGTCCTTGTGTTCCTGAGTCCTTGTGTTACTGAGTCCTTCTGTTACTGAGTCCTTGTGTTATTGAGTCCTTGTGTTACTGAGTCCTTGTGTTACTGAGTCCTTGTGTTATTGAGTCCTTATATTACTGAGTCCTTATGTTACTGATTCCATGTGTTACTGAGTCCTTGTGTTACTGAGTCCTTGTGTTACTGAGTCCTTCTGTTACTGAGTCAATGTGTTACTGAGTCCTTGTGTTACTGAGTCCTTGTGTTACTGAGTCCTTGTGTTACTGAGTCCTTGTGTTACTGAATCCTTGTGTTACTGAGTCCTTGTGTTACTGAGTCCTTATGTTACTGAGTCCTTATGTTACTGATTGCATTTGTTACTGAGTCCTTGTGTTCCTGAGTCCTTGTGTTACTGAGTCCTTCTGTTACTGAGTCCTTGTGTTATTGAGTCCTTGTGTTACTGAGTCCTTGTGTTACTGAGTCCTTGTGTTACTGAGTCCTTATATTACTGAGTCCTTATTTTACTGATTCCATGTGTTACTGAGTCCTTGTGTTACTGAGTCCTTGTGTTACTGAGTCCTTGTGTTATTGAGTCCATGTGTTACTGAGTCAATGTGTTACTGAGTCCTTGTGTTACTGAGTCCTTCTGTTACTGATTCCTTGTGTTACTGAGTCCTTGTGTTACTGAGTCACTGTGTTACTCAGTTCTTGTGTTATTTAGTCCATGTGTTACTGAGTCCTTGTGTTACTGAGTCCTTGTGTTACTGAGTCCTTGTGTTACTGAATTCTTGTGTTACTAAGTCCGTGTGTTACAGAGTCCTTGTGTTACAGAGTCCTTGTATTACTGAGTCCTTGTGTTACTGAGTCAATGTGTTACTGAGTCCTTGTGTTACTCAGTCCTTGTGTTACTGACTCCTTGTGTTACTTTTTCCTTGTGTTACTGAGTCCTTGTGTTACTGAGTCAATGTGTTACTGAGTCCTTGTGTTACTGAGTCCTTGTGTTACTGAGTCCTTGTGTTACTGAGTCAATGTGTTACTCAGTTCTTGTGTTATTTAGTCCATGTGTTACTGAGTCCTTGTTTTACTGAGTCCTTGTGTTACTGAGTCAATGTGTTACTGAGTCCTTGTGTTACTGAGTCCTTGTGTTACTGAGTCCTTGTGTTACTGAGTCCATGTGTTACTGAGTCCTTGTGTTACTGAGTCCTTGTGTTACTGAGTCCTTGTGTTACTGAGTCCTTGTGTTACTGAGTCAATGTGTTCCTCAGTTCTTGTGTTATTTAGTACATGTGTTACTGAGTCCTTGTGTTACTGAGTCCTTGTGTTACTGAGTCCTTGTGTTACTGAGTCCTTGTGTTACTGAGTCCTTGTGTTACTGAGTCCTTGTGTTACTGAGTCCTTATGTTACTGAGTCCTTGTGTTACTGAGTCCTTATGTTACTGATTCCATTTTTTTACTGAGTCCTTGTATTACTGAATCCTTGTGTTACTGAGTCCTTGTGTTACTGAGTCCTTGTGTTAGAGTCCTTGTGTTACTGAGTCCTTGTGTTACTGAGTCCTTGTGTTACTGAGTCCATGTGTTACTGAGTCCTTGTGTTACTGAGTCCTTTTTTTACTGAGTCCTTGTGTTACTGAGTCAATGTGTTGCTGAGACCTTATGTTACTGAGTCCTTATGTTACTGATGCCATGTGTTCCTGAGTCCTTGTGTTACTGAGTCCTTGTGTTACTGAGTCCTTGTGTTACTGAGTCAATGTGTTGCTGTGTCAATGTGTTACTGAGTCAATGTGTGACTGAGTCCTTGTGATACAGAGTCCTTGTGTTACTGAGTCCTTGTGTTACTGAGTCCTTGTGTTGCTGAGTCCTTGTGTTACTGAGTCCTTGTTTTACTGAGTCCTTGTTTTACTGAGTCCTTATGTTACTGAATCCTTGTGTTACTGAGTCCTTGTATTACTGAGTCAATGTGTTACTGAGTCCTTGTGTTACTGAGTCCTTGTGTTAATGAGTCCTTGTGTTACTAAGTCCTTGTGTTACAGAATCCTTGTGTTACTGGGACCTTGTCTTACTGAGTCCTTGTGTTGCTGAGTCAATGTATTACTGAGTCCTTGAGTTACTCAGTCCTTGTGTTACTGAGTACTTGTGTTACTGAGTCCTTGGGTTACTGAGTCCTTGTGTTACTGAGTCCTTGTGTTACTGAGTCCTTGTATTACTGAGTCCTTGTGTTACTGAGTCCTTGTCTTACTGAGTCCATGTGTTACTGACTGCTTGTGTTACTGACTGCTTGTGTTACTTACTGCTTGTGTTACTGAATCCTTGTGTTCCTGATTCCTTGTGTTACTGAGTCCTTGTGTTACTGAGTCCTTGTGTTACTGAGTCCCTGTGTTACTGAGTCCTTGTGTTGCTGAGTCCTTGTATTACTGACTCCTTGTGCTACAGAGTCCTTGTGTTACTGAGTCCTTGTGTTATTGAGTCAATGTGTTACTGAGTCCTTGTGTTACTGAGTCTATGTGTTACTGAGTCCATGTGTTCCTGAGTCCTTGTGTTACTGAGTCCTTGTGTTACTGAGTCCCTGTGTTACTGAGTCCTTGTGTTACTGAGTCCTTGTGTTACTGAGTCCTTGTGCTACACAGTTCTTGTGTTACTGAGTCCTTGTGTTACTGAGTCAATGTGTTAATGAGTCCTTGTGTTACTGAGTCAATGTGTTACTGAGTCCTTGTGTTTATCAGTCCTTGTGTTACTGCGTCCTTGGGTTACTGAGTCCTTGGGTTAGTGAGTCCTTGTGTGACTGAGTCCTTGTGTTACTGAGTCCTTGTGTTACAGAATCCTTGTGTTACTGAGTCCTTGTATTACTGAGTCCTTGTGTTACTGAGTCAATGTGTTACTGAGTCCTTGTGTTTATCAGTCCTTGTGTTACTGAGTCCTTGGGTTACTGAGTCCTTGGGTTAGTGAGTCCTTGTGTTACTGACTCCTTGTGTTATTGAGTCCTTGTGTTACTGAGTCCTTGTGTTACTGAGTCCTTGTGTTACTGAGTCCTTGTGTTACTGTGTCCTTGTCTTACTGAGTCCTTGTGTTACTGACTGCTTGTGTTACTGACTGCTTGTGTTACTTACTGCTTGTGTTACTGTTTCCTTGTGTTACTGAGACCTTGTGTTACTGAGTCCTTCTGTTACTGAGTCAATGTGTTACTGAGTCCTTGTGTTACTGAGTCCTTGTCTTACTGAGTCCTTGTGTTACTGAGTCCTTGTGTTACTGAATCCTTGTGTTACTGAGTCCTTGTGTTACTGAGTCCTTATGTTACTGAGTCCTTATGTTACTGATTGCATTTGTTACTGAGTCCTTGTGTTACTGTGTCCTTGTGTTACTGAGTCCTTCTGTTACTGAGTCCTTGTGTTATTGAGTCCTTGTGTTACTGAGTCCTTGTGTTACTGAGTCCTTGTGTTACTGAGTCCTTATATTACTGAGTCCTTATGTTACTGATTCCATGTGTTACTGAGTCCTTGTGTTACTGAGTCCTTGTGTTACTGAGTCCTTGTGTTACTGAGTCCATGTGTTACTGAGTCAATGTGTTACTGAGTCCTTGTGTTACTGAGTCCTTCTGTTACGGATTCCTTGTGTTACTGAGTCCTTGTGTTACTGAGTCACTGTGTTACTCAGTTCTTGTGTTATTTAGTCCATGTGTTACAGAGTCCTTGTGTTACTGAGTCCTTGTGTTACTGAGTCAATGTGTTACTGAGTCCTTGTGTTACTCAGTCCTTGTGTTACTGACTCCTTGTTTTACTTTTTCCTTGTGTTACTGAGTCCTTGTGTTACTGAGTCCTTGTGTTACTGAATCCTTGTGTTACTGAGTCAATGTGTTACTCAGTTCTTGTGTTATTTAGTCCATGTGTTACTGAGTCCTTGTGTTACTGAGTCCTTGTGTTACTGAGTCCTTGTGTGACTGAGTCCTTGTGTTACTGAGTCCTTGTGTTACTGAGTCCTTGTGTTATTGAGTCCTTGTGTTACTGAGTCCTTGTGTTACTGAGCCCTTGTGTTACTGAGTCCTTGTGTTACTGAGTCCTTCTGTTACTGATTCCATGTGTTACTGAGTCCTTGTGTTACTGTGTCCTTGTGTTACTGAGTCCTTGTGTTGCTGAGTCCATGTGTTACTGAGTCCTTGTGTTACTGAGTCCTTGTTTTACTGAGTCCTTGTGTTACTGAATCCTTGTGTTACTGAGTCCTTGTGTTACAGAGTCCTTGTGTTACAGAGTCCTTGTATTACTGAGTCCTTGTGTTACTGAGTCAATGTGTTACTGAGTCCTTGTGTTACTCAGTCCTTGTGTTACTGACTTCTTGTGTTACTTTTTCCTTGTGTTACTGAGTCCTTGTGTTACTGAGTCAATCTGTTACTGAGTCCTTGTGTTACTGAGTCCTTGTGTTACTGAGTCCTTGTGTTACTGAGTCCTTGTGTTACTGAGTCCTTGTGTTACTGAGTCCTTGTGTTACTGAGTCAATGTGTTCCTCAGTTCTTGTGTTATTTAGTACATGTGTTACTGAGTCCTTGTGTTACTGAGTCCTTGTGTTACTGAGTCCTTGTGTTACTGAGTCCTTGTGTTACTGAGTCCTTGTGGTACTGAGTCCTTGTGTTACTGAGTCCTTATGTTACTGAGTCCTTGTGTTACTGAGTCCTTATGTTACTGATTCCATTTTTTTACTGAGTCCTTGTGTTACTGAATCCTTGTGTTACTGAGTCCTTGTGTTACTGAGTCCTTGTGTTAGAGTCCTTGTGTTACTGAGTCCTTGTGTTACTGAGTCCTTGTGTTACTGAGTCCTTGTGTTACTGAGTCCATGTGTTACTGAGTCCTTGTGTTACTGAGTCCTTTTTTTACTGAGTCCTTGTGTTACTGAGTCAATGTGTTGCTGAGACCTTAGGTTACTGAGTCCTTATGTTACTGATGCCATGTGTTCCTGAGTCCTTGTGTTACTGAGTCCTTGTGTTACTGAGTCCTTGTGTTACTGAGTCAATGTGTTGCTGTGTCAATGTGTTACTGAGTCAATGTGTGACTGAGTCCTTGTGTTACTGAGTCCTTGTGTTACTGAGTCCTTGTGTTACTGAGTCCTTGTTTTACTGAGTCCTTGTTTTACTGAGTCCTTCTGTTACTGAATCCTTGTGTTACTGAGTCCTTGTGTTACTAAGTCAATGTGTTACTGAGTCCTTGTGTTACTGAGTCCTTGTGTTAATGAGTCCTTGTGTTACTGAGTCCTTGTGTTAATGAATCCTTGTGTTACTGAGTCCTTGTATTACTGAGTCCTTGTGTTGCTGAGTCAATGTGTTACTGAGTCCTTGATTTACTCAGTCCTTGTGTTACTGAGTCCTTGTGTTACTGAGTCCTTGGGTTACTGAGTCCTTGTGTTACTGAGTCCTTGTGTTACTGAGTCCTTGTGTTACTGAGTCCTTGTGTTACTGAGTCCTTGTCTTACTGAGTCCATGTGTTACTGACTGCTTGTGTTACTGACTGCTTGTGTTACTTACTGCTTGTGTTACTGATTCCTTGTGTTACTGATTCCTTGTGTTACTGAGTCCTTGTGTTACTGAGTCCTTCTTTTACTGAGTCAATGTGTTACTGAGTCCCTGTGTTACTGAGTCCTTGTGTTCCTGAGTCCTTGTGTTACTGAGTCCCTGTGTTACTGAGTCCTTGTGTTACTGAGTCCTTGTATTACTGAGTCCTTGTGCTACAGAGTCCTTGTGTTACTGAGTCCTTGTGTTACTGAGTCAATGTGTTACTGAGTCCATGTGTTCCTGAGTCCTTGTGTTACTGAGTCCTTGTGTTACTGAGTCCCTGTGTTACTGAGTCCTTGTGTTACTGAGTCAATGTGTTACTGAGTCCTTGTGTTACTGAGTCCTTGTGTTACTGAGTCCTTGTGTTACTGAGTCCTGGTGTTACTGAGTACTTGTGTTACTGAGTCCTTGTGTTACTGAGTCCTTGTGTTACTGAGTCCTTGTGTTACTGAGTCCTTATGTTACTGAGTCCTTGTGTTACTGAGTCCTTATGTGACTGATTCCATTTTTTTACTGAGTCCTTGTGTTACTGAATCCTTGTGTTACTGAGTCCTTGTGTTACTGAGTCCTTGTGTTACTGAGTCCTTGTGTTACTGAGTCCTTGTGTTACTGAATCCTTGTGTTACTGAGTCCTTGTGTTACTGAGTCCTTTTTTTACTGAGTCATTGTGTTACTGAGTCCTTATGTTACTGATTCCATTTTTTTACTGAGTCCTTGTGTTACTGAATCCTTGTGTTACTGAGTCCTTGTGTTACTGAGTCCTTGTGTTACTGAGTCCTTGTGTTACTGAGTCCGTGTGTTACTGAGTCCTTGTGTTACTGAGTCCTTGTGTTACTGAGTCCTTTTTTTACTGAGTCCTTGTGTTACTGAGTCAATGTGTTGCTGAGACCTTATGTTACTGAGTCCTTATGTTACTGATGCCATGTGTTACTGAGTCCTTGTGTTACTGAGTCCTTGTTTTACTGAGTCCTTGTTTTACTGAGTCCTTATGTTACTGAATCCTTGTGTTACTGAGTCCTTGTGTTACTGAGTCAATGTGTTACTGAGTCCTTGTGTTACTGAGTCCTTGTGTTAATGAGTCCTTGTGTTACTGAGTCCTTGTGTTACAGAATCCTTGTGTTACTGAGTCCTTGTATTACTGAGTCCTTGTGTTGCTGAGTCAATGTGTTACTGAGCCCTTGTGTTACTGAGTCCTTGGGTTACTGAGTCCTTGTGTTACTGAGTCCTTGTGTTACTGAGTCCTTGTGTTACTGAGTCCTTGTGTTACTGAGCCCTTGTGTTACTGAGTCCTTGGGTTACTGAGTCCTTGTGTTACTGATTCCTTGTGTTACTGAGCCCTTGTGTTACTGAGTCCTTGAGTTACTGAGTCAATGTGTTACTGAGTCCTTGTTTTACTGAGTCCTTGTGTTACCGAGTCAATGTGTTACCGAGTCCTTGTGTTACCGAGTCCTTGTGTTACTGCGTCCTTCTGTTACTGAGTCCTTGTGTTACTGAGTCCTTGTGTAATTGAATCCATGTGTTACTGAGTCCTTGTGTTACTGAGTCAATGTGTTCCTCAGTTCTTGTGTTATTTAGTACATATGTTACTGAGTCCTTGTGTTACTGAGTCCTTGTGTTACTGAGTCCTTGTGTTACTGAGTCCTTGTGTTACTGAGTCAATGTGTTGCTGAGACCTTATGTTACTGAGTCCTTATGTTACTGATGCCATGTGTTACTGAGTCCTTGTGTTACTGAGTCCTTGTTTTACTGAGTCCTTGTTTTACTGAGTCCTTATGTTACTGAATCCTTGTGTTACTGAGTCCTTGTGTTACTGAGTCAATGTGTTACTGAGTCCTTGTGTTACTGAGTCCTTGTGTTAATGAGTCCTTGTGTTACTGAGTCCTTGTGTTACAGAATCCTTGTGTTACTGAGTCCTTGTATTACTGAGTCCTTGTGTTGCTGAGTCAATGTGTTACTGAGCCCTTGTGTTACTGAGTCCTTGGGTTACTGAGTCCTTGTGTTACTGAGTCCTTGTGTTACTGAGTCCTTGTGTTACTGAGTCCTTGTGTTACTGAGCCCTTGTGTTACTGAGTCCTTGGGTTACTGAGTCCTTGTGTTACTGATTCCTTGTGTTACTGAGCCCTTGTGTTACTGAGTCCTTGAGTTACTGAGTCAATGTGTTACTGAGTCCTTGTTTTACTGAGTCCTTGTGTTACCGAGTCAATGTGTTACCGAGTCCTTGTGTTACCGAGTCCTTGTGTTACTGCGTCCTTCTGTTACTGAGTCCTTGTGTTACTGAGTCCTTGTGTAATTGAATCCATGTGTTACTGAGTCCTTGTGTTACTGAGTCAATGTGTTCCTCAGTTCTTGTGTTATTTAGTACATATGTTACTGAGTCCTTGTGTTACTGAGTCCTTGTGTTACTGAGTCCTTGTGTTACTGAGTCCTTGTGTTACTGAGTCCTTGTGTTACTGAGTCCTTGTGTTACTGAGTCCTTGTGTTACTGAGTCCTTGTGTTACTGAGTCAATGTGTTACTGAGACCTTATGTTCCTGAGTCCTTATGTTACTGATTCCATGTGTTACTGAGTCCTTGTGTTACTGAGTCCTTGTGTTACTGAGTCAACGTGTTACTGAGTCAATGTGTTACTGAGTCAATGTGTGACTGAGTCCTTGTGTTACTGAGTTCTTGTTTTACTGAGTCCATGTTTTACTGAGTCCTTGTGTTACTGAGTCCTTGTGTTACTGAGTCCTTGTGTTACTGAATCCTTGTTTTACTGAGTCCTTGTGTTATTGAGTCAATGTGTTACTGAGTCCTTGTGTTAGAGAGTCAATGTGTTACTGAGTCCTTGTTTTACTGAGACAATGTGTTGCTGTGTCAATGTGTTACTGAGTCAATGTGTGACTGAATCCTTGTGTTACTGAGTCCTTGTGTTACTGAGTCCTTGTGTTACTGAGTCCTTGTGTTACTGAGTCCTTGTGTTACTGAGTCCTTTTGTTGCTGAGTCCTTGTTTTACTGAGTCGTTGTTTTACTGAGTCCTTATGTTACTGAATCCTTGTGTTACTGAGTCCTTGTGTTACTGAGTCAATGTATTACTGAGTCCTTGTGTTACTGAGTACTTGTGTTAATGAGTCCTTGTGTTACTGAGTCCTTGTGTTACAGAATGCTTGTGTTACTGAGTCCTTGTATTACTGAGTCCTTGTGTTACTGAGTCAATGTGTTACTGAGTCCTTGCGTTACTCTGTCCTTGTGTTACTGAGTCCTTGTGTTACTGAGTCAATGTATTACTGAGTCATTGTGTTACTGAGTACTTGTTTTAATGAGTCCTTGTGTTACTGAGTCCTTGTGTTACAGAATGCTTGTGTTACTGAGTCCTTGTATTACTGAGTCCTTGTGTTACTGAGTCAATGTGTTACTGAGTCCTTGCGTTACTCAGTCCTTGTGTTACTGACTCCTTGTGTTACTTTTTCCTTGTGTTACTGAGTCCTTGTGTTACTGAGTCAATGTGTTGCTGAGACCTTATGTTACTGAGTCCTTATGTTACTGATGCCATGTGTTCCTGAGTCCTTGTGTTACTGAGTCCTTGTGTTACTGAGTCCTTGTGTTACTGAGTCAATGTGTTGCTGTGTCAATGTGTTACTGAGTCAATGTGTGACTGAGACCTTGTGATACTGAGTCCTTGTGTTACTGAGTCCTTGTGTTACTGAGTCCTTGTGTTACTGAGTCCTTGTGTTACTGAGTCCTTGTTTTACTGAGTCCTTGTGTTACTGAGTCCTTGTGTTAATGAGTCCTTGTGTTACTAAGTCCTTGTGTTACAGAATCCTTGTGTTACTGGGACCTTGTCTTACTGAGTCCTTGTGTTGCTGAGTCAATGTATTACTGAGTCCTTGAGTTACTCAGTCCTTGTGTTACTGAGTACTTGTGTTACTGAGTCCTTGGGTTACTGAGTCCTTGTGTTACTGAGTCCTTGTGTTACTGAGTCCTTGTATTACTGAGTCCTTGTGTTACTGAGTCCTTGTCTTACTGAGTCCATGTGTTACTGACTGCTTGTGTTACTGACTGCTTGTGTTACTTACTGCTTGTGTTACTGAATCCTTGTGTTCCTGATTCCTTGTGTTACTGAGTCCTTGTGTTACTGAGTCCTTGTGTTACTGAGTCCCTGTGTTACTGAGTCCTTGTGTTGCTGAGTCCTTGTATTACTGACTCCTTGTGCTACAGAGTCCTTGTGTTACTGAGTCCTTGTGTTACTGAGTCAATGTGTTACTGAGTCCTTGTGTTACTGAGTCTATGTGTTACTGAGTCCATGTGTTCCTGAGTCCTTGTGTTACTGAGTCCTTGTGTTACTGAGTCCCTGTGTTACTGAGTCCTTGTGTTACTGAGTCCTTGTGTTACTGAGTCCTTGTGCTACACAGTTCTTGTGTTACTGAGTCCTTGTGTTACTGAGTCAATGTGTTAATGAGTCCTTGTGTTACTGAGTCAATGTGTTACTGAGTCCTTGTGTTTATCAGTCCTTGTGTTACTGCGTCCTTGGTTTACTGAGTCCTTGGGTTAGTGAGTCCTTGTGTGACTGAGTCCTTGTGTTACTGAGTCCTTGTGTTACAGAATCCTTGTGTTACTGAGTCCTTGTATTACTGAGTCCTTGTGTTACTGAGTCAATGTGTTACTGAGTCCTTGTGTTTATCAGTCCTTGTGTTACTGAGTCCTTGGGTTACTGAGTCCTTGGGTTAGTGAGTCCTTGTGTTACTGACTCCTTGTGTTATTGAGTCCTTGTGTTACTGAGTCCTTGTGTTACTGAGTCCTTGTGTTACTGAGTCCTTGTGTTACTGTGTCCTTGTCTTACTGAGTCCTTGTGTTACTGACTGCTTGTGTTACTGACTGCTTGTGTTACTTACTGCTTGTGTTACTGTTTCCTTGTGTTACTGAGACCTTGTGTTACTGAGTCCTTCTGTTACTGAGTCAATGTGTTACTGAGTCCTTGTGTTACTGAGTCCTTGTGTTACTGAGTCCTTGTGTTACTGAGTCCTTGTGTTACTGAATCCTTGTGTTACTGAGTCCTTGTGTTACTGAGTCCTTATGTTACTGTGTCCTTATGTTACTGATTGCATTTGTTACTGAGTCCTTGTGTTACTGAGTCCTTGTGTTACTGAGTCCTTGTGTTACTGAGTCCTTGTGTTATTGAGTCCTTGTGTTACTGAGTCCTTGTGTTACTGAGTCCTTGTGTTACTGAGTCCTTATATTACTGAGTCCTTATGTTACTGATTCCATGTGTTACTGAGTCCTTGTGTTACTGAGTCCTTGTGTTACTGAGTCCTTGTGTTACTGAGTCCATGTGTTACTGAGTCAATGTGTTACTGAGTCCTTGTGTTACTGAGTCCTTCTGTTACGGATTCCTTGTGTTACTGAGTCCTTGTGTTACTGAGTCACTGTGTTACTCAGTTCTTGTGTTATTTAGTCCATGTGTTACTGAGTCCTTGTGTTACTGAGTCCTTGTGTTACTGAGTCAATGTGTTACTGAGTCCTTGTGTTACTCAGTCCTTGTGTTACTGACTCCTTGTTTTACTTTTTCCTTGTGTTACTGAGTCCTTGTGTTACTGAGTCCTTGTGTTACTGAATCCTTGTGTTACTGAGTCAATGTGTTACTCAGTTCTTGTGTTATTTAGTCCATGTGTTACTGAGTCCTTGTGTTACTGAGTCCTTGTGTTACTGAGTCCTTGTGTGACTGAGTCCTTGTGTTACTGAGTCCTTGTGTTACTGAGTCCTTGTGTTATTGAGTCCTTGTTTTACTTTTTCCTTGTGTTACTGAGTCCTTGTGTTACTGAGTCCTTGTGTTACTGAATCCTTGTGTTACTGAGTCAACGTGTTACTGAGTCAATGTGTTACTGAGTCAATGTGTGACTGAGTCCTTGTGTTACTGAGTTCTTGTTTTACTGAGTCCATGTTTTACTGAGTCCTTGTGTTACTGAGTCCTTGTGTTACTGAGTCCTTGTGTTACTGAATCCTTGTTTTACTGAGTCCTTGTGTTATTGAGTCAATGTGTTACTGAGTCCTTGTATTAGAGAGTCAATGTGTTACTGAGTCCTTGTTTTACTGAGACAATGTGTTGCTGTGTCAATGTGTTACTGAGTCAATGTGTGACTGAATCCTTGTGTTACTGAGTCCTTGTGTTACTGAGTCCTTGTGTTACTGAGTCCTTGTGTTACTGAGTCCTTGTGTTACTGAGTCCTTTTGTTGCTGAGTCCTTGTTTTACTGAGTCGTTGTTTTACTGAGTCCTTATGTTACTGAATCCTTGTGTTACTGAGTCCTTGTGTTACTGAGTCAATGTATTACTGAGTCCTTGTGTTACTGAGTACTTGTGTTAATGAGTCCTTGTGTTACTGAGTCCTTGTGTTACAGAATGCTTGTGTTACTGAGTCCTTGTATTACTGATTCCTTGTGTTACTGAGTCAATGTGTTACTGAGTCCTTGCGTTACTCTGTCCTTGTGTTACTGAGTCCTTGTGTTACTGAGTCAATGTATTACTGAGTCATTGTGTTACTGAGTACTTGTGTTAATGAGTCCTTGTGTTACTGAGTCCTTGTGTTACAGAATGCTTGTGTTACTGAGTCCTTGTATTACTGAGTCCTTGTGTTACTGAGTCAATGTGTTACTGAGTCCTTGCGTTACTCAGTCCTTGTGTTACTGACTCCTTGTGTTACTTTTTCCTTGTGTTACTGAGTCCTTGTGTTACTGAGTCAATGTGTTGCTGAGACCTTATGTTACTGAGTCCTTATGTTACTGATGCCATGTGTTCCTGAGTCCTTGTGTTACTGAGTCCTTGTGTTACTGAGTCCTTGTGTTACTGAGTCAATGTGTTGCTGTGTCAATGTGTTACTGAGTCAATGTGTGACTGAGACCTTGTGATACTGAGTCCTTGTGTTACTGAGTCCTTGTGTTACTGAGTCCTTGTGTTACTGAGTCCTTGTGTTACTGAGTCCTTGTTTTACTGAGTCCTTGTGTTACTGAGTCCTTGTGTTAATGAGTCCTTGTGTTACTAAGTCCTTGTGTTACAGAATCCTTGTGTTACTGGGACCTTGTCTTACTGAGTCCTTGTGTTGCTGAGTCAATGTATTACTGAGTCCTTGAGTTACTCAGTCCTTGTGTTACTGAGTACTTGTGTTACTGAGTCCTTGGGTTACTGAGTCCTTGTGTTACTGAGTCCTTGTGTTACTGAGTCCTTGTATTACTGAGTCCTTGTGTTACTGAGTCCTTGTCTTACTGAGTCCATGTGTTACTGACTGCTTGTGTTACTGACTGCTTGTGTTACTTACTGCTTGTGTTACTGAATCCTTGTGTTCCTGATTCCTTGTGTTACTGAGTCCTTGTGTTACTGAGTCCTTGTGTTACTGAGTCCCTGTGTTACTGAGTCCTTGTGTTGCTGAGTCCTTGTATTACTGACTCCTTGTGCTACAGAGTCCTTGTGTTACTGAGTCCTTGTGTTACTGAGTCAATGTGTTACTGAGTCCTTGTGTTACTGAGTCTATGTGTTACTGAGTCCATGTGTTCCTGAGTCCTTGTGTTACTGAGTCCTTGTGTTACTGAGTCCCTGTGTTACTGAGTCCTTGTGTTACTGAGTCCTTGTGTTACTGAGTCCTTGTGCTACACAGTTCTTGTGTTACTGAGTCCTTGTGTTACTGAGTCAATGTGTTAATGAGTCCTTGTGTTACTGAGTCAATGTGTTACTGAGTCCTTGTGTTTATCAGTCCTTGTGTTACTGCGTCCTTGGGTTACTGAGTCCTTGGGTTAGTGAGTCCTTGTGTGACTGAGTCCTTGTGTTACTGAGTCCTTGTGTTACAGAATCCTTGTGTTACTGAGTCCTTGTATTACTGAGTCCTTGTGTTACTGAGTCAATGTGTTACTGAGTCCTTGTGTTTATCAGTCCTTGTGTTACTGAGTCCTTGGGTTACTGAGTCCTTGGGTTAGTGAGTCCTTGTGTTACTGACTCCTTGTGTTATTGAGTCCTTGTGTTACTGAGTCCTTGTGTTACTGAGTCCTTGTGTTACTGAGTCCTTGTGTTACTGTGTCCTTGTCTTACTGAGTCCTTGTGTTACTGACTGCTTGTGTTACTGACTGCTTGTGTTACTTACTGCTTGTGTTACTGTTTCCTTGTGTTACTGAGACCTTGTGTTACTGAGTCCTTCTGTTACTGAGTCAATGTGTTACTGAGTCCTTGTGTTACTGAGTCCTTGTGTTACTGAGTCCTTGTGTTACTGAGTCCTTGTGTTACTGAATCCTTGTGTTACTGAGTCCTTGTGTTACTGAGTCCTTATGTTACTGTGTCCTTATGTTACTGATTGCATTTGTTACTGAGTCCTTGTGTTACTGAGTCCTTGTGTTACTGAGTCCTTCTGTTACTGAGTCCTTGTGTTATTGAGTCCTTGTGTTACTGAGTCCTTGTGTTACTGAGTCCTTGTGTTACTGAGTCCTTATATTACTGAGTCCTTATGTTACTGATTCCATGTGTTACTGAGTCCTTGTGTTACTGAGTCCTTGTGTTACTGAGTCCTTGTGTTACTGAGTCCATGTGTTACTGAGTCAATGTGTTACTGAGTCCTTGTGTTACTGAGTCCTTCTGTTACGGATTCCTTGTGTTACTGAGTCCTTGTGTTACTGAGTCACTGTGTTACTCAGTTCTTGTGTTATTTAGTCCATGTGTTACTGAGTCCTTGTGTTACTGAGTCCTTGTGTTACTGAGTCAATGTGTTACTGAGTCCTTGTGTTACTCAGTCCTTGTGTTACTGACTCCTTGTTTTACTTTTTCCTTGTGTTACTGAGTCCTTGTGTTACTGAGTCCTTGTGTTACTGAATCCTTGTGTTACTGAGTCAATGTGTTACTCAGTTCTTGTGTTATTTAGTCCATGTGTTACTGAGTCCTTGTGTTACTGAGTCCTTGTGTTACTGAGTCCTTGTGTGACTGAGTCCTTGTGTTACTGAGTCCTTGTGTTACTGAGTCCTTGTGTTATTGAGTCCTTGTGTTACTGAGTCCTTGTGTTACTGAGTCCTTGTGTTACTGAGTCCTTGTGTTACTGAGTCCTTCTGTTACTGATTCCATGTGTTACTGAGTCCTTGTGTTACTGTGTCCTTGTGTTACTGAGTCCTTGTGTTGCTGAGTCCATGTGTTACTGAGTCCTTGTGTTACTGAGTCCTTGTTTTACTGAGTCCTTGTGTTACTGAATCCTTGTGTTACTGAGTCCTTGTGTTACAGAGTCCTTGTGTTACAGAGTCCTTGTATTACTGAGTCCTTTTGTTACTGAGTCAATGTGTTACTGAGTCCTTGTGTTACTCAGTCCTTGTGTTACTGACTTCTTGTGTTACTTTTTCCTTGTGTTACTGAGTCCTTGTGTTACTGAGTCAATCTGTTACTGAGTCCTTGTGTTACTGAGTCCTTGTGTTACTGAGTCCTTGTGTTACTGAGTCCTTGTGTTACTGAGTCCTTGTGTTACTGAGTCCTTGTGTTACTGAGTCAATGTGTTCCTCAGTTCTTGTGTTATTTAGTACATGTGTTACTGAGTCCTTGTTTTACTGAGTCCTTGTGTTACTGAGTCCTTGTGTTACTGAGTCCTTGTGTTACTGAGTCCTTGTGTTACTGAGTCCTTGTGTTACTGAGTCCTTATGTTACTGAGTCCTTGTGTTACTGAGTCCTTATGTTACTGATTCCATTTTTTTACTGAGTCCTTGTGTTACTGAATCCTTGTGTTACTGAGTCCTTGTGTTACTGAGTCCTTGTGTTAGAGTCCTTGTGTTACTGAGTCCTTGTGTTACTGAGTCCTTGTGTTACTGAGTCCTTGTGTTACTGAGTCCATGTGTTACTGAGTCCTTGTGTTACTGAGTCCTTTTTTTACTGAGTCCTTGTGTTACTGAGTCAATGTGTTGCTGAGACCTTATGTTACTGAGTCCTTATGTTACTGATGCCATGTGTTCCTGAGTCCTTGTGTTACTGAGTCCTTGTGTTACTGAGTCCTTGCGTTACTGAGTCAATGTGTTGCTGTGTCAATGTGTTACTGAGTCAATGTGTGACTGAGTCCTTGTGTTACTGAGTCCTTGTGTTACTGAGTCCTTGTGTTACTGAGTCCTTGTTTTACTGAGTCCTTGTTTTACTGAGTCCTTCTGTTACTGAATCCTTGTGTTACTGAGTCCTTGTGTTACTAAGTCAATGTGTTACTGAGTCCTTGTGTTACTGAGTCCTTGTGTTAATGAGTCCTTGTGTTACTGAGTCCTTGTGTTAATGAATCCTTGTGTTACTGAGTCCTTGTATTACTGAGTCCTTGTGTTGCTGAGTCAATGTGTTACTGAGTCCTTGTGTTACTCAGTCCTTGTGTTACTGAGTCCTTGTGTTACTGAGTCCTTGGGTTACTTAGTCCTTGTGTTACTGAGTCCTTGTGTTACTGAGTCCTTGTGTTACTGAGTCCTTGTGTTACTGAGTCCTTGTCTTACTGAGTCCATGTGTTACTGACTGCTTGTGTTACTGACTGCTTGTGTTACTTACTGCTTGTGTTACTGATTCCTTGTGTTACTGATTCCTTGTGTTACTGAGTCCTTGTGTTACTGAGTCCTTCTGTTACTGAGTCAATGTGTTACTGAGTCCCTGTGTTACTGAGTCCTTGTGTTCCTGAGTCCTTGTGTTACTGAGTCCCTGTGTTACTGAGTCCTTGTGTTACTGAGTCCTTGTATTACTGAGTCCTTGTGCTACAGAGTCCTTGTGTTACTGAGTCCTTGTGTTACTGAGTCAATGTGTTACTGAGTCCATGTGTTCCTGAGTCCTTGTGTTACTGGGTCCTTGTGTTACTGAGTCCCTGTGTTACTGAGTCCTTGTGTTACTGAGTCAATGTGTTACTGAGTCCTTGTGTTACTGAGTCCTTGTGTTACTGAGTCCTTGTGTTACTGAGTCCTGGTGTTACTGAGTCCTTGTGTTACTGAGTCCTTGTGTTACTGAGTCCTTGTGTTACTGAGTCCTTGTGTTACTGAGTCCTTATGTTACTGAGTCCTTGTGTTACTGAGTCCTTATGTGACTGATTCCATTTTTTTACTGAGTCCTTGTGTTACTGAATCCTTGTGTTACTGAGTCCTTGTGTTACTGAGTCCTTGTGTTACTGAATCCTTGTGTTACTGAGTCCTTGTGTTACTGAGTCCTTTTTTTACTGAGTCATTGTGTTACTGAGTCCTTATGTTACTGATTCCATTTTTTTACTGAGTCCTTGTGTTACTGAATCCTTGTGTTACTGAGTCCTTGTGTTACTGAGTCCTTGTGTTACTGAGTCCTTGTGTTACTGAGTCCTTGTGTTACTGAGTCCTTGTGTTACTGAGTCCTTTTTTTACTGAGTCCTTGTGTTACTGAGTCAATGTGTTGCTGAGACCTTATGTTACTGAGTCCTTATGTTACTGATGCCATGTGTTACTGAGTCCTTGTGTTACTGAGTCCTTGTTTTACTGAGTCCTTGTTTTACTGAGTCCTTATGTTACTGAATCCTTGTGTTACTGAGTCCTTGTGTTACTGAGTCAATGTGTTACTGAGTCCTTGTGTTACTGAGTCCTTGTGTTAATGAGTCCTTGTGTTACTGAGTCCTTGTGTTACAGAATCCTTGTGTTACTGAGTCCTTGTATTACTGAGTCCTTGTGTTGCTGAGTCAATGTGTTACTGAGCCCTTGTGTTACTGAGTCCTTGGGTTACTGAGTCCTTGTGTTACTGAGTCCTTGTGTTACTGAGTCCTTGTGTTACTGAGTCCTTGTGTTACTGAGCCCTTGTGTTACTGAGTCCTTGGGTTACTGAGTCCTTGTGTTACTGATTCCTTGTGTTACTGAGCCCTTGTGTTACTGAGTCCTTGAGTTACTGAGTCAATGTGTTACTGAGTCCTTGTTTTACTGAGTCCTTGTGTTACCGAGTCAATGTGTTACCGAGTCCTTGTGTTACTGAGTCCTTGTGTTACTGAGTCCTTCTGTTACTGAGTCCTTGTGTTACTGAGTCCTTGTGTAATTGAATCCTTGTGTTACTGAGTCCTTGTGTTACTGAGTCAATGTGTTCCTCAGTTCTTGTGTTATTTAGTACATATGTTACTGAGTCCTTGTGTTACTGAGTCCTTGTGTTACTGAGTCCTTGTGTTACTGAGTCCTTGTGTTACTGAGTCCTTGTGTTACTGAGTCCTTGTGTTACTGAGTCAATGTGTTACTGAGACCTTATGTTCCTGAGTCCTTATGTTACTGATTCCATGTGTTACTGAGTCCTTGTGTTACTGAGTCCTTGTGTTACTGAGTCAACGTGTTACTGAGTCAATGTGTTACTGAGTCAATGTGTGACTGAGTCCTTTTGTTCCTGAGTTCTTGTTTTACTGAGTCCATGTTTTACTGAGTCCTTGTGTTACTGAGTCCTTGTGTTACTGAGTCCTTGTGTTACTGAATCCTTGTTTTACTGAGTCCTTGTGTTACTGAGTCAATGTGTTACTGAGTCCTTGTGTTAGAGAGTCAATGTGTTACTGAGTCCTTGTTTTACTGAGACAATGTGTTGCTGTGTCAATGTGTTACTGAGTCAATGTGTGACTGAATCCTTGTGTTACTGAGTCCTTGTGTTACTGAGTCCTTGTGTTACTGAGTCCTTGTGTTACTGAGTCCTTGTGTTACTGAGTCCTTTTGTTGCTGAGTCCTTGTTTTACTGAGTCGTTGTTTTACTGAGTCCTTATGTTACTGAATCCTTGTGTTACTGAGTCCTTGTGTTACTGAGTCAATGTATTACTGAGTCCTTGTGTTACTGAGTACTTGTGTTAATGAGTCCTTGTGTTACTGAGTCCTTGTGTTACAGAATGCTTGTGTTACTGAGTCCTTGTATTACTGAGTCCTTGTGTTACTGAGTCAATGTGTTACTGAGTCCTTGCGTTACTCTGTCCTTGTGTTACTGAGTCCTTGTGTTACTGAGTCAATGTATTACTGAGTCATTGTGTTACTGAGTACTTGTGTTAATGAGTCCTTGTGTTACTGAGTCCTTGTGTTACAGAATGCTTGTGTTACTGAGTCCTTGTATTACTGAGTCCTTGTGTTACTGAGTCAATGTGTTACTGAGTCCTTGCGTTACTCAGTCCTTGTGTTACTGACTCCTTGTGTTACTTTTTCCTTGTGTTACTGAGTCCTTGTGTTACTGAGTCAATGTGTTACTGAGTCCTTGTGTTACTGAGTCCTTCTGTTACTGATTCCTTGTGTTACTGAGTCCTTGTGTTACTGAGGCACTGTGTTACTCAGTTCTTGTGTTATTTAGTCCATGTGTTACTGAGTCCTTGTGTTACTGAGTCCTTGTGTTACTGAGTCAATGTGTTACTGAGTCCTTGTGTTACTCACTCCTTGTGTTACTGACTCCTTGTTTTACTTTTTCCTTGTGTTACTGAGTCCTTGTGTTACTGAGTCAATGTGTTACTGAGTCCTTGTGTTACTGAGTCCTTGTGTTACTGAATCCTTGTGTTACTGAGTCAATGTGTTACTCAGTTCTTGTGTTACTGAGTCCTTGTGTTACTGAGTCCTTGTGTTACTGAGTCCTTGTGTGACTGAGTCCTTGTGTTACTGAGTCCTTGTGTTACTGAGTCCTTGTGTTATTGAGTCCTTGTGTTACTGAGTCCTTGTGTTACTGAGTCCTTGTGTTACTGAGTCCTTGTGTTACTGAGTCCTTCTGTTACTGATTCCATGTGTTACTGAGTCCTTGTGTTACTGAGTCCTTGTGTTACTGAGTCCTTGTGTTGCTGAGTCCATGTGTTACTGAGTCCTTGTGTTACTGAGTCCTTGTGTTACTGAGTCCTTGTGTTACTGAATCCTTGTGTTACTGAGTCCTTGTGTTACAGAGTCCTTGTGTTACAGAGTCCTTGTATTACTGAGTCCTTGTGTTACTGAGTCAATGTGTTACTGAGTCCTTGTGTTACTCAGTCCTTGTGTTACTGACTCCTTGTGTTACTTTTTCCTTGTGTTACTGAGTCCTTGTGTTACTGAGTCAATCTGTTACTGAGTCCTTGTGTTACTGAGTCCTTGTGTTACTGAGTCCTTGTGTTACTGAGTCCTTGTGTTACTGAGTCCTTGTGTTACTGAGTCCTTGTGTTACTGAGTCCTTGTGTTACTGAGTCAATGTGTTCCTCTGTTCTTGTGTTATTTAGTACATGTGTTACTGAGTCCTTGTGTTACTGAGTCCCTGTGTTACTGAGTCCTTGTGTTACTGAGTCCTTGTGTTACTGAGTCCTTGTGCTACACAGTTCTTGTGTTACTGAGTCCTTGTGTTACTGAGTCAATGTGTTAATGAGTCCTTGTGTTACTGTGTCAATGTGTTACTGAGTCCTTGTGTTTATCAGTCCTTGTGTTACTGCGTCCTTGGGTTACTGAGTCCTTGGGTTAGTGAGTCCTTGTGTGACTGAGTCCTTGTGTTACTGAGTCCTTGTGTTACAGAATCCTTGTGTTACTGAGTCCTTGTATTACTGAGTCCTTGTGTTACTGAGTCAATGTGTTACTGAGTCCTTGTGTTTATCAGTCCTTGTGTTACTGAGTCCTTGGGTTACTGAGTCCTTGGGTTAGTGACTCCTTGTGTTACTGACTCCTTGTGTTATTGAGTCCTTGTGTTACTGAGTCCTTGTGTTACTGAGTCCTTGTGTTACTGAGTCCTTGTGTTACTGTGTCCTTGTCTTACTGAGTCCTTGTGTTACTGACTGCTTGTGTTACTGACTGCTTGTGTTACTTACTGCTTGTGTTACTGTTTCCTTGTGTTACTGAGTCCTTGTGTTACTGAGTCCTTCTGTTACTGAGTCAATGTGTTACTGAGTCCTTGTGTTACTGAGTCCTTGTGTTACTGAGTCCTTGTGTTACTGAGTCCTTGTGTTACTGAATCCTTGTGTTACTGAGTCCTTGTGTTACTGAGTCCTTATGTTACTGAGTCCTTATGTTACTGATTGCATTTGTTACTGAGTCCTTGTGTTACTGAGTCCTTGTGTTACTGAGTCCTTCTGTTACTGAGTCCTTGTGTTATTGAGTCCTTGCGTTACTGAGTCCTTGTGTTACTGAGTCCTTGTGTTACTGAGTCCTTATATTACTGAGTCCTTATGTTACTGATTCCATGTGTTACTGAGTCCTTGTGTTACTGAGTCCTTGTGTTACTGAGTCCTTGTGTTACTGAGTCCATGTGTTACTGAGTCAATGTGTTACTGAGTCCTTGTGTTACTGAGTCCTTCTGTTACGGATTCCTTGTGTTACTGAGTCCTTGTGTTACTGAGTCACTGTGTTACTCAGTTCTTGTGTTATTTAGTCCATGTGTTACTGAGTCCTTGTGTTACTGAGTCCTTGTGTTACTGAGTCAATGTGTTACTGAGTCCTTGTGTTACTCAGTCCTTGTGTTACTGACTCCTTGTTTTACTTTTTCCTTGTGTTACTGAGTCCTTGTGTTACTGAGTCCTTGTGTTACTGAATCCTTGTGTTACTGAGTCAATGTGTTACTCAGTTCTTGTGTTATTTAGTCCATGTGTTACTGAGTCCTTGTGTTACTGAGTCCTTGTGTTACTGAGTCCTTGTGTGACTGAGTCCTTGTGTTACTGAGTCCTTGTGTTACTGAGTCCTTGTGTTATTGAGTCCTTGTGTTACTGAGTCCTTGTGTTACTGAGTCCTTGTGTTACTGAGTCCTTGTGTTACTGAGTCCTTCTGTTACTGATTCCATGTGTTACTGAGTCCTTGTGTTACTGTGTCCTTGTGTTACTGAGTCCTTGTGTTGCTGAGTCCATGTGTTACTGAGTCCTTGTGTTACTGAGTCCTTGTTTTACTGAGTCCTTGTGTTACTGAATCCTTGTGTTACTGAGTCCTTGTGTTACAGAGTCCTTGTGTTACAGAGTCCTTGTATTACTGAGTCCTTGTGTTACTGAGTCAATGTGTTACTGAGTCCTTGTGTTACTCAGTCCTTGTTTTACTGACTTCTTGTGTTACTTTTTCCTTGTGTTACTGAGTCCTTGTGTTACTGAGTCAATCTGTTACTGAGTCCTTGTGTTACTGAGTCCTTGTGTTACTGAGTCCTTGTGTTACTGAGTCCTTGTGTTACTGAGTCCTTGTGTTACTGAGTCCTTGTGTTACTGAGTCCTTGTGTTACTGAGTCAATGTGTTCCTCGGTTCTTGTGTTATTTAGTACATGTGTTACTGAGTCCTTGTGTTACTGAGTCCTTGTGTTACTGAGTCCTTGTGTTACTGAGTCCTTGTGTTACTGAGTCCTTGTGTTACTGAGTCCTTGTGTTACTGAGTCCTTATGTTACTGAGTCCTTGTGTTACTGAGTCCTTATGTTACTGATTCCATTTTTTTACTGAGTCCTTGTGTTACTGAATCCTTGTGTTACTGACTCCTTGTGTTACTGAGTCCTTGTGTTAGAGTCCTTGTGTTACTGAGTCCTTGTGTTACTGAGTCCTTGTGTTACTGAGTCCTTGTGTTACTGAGTCCATGTGTTACTGAGTCCTTGTGTTACTGAGTCCTTTTTTTACTGAGTCCTTGTGTTACTGAGTCAATGTGTTGCTGAGACCTTATGTTACTGAGTCCTTATGTTACTGATGCCATGTGTTCCTGAGTCCTTGTGTTACTGAGTCCTTGTGTTACTGAGTCCTTGTGTTACTGAGTCAATGTGTTGCTGTGTCAATGTGTTACTGAGTCAATGTGTGACTGAGTCCTTGTGTTACTGAGTCCTTGTGTTACTGAGTCCTTGTGTTACTGAGTCCTTGTTTTACTGAGTCCTTGTTTTACAGAGTCCTTATGTTACTGAATCCTTGTGTTACTGAGTCCTTGTGTTACTAAGTCAATGTGTTACTGAGTCCTTGTGTTACTGAGTCCTTGTGTTAATGAGTCCTTGTGTTACTGAGTCCTTGTGTTATTGAATCCTTGTGTTACTGAGTCCTTGTATTACTGAGTCCTTGTGTTGCTGAGTCAATGTGTTACTGAGTCCTTGTGTTACTCAGTCCTTGTGTTACTGAGTCCTTGTGTTACTGAGTCCTTGGGTTACTGAGTCCTTGTGTTACTGAGTCCTTGTATTACTGAGTCCTTGTGTTACTGAGTCCTTGTGTTACTGAGTCCTTGTCTTACTGAGTCCATGTGTTACTGACTGCTTGTGTTACTGACTGCTTGTGTTACTTACTGCTTGTGTTACTGATTCCTTGTGTTACTGATTCCTTGTGTTACTGAGTCCTTGTGTTACTGAGTCCTTCTGTTACTGAGTCAATGTGTTACTGAGTCCCTGTGTTACTGAGTCCTTGTGTTCCTGAGTCCTTGTGTTACTGAGTCCCTGTGTTACTGAGTCCTTGTGTTACTGAGTCCTTGTATTACTGAGTCCTTGTGCTACAGAGTCCTTGTGTTACTGAGTCCTTGTGTTACTGAGTCAATGTGTTACTGAGTTCTTGTGTTCCTGAGTCCTTGTGTTACTGAGTCCTTGTGTTACTGAGTCCCTGTGTTACTGAGTCCTTGTGTTACTGAGTCAATGTGTTACTGAGTCCTTGTGTTACTGAGTCCTTGTGTTACTGAGTCCTTGTGTTACTGAGTCCTTGTGTTACTGAGTCCTTGTGTTACTGAGTCCTTATGTTACTGAGTCCTTGTGTTACTGAGTCCTTATGTGACTGATTCCATTTTTTTACTGAGTCCTTGTGTTACTGAATCCTTGTGTTACTGAGTCCTTGTGTTA
This sequence comes from Somniosus microcephalus, assembly GCF_052327205.1. Taxonomy (NCBI): domain Eukaryota; kingdom Metazoa; phylum Chordata; class Chondrichthyes; order Squaliformes; family Somniosidae; genus Somniosus; species Somniosus microcephalus. Next base: position 75,305,512 of record NC_140999.1, on the reverse strand, counting down.
CTGAGTCCTTGTGTTACTGAGTCCTTGTGTTACTGAGTCCTTGTGTTACTGAATCCTTGTGTTACTGAGTCCTTGTGTTACTGAGTCCTTTTGTTACTGAGTCATTGTGTTACTGAGTCCTTATGTTACTGATTCCATTTTTTTACTGAGTCCTTGTGTTACTGAATCCTTGTGTTACTGAGTCCTTGTGTTACTGAGTCCTTGTGTTACTGAGTCCTTGTGTTACTGAGTCCTTGTGTTACTGAGTCCTTGTGTTACTGAGTCCTTTTTTTACTGAGTCCTTGTGTTACTGAGTCAATGTGTTGCTGAGACCTTATGTTACTGAGTCCTTATGTTACTGATGCCATGTGTTACTGAGTCCTTGTGTTACTGAGTCCTTGTTTTACTGAGTCCTTGTTTTACTGAGTCCTTATGTTACTGAATCCTTGTGTTACTGAGTCCTTGTGTTACTGAGTCAATGTGTTACTGAGTCCTTGTGTTACTGAGTCCTTGTGTTAATGAGTCCTTGTGTTACTGAGTCCTTGTGTTACAGAATCCTTGTGTTACTGAGTCCTTGTATTACTGAGTCCTTGTGTTGCTGAGTCAATGTGTTACTGAGCCCTTGTGTTACTGAGTCCTTGGGTTACTGAGTCCTTGTGTTACTGAGTCCTTGTGTTACTGAGCCCTTGTGTTACTGAGTCCTTGGGTTACTGAGTCCTTGTGTTACTGAGTCCTTGTGTTACTGAGCCCTTGTGTTACTGAGTCCTTGAGTTACTGAGTCAATATGTTACTGAGTCCTTGTTTTACTGAGTCCTTGTGTTACCGAGTCAATGTGTTACCGAGTCCTTGTGTTACTGAGTCCTTGTGTTACTGAGTCCTTCTGTTACTGAGTCCTTGTGTTACTGAGTCCTTGTGTAATTGAATCCTTGTGTTACTGAGTCCTTGTGTTACTGAGTCAATGTGTTCCTCAGTTCTTGTGTTATTTAGTACATATGTTACTGAGTCCTTGTGTTACTGAGTCCTTGTGTTACTGAGTCCTTGTGTTACTGAGTCCTTGTGTTACTGAGTCCTTGTGTTACTGAGTCCTTGTGTTACTGAGTCAATGTGTTACTGAGACCTTATGTTCCTGAGTCCTTATGTTACTGATTCCATGTGTTACTGAGTCCTTGTGTTACTGAGTCCTTGTGTTACTGAGTCAACGTGTTACTGAGTCAATGTGTTACTGAGTCAATGTATGACTGAGTCCTTGTGTTACTGAGTTCTTGTTTTACTGAGTCCATGTTTTACTGAGTCCTTGTGTTACTGAGTCCTTGTGTTACTGAGTCCTTGTGTTACTGAATCCTTGTTTTACTGAGTCCTTGTGTTACTGAGTCAATGTGTTACTGAGTCCTTGTCTTAGAGAGTCAATGTGTTACTGAGTCCTTGTTTTAATGAGACAATGTGTTGCTGTGTCAATGTGTTACTGAGTCAATGTGTGACTGAATCCTTGTGTTACTGAGTCCTTGTGTTACTGAGTCCTTGTGTTACTGAGTCCTTGTGTTACTGAGTCCTTGTGTTACTGAGTCCTTTTGTTGCTGAGTCCTTGTTTTACTGAGTCGTTGTTTTACTGAGTCCTTATGTTACTGAATCCTTGTGTTACTGAGTCCTTGTGTTACTGAGTCAATGTGTTACTGAGTCCTTCTGTTACTGATTCCTTGTGTTACTGAGTCCTTGTGTTACTGAGGCACTGTGTTACTCAGTTCTTGTGTTATTTAGTCCATGTGTTACTGAGTCCTTGTGTTACTGAGTCCTTGTGTTACTGAGTCAATGTGTTACTGAGTCCTTGTGTTACTCACTCCTTGTGTTACTGACTCCTTGTTTTACTTTTTCCTTGTGTTACTGAGTCCTTGTGTTACAGAGTCAATGTGTTACTGAGTCCTTGTGTTACTGAGTCCTTGTGTTACTGAATCCTTGTGTTACTGAGTCAATGTGTTACTCAGTTCTTGTGTTACTGAGTCCTTGTGTTACTGAGTCCTTGTGTTACTGAGTCCTTGTGTGACTGAGTCCTTGTGTTACTGAGTCCTTGTGTTACTGAGTCCTTGTGTTATTGAGTCCTTGTGTTACTGAGTCCTTGTGTTACTGAGTCCTTGTGTTACTGAGTCCTTGTGTTACTGAGTCCTTCTGTTACTGATTCCATGTGTTACTGAGTCCTTGTGTTACTGAGTCCTTGAGTTACTGAGTCCTTGTGTTGCTGAGTCCATGTGTTACTGAGTCCTTGTGTTACTGAGTCCTTGTGTTACTGAGTCCTTGTGTTACTGAATCCTTGTGTTACTGAGTCCTTGTGTTACAGAGTCCTTGTGTTACAGAGTCCTTGTATTACTGAGTCCTTGTGTTACTGAGTCCATGTGTTACTGAGTCCTTGTGTTACTCAGTCCTTGTGTTACTGACTCCTTGTGTTACTTTTTCCTTGTGTTACTGAGTCCTTGTGTTACTGAGTCAATCTGTTACTGAGTCCTTGTGTTACTGAGTCCTTGTGTTACTGAGTCCTTGTGTTACTGAGTCCTTGTGTTACTGAGTCCTTGTGTTACTGAGTCCTTGTGTTACGGAGTCCTTGTGTTACTGAGTCAATGTGTTCCTCAGTTCTTGTGTTATTTAGTACATGTGTTACTGAGTCCTTGTGTTACTGAGTCCTTGTGTTACTGAGTCCTTGTGTTACTGAGTCCTTGTGTTACTGAGTCCTTATGTTACAGATTCCATTTTTTTACTGCGTCCTTGTGTTACTGAATCCTTGTGTTACTGAGTCCTTGTGTTACTGAGTCCTTGTGTAAGTGTCCTTGTGTTACTGAGTCCTTGTGTTACTGAGTCCTTGTGTTACTGAGTCCTTGTGTTACTGAGTCCTTGTGTTACTGAGTCCTTGTCTTACTGAGTCCATGTGTTACTGACTGCTTGTGTTACTGACTGCTTGTGTTACTTACAGCTTGTGTTACTGATTCCTTGTGTTACTGATTCCTTGTGTTACTGAGTCCTTGTGTTACTGAGTCCTTCTGTTACTGAGTCAATGTGTTACTGAGTCCCTGTGTTACTGAGTCCTTGTGTTCCTGAGTCCTTGTGTTACTGAGTCCCTGTGTTACTGAGTCCTTGTGTTACTGAGTCCTTGTATTACTGAGTCCTTGTGCTACAGAGTCCTTGTGTTACTGAGTCCTTGTGTTACTGAGTCAATGTGTTACTGAGTCCATGTGTTCCTGAGTCCTTGTGTTACTGAGTCCTTGTGTTACTGAGTCCCTGTGTTACTGAGTCCTTGTGTTACTGAGTCCTTGTGTTACTGAGTCCTTGTGTTACTGAGTCCTTGTGTTACTGAGTCCTTGTGTTACTGAGTCCTTGTGTTACTGAGTCCTTGTGTTACTGAGTCCTTGTGTTACTGAGTCCTTATGTTACTGAGTCCTTGTGTTACTGTGTCCTTATGTTACTGATTCCATTTTTTTACTGAGTCCTTGTGTTACTGAATCCTTGTGTTGCTGAGTCCTTGTGTTACTGAGTCCTTGTGTTACTGAGTCCTTGTGTTACTGAGTCCTTGTGTTACTGAGTCCTTGTGTTACTGAGTCCTTGTGTTACTGAATCCTTGTGTTACTGAGTCCTTTTGTTACTGAGTCCTTATGTTACTGAGTCATTGTGTTACTGAGTCCTTATGTTACTGATTCCATTTTTTTACTGAGTCCTTGTGTTACTGAATCCTTGTGTTACTGAGTCCTTGTGTTACTGAGTCCTTGTGTTACTGAGTCCTTGTGTTACTGAGTCCTTGTGTTACTGAGTCCTTGTGTTACTGAGTCCTTGTGTTACTGAGTCCTTTTTTTACTGAGTCCTTGTGTTACTGAGTCAATGTGTTGCTGAGACCTTATGTTACTGAGTCCTTATGTTACTGATGCCATGTGTTACTGAGTCCTTGTGTTACTGAGTCCTTGTTTTACTGAGTCCTTGTTTTACTGAGTCCTTATGTTACTGAATCCTTGTGTTACTGAGTCCTTGTGTTACTGAGTCCTTGTGTTACTGAGTCCTTGTTTTACTGAGTCCTTGTTTTACTGAGTCCTTATGTTACTGAATCCTTGTGTTACTGAGTCCTTGTGTTACTGAGTCAATGTGTTACTGAGTCCTTGTGTTACTGAGTCCTTGTGTTAATGAGTCCTTGTGTTACTGAGTCCTTGTGTTACAGAATCCTTGTGTTACTGAGTCCTTGTATTACTGAGTCCTTGTGTTGCTGAGTCAATGTGTTACTGAGTCCTTGTGTTACTCAGTCCTTGTGTTACTGAGTCCTTGTGTTACTGAGTCCTTGTGTTACTGAGCCCTTGTGTTACTGAGTCCTTGGGTTACTGAGTCCTTGTGTTACTGAGTCCTTGTGTTACTGAGTCCTTGTGTTACTGAGTCCTTGAGTTACTGAGTCAATGTGTTACTGAGTCCTTGTTTTACTGAGTCCTTGTGTTACCGAGTCAATGTGTTACCGAGTCCTTGTGTTACCGAGTCCTTGTGTTACTGAGTCCTTCTGTTACTGAGTCCTTGTGTTACTGAGTCCTTGTGTAATTGAATCCTTGTGTTACTGAGTCCTTGTGTTACTGAGTCAATGTGTTCCTCAGTTCTTGTGTTATTTAGTACATATGTTACTGAGTCCTTGTGTTACTGAGTCCTTGTGTTACTGAGTCCTTCTGTTACTGAGTCCTTGTGTTACTGAGTCCTTGTGTTACTGAGTCCTTGTGTTACTGAGTCAATGTGTTACTGAGACCTTATGTTCCTGAGTCCTTATGTTACTGATTCCATGTGTTACTGAGTCCTTGTGTTACTGAGTCCCTGTGTTACTGAGTCAATGTGTTACTGAGTCAATGTGTTACTGAGTCAATGTGTGACTGAGTCCTTGTGTTACTGAGTTCTTGTTTTACTGAGTCCTTGTTTTACTGAGTCCTTGTGTTACTGAGTCCTTGTGTTACTGAATCCTTGTTTTACTGAGTCCTTGTGTTACTGAATCAATGTGTTACTGAGTCCTTGTGTTAGAGAGTCAATGTGTTACTGAGTCCTTGTGTTACTGAGTCCTTGTGTTACTGAATCCTTGTGTTACTGAGTCAATGTGTTACTCAGTTCTTGTGTTACTGAGTCCTTGTGTTACTGAGTCCTTGTGTTACTGAGTCCTTGTGTGACTGAGTCCTTGTGTTACTGAGTCCTTGTGTTACTGAGTCCTTGTGTTATTGAGTCCTTGTGTTACTGAGTCCTTGTGTTACTGAGTCCTTGTGTTACTGAGTCCTTGTGTTACTGAGTCCTTCTGTTACTGATTCCATGTGTTACTGAGTCCTTGTGTTACTGAGTCCTTGTGTTGCTGAGTCCATGTGTTACTGAGTCCTTGTGTTACTGAGTCCTTGTGTTACTGAGTCCTTGTGTTACTGAATCCTTGTGTTACTGAGTCCTTGTGTTACAGAGTCCTTGTGTTACAGAGTCCTTGTATTACTGAGTCCTTGTGTTACTGAGTCAATGTGTTACTGAGTCCTTGTGTTACTCAGTCCTTGTGTTACTGACTCCTTGTGTTACTTCTTCCTTGTGTTACTGAGTCCTTGTGTTACTGAGTCCTTGTGTTACTGAGTCCTTGTGTTACTGAGTCCTTGTGTTACTGAGTCCTTGTGTTACTGAGTCCTTGTGTTACTGAGTCCTTGTGTTACTGAGTCCTTGTGTTACTGAGTCAATGTGTTCCTCAGTTCTTGTGTTATTTAGTACATGTGTTACTGAGTCCTTGTGTTACTGAGTCCTTGTGTTACTGAGTCCTTGTGTTACTGAGTCCTTGTGTTACTGAGTCCTTGTGTTACTGAGTCCTTGTGTTACTGAGTCCTTGTGTTACTGAGTCCTTGTGTTACTGAGTCCTTATGTTACTGAGTCCTTGTGTTACTGAGTCCTTATGTTACAGATTCCATTTTTTTACTGCGTCCTTGTGTTACTGAATCCTTGTGTTACTGAGTCCTTGTGTTACTGAGTCCTTGTGTAAGAGTCCTTGTGTTACTGAGTCCTTGTGTTACTGAGTCCTTGTGTTACTGAGTCCTTGTGTTACTGAGTCCATGTGTTACTGAGTCCTTGTGTTACTGAGTCCGTTTTTACTGAGTCCTTGTGTTACTGAGTCAATGTGTTGCTGAGACCTTATGTTACTGAGTCCTTATGTTACTGATGCCATGTGTTCCTGAGTCCTTGTGTTACTGAGTCAATGTGTTGCTGTGTCAATGTGTTACTGAGTCAATGTGTGACTGAGTCCTTGTGTTACTGAGTCCTTGTGTTCCTGAGTCCTTGTGTTACTGAGTCCTTGTTTTACTGAGTCCTTGTTTTACTGAGTCCTTATGTTACTGAATCCTTGTGTTACTGAGTCCTTGTGTTACTAAGTCAATGTGTTGCTGAGTCCTTGTGTTACTGAGTCCTTGTGTTAATGAGTCCTTGCGTTACTGAGTCCTTGTGTTAATGAATCCTTGTGTTACTGAGTCCTTGTATTACTGAGTCCTTGTGTTGCTGAGTCAATGTGTTACTGAGTCCTTGTGTTACTCAGTCCTTGTGTTACTGAGTCCTTGTGTTACTGAGTCCTTGGGTTACTGAGTCCTTGTGTTACTGAGTCCTTGTGTTACTGAGTCCTTGTGTTACTGAGTCCTTGTGTTACTGAGTCCTTGTCTTACTGAGTCCATGTGTTACTGACTGCTTGTGTTACTGACTGCTTGTGTTACTTACAGCTTGTGTTACTCATTCCTTGTGTTACTGATTCCTTGTGTTACTGAGTCCTTGTGTTACTGAGTCCTTCTGTTACTGAGTCAATGTGTTACTGAGTCCCTGTGTTACTGAGTCCTTGTGTTCCTGAGTCCTTGTGTTACTGAGTCCCTGTGTTACTGAGTCCTTGTGTTACTGAGTCCTTGTATTACTGAGTCATTGTGCTACAGAGTCCTTGTGCTACAGAGTCCTTGTGTTACTGAGTCCTTGTGTTACTGAGTCAATGTGTTACTGAGTCCATGTTTTCCTGAGTCCTTGTGTTACTGAGTCCTTGTGTTACTGAGTCCCTGTGTTACTGAGTCCTTGTGTTACTGAGTCCTTGTGTTACTGAGTCCTTGTGTTACTGAGTCCTTGTGTTACTGAGTCCTTGTGTTACTGAGTCCTTGTGTTACTGAGTCCTTATGTTACTGAGTCCTTGTGTTACTGTGTCCTAATGTTACTGATTCCATTTTTTTACTGAGTCCTTGTGTTACTGAATCCTTGTGTTGCTGAGTCCTTGTGTTACTGAGTCCTTGTGTTACTGAGTCCTTGTGTTACTGAGTCCTTGTGTTACTGAGTCCTTGTGTTACTGAGTCCTTGTGTTACTGAATCCTTGTGTTACTGAGTCCTTTTGTTACTGAGTCCTTATGTTACTGAGTCATTGTGTTAGAGTCCTTATGTTACTGATTCCATTTTTTTACTGAGTCCTTGTGTTACTGAATCCTTGTGTTACTGAGTCCTTGTGTTACTGAGTCCTTGTGTTACTGAGTCCTTGTGTTACTGAGTCCTTGTGTTACTGAGTCCTTGTGTTACTGAGTCCTTGTGTTACTGAGTACTTTTTTTACTGAGTCCTTGTGTTACTGAGTCAATGTGTTGCTGAGACCTTATGTTACTGAGTCCTTATGTTACTGATGCCATGTGTTACTGAGTCCTTGTGTTACTGAGTCCTTGTTTTACTGAGTCCTTGTTTTACTGAGTCCTTATGTTACTGAATCCTTGTGTTACTGAGTCCTTGTGTTACTGAGTCAATGTGTTACTGAGTCCTTGTGTTACTGAGTCCTTGTGTTAATGAGTCCTTGTGTTAATGAGTCCTTGTGTTACTGAGTCCTTGTGTTACAGAATCCTTGTGTTACTGAGTCCTTGTATTACTGAGTCCTTGTGTTACTGAGTCAATGTGTTACTGAGTCCTTGTGTTACTCAGTCCTTGTGTTACAGAGTCCTTCTGTTACTGAGTCCTTGTGTTACTGAGTCCTTGTGTAATTGAATCCTTGTGTTACTGAGTCCTTGTGTTACTGAGTCAATGTGTTCCTCAGTTCTTGTGTTATTTAGTACATATGTTACTGAGTCCTTGTGTTACTGAGTCCTTGTGTTACTGAGTCCTTGTGTTACTGAGTCCTTGTGTTACTGAGTCCTTGTGTTACTGAGTCCTTGTGTTACTGAGTCAATGTGTTACTGAGACCTTATGTTCCTGAGTCCTTATGTTACTGATTCCATGTGTTACTGAGTCCTTGTGTTACTGAGTCCTTGTGTTACTGAGTCAACGTGTTACTGAGTCAATGTGTTACTGAGTCAATGTGTGACTGAGTCCTTGTGTTACTGAGTTCTTGTTTTACTGAGTCCTTGTTTTACTGAGTCCTTGTGTTACTGAGTCCTTGTGTTACTGAATCCTTGTTTTACTGAGTCCTTGTGTTACTGAGTCAATGTGTTACTGAGTCCTTGTGTTAGAGAGTCAATGTGTTACTGAGTCCTTGTTTTACTGAGACAATGTGTTGCTGTGTCAATGTGTTACTGAGTCAATGTGTGACTGAATCCTTGTGTTACTGAGTCCTTGTGTTAATGAGTCCTTGTGTTACTGAGTCCTTGTGTTACTGAGTCCTTGTGTTACTGAGTCCTTTTGTTACTGAGTCCTTGTTTTACTGAGTCGTTGTTTTACTGAGTCCTTATGTTACTGAATCCTTGTGTTACTGACTCCTTGTGTTACTGAGTCAATGTATTACTGAGTCCTTGTGTTACTGAGTACTTGTGTTAATGAGTCCTTGTGTTACTGAGTCCTTGTGTTACAGAATGCTTGTGTTACTGAGTCCTTGTATTACTGAGTCCTTGTGTTACTGAGTCAATGTGTTACTGAGTCCTGGTGTTACTGAGTCCTTGTGTTACTGAGTCAATGTGTTACTCAGTTCTTGTGTTATTTAGTCCATGTGTTACTGAGTCCTTGTGTTACTGAGTCCTTGTGTTACTGAGTCCTTGTGTTACTGAGTCCTTGTGTTACTGAGTCCTTGTGTTACTGAGTCCTTGTGTTACTGAGTCCTTGTGTTACTGAGTCCTTGTGTTACTGAGTCCTTGTGTTACTGAGTCAATGTGTTGCTGAGACCTTATGTTACTGAGTCCTTATGTTACTGATGCCATGTGTTACTGAGTCCTTGTGTTACTGAGTCCTTGTTTTACTGAGTCCTTGTTTTACTGAGTCCTTATGTTACTGAATCCTTGTGTTACTGAGTCCTTGTGTTACTGAGTCAATGTGTTACTGAGTCCTTGTGTTACTGAGTCCTTGTGTTAATGAGTCCTTGTGTTACTGAGTCCTTGTGTTACAGAATCCTTGTGTTACTGAGTCCTTGTATTACTGAGTCCTTGTGTTGCTGAGTCAATGTGTTACTCAGTCCTTGTGTTACTGAGTCCTTGTGTTACTGAGTCCTTGTGTTACTGAGCCCTTGTGTTACTGAGTCCTTGGGTTACTGAGTCCTTGTGTTACTGAGTCCTTGTGTTACTGAGTCCTTGTGTTACTGAGTCCTTGAGTTACTGAGTCAATGTGTTGCTGAGTCCTTGTTTTACTGAGTCCTTGTGTTACCGAGTCAATGTGTTACCGAGTCCTTGTGTTACCGAGTCCTTGTGTTACTGAGTCCTTGTGTAACTGAATCCTTGTGTTACTGAGTCCTTGTGTTACTGAGTCCTTGTGTAATTGAATCCTTGTGTTACTGAGTCCTTGTGTTACTGAGTCAATGTGTTCCTCAGTTCTTGTGTTATTTATTACATATGTTACTGAGTCCTTGTGTTACTGAGTCCTTGTGTTACTGAGTCCTTGTGTTACTGAGTCCTTGTGTTACTGAGTCCTTGTGTTACTGAGTCAATGTGTTACTGAGACCTTATGTTCCTGAGTCCTTATGTTACTGATTCCATGTGTTACTGAGTCCTTGTGTTACTGAGTCCTTGTGTTACTGAGTCAATGTGTTACTGAGTCAATGTGTTACTGAGTCAATGTGTGACTGAGTCCTTGTGTTACTGAGTTCTTGTTTTACTGAGTCCTTGTTTTACTGAGTCCTTTTGTTACTGAGTCCTTGTGTTACTGAGTCCTTGTGTTACTGAGTCCTTGTGTTACTGAATCCTTGTTTTACTGAGTCCTTGTGTTACTGAGTCAATGTGTTACTGAGTCCTTGTGTTAGAGAGTCAATGTGTTACTGAGTCCTTGTTTTACTGAGACAATGTGTTGCTGTGTCAATGTGTGACTGAATCCTTGTGTTACTGAGTCCTTGTGTTACTGAGTCCTTGTGTTACTGAGTCCTTGTGTTACTGAGTCCTTGTGTTACTGAGTCCTTTTGTTACTGAGTCCTTGTTTTACTGAGTCGTTGTTTTACTGAGTCCTTATGTTACTGAATCCTTGTGTTACTGACTCCTTGTGTTACTGAGTCAATGTATTACTGAGTCCTTGTGTTACTGAGTACTTGTGTTAATGAGTCCTTGTGTTACTGAGTCCTTGTGTTACAGAATGCTTGTGTTACTGAGTCCTTGTATTACTGAGTCCTTGTGTTACTGAGTCAATGTGTTACTGAGTCCTTGCGTTACTCAGTCCTTGTGTTACTGACTCCTTGTGTTACTTTTTCCTTGTGTTACTGAGTCCTTGTGTTACTGAGTCAATGTGTTACTGAGTCCTTGTGTTACTGAGTCCGGGTGTTACTGAGTCCTTGTGTTACTGAGTCAATGTGTTACTCAGTTCTTGTGTTATTTAGTCCATGTGTTACTGAGTCCTTGTGTTACTGAGTCCTTGTGTGACTGAGTCCTTGTGTTACTGAGTCCTTGTGTTACTGAGTCCTTGTGTTACTGAGTCCTTGTGTTACTGAGTCCTTATGTTACTGAGTCCTTATGTTACTGATTCCATGTGTTACTGAGTCCTTGTGTTACTGAGTCCATGTGTTACTGAGTCCTTGTGTTACTGAGTCCTTGTGTTACTGAGTCCTTGTGTTCCTGAATTCTTGTGTTACTGAGTCCTTGTGTTACAGAGTCCTTGTGTTACAGAGTCCTTGTATTACTGAGTCCTTGTGTTACTGAGTCAATGTGTTACTGAGTCCTTGTGTTACTCAGTCCTTGTGTTACTGACTCCTTGTGTTACATTTTCCTTGTGTTACTGAGTCCTTGTGTTACTGAGTCAATGTTTTACTGAGTCCTTGTGTTACTGAGTCCTTGTGTTACTGAGTCCTTGTGTTACTGAGTCAATGTGTTACTCAGTTCTTGTGTTATTTAGTCCATGTGTTACTGAGTCCTTGTTTTACTGAGTCCTTGTGTTACTGAGTCAATGTGTTACTGAGTCCTTGTGTTACTGAGTCCTTGTGTTACTGAATCCTTGTGTTACTGAGTCCTTGTGTTACTGAGTCCTTATGTTACTGAGTCCTTATGTTACTGATTGCATTTGTTACTGAGTCCTTGTGTTACTGAGTCCTTGTGTTACTGAGTCCTTCTGTTACTGAGTCCCTGTGTTATTGAGTCCTTGTGTTACTGAGTCCTTGTGTTACTGAGTCCTTGTGTTACTGAGTCCTTATATTACTGAGTCCTTATGTTACTGATTCCATGTGTTACTGAGTCCTTGTGTTACTGAGTCCTTGTGTTACTGAGTCCTTGTGTTACTGAGTCCATGTGTTACTGAGTCAATGTGTTACTGAGTCCTTGTGTTACTGAGTCCTTCTGTTACGGATTCCTTGTGTTACTGAGTCCTTGTGTTACTGAGTCACAGTGTTACTCAGTTCTTGTGTTATTTAGTCCATGTGTTACTGAGTCCTTGTGTTACTGAGTCCTTGTGTTACTGAGTCAATGTGTTACTGAGTCCTTGTGTTACTCAGTCCTTGTGTTACTGACTCCTTGTTTGACTTTTTCCTTGTGTTACTGAGTCCTTGTGTTACTGAGTCCTTGTGTTACTGAATCCTTGTGTTACTGAGTCAATGTGTTACTCAGTTCTTGTGTTATTTAGTCCATGTGTTACTGAGTCCTTGTGTTACTGAGTCCTTGTGTTACTGAGTCCTTGTGTGACTGAGTCCTTGTGTTACTGAGTCCTTGTGTTACTGAGTCCTTGTGTTATTGAGTCCTTGTGTTACTGAGTCCTTGTGTTACTGAGTCCTTGTGTTACTGAGTCCTTGTGTTACTGAGTCCTTCTGTTACTGATTCCATGTGTTACTGAGTCCTTGTGTTACTGTGTCCTTGTGTTACTGAGTCCTTGTGTTGCTGAGTCCATGTGTTACTGAGTCCTTGTGTTACTGAGTCCTTGTTTTACTGAGTCCTTGTGTTACTGAATCCTTGTGTTACTGAGTCCTTGTGTTACAGAGTCCTTGTGTTACAGAGTCCTTGTATTACTGAGTCCTTGTGTTACTGAGTCAATGTGTTACTGAGTCCTTGTGTTACTCAGTCCTTGTTTTACTGACTTCTTGTGTTACTTTTTCCTTGTGTTACTGAGTCCTTGTGTTACTGAGTCAATCTGTTACTGAGTCCTTGTGTTACTGAGTCCTTGTGTTACTGAGTCCTTGTGTTACTGAGTCCTTGTGTTACTGAGTCCTTGTGTTACTGAGTCCTTGTGTTACTGAGTCCTTGTGTTACTGAGTCAATGTGTTCCTCGGTTCTTGTGTTATTTAGTACATGTGTTACTGAGTCCTTGTGTTACTGAGTCCTTGTGTTACTGAGTCCTTGTGTTACTGAGTCCTTGTGTTACTGAGTCCTTGTGTTACTGAGTCCTTATGTTACTGAGTCCTTGTGTTACTGAGTCCTTATGTTACTGATTCCATTTTTTTACTGAGTCCTTGTGTTACTGAATCCTTGTGTTACTGAGTCCTTGTGTTACTGAGTCCTTGTGTTAGAGTCCTTGTGTTACTGAGTCCTTGTGTTACTGAGTCCTTGTGTTACTGAGTCCTTGTGTTACTGAGTCCATGTGTTACTGAGTCCTTGTGTTACTGAGTCCTTTTTTTACTGAGTCCTTGTGTTACTGAGTCAATGTGTTGCTGAGACCTTATGTTACTGAGCCCTTATGTTACTGATGCCATGTGTTCCTGAGTCCTTGTGTTACTGAGTCCTTGTGTTACTGAGTCCTTGTGTTACTGAGTCAATGTGTTGCTGTGTCAATGTGTTACTGAGTCAATGTGTGACTGAGTCCTTGTGTTACTGAGTCCTTGTGTTACTGAGTCCTTGTGTTACTGAGTCCTTGTTTTACTGAGTCCTTGTTTTACTGAGTCCTTATGTTACTGAATCCTTGTGTTACTGAGTCCTTGTGTTACTAAGTCAATGTGTTACTGAGTCCTTGTGTTACTGAGTCCTTGTGTTAATGAGTCCTTGTGTTACTGAGTCCTTGTGTTATTGAATCCTTGTGTTACTGAGTCCTTGTATTACTGAGTCCTTGTGTTGCTGAGTCAATGTGTTACTGAGTCCTTGTGTTACTCAGTCCTTGTGTTACTGAGTCCTTGTGTTACTGAGTCAACGTGTTACTGAGTCAATGTGTTACTGAGTCAATGTGTGACTGAGTCCTTGTGTTACTGAGTCCTTGTTTTACTGAGTCCTTGTTTTACTGAGTCCTTGTGTTACTGAGTCCTTGTGTTACTGAATCCTTGTGTTACTGAGTCCTTGTGTTACTGAGTCCTTGTGTTACTGAGTCCTTGGGTTACTGAGTCCTTGTGTTACTGAGTCCTTGTGTTACTGAGTCCTTGTGTTACTGAGTCAACGTGTTACTGAGTCAATGTGTTACTGAGTCAATGTGTGACTGAGTCCTTGTGTTACTGAGTCCTTGTGTTACTGAGTCCTTGTGTTACTGAGTCCTTGTGTTACTGAGTCCTTGTGTTACTGAGTCCTTGTGTTACTGAGTCAATGTGTTACTGAGACCTTATGTTCCTGAGTCCTTATGTTACTGATTCCATGTGTTACTGAGTCCTTGTGTTACTGAGTCCTTGTGTTACTGAGTCAATGTGTTACTGAGTCAATGTGTTACTGAGTCAATGTGTGACTGAGTCCTTGTGTTACTGAGTCCTTGTGTTACTGAGTCCTTGTTTTACTGAGTCCTTGTTTTACTGAGTCCTTATGTTACTGAATCCTTGTGTTACTGAGTCCTTGTGTTACTAAGTCAATGTGTTACTGAGTCCTTGTGTTACTGAGTCCTTGTGTTAATGAGTCCTTGTGTTACTGAGTCCTTGTGTTATTGAATCCTTGTGTTACTGAGTCCTTGTATTACTGAGTCCTTGTGTTGCTGAGTCAATGTGTTACTGAGTCCTTGTGTTACTCAGTCCTTGTGTTACTGAGTCCTTGTGTTACTGAGTCAACGTGTTACTGAGTCAATGTGTTACTGAGTCAATGTGTGACTGAGTCCTTGTGTTACTGAGTCCTTGTTTTACTGAGTCCTTGTTTTACTGAGTCCTTGTGTTACTGAGTCCTTGTGTTACTGAATCCTTGTGTTACTGAGTCCTTGTGTTACTGAGTCCTTGTGTTACTGAGTCCTTGGGTTACTGAGTCCTTGTGTTACTGAGTCCTTGTGTTACTGAGTCCTTGTGTTACTGAGTCAACGTGTTACTGAGTCAATGTGTTACTGAGTCAATGTGTGACTGAGTCCTTGTGTTACTGAGTCCTTGTGTTACTGAGTCCTTGTGTTACTGAGTCCTTGTGTTACTGAGTCCTTGTGTTACTGAGTCCTTGTGTTACTGAGTCAATGTGTTACTGAGACCTTATGTTCCTGAGTCCTTATGTTACTGATTCCATGTGTTACTGAGTCCTTGTGTTACTGAGTCCTTGTGTTACTGAGTCAATGTGTTACTGAGTCAATGTGTTACTGAGTCAATGTGTGACTGAGTCCTTGTGTTACTGAGTTCTTGTTTTGCTGAGTCCTTGTTTTACTGAGTCCTTTTGTTACTGAGTCCTTGTGTTACTGAGTCCTTGTGTTACTGAGTCCTTGTGTTACTGAATTCTTGTTTTACTGAGTCCTTGTGTTACTGAGTCAATGTGTTACTGAGTCCTTGTGTTAGAGAGTCAATGTGTTACTGAGTCCTTGTTTTACTGAGACAATGTGTTGCTGTGTCAATGTGTGACTGAATCCTTGTGTTACTGAGTCCTTGTGTTACTGAGTCCTTGTGTTACTGAGTCCTTGTGTTACTGAGTCCTTGTGTTACTGAGTCCTTTTGTTACTGAGTCCTTGTTTTACTGAGTCGTTGTTTTACTGAGTCCTTATGTTACTGAATCCTTGTGTTACTGACTCCTTGTGTTACTGAGTCAATGTATTACTGAGTCCTTGTGTTACTGAGTACTTGTGTTAATGAGTCCTTGTGTTACTGAGTCCTTGTGTTACAGAATGCTTGTGTTACTGAGTCCTTGTATTACTGAGTCCTTGTGTTACTGAGTCAATGTGTTACTGAGTCCTTGCGTTACTCAGTCCTTGTGTTACTGACTCCTTGTGTTACTTTTTCCTTGTGTTACTGAGTCCTTGTGTTACTGAGTCAATGTGTTACTGAGTCCTTGTGTTACTGAGTCCTGGTGTTACTGAGTCCTTGTGTTACTGAGTCAATGTGTTACTCAGTTCTTGTGTTATTTAGTCCATGTGTTACTGAGTCCTTGTGTTACTGAGTCCTTGTGTGACTGAGTCCTTGTGTTACTGAGTCCTTGTGTTACTGAGTCCTTGTGTTACTGAGTCCTTGTGTTACTGAGTCCTTTTGTTACTGAGTCCTTGTTTTACTGAGTCGTTGTTTTACTGAGTCCTTATGTTACTGAATCCTTGTGTTACTGACTCCTTGTGTTACTGAGTCAATGTATTACTGAGTCCTTGTGTTACTGAGTACTTGTGTTAATGAGTCCTTGTGTTACTGAGTCCTTGTGTTACAGAATGCTTGTGTTACTGAGTCCTTGTATTACTGAGTCCTTGTGTTACTGAGTCCTTGTGTTACTGAGTCCTTGTGTTACTGAGTCCTTGTGTTACTGAGTCCTTGTGTTACTGAGTCCTTGTGTTACTGAGTCAACGTGTTACTGAGTCAATGTGTTACTGAGTCAATGTGTTACTCAGTTCTTGTGTTATTTAGTCCATGTGTTACTGAGTCCTTGTGTTACTGAGTCCTTGTGTTACTGAGTCCTTGTGTTACTGAGTCCTTGTGTTACTGAGTCCTTGTGTTACTGAGTCCTTGTGTTACTGAGTCCTTGTGTTACTGAGTCCTTGTGTTACTGAGTCCTTGTGTTACTGAGTCAATGTGTTGCTGAGACCTTATGTTACTGAGTCCTTATGTTACTGATGCCATGTGTTACTGAGTCCTTGTGTTACTGAGTCCTTGTTTTACTGAGTCCTTGTTTTACTGAGTCCTTATGTTACTGAATCCTTGTGTTACTGAGTCCTTGTGTTACTGAGTCAATGTGTTACTGAGTCCTTGTGTTACTGAGTCCTTGTGTTAATGAGTCCTTGTGTTACTGAGTCCTTGTGTTACAGAATCCTTGTGTTACTGAGTCCTTGTATTACTGAGTCCTTGTGTTGCTGAGTCAATGTGTTACTCAGTCCTTGTGTTACTGAGTCCTTGTGTTACTGAGTCCTTGTGTTACTGAGCCCTTGTGTTACTGAGTCCTTGGGTTACTGAGTCCTTGTGTTACTGAGTCCTTGTGTTACTGAGTCCTTGTGTTACTGAGTCCTTGAGTTACTGAGTCAATGTGTTGCTGAGTCCTTGTTTTACTGAGTCCTTGTGTTACCGAGTCAATGTGTTACCGAGTCCTTGTGTTACCGAGTCCTTGTGTTACTGAGTCCTTGTGTAACTGAATCCTTGTGTTACTGAGTCCTTGTGTTACTGAGTCCTTGTGTAATTGAATCCTTGTGTTACTGAGTCCTTGTGTTACTGAGTCAATGTGTTCCTCAGTTCTTGTGTTATTTATTACATATGTTACTGAGTCCTTGTGTTACTGAGTCCTTGTGTTACTGAGTCCTTGTGTTACTGAGTCCTTGTGTTACTGAGTCCTTGTGTTACTGAGTCCTTGTGTTACTGAGTCAATGTGTTACTGAGACCTTATGTTCCTGAGTCCTTATGTTACTGATTCCATGTGTTACTGAGTCCTTGTGTTACTGAGTCCTTGTGTTACTGAGTCAATGTGTTACTGAGTCAATGTGTTACTGAGTCAATGTGTGACTGAGTCCTTGTGTTACTGAGTTCTTGTTTTACTGAGTCCTTGTTTTACTGAGTCCTTTTGTTACTGAGTCCTTGTGTTACTGAGTCCTTGTGTTACTGAGTCCTTGTGTTACTGAATCCTTGTTTTACTGAGTCCTTGTGTTACTGAGTCAATGTGTTACTGAGTCCTTGTGTTAGAGAGTCAATGTGTTACTGAGTCCTTGTTTTACTGAGACAATGTGTTGCTGTGTCAATGTGTGACTGAATCCTTGTGTTACTGAGTCCTTGTGTTACTGAGTCCTTGTGTTACTGAGTCCTTGTGTTACTGAGTCCTTGTGTTACTGAGTCCTTGTGTTACTGAGTCCTTGTGTTACTGAGTCCTTGTGTTACTGAGTCCTTATGTTACTGAGTCCTTATGTTACTGATTCCATGTGTTACTGAGTCCTTGTGTTACTGAGTCCATGTGTTACTGAGTCCTTGTGTTACTGAGTCCTTGTGTTACTGAGTCCTTGTGTTACTGAATTCTTGTGTTACTGAGTCCTTGTGTTACAGAGTCCTTGTGTTACAGAGTCCTTGTATTACTGAGTCCTTGTGTTACTGAGTCAATGTGTTACTGAGTCCTTGTGTTACTCAGTCCTTGTGTTACTGACTCCTTGTGTTACATTTTCCTTGTGTTACTGAGTCCTTGTGTTACTGAGTCAATGTGTTACTGAGTCCTTGTGTTACTGAGTCCTTGTGTTACTGAGTCCTTGTGTTACTGAGTCAATGTGTTACTCAGTTCTTGTGTTATTTAGTCCATGTGTTACTGAGTCCTTGTTTTACTGAGTCCTTGTGTTACTGAGTCAATGTGTTACTGAGTCCTTGTGTTACTGAGTCCTTGTGTTACTGAATCCTTGTGTTACTGAGTCCTTGTGTTACTGAGTCCTTATGTTACTGAGTCCTTATGTTACTGATTGCATTTGTTACTGAGTCCTTGTGTTACTGAGTCCTTGTGTTACTGAGTCCTTCTGTTACTGAGTCCTTGTGTTATTGAGTCCTTGTGTTACTGAGTCCTTGTGTTACTGAGTCCTTGTGTTACTGAGTCCTTATATTACTGAGTCCTTATGTTACTGATTCCATGTGTTACTGAGTCCTTGTGTTACTGAGTCCTTGTGTTACTGAGTCCTTGTGTTACTGAGTCCATGTGTTACTGAGTCAATGTGTTACTGAGTCCTTGTGTTACTGAGTCCTTCTGTTACGGATTCCTTGTGTTACTGAGTCCTTGTGTTACTGAGTCACTGTGTTACTCAGTTCTTGTGTTATTTAGTCCATGTGTTACTGAGTCCTTGTGTTACTGAGTCCTTGTGTTACTGAGTCAATGTGTTACTGAGTCCTTGTGTTACTCAGTCCTTGTGTTACTGACTCCTTGTTTGACTTTTTCCTTGTGTTACTGAGTCCTTGTGTTACTGAGTCCTTGTGTTACTGAATCCTTGTGTTACTGAGTCAATGTGTTACTCAGTTCTTGTGTTATTTAGTCCATGTGTTACTGAGTCCTTGTGTTACTGAGTCCTTGTGTTACTGAGTCCTTGTGTGACTGAGTCCTTGTGTTACTGAGTCCTTGTGTTACTGAGTCCTTGTGTTATTGAGTCCTTGTGTTACTGAGTCCTTGTGTTACTGAGTCCTTGTGTTACTGAGTCCTTGTGTTACTGAGTCCTTCTGTTACTGATTCCATGTGTTACTGAGTCCTTGTGTTACTGTGTCCTTGTGTTACTGAGTCCTTGTGTTGCAGAGTCCATGTGTTACTGAGTCCTTGTGTTACTGAGTCCTTGTTTTACTGAGTCCTTGTGTTACTGAATCCTTGTGTTACTGAGTCCTTGTGTTACAGAGTCCTTGTGTTACAGAGTCCTTGTATTACTGAGTCCTTGTGTTACTGAGTCAATGTGTTACTGAGTCCTTGTGTTACTCAGTCCTTGTTTTACTGACTTCTTGTGTTACTTTTTCCTTGTGTTACTGAGTCCTTGTGTTACTGAGTCAATCTGTTACTGAGTCCTTGTGTTACTGAGTCCTTGTGTTACTGAGTCCTTGTGTTACTGAGTCCTTGTGTTACTGAGTCCTTGTGTTACTGAGTCCTTGTGTTACTGAGTCAATGTGTTCCTCGGTTCTTGTGTTATTTAGTACATGTGTTACTGAGTCCTTGTGTTACTGAGTCCTTGTGTTACTGAGTACTTGTGTTACTGAGTCCTTGTGTTACTGAGTCCTTGTGTTACTGAGTCCTTATGTTACTGAGTCCTTGTGTTACTGAGTCCTTATGTTACTGATTCCATTTTTTTACTGAGTCCTTGTGTTACTGAATCCTTGTGTTACTGAGTCCTTGTGTTACTGAGTCCTTGTGTTAGAGTCCTTGTGTTACTGAGTCCTTGTGTTACTGAGTCCTTGTGTTACTGAGTCCTTGTGTTACTGAGTCCATGTGTTACTGAGTCCTTGTGTTACTGAGTCCTTTTTTTACTGAGTCCTTGTGTTACTGAGTCAATGTGTTGCTGAGACCTTATGTTACTGAGCCCTTATGTTACTGATGCCATGTGTTCCTGAGTCCTTGTGTTACTGAGTCCTTGTGTTACTGAGTCCTTGTGTTACTGAGTCAATGTGTTGCTGTGTCAATGTGTTACTGAGTCAATGTGTGACTGAGTCCTTGTGTTACTGAGTCCTTGTGTTACTGAGTCCTTGTGTTACTGAGTCCTTGTTTTACTGAGTCCTTGTTTTACTGAGTCCTTATGTTACTGAATCCTTGTGTTACTGAGTCCTTGTGTTACTAAGTCAATGTGTTACTGAGTCCTTGTGTTACTGAGTCCTTGTGTTAATGAGTCCTTGTGTTACTGAGTCCTTGTGTTATTGAATCCTTGTGTTACTGAGTCCTTGTATTACTGAGTCCTTGTGTTGCTGAGTCAATGTGTTACTGAGTCCTTGTGTTACTCAGTCCTTGTGTTACTGAGTCCTTGTGTTACTGAGTCAACGTGTTACTGAGTCAATGTGTTACTGAGTCAATGTGTGACTGAGTCCTTGTGTTACTGAGTCCTTGTTTTACTGAGTCCTTGTTTTACTGAGTCCTTGTGTTACTGAGTCCTTGTGTTACTGAATCCTTGTGTTACTGAGTCCTTGTGTTACTGAGTCCTTGTGTTACTGAGTCCTTGGGTTACTGAGTCCTTGTGTTACTGAGTCCTTGTGTTACTGAGTCCTTGTGTTACTGAGTCAACGTGTTACTGAGTCAATGTGTTACTGAGTCAATGTGTGACTGAGTCCTTGTGTTACTGAGTCCTTGTGTTACTGAGTCCTTGTGTTACTGAGTCCTTGTGTTACTGAGTCCTTGTGTTACTGAGTCCTTGTGTTACTGAGTCAATGTGTTACTGAGACCTTATGTTCCTGAGTCCTTATGTTACTGATTCCATGTGTTACTGAGTCCTTGTGTTACTGAGTCCTTGTGTTACTGAGTCAATGTGTTACTGAGTCAATGTGTTACTGAGTCAATGTGTGACTGAGTCCTTGTGTTACTGAGTTCTTGTTTTACTGAGTCCTTGTTTTACTGAGTCCTTTTGTTACTGAGTCCTTGTGTTACTGAGTCCTTGTGTTACTGAGTCCTTGTGTTACTGAATTCTTGTTTTACTGAGTCCTTGTGTTACTGAGTCAATGTGTTACTGAGTCCTTGTGTTAGAGAGTCAATGTGTTACTGAGTCCTTGTTTTACTGAGACAATGTGTTGCTGTGTCAATGTGTGACTGAATCCTTGTGTTACTGAGTCCTTGTGTTACTGAGTCCTTGTGTTACTGAGTCCTTGTGTTACTGAGTCCTTGTGTTACTGAGTCCTTTTGTTACTGAGTCCTTGTTTTACTGAGTCGTTGTTTTACTGAGTCCTTATGTTACTGAATCCTTGTGTTACTGACTCCTTGTGTTACTGAGTCAATGTATTACTGAGTCCTTGTGTTACTGAGTACTTGTGTTAATGAGTCCTTGTGTTACTGAGTCCTTGTGTTACAGAATGCTTGTGTTACTGAGTCCTTGTATTACTGAGTCCTTGTGTTACTGAGTCAATGTGTTACTGAGTCCTTGCGTTACTCAGTCCTTGTGTTACTGACTCCTTGTGTTACTTTTTCCTTGTGTTACTGAGTCCTTGTGTTACTGAGTCAATGTGTTACTGAGTCCTTGTGTTACTGAGTCCTGGTGTTACTGAGTCCTTGTGTTACTGAGTCAATGTGTTACTCAGTTCTTGTGTTATTTAGTCCATGTGTTACTGAGTCCTTGTGTTACTGAGTCCTTGTGTGACTGAGTCCTTGTGTTACTGAGTCCTTGTGTTACTGAGTCCTTGTGTTACTGAGTCCTTGTGTTACTGAGTCCTTATGTTACTGAGTCCTTATGTTACTGATTCCATGTGTTACTGAGTCCTTGTGTTACTGAGTCCATGTGTTACTGAGTCCTTGTGTTACTGAGTCCTTGTGTTACTGAGTCCTTGTGTTACTGAATTCTTGTGTTACTGAGTCCTTGTGTTACAGAGTCCTTGTGTTACAGAGTCCTTGTATTACTGAGTCCTTGTGTTACTGAGTCAATGTGTTACTGAGTCCTTGTGTTACTCAGTCCTTGTGTTACTGACTCCTTGTGTTACTTTTTCCTTGTGTTACTGAGTCCTTGTGTTACTGAGTCAATGTGTTACTGAGTCCTTGTGTTACTGAGTCCTTGTGTTACTGAGTCCTTGTGTTACTGAGTCAATGTGTTACTCAGTTCTTGTGTTATTTAGTCCATGTGTTACTGAGTCCTTGTTTTACTGAGTCCTTGTGTTACTGAGTCAATGTGTTACTGAGTCCTTGTGTTACTGAGTCCTTGTGTTACTGAGTCCTTGTGTTACTGAGTCCATGTGTTACTGAGTCCTTGTGTTACTGAGTCCTTGTGTTACTGAGTCCTTGTGTTACTGAATGCTTGTGTTACTGAGTCCTTGTGTTACAGAGTCCTTTTGTTACTGAGTCCTTGTGTTACTGAGTCCGTGTTTTACTGAGTCCTTGTGTTACTGAGTCAATGTGTTACTGAGTCCTTGTGTTACTGAGTCAATGTGTTACTGAGTCCTTGTGTTACTGAGTCAATGTGTTACTGAGTCCTTGTGTTGCTGAGTCCTTGTGTTACAGAGTCCTTGTGTTACAGAGTCCTTGTGTTACAGAGTCCATGTGTTACTGAGTCCTTGTGTTACTGAGTCCTTGTGTTACTGAGTCCTTGTTTTACTGAGCCCTTGTGTTACTGAGTCAATGTGTGACTGAGTCCTTGTGTTACTGAGTCAATGTGTTACTGAGTCCTTGTGTTACTCAGTCAATGTGTTGCTGTGTCAATGTGTTACTGAGTCCTTGTGTTACTGAGTCAATGTGTTACTGAGTCCTTGTGTTACTGAGTCCTTGTGTTACTGAGTCCTTGTGTTTCTGAGTCCTTGTGTTACTGAGTCCTTATGTTACTGAGTCCTTGTGTTACTGAGTCCTTGTGTTACTGAGTCATTGTGTTACTGAGCCTTGTGTTACTGAGTCCTTGTGTTAATGAGTCCTTGTGTTACTGAGTCAATGTGTTACTGAATCCTTGTGTTACTGACTCCTTGTGTTACTGACTCTTTGTGTTACTGACTCCTTGTGTTACGGAGTCCTTGTGTTACTGAGTCAATGTGTTACTGAGTCCTTGTGTTACTGATTCCTTGTGTTACTGAGTCCTTGTGTTACTGATTCCTTGTTTTACTGAGTCCTTGTGTTACTGAGTCAATGTGTTACTGAGTCCTTGTGTTACTGATTCCTTGTGTTAATGAGTCCTTGTGTTACTCAGTCCTTGTGTTACTGAGTCCTTGTGTTACTGAGTCCTTGTGTTACTGAGTCCTTGTTTTACTGAGTCCTTGTTTTACTGAGTCTTTGTGTTACTGAGTCAATGTGTTACTGAGCCCTTGTGTTACTGAGTCCTTGTGTTACTGAGTCCTTGTTTTACTGAGTCCTTGTGTTACTGAGTCCTTGTTTTACTGAGACCTTGTGTTTCTGAGTCAATGTGTTACTGAGTTAATGTGTGACTGAGTCCTTGTGTTACTGTGTCCTTGCTTTACTGAATCCTTGTGTTACTGAATCCTGGTGTTACTGAATCCTTGTTTTACTGAGTCCTTGTGTTACTGAGTCCTTGTGTTACTGAGTCCTTGTGTTACTGAGTCAGTGTGTTACTGAGCCCTTGTGTTACTGAGTCCTTGTGTTACTGAGTCCTTGTGTTATTGAGTCCTTGTGTTACTGAGTCCTTGTGTTACTGAGTCCTTGTGTTACTGAGTCCTTGTGTTACTGAGCCCTTGTGTTCATGAGTCCTTGTGTTACTGAGTCCTTGTGTTACTGAGTCCTTGTGTTACTGAGTCCTTGTGTTACAGAGTCCTTGTGTTACTGAGTCCTTGGGTTACTGAGTCCTTGTGTTACTGAGTCCTTGTGTTACTGAGTCCTTGTTTTACTGAGTCCTTGTGTTACTGAGTCAATGTGTTACTGAGTCCGTGTGTTACTGAGTCCTTGTGTTACTGAGTCCTTCTGTTACTGAGTCCTTGCGTTACTGAGTCCTTGTGGAATTGAATCCTTGTGTTACTGAGTCCTTGTGTTACTGAGTCAATGTGTTCCTCAGTTCTTGTGTTATTTAGTACATATGTTACTGAGTCCTTGTGTTACTGAGTCCTTGTGTTACTGAGTCCTTGTGTTACTGAGTCCTTGTGTTACTGAGTCCTTGTGTTGCTGAGTCCTTGTGTTACTGAGTCCTTGTGTTCCTGAGTCCTTGTGTTACTGAGTCCTGGTGTTACTGTATCCTTGTGTTACTGAGTCCTTGTGTTGCTGAGTCCTTATGTTACTGAGTCCTTATGTTACTGATTCCATTTGTTACTGAGTCCTTGTGTTACTGAGTCCTTGTGTTACTGAGTCCTTGTGTTACTGAGTCCTTGTGTTACTGAGTCCTTGTGTTACTGAGTCCTTGTGTTACTGAGTCCTTTTTTTACTGAGTCCTTGTGTTACTGAGTCAATGTGTTACTGAGACCTTATGTTACTGAGTCCTTATGTTACTGATTCCATGTGTTACTGAGTCCTTGTGTTACTGAGTCCTTGTGTTACTGAGTCAACGTGTTACTGAGTCAATGTGTTACTGAGTCAATGTGTGACTGAGTCCTTGTGTTACTGAGTCCTTGTTTTACTGAGTCCTTGTTTTACTGAGTCCTTGTGTTACTGAGTCCTTGTGTTACTGAATCCTTGTGTTACTGAGTCCTTGTGTTACTGAGTCCTTGTGTTACTGAGTCCTTGTGTTACTGAGTCCTTGTGTTACTGAGTCCTTGTGTTACTGAGTCAACGTGTTACTGAGTCAATGTGTTACTGAGTCAATGTGTGACTGAGTCCTTGTGTTACTGAGTCCTTGTTTTACTGAGTCTTTGTGTTACTGAGTCCTTGTTTTACTGAGTCCTTGTGTTACTGAATCCTTGTTTTACTGAGTCCTTGTGTTACTGAGTCAATGTGTTATTGAGTCCTTGTTTTACTGAGACAATGTGTTGCTGTGTCAATGTGTTACTGAGTCAATGTGCGACTGAATCCTTGTGTTACTGAGTCCTTGTGTTACTGAGTCCTTGTGTTACTGAGTCCTTGTGTTACTGAGTCCTTGTGTTACTGAGTCCTTGTTTTACTGAGTCCTTATCTTACTGAATCCTTGTGTTACTGTGTCCTTGTGTTACTGAGTCAATGTGTTACTGAGTTATTGTATTACTGAGTCCTTGTGTTAATGAGTCCTTGTGTTACTGAGTCCTTGTGTTACAGAATCCTTGTGTTACTGAGTCCTTGTATTACTGAGTCCTTGTGTTACTTTTGCCTTGTGTTACTGAGTCCTTGTGTTACTGAGTCAATGTGTTACTGAGTCCTTGTGTTACTGAGTCCTTGTGTTACTGAGTCCTTGTGTTACTGAGTCAATGTTTTACTCAGTTCTTGTGTTATTTAATCCATGTGTTACTGGGTCCTTTTGTTACTGAGTCCTTGTGTTACTGAGTCAATGTGTTACTGAGTCCTTGTGTTACTGAGTCCTTGTGTTACTGAGTCCTTGTGTTACTGAGTCCATGTGTTACTGTGTCCTTGTGTTACTGAGTCCTTGTGTTACTGAGTCCTTGTGTTACGGAATCCTTGTGTTACTGAGTCCTTGTGTTACAGAGTCCTTGTGTTACTGAGTCCTTGTGTTACTGAGTCCGTGTTTTACTGAGTCCTTGTGTTACTGATCAATGTGTTACTGAGTCCTTGTGTTACTGAGTCAATGTGTTACTGAGTCCTTGTGTTACTGAGTCAATGTGTTACTGAGTCCTTGTGTTACTGAGTCCTTGTGTTACTGAGTCCTTGTGTTACAGAGTCCTTGTGTTACAGAGTCCTTGTGTTACTGAGTCCATGTGTTACTGAGTCCTTGTGTTACTGAGTCCTTGTGTTACTGAGTCCTTGTTTTACTGAGTCCTTGTGTTACTGAGTCAATGTGTTACTGAGTCCTTGTGTTACTGAGTCAATGTGTTGCTGTGTCAATGTGTTACTGAGTCCTTGTGTTACTGAGCCCTTGTGTTACTGAGTCCTTGTGTTACTGAGTCATTGTGTTACTGAATCCTTGTGTTACTGAGTCCTTGTGTTACTGAGTCCTTGTGTTACTGAGTCCTTGTATTACTGAGTCCTTGTGTTACTGAGTCCTTGTGTTACTGAGCCTTGCGTTACTGAGTCCTTGTGTTACTGAGTCCTTGTGTTACTGACTCCTTGTGTTACTGAGTCCTTGTGTTACTGAGTCCTTGTGTTACTGAGTCAATATGTTACTGAATCCTTGTGTTACTGATTCCTTGTGTTACTGAGTCCTTGTGTTACTGATTCCTTGTTTTACTGAGTCCTTGTGTTACTGAGTCAATGTGTTACTGAGTCCTTGTGTTACTGATTCCTTGTGTTAATGAGTCCTTGTGTTACTGAGTCCTTGTGTTACTGAGTCCTTGTGTTACTGAGTCCTTGTGTTACTGAGTCCTTGTTTTACTGAGTCCTTGTTTTACTGAGTCTTTGTGTTACTGAGTCAATGTGTTACTGAGCCCTTGTGTTACTGAGTCCTTGTGTTACTGAGTCCTAGTTTTACTGAGTCCTTGTGTTACTGAGTCCTTGTTTTACTGAGTCCTTGTGTTACTGAGTCAATGTGTTACTGAGTTAATGTGTAACTGAGTCCTTGTGTTACTGAGTCATTGCTTTACTGAATCCTTGTGTTACTGAGTCCTTGTGTTACTGAGTCCTTGTGTTACTGAGTCCTTGTGTTACTGAGTCAGTGTGTTACTGAGCCCTTGTGTTACTGAGTCCTTGTGTTACTGAGTCCTTGTGTTATTGAATCCTTGTGTTACTGAGTCCTTGTGTGACTGAGTCCTTGTTTTACTGAGTCAATGCGTTACTGAGTCAATGTGTTACTGAGTCCTTGTGTTACTGAGTCCTTGTGTGACTGAGTCCTTGTGTTACTGAGTCCTTGTGTTACTGAGTCCTTGTGTTACTATCTCCTTGTGTTACTGAGTCCTTGTGTTATTGAGTCAGTGTTTCTGAGTCAATGTGTTACTGAGTCCTTGTGTTACTGAGTCCCTGTGTTACTGAGTCCTTGTGTTACTGAGTCAATGTGTTACTGAGTCCTTGTGTTACTGAGTCAATGTGTTACTGAGTCAATGTGTTACTGAGTCAATGTGTTACTGAGTCAATGTGTTACTGAGTCCTTGTGTTATTGAGTCCTTGTGTTACTGAATCCTTGTTTTACAGGGTCCCTGTGTTACTGAGTCCTTCTGTTACTGAGTCCTTGTGTTACTGAGTCCTTGTGTCACTGAGTACTTGTGTTACTGACTCCTTGTGTTACTGAGTCCTTGTGTTACTGAGTCAATGTGTTACTGAGTCCTTGTGTTACTGAGTCCTTGTGTTACTGAGTCCTTGTTTTACTGAGTCCTTGTTTTACTGAGTCTTTGTGTTACTGAGTCAATGTGTTACTGAGCCCTTGTGTTACTGAGTCCTTGTGTTACTGAGTCCTAGTTTTACTGAGTCCTTGTGTTACTGAGTCCTTGTTTTACTGAGTCCTTGTGTTACTGAGTCAATGTGTTACTGAGTTAATGTGTAACTGAGTCCTTGTGTTACTGAGTCATTGCTTTACTGAATCCTTGTGTTACTGAGTCCTTGTGTTACTGAGTCCTTGTGTTACTGAGTCCTTGTGTTACTGAGTCAGTGTGTTACTGAGCCCTTGTGTTACTGAGTCCTTGTGTTACTGAGTCCTTGTGTTATTGAGTCCTTGTGTTACTGAGTCCTTGTGTGACTGAGTCCTTGTTTTACTGAGTCAATGCGTTACTGAGTCAATGTGTTACTGAGTCCTTGTGTTACTGAGTCCTTGTGTGACTGAGTCCTTGTGTTACTGAGTCCTTGTGTTACTGAGTCCTTGTATTACTGAGTCCTTGTGTTACTTTTGCCTTGTGTTACTGAGTCCTAGTGTTACTGAGTCAATGTGTTACTGAGTCCTTGTGTTACTGAGTCCTTGTGTTACTGAGTCCTTGTGTTACTGAGTCAATGTGTTACTCAGTTCTTGTGTTATTTAGTCCATGTGTTACTGGGTCCTTGTGTTACTGAGTCCTTGTGTTACTGAGTCAATGTGTTACTGAGTCCTTGTGTTACTGAGTCCTTGTGTTACTGAGTCCTTGTGTTACTGAGTCCATGTGTTACTGAGTCCTTGTGTTACTGAGTCCTTGTGTTACTGAGTCCTTGTGTTACGGAATCCTTGTGTTACTGAGTCCTTGTGTTACAGAGTCCTTGTGTTACTGAGTTCTTGTGTTACTGAGTCCGTGTTTTACTGAGTCCTGGTGTTATTGATCAATGTGTTACTGAGTCCTTGTGTTACTGAGTCAATGTGTTACTGTGTCCTTGTGTTACTGAGTCAATGTGTTACTGAGTCCTTGTGTTACTGAGTCCTTGTGTTACTGAGTCCTTGTGTTACAGAGTCCTTGTGTTACAGAGTCCTTGTGTTACTGAGTCCATGTGTTACTGAGTCCTTGTGTTACTGAGTCCTTGTGTTACTGAGTCCTTGTTTTACTGAGTCCTTGTGTTACTGAGTCAATGTGTTACTGAGTCCTTGTGTTACTGAGTCAATGTGTTGCTGTGTCAATGTGTTACTGAGTCCTTGTGTTACTGAGCCCTTGTGTTACTGAGTCCTTGTGTTACTGAGTCCTTGTGTTACTGAATCCTTGTGTACTGAGTCCTTGTGTTACTGAGTCCTTGTGTTACTGAGTCCTTGTATTACTGAGTCCTTGTGTTACTGAGTCCTTGTGTTACTGAGCCTTGCGTTACTGAGTCCTTGTGTTACTGAGTCCTTGTGTTACTGACTCCTTGTGTTACTGAGTCCTTGTGTTACTGAGTCCTTGTGTTACTGAGTCAATATGTTACTGAATCCTTGTGTTACTGATTCCTTGTGTTACTGAGTCCTTGTGTTACTGATTCCTTGTTTTACTGAGTCCTTGTGTTACTGAGTCAATGTGTTACTGAGTCCTTGTGTTACTGATTCCTTGTGTTAATGAGTCCTTGTGTTACTGAGTCCTTGTGTTACTGAGTCCTTGTGTTACTGAGTCCTTGTGTTACTGAGTCCTTGTTTTACTGAGTCCTTGTTTTACTGAGTCTTTGTGTTACTGAGTCAATGTGTTACTGAGCCCTTGTGTTACTGAGTCCTTGTGTTACTGAGTCCTAGTTTTACTGAGTCCTTGTGTTACTGAGTCCTTGTTTTACTGAGTCCTTGTGTTACTGAGTCAATGTGTTACTGAGTTAATGTGTAACTGAGTCCTTGTGTTACTGAGTCATTGCTTTACTGAATCCTTGTGTTACTGAGTCCTTGTGTTACTGAGTCCTTGTGTTACTGAGTCCTTGTGTTACTGAGTCAGTGTGTTACTGAGCCCTTGTGTTACTGAGTCCTTGTGTTACTGAGTCCTTGTGTTATTGAATCCTTGTGTTACTGAGTCCTTGTGTGACTGAGTCCTTGTTTTACTGAGTCAATGCGTTACTGAGTCAATGTGTTACTGAGTCCTTGTGTTACTGAGTCCTTGTGTGACTGAGTCCTTGTGTTACTGAGTCCTTGTGTTACTGAGTCCTTGTGTTACTGTGTCCTTGTGTTACTGAGTCCTTGTGTTATTGAGTCAGTGTTTCTGAGTCAATGTGTTACTGAGTCCTTGTGTTACTGAGTCCCTGTGTTACTGAGTCCTTGTGTTACTGAGTCCTTGTGTTACTGAGTCAATGTGTTACTGAGTCCTTGTGTTACTGAGTCAATGTGTTACTGAGTCAATGTGTTACTGAGTCAATGTGTTACTGAGTCAATGTGTTACTGAGTCCTTGTGTTATTGAGTCCTTGTGTTACTGAATCCTTGTTTTACAGGGTCCCTGTGTTACTGAGTCCTTCTGTTACTGAGTCCTTGTGTTACTGAGTCCTTGTGTCACTGAGTACTTGTGTTACTGACTCCTTGTGTTACTGAGTCCTTGTGTTACTGAGTCAATGTGTTACTGAGTCCTTGTGTTACTGAGTCCTTGTGTTACTGAGTCCTTGTTTTACTGAGTCCTTGTTTTACTGAGTCTTTGTGTTACTGAGTCAATGTGTTACTGAGCCCTTGTGTTACTGAGTCCTTGTGTTACTGAGTCCTAGTTTTACTGAGTCCTTGTGTTACTGAGTCCTTGTTTTACTGAGTCCTTGTGTTACTGAGTCAATGTGTTACTGAGTCATTGCTTTACTGAATCCTTGTGTTACTGAGTCCTTGTGTTACTGAGTCCTTGTGTTACTGAGTCCTTGTGTTACTGAGTCAGTGTGTTACTGAGCCCTTGTGTTACTGAGTCCTTGTGTTACTGAGTCCTTGTGTTATTGAGTCCTTGTGTTACTGAGTCCTTGTGTGACTGAGTCCTTGTTTTACTGAGTCAATGCGTTACTGAGTCAATGTGTTACTGAGTCCTTGTGTTACTGAGTCCTTGTGTGACTGAGTCCTTGTGTTACTGAGTCCTTGTGTTACTGAGTCCTTGTATTACTGAGTCCTTGTGTTACTTTTGCCTTGTGTTACTGAGTCCTTGTGTTACTGAGTCAATGTGTTACTGAGTCCTTGTGTTACTGAGTCCTTGTGTTACTGAGTCCTTGTGTTACTGAGTCAATGTGTTACTCAGTTCTTGTGTTATTTAGTCCATGTATTACTGGGTCCTTGTGTTACTGAGTCCTTGTGTTACTGAGTCAATGTGTTACTGAGTCCCTGTGTTACTGAGTCCTTGTGTTACTGAGTCCTTGTGTTACTGAGTCCTTGTGTTACTGAGCCTTGCGTTACTGAGTCCTTGTGTTACTGAGTCCTTGTGTTACTGACTCCTTGTGTTACTGAGTCCTTGTGTTACTGAGTCCTTGTGTTACTGAGTCAATATGTTACTGAATCCTTGTGTTACTGGTTCCTTGTGTTACTGAGTCCTTGTGTTACTGATTCCTTGTTTTACTGAGTCCTTGTGTTACTGAGTCAATGTGTTACTGAGTCCTTGTGTTACTGATTCCTTGTGTTAATGAGTCCTTGTGTTACTGAGTCCTTGTGTTACTGAGTCCTTGTGTTACTGAGTCCTTGTGTTACTGAGTCCTTGTTTTACTGAGTCCTTGTTTTACTGAGTCTTTGTGTTACTGAGTCAATGTGTTACTGAGCCCTTGTGTTACTGAGTCCTTGTGTTACTGAGTCCTAGTTTTACTGAGTCCTTGTGTTACTGAGTCCTTGTTTTACTGAGTCCTTGTGTTACTGAGTCAATGTGTTACTGAGTTAATGTGTAACTGAGTCCTTGTGTTACTGAGTCATTGCTTTACTGAATCCTTGTGTTACTGAGTCCTTGTGTTACTGAGTCCTTGTGTTACTGAGTCCTTGTGTTACTGAGTCAGTGTGTTACTGAGCCCT
Source organism: Somniosus microcephalus (assembly GCF_052327205.1). Lineage (NCBI taxonomy): Eukaryota > Metazoa > Chordata > Chondrichthyes > Squaliformes > Somniosidae > Somniosus > Somniosus microcephalus. Next base: position 75,274,508 of record NC_140999.1, on the reverse strand, counting down.
TGTGTTACTGAGTCCTTGTGTTACTGAGTCCTTGTGTTATTGAATCCTTGTGTTACTGAGTCCTTGTGTGACTGAGTCCTTGTTTTACTGAGTCAATGCGTTACTGAGTCAATGTGTTACTGAGTCCTTGTGTTACTGAGTCCTTGTGTGACTGAGTCCTTGTGTTACTGAGTCCTTGTGTTACTGAGTCCTTGTGCTACTATCTCCTTGTGTTACTGAGTCCTTGTGTTATTGAGTCAGTGTTTCTGAGTCAATGTGTTACTGAGTCCTTGTGTTACTGAGTCCCTGTGTTACTGAGTCCTTGTGTTACTGAGTCCTTGTGTTACTGAGTCAATGTGTTACTGAGTCCTTGTGTTACTGAGTCAATGTGTTACTGAGTCAATATGTTACTGAGTCAATGTGTTACTGAGTCAATGTGTTACTGAGTCCTTGTGTTATTGAGTCCTTGTGTTACTGAATCCTTGTTTTACAGGGTCCCTGTGTTACTGAGTCCTTCTGTTACTGAGTCCTTGTGTTACTGAGTCCTTGTGTCACTGAGTACTTGTGTTACTGACTCCTTGTGTTACTGAGTCCTTGTGTTACTGAGTCAATGTGTTACTGAGTCCTTGTGTTACTGAGTCCTTGTGTTACTGAGTCCTTGTTTTACTGAGTCCTTGTTTTACTGAGTCTTTGTGTTACTGAGTCAATGTGTTACTGAGCCCTTGAGTTACTGAGTCCTTGTGTTACTGAGTCCTAGTTTTACTGAGTCCTTGTGTTACTGAGTCCTTGTTTTACTGAGTCCTTGTGTTACTGAGTCAATGTGTTACTGAGTTAATGTGTAACTGAGTCCTTGTGTTACTGAGTCATTGCTTTACTGAATCCTTGTGTTACTGAGTCCTTGTGTTACTGAGTCCTTGTGTTACTGAGTCCTTGTGTTACTGAGTCCATGTGTTACTGAGTCCTTGTGTTACTGAGTCCTTGTGTTACTGAGTCCTTGTGTTACGGAATCCTTGTGTTACTGAGTCCTTGTGTTACAGAGTCCTTGTGTTACTGAGTCCTTGTGTTACTGAGTCCGTGTTTTACTGAGTCCTTGTGTTATTGATCAATGTGTTACTGAGTCCTTGTGTTACTGAGTCAATGTGTTACTGAGTCCTTGTGTTACTGAGTCAATGTGTTACTGAGTCCTTGTGTTACTGAGTCCTTGTGTTACTGAGTCCTTGTGTTACAGAGTCCTTGTGTTAAAGAGTCCTTGTGTTACTGAGTCCATGTGTTACTGAGTCCTTGTGTTACTGAGTCCTTGTGTTACTGAGTCCTTGTTTTACTGAGTCCTTGTGTTACTGAGTCAATGTGTTACTGAGTCCTTGTGTTACTGAGTCAATGTGTTGCTGTGTCAATGTGTTACTGAGTCCTTGTGTTACTGAGCCCTTGTGTTACTGAGTCCTTGTGTTACTGAGTCCTTGTGTTACTGAATCCTTGTGTTACTGAGTCCTTGTGTTACTGAGTCCTTGTGTTACTGAGTCCTTGTATTACTGAGTCCTTGTGTTACTGAGTCCTTGTGTTACTGAGCCTTGCGTTACTGAGTCCTTGTGTTACTGAGTCCTTGTGTTACTGACTCCTTGTGTTACTGAGTCAATGTGTTACTGAGTCCTTGTGTTACTGAGTCCTTGTGTGACTGAGTCCTTGTGTTACTGAGTCCTTGTGTTACTGAGTCCTTGTGTTACTGTGTCCTTGTGTTACTGAGTCCTTGTGTTATTGAGTCAGTGTTTCTGAGTCAATGTGTTACTGAGTCCTTGTGTTACTGAGTCCCTGTGTTACTGAGTCCTTGTGTTACTGAGTCCTTGTGTTACTGAGTCAATGTGTTACTGAGTCCTTGTGTTACTGAGTCAATGTGTTACTGAGTCAATGTGTTACTGAGTCAATGTGTTACTGAGTCAATGTGTTACTGAGTCCTTGTGTTATTGAGTCCTTGTGTTACTGAATCCTTGTTTTACAGGGTCCCTGTGTTACTGAGTCCTTCTGTTACTGAGTCCTTGTGTTACTGAGTCCTTGTGTCACTGAGTACTTGTGTAACTGACTCCTTGTGTTACTGAGTCCTTGTGTTACTGAGTCAATGTGTTACTGAGTCCTTGTGTTACTGAGTCCTTGTGTTACTGAGTCCTTGTTTTACTGAGTCCTTGTTTTACTGAGTCTTTGTGTTACTGAGTCAATGTGTTACTGAGCCCTTGTGTTACTGAGTCCTTGTGTTACTGAGTCCTAGTTTTACTGAGTCCTTGTGTTACTGAGTCCTTGTTTTACTGAGTCCTTGTGTTACTGAGTCAATGTGTTACTGAGTTAATGTGTAACTGAGTCCTTGTGTTACTGAGTCATTGCTTTACTGAATCCTTGTGTTACTGAGTCCTTGTGTTACTGAGTCCTTGTGTTACTGAGTCCTTGTGTTACTGAGTCAGTGTGTTACTGAGCCCTTGTGTTACTGAGTCCTTGTGTTACTGAGTCCTTGTGTTATTGAGTCCTTGTGTTACTGAGTCCTTGTGTGACTGAGTCCTTGTTTTACTGAGTCAATGCGTTACTGAGTCAATGTGTTACTGAGTCCTTGTGTTACTGAGTCCTTGTGTGACTGAGTCCTTGTGTTACTGAGTCCTTGTGTTACTGAGTCCTTGTATTACTGAGTCCTTGTGTTACTTTTGCCTTGTGTTACTGAGTCCTTGTGTTACTGAGTCAATGTGTTACTGAGTCCTTGTGTTACTGAGTCCTTGTGTTACTGAGTCCTTGTGTTACTGAGTCAATGTGTTACTCAGTTCTTGTGTTATTTAGTCCATGTGTTACTGGGTCCTTGTGTTACTGAGTCCTTGTGTTACTGAGTCAATGTGTTACTGAGTCCTTGTGTTACTGAGTCCTTGTGTTACTGAGTCCTTGTGTTACTGAGTCCATGTGTTACTGAGTCCTTGTGTTACTGAGTCCTTGTGTTACTGAGTCCTTGTGTTACGGAATCCTTGTGTTACTGAGTCCTTGTGTTACAGAGTCCTTGTGTTACTGAGTCCTTGTGTTACTGAGTCCGTGTTTTACTGAGTCCTTGTGTTACTGATCAATGTGTTACTGAGTCCTTGTGTTACTGAGTCAATGTGTTACTGAGTCCTTGTGTTACTGAGTCAATGTGTTACTGAGTCCTTGTGTTACTGAGTCCTTGTGTTACTGAGTCCTTGTGTTACAGAGTCCTTGTGTTACAGAGTCCTTGTGTTACTGAGTCCATGTGTTACTGAGTCCTTGTGTTACTGAGTCCTTGTGTTACTGAGTCCTTGTTTTACTGAGTCCTTGTGTTACTGAGTCCTTGTGTTACTGAGTCCTTGTGTTACTGAGTCCTTGTATTACTGAGTCCTTGTGTTACTGAGTCCTTGTGTTACTGAGCCTTGTGTTACTGAGTCCTTGTGTTACTGAGTCCTTGTGTTACTGACTCCTTGTGTTACTGAGTCCTTGTGTTACTGAGTCCTTGTGTTACTGAGTCAATATGTTACTGAATCCTTGTGTTACTGATTCCTTGTGTTACTGAGTCCTTGTGTTACTGATTCCTTGTTTTACTGAGTCCTTGTGTTACTGAGTCAATGTGTTACTGAGTCCTTGTGTTACTGATTCCTTGTGTTAATGAGTCCTTGTGTTACTGAGTCCTTGTGTTACTGAGTCCTTGTGTTACTGAGTCCTTGTGTTACTGAGTCCTTGTTTTACTGAGTCCTTGTTTTACTGAGTCTTTGTGTTACTCAGTCAATGTGTTACTGAGCCCTTGTGTTACTGAGTCCTTGTGTTACTGAGTCCTAGTTTTACTGAGTCCTTGTGTTACTGAGTCCTTGTTTTACTGAGTCCTTGTGTTACTGAGTCAATGTGTTACTGAGTTAATGTGTAACTGAGTCCTTGTGTTACTGAGTCATTGCTTTACTGAATCCTTGTGTTACTGAGTCCTTGTGTTACTGAGTCCTTGTGTTACTGAGTCCTTGTGTTACTGAGTCAGTGTGTTACTGAGCCCTTGTGTTACTGAGTCCTTGTGTTACTGAGTCCTTGTGTTATTGAATCCTTGTGTTACTGAGTCCTTGTGTGACTGAGTCCTTGTTTTACTGAGTCAATGCGTTACTGAGTCAATGTGTTACTGAGTCCTTGTGTTACTGAGTCCTTGTGTTACTGAGTCCTTGTGTTACTGAGTCAATGTGTTACTCAGTTCTTGTGTTATTTAGTCCATGTATTACTGGGTCCTTGTGTTACTGAGTCCTTGTGTTACTGAGTCAATGTGTTACTGAGTCCTTGTGTTACTGAGTCCTTGTGTTACTGAGTCCTTGTGTTACTGAGTCCTTGTGTTACTGAGCCTTGCGTTACTGAGTCCTTGTGTTACTGAGTCCTTGTGTTACTGACTCCTTGTGTTACTGAGTCCTTGTGTTACTGAGTCCTTGTGTTACTGAGTCAATATGTTACTGAATCCTTGTGTTACTGATTCCTTGTGTTACTGAGTCCTTGTGTTACTGATTCCTTGTTTTACTGAGTCCTTGTGTTACTGAGTCAATGTGTTACTGAGTCCTTGTGTTACTGATTCCTTGTGTTAATGAGTCCTTGTGTTACTGAGTCCTTGTGTTACTGAGTCCTTGTGTTACTGAGTCCTTGTGTTACTGAGTCCTTGTTTTACTGAGTCCTTGTTTTACTGAGTCTTTGTGTTACTGAGTCAATGTGTTACTGAGCCCTTGTGTTACTGAGTCCTTGTGTTACTGAGTCCTAGTTTTACTGAGTCCTTGTGTTACTGAGTCCTTGTTTTACTGAGTCCTTGTGTTACTGAGTCAATGTGTTACTGAGTTAATGTGTAACTGAGTCCTTGTGTTACTGAGTCATTGCTTTACTGAATCCTTGTGTTACTGAGTCCTTGTGTTACTGAGTCCTTGTGTTACTGAGTCCTTGTGTTACTGAGTCAGTGTGTTACTGAGCCCTTGTGTTACTGAGTCCTTGTGTTACTGAGTCCTTGTGTTATTGAATCCTTGTGTTACTGAGTCCTTGTGTGACTGAGTCCTTGTTTTACTGAGTCAATGCGTTACTGAGTCAATGTGTTACTGAGTCCTTGTGTTACTGAGTCCTTGTGTGACTGAGTCCTTGTGTTACTGAGTCCTTGTGTTACTGAGTCCTTGTGTTACTATCTCCTTGTGTTACTGAGTCCTTGTGTTATTGAGTCAGTGTTTCTGAGTCAATGTGTTACTGAGTCCTTGTGTTACTGAGTCCCTGTGTTACTGAGTCCTTGTGTTACTGAGTCCTTGTGTTACTGAGTCAATGTGTTACTGAGTCCTTGTGTTACTGAGTCAATGTGTTACTGAGTCAATATGTTACTGAGTCAATGTGTTACTGAGTCAATGTGTTACTGAGTCCTTGTGTTATTGAGTCCTTGTGTTACTGAATCCTTGTTTTACAGGGTCCCTGTGTTACTGAGTCCTTCTGTTACTGAGTCCTTGTGTTACTGAGTCCTTGTGTCACTGAGTACTTGTGTTACTGACTCCTTGTGTTACTGAGTCCTTGTGTTACTGAGTCAATGTGTTACTGAGTCCTTGTGTTACTGAGTCCTTGTGTTACTGAGTCCTTGTTTTACTGAGTCCTTGTTTTACTGAGTCTTTGTGTTACTGAGTCAATGTGTTACTGAGCCCTTGTGTTACTGAGTCCTTGTGTTACTGAGTCCTAGTTTTACTGAGTCCTTGTGTTACTGAGTCCTTGTTTTACTGAGTCCTTGTGTTCCTGAGTCAATGTGTTACTGAGTTAATGTGTAACTGAGTCCTTGTGTTACTGAGTCATTGCTTTACTGAATCCTTGTGTTACTGAGTCCTTGTGTTACTGAGTCCTTGTGTTACTGAGTCCTTGTGTTACTGAGTCCTTGTGTTACTGAGTCCTTGTGTTACTGAGTCCTTGTGTTACTGAGTCCTTGTGTTACGGAATCCTTGTGTTACTGAGTCCTTGTGTTACAGAGTCCTTGTGTTACTGAGTCCTTGTGTTACTGAGTCCGTGTTTTACTGAGTCCTTGTGTTATTGATCAATGTGTTACTGAGTCCTTGTGTTACTGAGTCAATGTGTTACTGAGTCCTTGTGTTACTGAGTCAATGTGTTACTGAGTCCTTGTGTTACTGAGTCCTTGTGTTACTGAGTCCTTGTGTTACAGAGTCCTTGTGTTAAAGAGTCCTTGTGTTACTGAGTCCATGTGTTACTGAGTCCTTGTGTTACTGAGTCCTTGTGTTACTGAGTCCTTGTTTTACTGAGTCCTTGTGTTACTGAGTCAATGTGTTACTGAGTCCTTGTGTTACTGAGTCAATGTGTTGCTGTGTCAATGTGTTACTGAGTCCTTGTGTTACTGAGCCCTTGTGTTACTGAGTCCTTGTGTTACTGAGTCCTTGTGTTACTGAATCCTTGTGTTACTGAGTCCTTGTGTTACTGAGTCCTTGTGTTACTGAGTCCTTGTATTACTGAGTCCTTGTGTTACTGAGTCCTTGTGTTACTGAGCCTTGCGTTACTGAGTCCTTGTGTTACTGAGTCCTTGTGTTACTGACTCCTTGTGTTACTGAGTCAATGTGTTACTGAGTCCTTGTGTTACTGAGTCCTTGTGTGACTGAGTCCTTGTGTTACTGAGTCCTTGTGTTACTGAGTCCTTGTGTTACTGTGTCCTTGTGTTACTGAGTCCTTGTGTTATTGAGTCAGTGTTTCTGAGTCAATGTGTTACTGAGTCCTTGTGTTACTGAGTCCCTGTGTTACTGAGTCCTTGTGTTACTGAGTCCTTGTGTTACTGAGTCAATGTGTTACTGAGTCCTTGTGTTACTGAGTCAATGTGTTACTGAGTCAATGTGTTACTGAGTCAATGTGTTACTGAGTCAATGTGTTACTGAGTCCTTGTGTTATTGAGTCCTTGTGTTACTGAATCCTTGTTTTACAGGGTCCCTGTGTTACTGAGTCCTTCTGTTACTGAGTCCTTGTGTTACTGAGTCCTTGTGTCACTGAGTACTTGTGTAACTGACTCCTTGTGTTACTGAGTCCTTGTGTTACTGAGTCAATGTGTTACTGAGTCCTTGTGTTACTGAGTCCTTGTGTTACTGAGTCCTTGTTTTACTGAGTCCTTGTTTTACTGAGTCTTTGTGTTACTGAGTCAATGTGTTACTGAGCCCTTGTGTTACTGAGTCCTTGTGTTACTGAGTCCTAGTTTTACTGAGTCCTTGTGTTACTGAGTCCTTGTTTTACTGAGTCCTTGTGTTACTGAGTCAATGTGTTACTGAGTTAATGTGTAACTGAGTCCTTGTGTTACTGAGTCATTGCTTTACAGAATCCTTGTGTTACTGAGTCCTTGTGTTACTGAGTCCTTGTGTTACTGAGTCCTTGTGTTACTGAGTCAGTGTGTTACTGAGCCCTTGTGTTACTGAGTCCTTGTGTTACTGAGTCCTTGTGTTATTGAGTCCTTGTGTTACTGAGTCCTTGTGTGACTGAGTCCTTGTTTTACTGAGTCAATGCGTTACTGAGTCAATGTGTTACTGAGTCCTTGTGTTACTGAGTCCTTGTGTGACTGAGTCCTTGTGTTACTGAGTCCTTGTGTTACTGAGTCCTTGTATTACTGAGTCCTTGTGTTACTTTTGCCTTGTGTTACTGAGTCCTTGTGTTACTGAGTCAATGTGTTACTGAGTCCTTGTGTTACTGAGTCCTTGTGTTACTGAGTCCTTGTGTTACTGAGTCAATGTGGTACTCAGTTCTTGTGTTATTTAGTCCATGTGTTACTGGGTCCTTGTGTTACTGAGTCCTTGTGTTACTGAGTCAATGTGTTACTGAGTCCTTGTGTTACTGAGTCCTTGTGTTACTGAGTCCTTGTGTTACTGAGTCCATGTGTTACTGAGTCCTTGTGTTACTGAGTCCTTGTGTTACTGAGTCCTTGTGTTACGGAATCCTTGTGTTACTGAGTCCTTGTGTTACAGAGTCCTTGTGTTACTGAGTCCTTGTGTTACTGAGTCCGTGTTTTACTGAGTCCTTGTGTTACTGATCAATGTGTTACTGAGTCCTTGTGTTACTGAGTCAATGTGTTACTGAGTCCTTGTGTTACTGAGTCAATGTGTTACTGAGTCCTTGTGTTACTGAGTCCTTGTGTTACTGAGTCCTTGTGTTACAGAGTCCTTGTGTTACAGAGTCCTTGTGTTACTGAGTCCATGTGTTACTGAGTCCTTGTGTTACTGAGTCCTTGTGTTACTGAGTCCTTGTTTTACTGAGTCCTTGTGTTACTGAGTCCTTGTGTTACTGAGTCCTTGTGTTACTGAGTCCTTGTATTACTGAGTCCTTGTGTTACTGAGTCCTTGTGTTACTGAGCCTTGTGTTACTGAGTCCTTGTGTTACTGAGTCCTTGTGTTACTGACTCCTTGTGTTACTGAGTCCTTGTGTTACTGAGTCCTTGTGTTACTGAGTCAATATGTTACTGAATCCTTGTGTTACTGATTCCTTGTGTTACTGAGTCCTTGTGTTACTGATTCCTTGTTTTACTGAGTCCTTGTGTTACTGAGTCAATGTGTTACTGAGTCCTTGTGTTACTGATTCCTTGTGTTAATGAGTCCTTGTGTTACTGAGTCCTTGTGTTACTGAGTCCTTGTGTTACTGAGTCCTTGTGTTACTGAGTCCTTGTTTTACTGAGTCCTTGTTTTACTGAGTCTTTGTGTTACTCAGTCAATGTGTTACTGAGCCCTTGTGTTACTGAGTCCTTGTGTTACTGAGTCCTAGTTTTACTGAGTCCTTGTGTTACTGAGTCCTTGTTTTACTGAGTCCTTGTGTTACTGAGTCAATGTGTTACTGAGTTAATGTGTAACTGAGTCCTTGTGTTACTGAGTCATTGCTTTACTTAATCCTTGTGTTACTGAGTCCTTGTGTTACTGAGTCCTTGTGTTACTGAGTCCTTGTGTTACTGAGTCAGTGTGTTACTGAGCCCTTGTGTTACTGAGTCCTTGTGTTACTGAGTCCTTGTGTTATTGAATCCTTGTGTTACTGAGTCCTTGTGTGACTGAGTCCTTGTTTTACTGAGTCAATGCGTTACTGAGTCAATGTGTTACTGAGTCCTTGTGTTACTGAGTCCTTGTGTGACTGAGTCCTTGTGTTACTGAGTCCTTGTGTTACTGAGTCCTTGTGTTACTGTGTCCTTGTGTTACTGAGTCCTTGTGTTTCTGAGTCAATGTGTTACTGAGTCCTTGTGTTACTGAGTCCCTGTGTTACTGAGTCCTTGTGTTACTGAGTCCTTGTGTTACTGAGTCAATGTGTTACTGAGTCCTTGTGTTACTGAGTCAATGTGTTACTGAGTCAATGTGTTACTGAGTCAATGTGTTACTGAGTCAATGTGTTACTGAGTCCTTGTGTTATTGAGTCCTTGTGTTACTGAATCCTTGTTTTACAGGGTCCCTGTGTTACTGAGTCCTTCTGTTACTGAGTCCTTGTGTTACTGAGTCCTTGTGTCACTGAGTACTTGTGTTACTGACTCCTTGTGTTACTGAGTCCTTGTGTTACTGAGTCAATGTGTTACTGAGTCCTTGTGTTACTGAGTCCTTGTGTTACTGAGTCCTTGTTTTACTGAGTCCTTGTTTTACTGAGTCTTTGTGTTACTGAGTCAATGTGTTACTGAGCCCTTGTGTTACTGAGTCCTTGTGTTACTGAGTCCTAGTTTTACTGAGTCCCTGTGTTACTGAGTCCTTGTTTTACTGAGTCCTTGTGTTACTGAGTCAATGTGTTACTGAGTTAATGTGTAACTGAGTCCTTGTGTTACTGAGTCATTGCTTTACTGGGTCCTTGTGTTACTGAGTCCTTGTGTTATTGAGTCCTTGTGTTACTGAGTCCTTGTGTGACTGAGTCCTTGTTTTACTGAGTCAATGCGTTACTGAGTCAATGTGTTACTGAGTCCTTGTGTTACTGAGTCCTTGTGTGACTGAGTCCTTGTGTTACTGAGTCCTTGTGTTACTGTGTCCTTGTGTTACTGAGTCCTTGTGTTATTGAGTCAGTGTTTCTGAGTCAATGTGTTACTGAGTCCTTGTGTTACTGAGTCCCTGTGTTACTGAGTCCTTGTGTTACTGAGTCCTTGTGTTACTGAGTCAATGTGTTACTGAGTCCTTGTGTTACTGAGTCAATGTGTTACTGAGTCAATGTGTTACTGAGTCAATGTGTTACTGAGTCAATGTGTTACTGAGTCCTTGTGTTATTGAGTCCTTGTGTTACTGAATCCTTGTTTTACAGGGTCCCTGTGTTACTGAGTCCTTCTGTTACTGAGTCCTTGTGTTACTGAGTCCTTGTGTCACTGAGTACTTGTGTTACTGACTCCTTGTGTTACTGAGTCCTTGTGTTACTGAGTCAATGTGTTACTGAGTCCTTGTTTTACTGAGTCCTTGTTTTACTGAGTCCTTGTGTTACTGAGTCCTTGTGTTACTGAGTCAATGTGTGACTGAGTCCTTGTGTTACTGATTCCTTGTGTTAATGAGTCCTTGTGTTACTGATTCGTTGTGTTACTGAGTCCTTGTGTTACTGAGTCCTTGTGTTACTGAGTCCTTGTCTGACTGCGTCCTTGTGTTACTGACTGCTTGTGTTACTGAGTCCTTGTGTTACTGAGTCCTTGTGTTACTGAGTCCTTGTCTGACTGAGTCCTTCTGTTACTGACTGATTGTGTTACTGAATCCTTGTGTTACTGAGTCCTTGTGTTACTGATATTTGTGTTAATGAGTCCTTGTGTTACTGAGTCCTTCTGTTACTGAGTCAATGTGTTACTGAGTCCTTGTGTTACTGAGTCCTTGTGTTACTGAGTCCTTGTGTTACTGAGTCCCTGTGTTACTGAGTCCTTGTGCTACTGAGTCCTTGTGTTACTGAGTCCTTGTGCTACAGATTCCTTGTGTTACTGAGTCCTTGTGTTACTGAGTCAATGTGTTACTGAGTCCTTGTGTTACTGAGTCAATGTGTTACTGAGTCCTTGTGTTACTGAGTCCTTGTGTTACAGAGTCCTTGTGTTACAGAGTCCTTGTGTTACAGAGTCCATGTGTTACTGAGTCCTTGTGTTACTGAGTCCTTGTGTTACTGAGTCCTTGTTTTACTGAGCCCTTTTGTTACTGAGTCAATGTGTTACTGAGTCCTTGTGTTACTGAGTCAATGTGTTACTGAGTCCTTGTGTTACTGAGTCAATGTGTTGCTGTGTCAATGTGTTGCTGAGTCCTTGTGTTACTGAGTCAATGTGTTACTGAGTCCTTGTGTTACTGAGTCCTTGTGTTACTGAGTCCTTGTGTTTCTGAGTCCTTGTGTTACTGAGTCCTTGTGTTACTGAGTCCTTGTGTTACTGAGTCCTTGTGTTACTGAGTCATTGTGTTACTGAGCCTTGTGTTACTGAGTCCTTGTGTTACTGAGTCCTTGTGTTACTGAGATAATGTGTTACTGAATCCTTGTTTTACTGAGTCCTTGTGTTACTGAGTCCTTGTGTTACTGACTCCTTGTGTTACTGACTCTTTGTGTTACTGACTCCTTGTGTTACTGAGTCCTTGTGTTACTGAGTCCTTGTGTTACTGAGTCAATGTGTTACTGAGTCCTTGTGTTACTGATTCCTTGTGTTACTGAGTCCTTGTGTTACTGATTCCTTGTTTTACTGAGTCCTTGTGTTACTGAGTCAATGTGTTACTGAGTCCTTGTGTTACTGATTCCTTGTGTTAATGAGTCCTTGTGTTACTCAGTCCTTGTGTTACTGAGTCCTTGTGTTACTGAGTCCTTGTGTTACTGAGTCCTTGTTTTACTGAGTCCTTGTTTTACTGAGTCTTTGTGTTACTGAGTCAATGTGTTACTGAGCCCTTGTGTTACTGAGTCCTTGTGTTACTGAGTCCTTGTTTTACTGAGTCGTTGTGTTACTGAGTCCTTGTTTTACTGAGTCCTTGTGTTACTGAGTCAATGTGTTTCTGAGTTGATGTGTGACTGAGTCCTTGTGTTACTGTGTCCTTGCTTTACTGAATCCTTGTGTTACTGAATCCTTGTGTTACTGAATCCTTGTGTTACTGAGTCCTTGTGTTACTGAGTCCTTGTGTTACTGAGTCCTTGTGTTACTGAGTCCTTGTGGTGCTGAGTCCTTGTGTTATTGAGTCCTTGTGTTACTGAGTCCTTGTGTTACTGAGTCCTTGTTTTACTGAGTCCTTGTGTTACTGAGTCCTTGTGTTTCTGAGCCCTTGTGTTAATGAGTCCTTGTGTTACTGAGTCCTTGTGTTACTGAGTCCTTGTGTTACTGAGTCCTTGGGTTACTGAGTCCTTGTGTTACTGAGTCCTTGTGTTACTGAGTCCTTGTGTTATTGAGTCCTTGTGTTACTGAGTCCTTGAGTTACTGAGTCAATGTGTTACTGCGTCCTTGTTTTACTGAGTCCTTGTGTTACTGAGTCAATGTGTTACTGAGTCCGTGTGTTACTGAGTCCTTGTGTTACTGAGTCCTTGTGTTACTGAGTCAATGTGTTACTGAGTCCTTGTGTTACTGATTCCTTGTGTTACTGAGTCCTTGTGTTACTGATTCCTTGTTTTACTGTGTCCTTGTGTTACAGAGTCAATGTGTTACTGAGTCCTTGTGTTACTGATTCCTTGTGTTAATGAGTCCTTGTGTTACTCAGTCCTTGTGTTACTGAGTCCTTGTGTTACTGAGTCCTTGTGTTACTGAGTCCTTGTTTTACTGAGTCCTTGTTTTACTGAGTCTTTGTGTTACTGAGTCAATGTGTTACTGAGCCCTTGTGTTACTGAGTCCTTGTGTTACTGAGTCCTTGTTTTACTGAGTCGTTGTGTTACTGAGTCCTTGTTTTACTGAGTCCTTGTGTTACTGAGTCAATGTGTTACTGAGTTAATGTGTGACTGAGTCCTTGTGTTACTGTGTCCTTGCTTTACTTAATCCTTGTGTTACTGGATCCTTGTGTTACTGAATCCTTGTGTTACTGAGTCCTTGTGTTACTGAGTCCTTGTGTTACTGAGTCCTTGTGTTACTGAGTCAGTGTGTTACTGAGCCCTTGTGTTACTGAGTCCTTGTGGTACTGAGTCCTTATGTTATTGAGTCCTTGTGTTACTGAGTCCTTGTGTTACTGAGTCCTTGTTTTACTGAGTCCTTGTGTTACTGAGTCCTTGTGTTACTGAGCCCTTGTGTTACTGAGTCCTTGTGTTACTGAGTCCTTGTGTTACTGAGTCCTTGTGTTACTGAGTCCTTGGGTTACTGAGTCCTTGTGTTACTGAGTCCTTGTGTTACTGAGTCCTTGTGTTACTGAGTCCTTGTGTTACTGAGTCCTTGAGTTACTGAGTCAATGTGTTACTGAGTCCTTGTTTTACTGAGTCCTTGTGTTACTGAGTCAATGTGTTACTGAGTCCGTGTGTTACTGAGTCCTTGTGTTACTGAGTCCTTCTGTTACTGAGTCCTTGCGTTACTGAGTCCTTGTGGAATTGAATCCTTGTGTTAATGAGTCCTTGTGTTTCTGAGTCAATGTGTTCCTCAGTTCTTGTGTTATTTAGTACATATGTTACTGAGTCCTTGTGTTACTGAGTCCTTGTGTTACTGAGTCCTTGTGTTACTGAGTCCTTGTGTTTCTGAGTCCTTGTGTTACTGAGTCCTTGTGTTACTGAGTCCTTGTGTTACTGAGTCCTTGTGTTACTGAGTCATTGTGTTACTGAGCCTTGTGTTACTGAGTCCTTGTGTTACTGAGTCCTTGTGTTACTGAGATAATGTGTTACTGAATCCTTGTTTTACTGAGTCCTTGTGTTACTGAGTCCTTGTGTTACTGACTCCTTGTGTTACTGACTCTTTGTGTTACTGACTCCTTGTGTTACTGAGTCCTTGTGTTACTGACTCCTTGTGTTACTGAGTCCTTGTGTTACTGAGCCCTTGTGTTACTGAGTCCTTGTGTTACTGAGTCCTTGTTTTACTGAGTCGTTGTGTTACTGAGTCCTTGTTTTACTGAGTCCTTGTGTTACTGAGTCAATGTGTTTCTGAGTTGATGTGTGACTGAGTCCTTGTGTTACTGTGTCCTTGCTTTACTGAATCCTTGTGTTACTGAATCCTTGTGTTACTGAATCCTTGTGTTACTGAGTCCTTGTGTTACTGAGTCCTTGTGTTACTGAGTCCTTGTGTTACTGAGTCCTTGTGGTGCTGAGTCCTTGTGTTATTGAGTCCTTGTGTTACTGAGTCCTTGTGTTACTGAGTCCTTGTTTTACTGAGTCCTTGTGTTACTGAGTCCTTGTGTTTCTGAGCCCTTGTGTTAATGAGTCCTTGTGTTACTGAGTCCTTGTGTTACTGAGTCCTTGTGTTACTGAGTCCTTGGGTTACTGAGTCCTTGTGTTACTGAGTCCTTGTGTTACTGAGTCCTTGTGTTATTGAGTCCTTGTGTTACTGAGTCCTTGAGTTACTGAGTCAATGTGTTACTGAGTCCTTGTTTTACTGAGTCCTTGTGTTACTGAGTCAATGTGTTACTGAGTCCGTGTGTTACTGAGTCCTTGTGTTACTGAGTCCTTGTGTTACTGAGTCAATGTGTTACTGAGTCCTTGTGTTACTGATTCCTTGTGTTACTGAGTCCTTGTGTTACTGATTCCTTGTTTTACTGTGTCCTTGTGTTACAGAGTCAATGTGTTACTGAGTCCTTGTGTTACTGATTCCTTGTGTTAATGAGTCCTTGTGTTACTCAGTCCTTGTGTTACTGAGTCCTTGTGTTACTGAGTCCTTGTGTTACTGAGTCCTTGTTTTACTGAGTCCTTGTTTTACTGAGTCTTTGTGTTACTGAGTCAATGTGTTACTGAGCCCTTGTGTTACTGAGTCCTTGTGTTACTGAGTCCTTGTTTTACTGAGTCGTTGTGTTACTGAGTCCTTGTTTTACTGAGTCCTTGTGTTACTGAGTCAATGTGTTACTGAGTTAATGTGTGACTGAGTCCTTGTGTTACTGTGTCCTTGCTTTACTTAATCCTTGTGTTACTGGATCCTTGTGTTACTGAATCCTTGTGTTACTGAGTCCTTGTGTTACTGAGTCCTTGTGTTACTGAGTCCTTGTGTTACTGAGTCAGTGTGTTACTGAGCCCTTGTGTTACTGAGTCCTTGTGGTACTGAGTCCTTATGTTATTGAGTCCTTGTGTTACTGAGTCCTTGTGTTACTGAGTCCTTGTTTTACTGAGTCCTTGTGTTACTGAGTCCTTGTGTTACTGAGCCCTTGTGTTACTGAGTCCTTGTGTTACTGAGTCCTTGTGTTACTGAGTCCTTGTGTTACTGAGTCCTTGGGTTACTGAGTCCTTGTGTTACTGAGTCCTTGTGTTACTGAGTCCTTGTGTTACTGAGTCCTTGTGTTACTGAGTCCTTGAGTTACTGAGTCAATGTGTTACTGAGTCCTTGTTTTACTGAGTCCTTGTGTTACTGAGTCAATGTGTTACTGAGTCCGTGTGTTACTGAGTCCTTGTGTTACTGAGTCCTTCTGTTACTGAGTCCTTGCGTTACTGAGTCCTTGTGGAATTGAATCCTTGTGTTAATGAGTCCTTGTGTTTCTGAGTCAATGTGTTCCTCAGTTCTTGTGTTATTTAGTACATATGTTACTGAGTCCTTGTGTTACTGAGTCCTTGTGTTACTGAGTCCTTGTGTTACTGAGTCCTTGTGTTTCTGAGTCCTTGTGTTACTGAGTCCTTGTGTTACTGAGTCCTTGTGTTACTGAGTCCTTGTGTTACTGAGTCATTGTGTTACTGAGCCTTGTGTTACTGAGTCCTTGTGTTACTGAGTCCTTGTGTTACTGAGATAATGTGTTACTGAATCCTTGTTTTACTGAGTCCTTGTGTTACTGAGTCCTTGTGTTACTGACTCCTTGTGTTACTGACTCTTTGTGTTACTGACTCCTTGTGTTACTGAGTCCTTGTGTTACTGAGTCCTTGTGTTACTGAGTCAATGTGTTACTGAGTCGTTGTGTTACTGATTCCTTGTGTTACTGAGTCCTTGTGTTACTGATTCCTTGTTTTACTGAGTCCTTGTGTTACTGAGTCAATGTGTTACTGAGTCCTTGTGTTACTGATTCCTTGTGTTAATGAGTCCTTGTGTTACTCAGTCCTTGTGTTACTGAGTCCTTGTGTTACTGAGTCCTTGTGTTACTGAGTCCTTGTTTTACTGAGTCCTTGTGTTACTGAGTCCTTGTTTTACTGAGTCGTTGTGTTACTGTGTCCTTGTTTTACTGAGTCCTTGTGTTACTGAGTCAATGTGTTACAGAGTTGATGTGTGACTGAGTCCTTGTTTTACTGTGTCCTTGCTTTACTGAATCCTTGTGTTACTGAATCCTTGTTTTACTGACTCCTTGTGTTACTGAGTCCTTGTGTTACTGAGTCCTTGTGTTACTGAGTCAGTGTGTTACTGAGCCCTTGTGTTACTGAGTCCTTGTGTTATTGAGTCCTTGTGTTACTGAGTCCTTGTGTTACTGAGTCCTTGTTTTACTGAGTCCTTGTGTTACTGAGTCCTTGTGTTACTGAGCCCTTGTGTTAATGAGTCCTTGTGTTACTGAGTCCTTGTGTTACTGAGTCCTTGTGTTACTGAGTCCTTGGGTTACTGAGTCCTTGTGTTACTGAGTCCTTGTGTTACTGAGTCCTTGTGTTACTGAGTCCTTGTGTTACTGAGTCCTTGAGTTACTGAGTCAATGTGTTACTGAGTCCTTGTTTTACTGAGTCCTTGTTTTACTGAGTCAATGTGTTACTGAGTCCGTGTGTTACTGAGTCCTTGTGTTACTGAGTCCTTGTGTTACTGAGTCAATGTGTTACTGAGTCCTTGTGTTACTGATTCCTTGTGTTACTGAGTCATTGTGTTACTGATTCCTTGTTTTACTGAGTCCTTGTGTTACTGAGTCAATGTGTTACTGAGTCCTTGTGTTACTGATTCCTTGTGTTAATGAGTCCTTGTGTTACTCAGTCCTTGTGTTACTGAGTCCTTGTGTTACTGAGTCCTTGTGTTACTGAGTCCTTGTTTTACTGAGTCCTTGTTTTACTGAGTCTTTGTGTTACTGAGTCAATGTGTTACTGAGCCCTTGTGTTACTGAGTCCTTGTGTTACTGAGTCCTTGTTTTACTGAGTCGTTGTGTTACTGAGTCCTTGTTTTACTGAGTCCTTGTGTTACTGAGTCAATGTGTTACTGAGTTAATGTGTGACTGAGTCCTTGTGTTACTGTGTCCTTGCTTTACTGAATCCTTGTGTTACTGAATACTTGTGTTACTGAATCCTTGTGTTACTGAGTCCTTGTGTTACTGAGTCCTTGTGTTACTGAGTCCTTGTGTTACTGAGTCAGTGTGTTACTGAGCCCTTGTGTTACTGAGTCCTTGTGGTACTGAGTCCTTGTGTTACTGAGTCCTTGTGTTACTGAGTCCTTGTGTTACTGAGTCCTTGTGTTACTGAGTCCTTGTGTTACTGAGTCCTTGTGTTACTGAGTCCTTGAGTTACTGAGTCAATGTGTTACTGAGTCCTTGTTTTACTGAGTCCTTGTGTTACTGAGTCCTTGTGTTACTGAGTCCTTGTTTTACTGAGTCCTTGTGTTACTGAGTCAATGTGTTACTGAGTCCGTGTGTTACTGAGTCCTTGTGTTACTGAGTCCTTCTGTTACTGAGTCCTTGCGTTACTGAGTCCTTGTGTTATTGAGTCCTTGTGTTACTGAGTCCTTGTGTTACTGAGTCCTTGTGTTACTGAGTCCTTGTTTTACTGAGTCCTTGTGTTACTGAGTCCTTGTGTTACTGAGCCCTTGTGTTAATGAGTCCTTGTGTTACTGAGTCCTTGTGTTACTGAGTCCTTGTGTTACTGAGTCCTTGTGTTACTGAGTCCTTGTGTTACTGAGTCCTTGTGTTACTGAGTCCTTGAGTTACTGAGTCAATGTGTTACTGAGTCCTTGTTTTACTGAGTCCTTGTGTTACTGAGTCAATGTGTTACTGAGTCCGTGTGTTACTGAGTCCTTGTGTTACTGAGTCCTTCTGTTACTGAGTCCTTGCGTTACAGAGTCCTTGTGGAATTGAATCCTTGTGTTCCTGAGTCCTTGTGTTACTGAGTCAATGTGTTCCTCAGTTCTTGTGTTATTTAGTACATATGTTACTGAGTCCTTGTGTTACTGAGTCCTTGTGTTACTGAGTCCTTGTGTTGCTGAGTCCTTGTGTTACTGAGTCCTTGTGTTACTGAGTCCTTGTGTTACTGAGTCCTTGTGTTACTGAATCCTTGTGTTACTGAGTCCTTGTGTTGCTGAGTCCTTATGTTACTGAGTCCTTATGTTACTGATTCCATTTGTTACTGAGTCCTTGTGTTACTGATTCCTTGTGTTACTGAGTCCTTGTGTTACTGATTCCTTGTTTTACTGAGTCCTTGTGTTACTGAGTCAATGTGTTACTGAGTCCTTGTGTTACTGATTCCTTGTGTTAATGAGTCCTTGTGTTACTCAGTCCTTGTGTTACTGAGTCCTTGTGTTACTGAGTCCTTGTGTTACTGAGTCCTTGTTTTACTGA
The DNA here is from genome assembly GCF_052327205.1 of Somniosus microcephalus. Taxonomy (NCBI): domain Eukaryota; kingdom Metazoa; phylum Chordata; class Chondrichthyes; order Squaliformes; family Somniosidae; genus Somniosus; species Somniosus microcephalus. Next base: position 75,256,056 of record NC_140999.1, on the reverse strand, counting down.
GTCCTTGTTTTACTGAGTCTTTGTGTTACTGAGTCAATGTGTTACTGAGCCCTTGTGTTACTGAGTCCTTGTGTTACTGAGTCCTTGTTTTACTGAGTCCTTGTGTTACTGAGTCCTTGTTTTACTGAGTCCTTGTGTTACTGAGTCAATGTGTTACTGAGTTAATGTGTGACTGAGTCCTTGTGTTACTGTGTCCTTGCTTTACTGAATCCTTGTGTAACTGAATCCTTGTGTTACTGAATCCTTGTGTTACTGAGTCCTTGTGTTACTGAGTCCTTGTGTTACTGAGTCCTTGTGTTACTGAGTCCTTGTGTTATTGAGTCCTTGTGTTACTGAGTCCTTGTGTTACTGAGTCCTTGTTTTACTGAGTCCTTGTGTTACTGAGTCCTTGTGTTACTGAGACCTTGTGTTAATGAGTCCTTGTGTTACTGAGTCCTTGTGTTACTGAGTCCTTGTGTTACTGAGTCCTTGTGTTACTGAGTCCTTGTGTTACTGAGTCCTTGGGTTACTGAGTCCTTGTGTTACTGAGTCCTTGTGTTACTGAGTCCTTGTGTTACTGAGTCCTTGTGTTACTGAGTCCTTGAGTTACTGAGTCAATGTGTTACTGAGTCCTTGTTTTACTGAGTCCTTGTGTTACTGAGTCAATGTGTTACTAAGTCCGTGTGTTACTGAGTCCTTGTGTTACTGAGTCCTTCTGTTACTGAGTCCTTGCATTACTGAGTCCTTGTGGAATTGAATCCTTGTGTTACTGAGTCCTTGTGTTACTGAGTCAATGTGTTCCTCAGTTCTTGTGTTATTTAGTACATATGTTACTGAGTCCTTGTGTTACTGAGTCCTTGTGTTACTGAGTCCTTGTGTTACTGAGTCCTTGTGTTACTGAGTCCTTGTGTTGCTGAGTCCTTGTGTTACTGAGTCCTTGTGTTACTGAGTCCTTGTGTTACTGAATCCTTGTGTTACTGAGTCCTTGTGTTGCTGAGTCCTTATGTTACTGAGTCCTTATGTTACTGATTCCATTTGTTACTGAGTCCTTGTGTTACTGAGTCCTTGTGTTACTGAGTCCTTGTGTTACTGAGTCCTTGTGTTACTGAGTCCTTGTGTTACTGAGTCCTTTTTTTACTGAGTCCTTGTGTTACTGAGTCAATGTGTTACTGAGACCTTATGTTACTGAGTCCTTATGTTACTGATTCCATGTGTTACTGAGTCCTTGTGTTACTGAGTCCTTGTGTTACAGAGTCAACGTGTTACTGAGTCAATGTGTTACTGAGTCAATGTGTGACTGAGTCCTTGTGTTACTGAGTCCTTGTTTTACTGAGTCCTTGTTTTACTGAGTCCTTGTGTTACTGAGTCCTTGTGTTACTGAATCCTTGTTTTACTGAGTCCTTGTGTTACTGAGTCAATGTGTTATTGAGTCCTTGTTTTACTGAGACAATGTGTTGCTGTGTCAATGTGTTACTGAATCAATGTGCGACTGAATCATTGTGTTACTGAGTTCTTGTGTTACTGAGTCCTTGTGTTACTGAGTCCTTGTGTTACTGAGTCCTTGTTTTACTGAGTCCTTGTTTTACTGAGTCCTTATGTTACTGAATCCTTGTGTTACTGAGTCCTTGTGTTACTGAGTCAATGTGTTACTGAGTTATTGTGTTACTGAGTCCTTGTGTTAATGAGTCCTTGTGTTACTGAGTCCTTGTGTTACAGAATCCTTGTGTTACTGAGTCCTTGTATTACTGAGTCCTTGTGTTACTTTTTCCTTGTGTTACTGAGTCCTTGTGTTACTGAGTCAATGTGTTACTGAGTCCTTGTGTTACTGAGTCCTTGTGTTACTGAGTCAATGTGTTACTCAGTTCTTGTGTTATTTAGTCCATGTGTTACTGGGTCCTTGTGTTACTGAGTCCTTGTGTTACTGAGTCAATGTGTTACTGAGTCCTTGTGTTACTGAGTCCTTGTGTTACTGAGTCCTTGTGTTACTGAGTCCATGTGTGACTGAGTCCTTGTGTTACTGAGTCCTTGTGTTACTGAGTCCTTGTGTTACTGAATCCTTGTGTTACTGAGTCCTTGTGTTACAGAGTCCTTGTGTTACTGAGTCCTTGTGCTACTGAGTCCGTGTTTTCCTGAGTCCTTGTGTTACTGATCAATGTGTTACTGAGTCCTTGTGTTACTGAGTCAATGTGTTACTGAGTCCTTGTGTTGCTGAGTCAATGTGTTACTGAGTCCTTGTGTTACTGAGTCCTTGTGTTACTGAGTCCTTGTGTTACAGAGTCCTTGTGTTACAGAGTCCTTGTGTTACTGAGCCTATGTGTTACTGAGTCCTTGTGTTACTGAGTCCTTGTGTTACTGAGTCCTTGTTTTACTGAGCCCTTGTGTTACTGAGTCAATGTGTTACTGAGTCCTTGTGTTACTGAGTCCATGTGTTACTGAGTCCTTGTGTTACTGAGTCAATGTGTTGCTGTGTCAATGTGTTACTGAGTCCTTGTGTTACTGAGCCCTTGTGTTACTGAGTCCTTGTGTTACTGAGTCCTTGTGTTACTGAGTCCTTGTGTTACTGAGTCAATGTGTTACTCAGTTCTTGTGTTATTTAGTCCATGTGTTACTGGGTCCTTGTGTTACTGAGTCCTTGTGTTACTGAGTCAATGTGTTACTGAGTCCTTGTGTTACTGAGTCCTTGTGTTACTGAGTCCATGTGTTACTGAGTCCATGTGTTACTGAGTCCTTGTGTTACTGAGTCCTTGTGTTACTGAGTCCTTGTGTTACTGAATCCTTGTGTTACTGAGTCCTTGTGTTACAGAGTCCTTGTGTTACTGAGTCCTTGTGCTACTGAGTCCGTGTTTTCCTGAGTCCTTGTGTTACTGATCAATGTGTTACTGAGTCCTTGTGTGACTGAGTCAATGTGTTACTGAGTCCTTGTGTTACTGAGTCAATGTGTTACTGAGTCCTTGTGTTACTGACTCCTTGTGTTACAGAGTCCTTGTGTTACAGAGTCCTTGTGTTACTGAGTCCATGTGTTACTGAGTCCTTGTGTTACTGAGTCCTTGTGTTACTGAGTCCTTGTTTTACTGAGCCCTTGTGTTACTGAGTCAATGTGTTACTGAGTCCTTGTGTTACTGAGTCAATGTGTTACTGAGTCCTTGTGTTACTGAGTCAATGTGTTGCTGTGTCAATGTGTTACTGAGTCCTTGTGTTACTGAGCCCTTGTGTTACTGAGTCCTTGTGTTACTGAGTCCTTGTGTTACTGAATCCTTGTGTTACTGAGTCCTTCTGTTACTGAGTCCTTGTGTTACTGAGTCCTTGTATTACTGAGTCCTTGTGTGACTGAGTCCTTGTGTTACTGAGCCTTGTGTTACTGAGTCCTTGTGTTACTGAGTCCTTGTGTTACTGACTCCTTGTGTTACTGAGTCCTTGTGTTACTGAGTCCTTGTGTTACTGAGTCAATATGTTACTGAATCCTTGTGTTACTGATTCCTTGTGTTACTGAGTCCTTGTATTACTGATTCCTTGTTTTACTGAGTCCTTGTGTTACTGAGTCAATGTGTTACTGAGTCCTTGTGTTACTGATTCCTTGTGTTAATGAGTCCTTGTGTTACTGAGTCCTTGTGTTACTGAGTCCTTGTGTTACTGAGTCCTTGTGTTACTGAGTCCTTGTTTTACTGAGTCGTTGTTTTACTGAGTCTTTGTGTTACTGAGTCAATGTGTTACTGAGTCCTTGTGTTACTGAGTCCTTGTTTTACTGAGTCGTTGTTTTACTGAGTCAATGTGTTACTGAGTTAATGTGTAACTGAGTCCTTGTGTTACTGAGTCATTGCTTTACTGAATCCTTGTGTTACTGAGTCCTTGTGTTACTGAGTCCTTCTGTTACTGAGTCCTTGTGTTACTGAGTCAGTGTGTTACTGAGCCCTTGTGTTACTGAGTCCTTGTGTTACTGAGTCCTTGTGTTATTGAGTCCTTGTGTTACTGAGTCCTTGTGTGACTGAGTCCTTGTTTTACTGAGTCAATGCGTTACTGAGTCAATGTGTTACTGAGTCCTTGTGTTACTGAGTCCTTGTGTGACTGAGTCCTTGTGTTACTGAGTCCTTGTGTTACTGAGTCCTTGTGTTACTGTGTCCTTGTGTTACTGAGTCCTTGTGTTATTGAGTCAGTGTTTCTGAGTCAATGTGTTACTGAGTCCTTGTGTTACTGAGTCCCTGTGTTACTGAGTCCTTGTGTTACTGAGTCCTTGTGTTACTGAGTCAATGTGTTACTGAGTCCTTGTGTTACTGAGTCAATGTGTTACTGAGTCAATGTGTTACTGAGTCAATGTGTTACTGAGTCCTTGTGTTATTGAGTCCTTGTGTTACTGAATCCTTGTTTTACAGGGTCCCTGTGTTACTGAGTCCTTCTGTTACTGAGTCCTTGTGTTACTGAGTCCTTGTGTCGCTGAGTACTTGTGTTACTGACTCCTTGTGTTACTGAGTCCTTGTGTTACTGAGTCAATGTGTTACTGAGTCCTTGTTTTACTGAGTCCTTGTGTTACTGAGTCCTTGTGTTACTGAGTCCTTGTGTTACTGAGTCAGTGTTACTGAGTCATTGTTTTACTGAGTCCTTGTTTTACTGAGTCCTTGTGTTACTGAGTCCTTGTGTTACTGAGTTAATGTGTGACTGAGTCCTTGTGTTACTGATTCCTTGTGTTAATGAGTCCTTGTGTTACTGATTCGTTGTGTTACTGAGTCCTTGTGTTACTGAGTCCTTGTGTTACTGAGTCCTTGTCTGACTGAGTCCTTGTGTTACTGACTGCTTGTGTTACTGAGTCCTTGTGTTACTGAGTCCTTGTGTTACTGAGTCCTTGTCTGACTGAGTCCTTGTGTTACTGACTGCTTGTGTTACTGATTCCTTGTGTTACTGAGTCCTTGTGTTACTGACTCCTTGTGTTACTGAGTCCTTGTGTTACTGAGTCCTTCTGTTACTGAGTCAATGTGTTACTGAGTCCTTGTGTTACTGAGTCCTTGTGTTACTGAGTCCTTGTGTTACTGAGTCCTTGTGTTACTGAGTCCCTGTGTTACTGAGTCCTTGTGCTACTGAGTCCTTGTGCTACAGATTCCTTGTGTTACTGAGTCCTTGTGTTACTGAGTCAATGTGTTACTGAGTCCTTGTGTTACTGAGTCAATGTGTTACTGAGTCCTTGTGTTACTGAGTCCTTGTGTTACAGAGTCCTTGTGTTATTGAGTCCTTGTGTTACAGAGTCCTTGTGTTACTGAGTCAATGTTTTGCTGTGTCAATGTGTTACTGAGTCAATGTGTTACTGAGTCAATGTGTTACTGAGTCAATGTGTGACTGAGTCCTTGTGTTACTGAGTCCTTGGTTTACTGAGTCCTTGTGTTACTGAGTCCTTGTTTTACTGAGTCCTTGTGTTACTGAGTCAATGTGTTACTGAGTCCTTGTGTTAGAGAGTCAATGTGTTACTGAGTCCGTGTTTTACTGAGGCAATGTGTTGCTGTGTCAATGTGTTACTGAGTCAATGTGTGACTGAGTCCTTGTGTTACTGAGTCCTTGTGTTACTGAATCCTTGTGTTACTGAGTCCTTGTTTTACTGAGTCCTTGTTTGACTGAGTCCTTATGTTACTGAATCCTTGTGTTACTGAGTCCTTGTGTTACTGAGTCAATGTGTTACTGAGTCCTTGTGTTACTGAGTCCTTGTGTTACTGAGTCCTTGTGTTACTGAGTCCTTGTGTTACTGAGTCCTTGTGTTACTGAGTCCTTGAGTTACTGAGTCAATGTGTTACTGAGTCCTTGTTTTACTGAGTCCTTGTGTTACTGAGTCAATGTGTTACTAAGTCCGTGTGTTACTGAGTCCTTGTGTTACTGAGTCCTTCTGTTACTGAGTCCTTGCATTACTGAGTCCTTGTGGAATTGAATCCTTGTGTTACTGAGTCCTTGTGTTACTGAGTCAATGTGTTCCTCAGTTCTTGTGTTATTTAGTACATATGTTACTGAGTCCTTGTGTTACTGAGTCCTTGTGTTACTGAGTCCTTGTGTTACTGAGTCCTTGTGTTACTGAGTCCTTGTGTTGCTGAGTCCTTGTGTTACTGAGTCCTTGTGTTACTGAGTCCTTGTGTTACTGAATCCTTGTGTTACTGAGTCCTTGTGTTGCTGAGTCCTTATGTTACTGAGTCCTTATGTTACTGATTCCATTTGTTACTGAGTCCTTGTGTTACTGAGTCCTTGTGTTACTGAGTCCTTGTGTTACTGAGTCCTTGTGTTACTGAGTCCTTGTGTTACTGAGTCCTTTTTTTACTGAGTCCTTGTGTTACTGAGTCAATGTGTTACTGAGACCTTATGTTACTGAGTCCTTATGTTACTGATTCCATGTGTTACTGAGTCCTTGTGTTACTGAGTCCTTGTGTTACAGAGTCAACGTGTTACTGAGTCAATGTGTTACTGAGTCAATGTGTGACTGAGTCCTTGTGTTACTGAGTCCTTGTTTTACTGAGTCCTTGTTTTACTGAGTCCTTGTGTTACTGACTCCTTGTGTTACTGAATCCTTGTTTTACTGAGTCCTTGTGTTACTGAGTCAATGTGTTATTGAGTCCTTGTTTTACTGAGACAATGTGTTGCTGTGTCAATGTGTTACTGAATCAATGTGCGACTGAATCATTGTGTTACTGAGTCCTTGTGTTACTGAGTCCTTGTGTTACTGAGTCCTTGTGTTACTGAGTCCTTGTTTTACTGAGTCCTTGTTTTACTGAGTCCTTATGTTACTGAATCCTTGTGTTACTGAGTCCTTGTGTTACTGAGTCAATGTGTTACTGAGTTATTGTGTTACTGAGTCCTTGTGTTAATGAGTCCTTGTGTTACTGAGTCCTTGTGTTACAGAATCCTTGTGTTACTGAGTCCTTGTATTACTGAGTCCTTGTGTTACTTTTTCCTTGTGTTACTGAGTCCTTGTGTTACTGAGTCAATGTGTTACTGAGTCCTTGTGTTACTGAGTCCTTGTGTTACTGAGTCAATGTGTTACTCAGTTCTTGTGTTATTTAGTCCATGTGTTACTGGGTCCTTGTGTTACTGAGTCCTTGTGTTACTGAGTCAATGTGTTACTGAGTCCTTGTGTTACTGAGTCCTTGTGTTACTGAGTCCTTGTGTTACTGAGTCCATGTGTTACTGAGTCCTTGTGTTACTGAGTCCTTGTGTTACTGAGTCCTTGTGTTACTGAATCCTTGTGTTACTGAGTCCTTGTGTTACAGAGTCCTTGTGTTACTGAGTCCTTGTGCTACTGAGTCCGTGTTTTCCTGAGTCCTTGTGTTACTGATCAATGTGTTACTGAGTCCTTGTGTTACTGAGTCAATGTGTTACTGAGTCCTTGTGTTGCTGAGTCAATGTGTTACTGAGTCCTTGTGTTACTGAGTCCTTGTGTTACTGAGTCCTTGTGTTACAGAGTCCTTGTGTTACAGAGTCCTTGTGTTACTGAGCCTATGTGTTACTGAGTCCTTGTGTTACTGAGTCCTTGTGTTACTGAGTCCTTGTTTTACTGAGCCCTTGTGTTACTGAGTCAATGTGTTACTGAGTCCTTGTGTTACTGAGTCCATGTGTTACTGAGTCCTTGTGTTACTGAGTCAATGTGTTGCTGTGTCAATGTGTTACTGAGTCCTTGTGTTACTGAGCCCTTGTGTTACTGAGTCCTTGTGTTACTGAGTCCTTGTGTTACTGAGTCCTTGTGTTACTGAGTCAATGTGTTACTCAGTTCTTGTGTTATTTAGTCCATGTGTTACTGGGTCCTTGTGTTACTGAGTCCTTGTGTTACTGAGTCAATGTGTTACTGAGTCCTTGTGTTACTGAGTCCTTGTGTTACTGAGTCCATGTGTTACTGAGTCCATGTGTTACTGAGTCCTTGTGTTACTGAGTCCTTGTGTTACTGAGTCCTTGTGTTACTGAATCCTTGTGTTACTGAGTCCTTGTGTTACAGAGTCCTTGTGTTACTGAGTCCTTGTGCTACTGAGTCCGTGTTTTCCTGAGTCCTTGTGTTACTGATCAATGTGTTACTGAGTCCTTGTGTGACTGAGTCAATGTGTTACTGAGTCCTTGTGTTACTGAGTCAATGTGTTACTGAGTCCTTGTGTTACTGACTCCTTGTGTTACAGAGTCCTTGTGTTACAGAGTCCTTGTGTTACTGAGTCCATGTGTTACTGAGTCCTTGTGTTACTGAGTCCTTGTGTTACTGAGTCCTTGTTTTACTGAGCCCTTGTGTTACTGAGTCAATGTGTTACTGAGTCCTTGTGTTATTGAGTCAATGTGTTACTGAGTCCTTGTGTTACTGAGTCAATGTGTTGCTGTGTCAATGTGTTACTGAGTCCTTGTGTTACTGAGCCCTTGTGTTACTGAGTCCTTGTGTTACTGAGTCCTTGTGTTACTGAATCCTTGTGTTACTGAGTCCTTCTGTTACTGAGTCCTTGTGTTACTGAGTCCTTGTATTACTGAGTCCTTGTGTGACTGAGTCCTTGTGTTACTGAGCCTTGTGTTACTGAGTCCTTGTGTTACTGAGTCCTTGTGTTACTGACTCCTTGTGTTACTGAGTCCTTGTGTTACTGAGTCCTTGTGTTACTGAGTCAATATGTTACTGAATCCTTGTGTTACTGATTCCTTGTGTTACTGAGTCCTTGTATTACTGATTCCTTGTTTTACTGAGTCCTTGTGTTACTGAGTCAATGTGTTACTGAGTCCTTGTGTTACTGATTCCTTGTGTTAATGAGTCCTTGTGTTACTGAGTCCTTGTGTTACTGAGTCCTTGTGTTACTGAGTCCTTGTGTTACTGAGTCCTTGTTTTACTGAGTCGTTGTTTTACTGAGTCTTTGTGTTACTGAGTCAATGTGTTACTGAGTCCTTGTGTTACTGAGTCCTTGTTTTACTGAGTCGTTGTTTTACTGAGTCAATGTGTTACTGAGTTAATGTGTAACTGAGTCCTTGTGTTACTGAGTCATTGCTTTACTGAATCCTTGTGTTACTGAGTCCTTGTGTTACTGAGTCCTTCTGTTACTGAGTCCTTGTGTTACTGAGTCAGTGTGTTACTGAGCCCTTGTGTTACTGAGTCCTTGTGTTACTGAGTCCTTGTGTTATTGAGTCCTTGTGTTACTGAGTCCTTGTGTGACTGAGTCCTTGTTTTACTGAGTCAATGCGTTACTGAGTCAATGTGTTACTGAGTCCTTGTGTTACTGAGTCCTTGTGTGACTGAGTCCTTGTGTTACTGAGTCCTTGTGTTACTGAGTCCTTGTGTTACTGTGTCCTTGTGTTACTGAGTCCTTGTGTTATTGAGTCAGTGTTTCTGAGTCAATGTGTTACTGAGTCCTTGTGTTACTGAGTCCCTGTGTTACTGAGTCCTTGTGTTACTGAGTCCTTGTGTTACTGAGTCAATGTGTTACTGAGTCCTTGTGTTACTGAGTCAATGTGTTACTGAGTCAATGTGTTACTGAGTCAATGTGTTACTGAGTCCTTGTGTTATTGAGTCCTTGTGTTACTGAATCCTTGTTTTACAGGGTCCCTGTGTTACTGAGTCCTTCTGTTACTGAGTCCTTGTGTTACTGAGTCCTTGTGTCGCTGAGTACTTGTGTTACTGACTCCTTGTGTTACTGAGTCCTTGTGTTACTGAGTCAATGTGTTACTGAGTCCTTGTTTTACTGAGTCCTTGTGTTACTGAGTCCTTGTGTTACTGAGTCCTTGTGTTACTGAGTCAGTGTTACTGAGTCATTGTTTTACTGAGTCCTTGTTTTACTGAGTCCTTGTGTTACTGAGTCCTTGTGTTACTGAGTTAATGTGTGACTGAGTCCTTGTGTTACTGATTCCTTGTGTTAATGAGTCCTTGTGTTACTGATTCGTTGTGTTACTGAGTCCTTGTGTTACTGAGTCCTTGTGTTACTGAGTCCTTGTCTGACTGAGTCCTTGTGTTACTGACTGCTTGTGTTACTGAGTCCTTGTGTTACTGAGTCCTTGTGTTACTGAGTCCTTGTCTGACTGAGTCCTTGTGTTACTGACTGCTTGTGTTACTGATTCCTTGTGTTACTGAGTCCTTGTGTTACTGACTCCTTGTGTTACTGAGTCCTTGTGTTACTGAGTCCTTCTGTTACTGAGTCAATGTGTTACTGAGTCCTTGTGTTACTGAGTCCTTGTGTTACTGAGTCCTTGTGTTACTGAGTCCTTGTGTTACTGAGTCCCTGTGTTACTGAGTCCTTGTGCTACTGAGTCCTTGTGCTACAGATTCCTTGTGTTACTGAGTCCTTGTGTTACTGAGTCAATGTGTTACTGAGTCCTTGTGTTACTGAGTCAATGTGTTACTGAGTCCTTGTGTTACTGAGTCCTTGTGTTACAGAGTCCTTGTGTTATTGAGTCCTTGTGTTACAGAGTCCTTGTGTTACTGAGTCAATGTTTTGCTGTGTCAATGTGTTACTGAGTCAATGTGTTACTGAGTCAATGTGTTACTGAGTCAATGTGTGACTGAGTCCTTGTGTTACTGAGTCCTTGGTTTACTGAGTCCTTGTGTTACTGAGTCCTTGTTTTACTGAGTCCTTGTGTTACTGAGTCAATGTGTTACTGAGTCCTTGTGTTAGAGAGTCAATGTGTTACTGAGTCCGTGTTTTACTGAGGCAATGTGTTGCTGTGTCAATGTGTTACTGAGTCAATGTGTGACTGAGTCCTTGTGTTACTGAGTCCTTGTGTTACTGAATCCTTGTGTTACTGAGTCCTTGTTTTACTGAGTCCTTGTTTGACTGAGTCCTTATGTTACTGAATCCTTGTGTTACTGAGTCCTTGTGTTACTGAGTCAATGTGTTACTGAGTCCTTGTGTTACTGAGTCCTTGTGTTACTGAATCAATGTGTTACTGAGTCCTTGTGTTACTGAGTCTTTGTGTAATTGAATCCTTGTCTTACTGAGTCCTTGTCTTACTGAGTCCTTGTGTTACTGAGTCCATGTGTTACTGAGTCCTTGTGTTACTGAATCCTTGTGTTACTGAGTCCTTGTGTTACTGTGTCCTTGTGTTACTGAGTCCTTGTGTTACTTAGTCCTTGTGTTACTGAGTCCTTGTTTTACTGAGTCCTTGTGTTACTGAGTCAATGTGTTACTGAGTCCTTGTGTTACTGAGTCAATGTGTTACTGAGTCCTTGTGTTACTGAGTCATTGTGTTACTGAGTCATTGTGTTACTGAGCCTTGTGTTACTGAGTCCTTGTCTTACTGAGTCCTTGTGTTACTGAGTCAATGTGTTACTGAATCCTTGTTTTACTGAGTCCTTGTGTTACTGAGTCCTTGTGTTACTGACTCCTTCTGTTACTGACTCTTTGTGTTACTGACTCCTTGTGTTACTGAGTCCTTGTGTTACTGAGTCCTTGTGTTACTGAGTCAATGTGTTACTGAGTCCTTGTGTTACTGATTCCTTGTGTTACTGAGTCCTTGTGTTACTGTATCCTTGTTTTACTGAGTCCTTGTGTTCCTGAGTCAATGTGTTACTGAGTCCTTGTGTTACTGATTCCTTGTGTTAATGAGTCCTTGTGTTACTCAGTCCTTGTGTTACTGAGTCCTTGTGTTACTGAGTCCTTGTGTTACTGAGTCCTTGTTTTACTGAGTCCCTCTTTTACTGAGTCTTTGTGTTACTGAGCCAATGTGTTACTGAGCCCTTGTGTTACTGAGTCCTTGTGTTACTGAGTCCTTGTTTTACTGAGTCCTTGTGTTACTGAGTCCTTGTTTTACTGAGTCCTTGTGTTACTGAGTCAATGTGTTACTGAGTTAATGTGTGACTGAGTCCTTGTGTTACTGTGTCCTTGCTTTACTGAATCCTTGTGTTACTGAATCCTTGTGTTACTGAGTCCTTCTGTTACTGTGTCCTTGCTTTACTGAATCCTTGTGTTACTGATTCCTTGTGTTACTGAGTCCTTGTGTTACTGATTCCTTGTTTTACTGAGTCCTTGTGTTACTGAGTCAATGTGTTACTGAGTCCTTGTGTTACTGATTCATTGTGTTAATGAGTCCTTGTGTTACTCAGTCCTTGTGTTACTGAGTCCTTGTGTTACTGAGTCCTTGTGTTACTGAGTCCTTGTTTTACTGAGTCCTTGTTTTACTGAGTCTTTGTGTTACTGAGTCAATGTGTTACTGAGCCCTTGTGTTACTGAGTCCTTGTGTTACTGAGTCCTTGTTTTACTGAGTCCTTGTGTTACTGAGTCCTTGTTTTACTGAGTCCTTGTGTTACTGAGTCAATGTGTTACTGAGTTAATGTGTGACTGAGTCCTTGTGTTACTGTGTCCTTGCTTTACTGAATCCTTGTGTTACTGAGTCCTTGTGTTACTGAGTCCTTGTGTTACTGAGTCCTTGTGTTACTGAGTCCTTGTGTTACTGAGTCAGTGTGTTACTGAGCGCTTGTGTTACTGAGTCCTTGTGTTACTGAGTCCTTGTGTTATTGAGTCCTTGTGTTACTGAGTCCTTGTGTTACTGAGTCCTTGTTTTACTGAGTCCTTGTGTTACTGAGTCCTTGTGTTACTGAGCCCTTGTGTTAATGAGTCCTTGTGTTACTGAGTCCTTGTGTTACTGAGTCCTTGTGTTACTGAGTCCTTGTGTTACTGAGTCCTTGGGTTACTGAGTCCTTGTGTTACTGAGTCCTTGTGTTACTGAGTCCTTGTGTTGCTGAGTCCTTGTGATACTGAGTCCTTGTGTTACTGAGTCCTTGAGTTACTGAGTCAATGTGTTACTGAATCCTTGTTTTACTGAGTCCTTGTGTTACTGAGTCAATGTGTTACTGAGTCCGTGTGTTACTGAGTCCTTGTGTTACTGAGTCCTTCTGTTACTGAGTCCTTGCGTTACTGATTCCTTGTGGAATTGAATCCTTGTGTTACTGAGTCCTTGTGTTACTGAGTCAATGTGTTCCTCAGTTCTTGTGTTATTTAGTACATATGTTACTGAGTCCTTGTGTTACTGAGTCCTTGTGTTACTGAGTCCTTGTGTTGCTGAGTCCTTGTGTTACTGAGTCCTTGTGTTACTGAGTCCTTGTGTTACTGAGTCCTTGTGTTACAGAATCCTTGTGTTAATAAGTCCTTGTGTTGCTGAGTCCTTCTGTTACTGAGTCCTTATGTTACTGATTCCATTTGTTACTGAGTCAATGTGTTACTGAGTCAATGTGTTAAGGAGTCAATGTGTTAATGAGTCCTTGTGTTATTGAGTCCTTGTGTTACAGAGTCCTTGTGTTACTGAGTCAATGTTTTGCTGTGTCAATGTGTTACTGAGTCAATGTGTTACTGAGTCAATGTGTTACTGAGTCAATGTGTGACTGAGTCCTTGTGTTACTGAGTCCTTGGTTTACTGAGTCCTTGTGTTACTGAGTCCTTGTTTTACTGAGTCCTTGTGTTACTGAGTCAATGTGTTACTGAGTCCTTGTGTTAGAGAGTCAATGTGTTACTGAGTCCGTGTTTTACTGAGGCAATGTGTTGCTGTGTCAATGTGTTACTGAGTCAATGTGTGACTGAGTCCTTGTGTTACTGAGTCCTTGTGTTACTGAGTCCTTGTGTTACTGAGTCCTTGTTTTACTGAGTCCTTGTTTGACTGAGTCCTTATGTTACTGAATCCTTGTGTTACTGAGTCCTTGTGTTACTGAGTCAATGTGTTACTGAGTCCTTGTGTTACTGAGTCCTTGTGTTACTGAATCAATGTGTTACTGAGTCCTTGTGTTACTGAGTCTTTGTGTAATTGAATCCTTGTCTTACTGAGTCCTTGTCTTACTGAGTCCTTGTGTTACTGTGTCCTTGTGTTACTGAGTCCTTATGTTCCTGAGTCCTTATATTACTGATTCCATGTGTTACTGAATCCTTGTGTTACTGAGTCCTTGTGTTACTGAGTCCTTGTGTTACTGAGTCCATGTGTTACTGAGTCCTTGTGTTACTGAATCCTTGTGTTACTGAGTCCTTGTGTTACTGAGTCCTTGTGTTACTGAGTCCTTGTGTTACTTAGTCCTTGTGTTACTGAGTCCTTGTTTTACTGAGTCCTTGTGTTACTGAGTCAATGTGTTACTGAGTCCTTGTCTAACTGAGTCAATGTGTTACTGAGTCCTTGTGTTACTGAGTCAATGTGTTGCTGTGTCAATGTGTTACTGAGTCAATGTGTTACTGAGTCCTTGTGTTACTGAGTCCTTGTGTTACTGAGTCCTTGTTTTACTGAGTTCTTGTTTTACTGAGTCCTTGTGTTACTGAGTCCTTGTTTTACTGAATCCTTGTTTTACTGAGTCCTTGTGTTACTGAGTCAATGTGTTATTGAGTCCTTGTGTTACTGAGACAATGTGTTGCTGTGTCAATGTGTTACTGAGTCAATGTGTGACTGAATCCTTGTGTTACTGAGTCCTTGTGTTACTGAGTCCTTGTGTTACTGAGTCCTTGTGTTACTGAGTCCTTGTGTTACTGAGTCCTTGTTTTACTGAGTCCTTGTTTTACTGAGTCCTTATGTTACAGAATCCTTGTGTTACTGAGTCCTTGTGTTCCTGAGTCAGTGTTACTGAGTTATTGTGTTACTGAGTCCTTGTGTTAATGAGTCCTTGTGTTACTGAGTCCTTGTGTTACTTTTTCCTTGTGTTACTGAGTCCTTGTGTTACTGAGTCAATGTGTTACTGAGTCCTTGTGTTACTGAGTCCTTGTGTTACTGAGTCCTTGTGTTACTGAGTCAATGTGTTACTCATTTCTTGTGTTATTTAGTCCATGTGTTACTGAGTCCTTGTGTTACTGAGTCCTTGTGTTACTGAGTCAATGTGTTACTGAGTCCTTGTGTTACTGAGTCCTTGTGTTACTGAGTCCTTGTGTTACTGAGTCCATGTGTTACTGAGTCCTTGTGTTACTGAGTCCTTGTGTTACTGAGTCCTTGTGTTACTGAATCCTTGTGTTACTGAGTCCTTGTGTTACAGAGACCTTGTGTTACTGAGTCCTTGTGTTACTGAGTCCGTGTTTTACTGAGTCCTTGTGTTACTGATCAATGTGTTACTGAGTCCTTGTGTTACTGAGTCAATGTGTTACTGAGTCCTTGTGTTACTGAGTCAATGTGTTACTGAGTCCTTGTGTTACTGAGTCCTTGTGTTACAGAGTCCTTGTGTTACAGAGTCCTTGTGTTACAGAGTCCTTGTGTTACTGAGTCCATGTGTTACTGAGTCCTTGTGTTACTGAGTCCTTGTGTTACTGAGTCCTTGTTTTACTGAGCCCTTGTGTTACTGAGTCAATGTGTTACTGAGTCCTTGTGTTACTGAGTCAATGTGTTACTGAGTCCTTGTGTTACTGAGTCAATGTGTTGCTGTGTCAATGTGTTACTGAGTCCTTGTGTTACTGAGCCCTTGTGTTACTGAGTCCTTGTGTTACTGAGTCCTTGTGTTACTGAATCCTTGTGTTACTGAGTCCTTGTGTTACTGAGTCCTTGTGTTACTGAGTCCTTGTATTACTGAGTCCTTGTGTTACTGAGTCCTTGTGTTACTGAGCATTGTGTTACTGAGTCCGTGTGTTACTGAGTCCTTGTGTTACTGAGTCCTTCTGTTACTGAGTCCTTGCGTTACTGAGTCCTTGTGGAATTGAATCCTTGTGTTACTGAGTCCTTGTGTTACTGAGTCAATGTGTTCCTCAGTTCTTGTGTTATTTAGTACATATGTTACTGAGTCCTTGTGTTACTGAGTCCTTGTGTTACTGAGTCCTTGTGTTACTGAGTCCTTGTGTTACTGAGTCCTTGTGTTGCTGAGTCCTTGTGTTACTGAGTCCTTGTGTTACTGAGTCCTTGTGTTACTGAGTCCTTGTGTTACTGAATCCTTGTGTTACTGAGTCCTTGTGTTGCTGAGTCCTTATGTTACTGAGTCCTTATGTTATTGATTCCATTTGTTACTGAGTCCTTGTGTTACTGAGTCCTTGTGTTACTGAGTCCTTGTGTTACTGAGTCCTTGTGTTACTGAGTCCTTGTGTTACTGAGTCCTTTTTTTACTGAGTCCTTTTGTTACTGAGTCAATGTGTTACTGAGACCTTATGTTACTGAGTCCTTATGTTACTGATTCCATGTGTTACTGAGTCCTTGTGTTACTGAGTCCTTGTGTTACTGAGTCAACGTGTTACTGAGTCAATGTGTTACTGAGTCAATGTGTGACTGAGTCCTTGTGTTACTGAGTCCTTGTTTTACTGAGTCCTTGTTTTACTGAGTCCTTGTGTTACTGAGTCCTTGTGTTATTGAGTCCTTGTTTTACTGAGAATGTGTTGCTGTGTCAATGTGTTACTGAGTCAATGTGCGACTGAATCCTTGTGTTACTGAGTCCTTGTGTTACTGAGTCCTTGTGTTACTGAGTCCTTGTGTTACTGAGTCCTTGTGTTACTGAGTCCTTGTGTTACTGAATCCTTGTTTTACTGAGTCCTTGTTTTACTGAGTCCTTATGTTACTGAATCCTTGTGTTACTGAGTCCTTGTGTTACTGAGTCAATGTGTTACTGAGTTATTGTGTTACTGAGTCCTTGTGTTAATGAGTCCTTGTGTTACTGAGTCCTTGTGTTACAGAATCCTTGTGTTACTGAGTCCTTGTATTACTGAGTCCTTGTGTTACTTTTTCCTTGTGTTACTGAGTCCTTGTGTTACTGAGTCAATGTGTTACTGAGTCCTTGTGTTACTGAGTCCTTGTGTTACTGAGTCCTTGTGTTACTGAGTCAATGTGTTACTCAGTTCTTGTGTTATTTAGTCCATGTGTTACTGGGTCTTTGTGTTACTGAGTCCTTGTGTTACTGAGTCAATGTGTTACTGAGTCCTTGTGTTACTGAGTCCTTGTGTTACTGAGTCCTTGTGTTACTGAGTCCATGTGTTACTGAGTCCTTGTGTTACTGAGTCCTTGTGTTACTGAGTCCTTGTGTTATTGAATCCTTGTGTTACTGAGTCGTTGTGTTACAGAGTCCTTGTGTTACTGAGTCCTTGTGTTACTGAGTCCGTGTTTTACTGAGTCCTTGTGTTACTGATCAATGTGTTACGGAGTCCTTGTGTTACTGAGTCAATGTGTTACTGAGTCCTTGTGTTACTGAGTCCTTGTGTTACTGAGTCCTTGTGTTACTGAGTCCTTGTGTTACACAGTCCTTGTGTTACAGAGTCCTTGTGTTACTGAGTCCAGGTGTTACTGAGTCCTTGTGTTACTGAGTCCTTGTGTTACTGAGTCCTTGTTTTACTGAGCCCTTGTGTTACTGAGTCAATGTGTTACTGAGTCCTTGTGTTACTGAGTCAATGTGTTGCTGAGTCCTTGTGTTACTGAGTCAATGTGTTGCTGTGTCAATGTGTTACTGAGTCCTTGTGTTACTGAGCCCTTGTGTTACTGAGTCCTTGTGTTACTGAGTCCTTGTGTTACTGAATCCTTGTGTTACTGAGTCCTTGTGTTACTGAGTCCTTGTGTTACTGAGTCCTTGTATTACTGAGTCCTTGTGTTACTGAGTCCTTGTGTTACTGAGCCTTGTGTTACTGAGTCCTTGTGTTACTGAGTCCTTGTGTTACTGAGTCAATGTGTTACTGAATCCTTGTTTTACTGAGTCCTTGTGTTACTGAGTCCTTGTGTTACTGACTCCTTGTGTTACTGACTCCTTGTGTTACTGACTCTTTGTGTTACTGACTCCTTGTGTTACTGAGTCCTTGTGTTCCTGAGTCCTTGTGTTACTGAGTCCCTGTATTACTGAGTCCTTGTGTTACTGAGTCCTTGTGTTACTGAGTCAATGTGTTCCTGAGTCCTTGTGTTACTGAGTCAATGTGTTACTGAGTCAATGTGTTACTGAGTCAATGTGTTACTGAGTCAATGTGTTACTGAGTCCTTGTGTTATTGAGTCCTTGTGTTACTGAATCCTTGTTTTACAGGGTCCCTGTGTTACTGAGTCCTTCTGTTACTGAGTCCTTGTGTTACTGAGTCCTTGTGTCACTGAGTACTTGTGTTACTGACTCCTTGTGTTACTGAGTCCTTGTGTTACTGAGTCAATGTGTTACTGAGTCCTTGTTTTACTGAGTCCTTGTGTTACTGAGTCCTTGTGTTACTGAGTCCTTGTGTTACTGAGTCAATGTGTTACTGAGTCATTGTTTTACTGAGTCCTTGTTTTACTGAGTCCTTGTGTTACTGAGTCCTTGTGTTACTGAGTCAATGTGTGACTGAGTCCTTGTGTTACTGATTCCTTGTGTTAATGAGTCCTTGTGTTACTGATTCGTTGTGTTACTGAGTCCTTGTGTTACTGAGTCCTTGTGTTACTGACTCCTTGTCTGACTGAGTCCTTGTGTTACTGACTGCTTGTGTTACTGAGTCCTTGTGTTACTGAGTCCTTGTGTTACTGAGTCCTTGTCTGACTGAGTCCTTGTGTTACTGACTGCTTGTGTTACTGATTCCTTGTGTTACTGAGTCCTTGTGTTACTGACTCCTTGTGTTACTGAGTCCTTGTGTTACTGAGTCCTTCTGTTACTGAATCAATGTGTTACTGAGTCCTTGTGTTACTGAGTCAATGTGTTACTGAGTCCTTGTGTTACTGAGTCCTTGTATTACTGAGTCCTTGTGTTACTGAGTCCCTGTGTTACTGAGTCCTTGTGCTACTGAGTCCTTGTGTTACTGAGTCCTTGTGCTACAGATTCCTTGTGTTACTGAGTCCTTGTGTTACTGAGTCAATGTGTTACTGTGTCCTTGTGTTACTGAGTCAATGTGTTACTGAGTCCTTGTGTTACTGAGTCCTTGTGTTACAGAGTCCTTGTGTTACAGAGTCCTTGTGTTACAGAGTCCATGTGTTACTGAGTCCTTGTGTTACTGAGTCCTTGTGTTACTGAGTCCTTGTTTTACTGAGCCCTTGTGTTACTGAGTCAATGTGTTACTGAGTCCTTGTGTTACTGAGTCAATGTGTTACTGAGTCCTTGTGTTACTGAGTCAATGTGTTGCTGTGTCAATGTGTTACTGAGTCCTTGTGTTACTGAGTCAATGTGTTACTGAGTCCTTGTGTTACTGAGTCCTTGTGTTACTGAGTCCTTGTGTTTCTGAGTCCTTGTGTTACTGAGTCCTTGTGTTACTGAGTCCTTGTGTTACTGAGTCCTTGTGTTCCTGAGTCATTGTGTTACTGAGCCTTGTGTTACTGAGTCCTTGTGTTACTGAGTCCTTGTGTTACTGAGTCAATGTGTTACTGAATCCTTGTTTTACTGAGTCCTTGTGTTACTGAGTCCTTGTGTTACTGACTCCTTGTGTTACTGAGCCTTGTGTTACTGAGTCCGTGTGTTACTGAGTCCTTGTGTTACTGAGTCCTTCTGTTGCTGAGTCCTTGCGTTACTGAGTCCTTGTGGAATTGAATCCTTGTGTTACTGAGTCCTTGTGTTACTGAGTCAATGTGTTCCTCAGTTCTTGTGTTATTTAGTACATATGTTACTGAGTCCTTGTGTTACTGAGTCCTTGTGTTACTGAGTCCTTGTGTTACTGAGTCCTTGTGTTACTGAGTCCTTGTGTTGCTGAGTCCTTGTGTTACTGAGTCCTTGTGCTCCTGAGTCCTTGTGTTACTGAGTCCTTGTGTTACTGAATCCTTGTGTTACTGAGTCCTTGTGTTGCTGAGTCCTTATGTTACTGAGTCCTTATGTTACTGATTCCATTTGTTACTGAGTCCTTGTGTTACTGAGTCCTTGTGTTACTGAGTCCTTGTGTTACTGAGTCCTTGTGTTACTGAGTCCTTGTGTTACTGAGTCCTTGTGTTACTGAGTCCTTTTTTTACTGAGTCCTTGTGTTCCTGAGTCAATGTGTTACTGAGACCTTATGTTACTGAGTCCTTATGTTACTGATTCCATGTGTTACTGAGTCCTTGTGTTACTGAGTCCTTGTGTTACTGAGTCAACGTGTTACTGAGTCAATGTGTTACTGAGTCAATGGGTGACTGAGTCCTTGTGTTACTGAGTCCTTGTTTTACTGAGTCCTTGTTTTACTGAGTCCTTGTGTTACTGAGTCCTTGTGTTACTGAATCCTTGTTTTACTGAGTCCTTGTGTTACTGAGTCAATGTGTTATTGAGTCCTTGTTTTACTGAGACAATGTGTTGCTGTGTCAATGTGTTACTGAGTCAATGTGCGACTGAATCCTTGTGTTACTGAGTCCTTGTGTTACTGAGTCCTTGTGTTACTGAGTCCTTGTGTTACTGAGTCCTTGTGTTACTGAGTCCTTGTTTTACTGAGTCCTTGTTTTACTGAGTCCTTATTTTACTGAATCCTTGTGTTACTGAGTCCTTGTGTTACTGAGTCAATGTGTTACTGAGTTATTGTGTTACTGAGTCCTTGTGTTAATGAGTCCTTGTGTTACTGAGTCCTTGTGTTACAGAATCAATGTGTTACTGAGTCCTTGTATTACTGAGTCCTTGTGTTACTTTTTCCTTGTGTTACTGAGTCCTTGTGTTACTGAGTCAATGTGTTACTGAGTCCTTGTGTTACTGAGTCCTTGTGTTACTGAGTCCTTGTGTTACTGAGTCAATGTGTTACTCAGTTCTTGTGTTATTTAGTCCATGTGTTACTGGGTCCTTGTGTTACTGTGTCCTTGTGTTACTGAGTCAATGTGTTACTGAGTCCTAGTGTTACTGAGTCCTTGTGTTACTGAGTCCTTGTGTTACTGAGTCCATGTGTTACTGAGTCCTTGTGTTACTGAGTCCTTGTGTTACTGAGTCCTTGTGTTACTGAATCCTTGTGTTACTGAGTCCTTGTGTTACAGAGTCCTTGTGTTACTGAGTCCTTGTGTGACTGAGTCCGTGTTTTACTGAGTCCTTGTGTTACTGATCAATGTGTTACTGAGTCCTTGTGTTACTGAGTCAATGTGTTACTGAGTCCTTGTGTTACTGAGTCAATGTGTTACTGAGTCCTTGTGTTACTGAGTCCTTGTGTTACTGAGTCCTTGTGTTACTGAGTCCTTGTTTTACTGAGCCCTTGTGTTACTGAGTCAATGTGTTACTGAGTCCTTGTGTTACTGAGTCAATGTGTTACTGAGTCCTTGTGTTACTGAGTCAATGTGTTGTTGTGTCAATGTGCTACTGAGTCCTTGTGTTACTGAGCCCTTGTGTTACTGAGTCCTTGTGTTACTGAGTCCTTGTGTTACTGAATCCTTGTGTTACTGAGTCCTTGTGTTACTGAGTCCTTGTGTTACTGAGTCCTTGTGTTACTGAGTCCTTGTGTTACTGAGTCCCTGTGTTACTGAGCCATGTGTTACTGAGTCCTTGTGTTACTGAATCCTTGTGTTACTGAGTCAATGTGTTACTGAATCCTTGTTTTACTGAGTCCTTGTGTTACTGAGTCCTTGTGTTACTGACTCCTTGTGTTACTGACTCCTTGTGTTACTGACTCTTTGTGTTACTGACTCCTTGTGTTACTGAGTCCTTGTGTTACTGAGTCCTTCTGTTACTGAGTCAATATGTTACTGAATCCTTGTGTTACTGATTCCTTGTGTTAATGAGTCCTTGTGTTACTGATTCCTTGTTTTACTGAGTCCTTGTGTTACTGAGTCAATGTGTTACTGAGTCCTTGTGTTACTGATTCCTTGTGTTAATGAGTCCTTGTGTTACTGAGTCCTTGTGTTACTGAGTCCTTGTGTTACTGAGACCTTGTGTTACTGAGTCCTTGTTTTACTGAGTCCTTGTTTTACTGAGTCTTTGTGTTACTGAGTCAATGTGTTACTGAGCCCTTGTGTTACTGAGTCCTTGTGTTACTGAGTCCTAGTTTTACTGAGTCCTTGTGTTACTGAGTCCTTGTTTTACTGAGTCCTTGTGTTACTGAGTCAATGTGTTACTGAGTTCATGTGTAACTGAGTCCTTGTGTTACTGAGTCATTGCTTTACTGAATCCTTGTGTTACTGAGTCCTTGTGTTACTGAGTCCTTGTGTTACTGAGTCCTTGTGTTACTGAGTCAGTGTGTTACTGAGTCCTTGTGTTACTGAGTCCTTGTGTTACTGAGTCCTTGTGTTATTGAGTCCTTGTGTTACTGAGTCCTTGTGTGACTGAGTCCTTGTTTTACTGAGTCAATGTGTTACTGAGTCCTTGTGTTACTGAGTCCTTGTGTTACTGAGTCCTTGTGTTACTGTGTCCTTGTGTTACTGAGTCCTTGTGTTATTGAGTCAGTGTTTCTGAGTCAATGTGTTCCTGAGTCCTTGTGTTACTGAGTCCCTGTGTTACTGAGTCCTTGTGTTACTGAGTCCTTGTATTACTGAGTCAATGTGTTACTGAGTCCTTGTGTTACTGAGTCAATGTGTTACTGAGTCAATGTGTTACTGAGTCCTTGTGTTATTGAGTCCTTGTGTTACTGAATCCTTGTTTTACAGGGTCCCTGTGTTACTGAGTCCTTCTGTTACTGAGTCCTTGTGTTACTGAGTCCTTGTGTCACTGAGTACTTGTGTTACTGACTCCTTGTGTTACTGAGTCCTTGTGTTACTGAGTCAATGTGTTACTGAGTCCTTGTTTTACTGAGTCCTTGTGTTACTGAGTCCTTGTGTTACTGAGTCCTTGTGTTACTGAGTCAATGTGTTACTGAGTCATTGTTTTACTGAGTCCTTGTTTTACTGAGTCCTTGTGTTACTGAGTCCTTGTGTTACTGAGTCAATGTGTGACTGAGTCCTTGTGTTACTGATTCCTTGTGTTAATGAGTCCTTGTGTTACTGATTCGTTGTGTTACTGAGTCCTTGTGTTACTGAGTCCTTGTGTTACTGAGTCCTTGTCTGACTGAGTCCTTGTGTTACTGACTGCTTGTGTTACTGAGTCCTTGTGTTACTGAGTCCTTGTGTTACTGAGTCCTTGTCTGACTGAGTCCTTGTGTTACTGACTGCTTGTGTTACTGATTCCTTGTGTTACTGAGTCCTTGTGTTACTGACTCCTTGTGTTACTGAGTCCTTGTGTTACTGAGTCCTTCTGTTACTGAGTCAATGTGTTACTGAGTCCTTGTGTTACTGAGTCAATGTGTTACTGAGTCCTTGTGTTACTGAGTCCTTGTGTTACTGAGTCCTTGTGTTACTGAGTCCTTGTGTTACTGAGTCCCTGTGTTACTGAGTCCTTGTGCTACTGACTCCTTGTGTTACTGAGACCTTGTGCTACAGATTCCTTGTGTTACTGAGTCCTTGTGTTACTGAGTCAATGTGTTACTGAGTCCTTGTGTTCCTGAGTCCTTGTGTTACTGAGTCCTTGTGTTACTGAGTCCTTGTGTTACAGAGTCCTTGTGTTACAGAGTCCTTGTGTTACAGAGTCCATGTGTTACTGAGTCCTTGTGTTACTGAGTCCTTGTGTTACTGAGTCCTTGTTTTACTGAGCCCTTGTGTTACTGAGTCAATGTGTTACTGAGTCCTTGTGTTACTGAGTCAATGTGTTACTGAGTCCTTGTGTTACTGAATCAATGTGTTGCTGTGTCAATGTGTTACTGAGTCCTTGTGTTACTGAGTCAATGTGTTACTGAGTCCTGGTGTTACTGAGTCCTTGTGTTACTGAGTCCTTGTGTTTCTGAGTCCTTGTGTTACTGAGTCCTTGTGTTACTGAGTCCTTGTGTTACTGAGTCCTTGTGTTACTGAGTCATTGTGTTACTGAGCCTTGTGTTACTGAGTCCTTGTGTTACTGAGTCCTTGTGTTACTGAGTCAATGTGTTACTGAATCCTTGTTTTACTGAGTCCTTGTGTTACTGAGTCCTTGTGTTACTGACTCCTTGTGTTACTGACTCTTTGTGTTACTGAGTCCTTGTGTTACTGAGTCCTTGTGTTACTGACTCCTTGTGTTACTGACTCTTTGTGTTACTGAGTCCTTGTGTTACTGAGTCCTTGTGTTACTGACTCCTTGTGTTACTGAGTCCTTGTGTTACTGAGTCCTTGTGTTACTGAGTCAATGTGTTACTGAGTCCTTGTGTTACTGATTCCTTGTGTTACTGAGTCCTTGTGTTACTGATTCCTTGTTTTACTGAGTCCTTGTGTTACTGAGTCAATGTGTAACTGAGTCCTTGTGTTACTGATTCCTTGTGTTACTGAGTCCTTGTGTTACAGAGTCCTTGTGTTACTGAGTCCTTGTGTGACTGAGTCCGTGTTTTACTGAGTCCTTGTGTTACTGATCAATGTGTTACTGAGTCCTTGTGTTACTGAGTCAATGTGTTACTGAGTCCTTGTGTTACTGAGTCAATGTGTTACTGAGTCCTTGTGTTACTGAGTCCTTGTGTTACTGAGTCCTTGTGTTACTGAGTCCTTGTGTTACTGAGTCCTTGTTTTACTGAGCCCTTGTGTTACTGAGTCAATGTGTTACTGAGTCCTTGTGTTACTGAGTCAATGTGTTACTGAGTCCTTGTGTTACTGAGTCAATGTGTTGCTGTGTCAATGTGTTACTGAGTCCTTGTGTTACTGAGCCCTTGTGTTACTGAGTCATTGTGTTACTGAGTCCTTGTGTTACTGAATCCTTGTGTTACTGAGTCCTTGTGTTACTGAGTCCTTGTGTTACTGAGTCCTTGTATTACTGAGTCCTTGTGTTACTGAGTCCCTGTTTTACTGAGCCTTGTGTTACTGAGTCCTTGTGTTACTGAATCCTTGTGTTACTGAGTCAATGTGTTACTGAATCCTTGTTTTACTGAGTCCTTGTGTTACTGAGTCCTTGTGTTACTGACTACTTGTGTTACTGACTCCTTGTGTTACTGACTCTTTGTGTTACTGACTCCTTGTGTTACTGAGTCCTTGTGTTACTGAGTCCTTCTGTTACTGAGTCAATATGTTACTGAATCCTTGTGTTACTGATTCCTTGTGTTAATGAGTCCTTGTGTTACTGATTCCTTGTTTTACTGAGTCCTTGTGTTACTGAGTCAATGTGTTACTGAGTCCTTGTGTTACTGATTCCTTGTGTTAATGAGTCCTTGTGTTACTGAGTCCTTGTGTTAATGAGTCCTTGTGTTACTGAGTCCTTGTTTTACTGAGTCCTTGTTTTACTGAGTCTTTGTGTTACTGAGTCAATGTGTTACTGAGCCCTTGTGTTACTGAGTCCTTGTGTTACTGAGTCCTAGTTTTACTGAGTCCTTGTGTTACTGAGTCCTTGTTTTACTGAGTCCTTGTGTTACTGAGTCAATGTGTTACTGAGTTCATGTGTAACTGAGTCCTTGTGTTACTGAGTCATTGCTTTACTGAATCCTTGTGTTACTGAGTCCTTGTGTTACTGAGTCCTTGTGTTACTGAGTCCTTGTGTTACTGAGTCAGTGTGTTACTGAGCCCTTGTGTTACTGAGTCCTTGTGTTACTGAGTCCTTGTGTTATTGAGTCCTTGTGTTACTGAGTCCTTGTGTGACTGAGTCCTTGTTTTACTGAGTCAATGTGTTACTGAGTCCTTGTGTTACTGAGTCCTTGTGTTACTGAGTCCTTGTGTTACTGTGTCCTTGTGTTACTGAGTCCTTGTGTTATTGAGTCAGTGTTTCTGAGTCAATGTGTTCCTGAGACCTTGTGTTACTGAGTCCCTGTGTTACTGAGTCCTTGTGTTACTGAGTCCTTGTATTACTGAGTCAATGTGTTACTGAGTTCTTGTGTTACTGAGTCAATGTGTTACTGAGTCAATGTGTTACTGAGTCAATGTGTTACTGAGTCCTTGTGTTATTGAGTCCTTGTGTTACTGAATCCTTGTTTTACAGGGTCCCTGTGTTACTGAGTCCTTCTGTTACTGAGTCCTTGTGTTACTGAGTCCTTGTGTCACTGAGTACTTGTGTTACTGACTCCTTGTGTTACTGAGTCCTTGTGTTACTGAGTCAATGTGTTACTGAGTCCTTGTTTTACTGAGTCCTTGTGTTACTGAGTCCTTGTGTTACTGAGTCCTTGTGTTACTGAGTCAATGTGTTTCTGAGTCATTGTTTTACTGAGTCCTTGTTTTACTGAGTCCTTGTGTTACTGAGTCCTTGTGTTACTGAGTCAATGTGTGACTGAGTCCTTGTGTTACTGATTCCTTGTGTTAATGAGTCCTTGTGTTACTGATTCGTTGTGTTACTGAGTCCTTGTGTTACTGAGTCCTTGTGTTACTGAGTCCTTGTCTGACTGAGTCCTTGTGTTACTGACTGCTTGTGTTACTGAGTCCTTGTGTTACTGAGTCCTTGTGTTACTGAGTCCTTGTCTGACTGAGTCCTTGTGTTAATGACTGCTTGTGTTACTGATTCCTTGTGTTACTGAGTCCTTGTGTTACTGACTCCTTGTGTTACTGAGTCCTTGTGTTACTGAGTCCTTGTGTTACTGAGTCAATGTGTTACTGAGTCCTTGTGTTACTGATTCCTTGTGTTACTGAGTCCTTGTGTTACTGATTCCTTGTTTTACTGAGTCCTTGTGTTACTGAGTCAATGTGTAACTGAGTCCTTGTGTTACTGATTCCTTGTGTTACTGAGTCCTTGTGTTACAGAGTCCTTGTGTTACTGAGTCCTTGTGTGACTGAGTCCGTGTTTTACTGAGTCCTTGTGTTACTGATCAATGTGTTACTGAGTCCTTGTGTTACTGAGTCAATGTGTTACTGAGTCCTTGTGTTACTGAGTCAATGTGTTACTGAGTCCTTGTGTTACTGAGTCCTTGTGTTACTGAGTCCTTGTGTTACTGAGTCCTTGTGTTACTGAGTCCTTGTTTTACTGAGCCCTTGTGTTACTGAGTCAATGTGTTACTGAGTCCTTGTGTTACTGAGTCAATGTGTTACTGAGTCCTTGTGTTACTGAGTCAATGTGTTGCTGTGTCAATGTGTTACTGACTCCTTGTGTTACTGAGCCCTTGTGTTACTGAGTCCTTGTGTTACTGAGTCCTTGTGTTACTGAATCCTTGTGTTACTGAGTCCTTGTGTTACTGAGTCCTTGTGTTACTGAGTCCTTTTATTACTGAGTCCTTGTGTTACTGAGTCCCTGTGTTACTGAGCCTTGTGTTACTGAGTCCTTGTGTTACTGAATCCTTGTGTTACTGAGTCAATGTGTTACTGAATCCTTGTTTTACTGAGTCCTTGTGTTACTGAGTCCTTGTGTTACTGACTCCTTGTGTTACTGACTCCTTGTGTTACTGACTCTTTGTGTTACTGACTCCTTGTGTTACTGAGTCCTTGTGTTACTGAGTCCTTCTGTTACTGAGTCAATATGTTACTGAATCCTTGTGTTACTGATTCCTTGTGTTAATGAGTCCTTGTGTTACTGATTCCTTGTTTTACTGAGTCCTTGTGTTACTGAGTCAATGTGTTACTGAGTCCTTGTGTTACTGATTCCTTGTGTTAATGAGTCCTTGTGTTACTGAGTCCTTGTGTTACTGAGTCCTTGTGTTACTGAGTCCTTGTGTTACTGAGTCCTTGTTTTACTGAGTCCTTGTTTTACTGAGTCTTTGTGTTACTGAGTCAATGTGTTACTGAGCCCTTGTGTTACTGAGTCCTTGTGTTACTGAGTCCTAGTTTTACTGAGTCCTTGTGTTACTGAGTCCTTGTTTTACTGAGTCCTTGTGTTACTGAGTCAATGTGTTACTGAGTTCATGTGTAACTGAGTCCTTGTGTTACTGAGTCATTGCTTTACTGAATCCTTGTGTTACTGAGTCCTTGTGTTACTGAGTCCTTGTGTTACTGAGTCCTTGTGTTACTGAGTCAGTGTGTTACTGAGCCCTTGTGTTACTGAGTCCTTGTGTTACTGAGTCCTTGTGTTATTGAGTCCTTGTGTTACTGAGTCCTTGTGTGACTGAGTCCTTGTTTTACTGAGTCAATGTGTTACTGAGTCCTTGTGTTACTGAGTCCTTGTGTTACTGAGTCCTTGTGTTACTGTGTCCTTGTGTTACTGAGTCCTTGTGTTATTGAGTCAGTGTTTCTGAGTCAATGTGTTCCTGAGTCCTTGTGTTACTGAGTCCCTGTGTTACTGAGTCCTTGTTTTACTGAGTCCTTGTATTACTGAGTCAATGTGTTACTGAGTCCTTGTGTTACTGAGTCAATGTGTTACTGAATCAATGTGTTACTGAGTCAATGTGTTACTGAGTCCTTGTGTTATTGAGTCCTTGTTTTACTGAATCCTTGTTTTACAGGGTCCCTGTGTTACTGAGTCCTTCTGTTACTGAGTCCTTGTGTTACTGAGTCCTTGTGTCACTGAGTACTTGTGTTACTGACTCCTTGTGTTACTGAGTCCTTGTGTTACTGAGTCAATGTGTTACTGAGTCCTTGTTTTACTGAGTCCTTGTGTTACTGAGTCCTTGTGTTACTGAGTCCTTGTGTTACTGAGTCAATGTGTTACTGAGTCATTGTTTTACTGAGTCCTTGTTTTACTGAGTCCTTGTGTTACTGAGTCCTTGTGTTACTGAGTCAATGTGTGACTGAGTCCTTGTGTTACTGATTCCTTGTGTTAAGGAGTCCTTGTCTTACTGATTCGTTGTGTTACTGAGTCCTTGTGTTACTGAGTCCTTGTGTTACTGAGTCCTTGTCTGACTGAGTCCTTGTGTTACTGACTGCTTGTGTTACTGAGTCCTTGTGTTACTGAGTCCTTGTGTTACTGAGTCCTTGTCTGACTGAGTCCTTGTGTTACTGACTGCTTGTGTTACTGATTCCTTGTGTTACTGAGTCCTTGTGTGACTGACTCCTTGTGTTACTGAGTCCTTGTGTTACTGAGTCCTTCTGTTACTGAGTCAATGTGTTACTGAGTCCTTGTGTTACTGAGTCAATGTGTTACTGAGTCCTTGTGTTACTGAGTCCTTGTGTTACTGAGTCCTTGTGTTACTGAGTCCTTGTGTTACTGAGTCCCTGTGTTACTGAGTCCTTGTGCTACTGAGTCCTTGTGTTACTGAGACCTTGTGCTACAGATTCCTTGTGTTACTGAGTCCTTGTGTTACTGAGTCAATGTGTTACTGAGTCCTTGTGTTACTGAGTCCTTGTGTTACTGAGTCCTTGTGTTACAGAGTCCTTGTGTTACAGAGTCCTTGTGTTACAGAGTCCTTGTGTTACAGAGTCCATGTGTTACTGAGTCCTTGTGTTACTGAGTCCTTGTGTTACTGAGTCCTTGTTTTACTGAGCCCTTGTGTTACTGAGTCAATGTGTTACTGAGTCCTTGTGATACTGAGTCAATGTGTTACTGATTCCTTGTGTTACTGAGTCAATGTGTTGCTGTGTCAATGTGTTACTGAGTCCTTGTGTTACTGAGTCCTTGTGTTACTGAGTCCTTGTGTTACTGAGTCCTTGTGTTTCTGAGTCCTTGTGTTACTGAGTCCTTGTGTTACTGAGTCCTTGTGTTACTGAGTCCTTGTGTTACTGAGTCATTGTGTTACTGAGCCTTGTGTTACTGAGTCCTTGTGTTACTGAGTCCTTGTGTTACTGAGTCAATGTGTTACTGAATCCTTGTTTTACTGAGTCCTTGTGTTACTGAGTCCTTGTGTTACTGACTCCTTGTGTTACTGACTCTTTGTGTTACTGACTCCTTGTGTTACTGAGTCCTTGTGTTACTGAGTCCTTGTGTTACTGAGTCAATGTGTTACTGAGTCCTTGTGTTACTGATTCCTTGTGTTACTGAGTCCTTGTGTTACTGATTCCTTGTTTTACTGAGTCCTTGTATTACTGAGTCAATGTGTAACTGAGTCCTTGTGTTACTGATTCCTTGTGTTAATGAGTCCTTGTGTTACTCAGTCCTTGTGTTACTGAGTCCTTGTGTTACTGAGTCCTTGTGTTACTTAGTCCTTGTTTTACTGAGTCCTTGTTTTACTGAGTCTTTGTGTTACTGAGTCAATGTGTTACTGAGCCCTTGTGTTACTGAGTACTTGTGTTACTGATTCCTTGTTTTACTGAGTCCTTGTGTTACTGAGTCCTTGTTTTACTGAGTCCTTGTGTTACTGAGTCAATGTGTTACTGAGTTAATGTGTGACTGAGTCCTTGTGTTACTGTGTCCTTGCTTTACTGAATCCTTGTGTTACTGAATCCTTGTGTTACTGAATCCTTGTGTTACTGAGTCCTTGTGTTACTGAGTCCTTGTGTTACTGAGTCCTTGTGTTACTGAGTCAGTGTGTTACTGAGCCCTTGTGTTACTGAGTCCTTGTGTTACTGAGTCCTTGTGTTATTGAGTCCTTGTGTTACTGAGTCCTTGTGTTACTGAGTCCTTGTTTTACTGAGTCCTTGTGTTACTGAGTCCATGTGTTACTGAGCCCTTGTGTTAATGAGTCCTTGTGTTACTGAGTCCTTGTGTTACTGAGTCCTTGTGTTACTGAGTCCTTGGGTTACTGAGTCCTTGTGTTACTGAGTCCTTGTGTTACTGAGTCCTTGTGTTACTGAGTCCTTGTGTTACTGAGTCCTTGAGTTACTGAGTCAATGTGTTACTGAGACCTTGTTTTACTGAGTCCTGGTGTTACTGAGTCAATGTGTTACTGAGTCCGTGTGTTACTGAGTCCTTGTGTTACTGAGTCCTTCTGTTACTGAGTCCTTGCGTTACTGAGTCCTTGTGGAATTGAATCCTTGTGTTACTGAGTCCTTGTGTTACTGAGTCAATGTGTTCCTCAGTTCTTGTGTTATTTAGTACATATGTTACTGAGTCCTTGTGTTACTGAGTCCTTGTGTTACTGAGTCCTTGTGTTACTGAGTCCTTGTGTTACTGAGTCCTTGTGTTGCTGAGTCCTTGTGTTACTGAGTCCTTGTGTTACTGAGTCCTTGTGTTACTGAGTCCTTGTGTTACTGAATCCTTGTGTTACTGAGTCCTTGTGTTGCTGAGTCCTTATGTTACTGAGTCCTTATGTTACTGATTCCATTTGTTACTGAGTCCTTGTGTTACTGAGTCCTTGTGTTACTGAGTCCTTGTGTTACTGAGTCCTTGTGTTACTGAGTCCTTGTTTTACTGAGTCCTTGTGTTACTGAGTCCTTTTTTTACTGAGTCCTTGTGTTACTGAGTCAATGTGTTACTGAGACCTTATGTTACTGAGTCCTTATGTTACTGATTCCATGTGTTACTGAGTCCTTGTGTTACTGAGTCCTTGTGTTACTGAGTCAACGTGTTACTGAGTCAATGTGTTACAGAGCCAATGTGTTACTGAGTCCTTGTGTTATTGAGTCCTTTTGTTACTGAATCCTTGTTTTTCAGGGTCCCTGTGTTACTGAGTCCTTCTGTTACTGAGTCCTTGTGTTACTGAGTCCTTGTGTCACTGAGTACTTGTGTTACTGACTCCTTGTGTTACTGAGTCCTTGTGTTACTGAGTCAATGTGTTACTGAGTCCTTGTGTTACTGAGTCAATGTGTTACTGAGTCATTGTTTTACTGAGTCCTTGTTTTACTGAGTCCTTGTGTTACTGAGTCCTTGTGTTACTGAGTCAATGTGTGACTGAGTCCTTGTGTTACTGATTCCTTGTGTTAATGAGTCCTTGTGTTACTGATTCGTTGTGTTACTGAGTCCTTGTGTTACTGAGTCCTTGTGTTACTGAGTCCTTGTCTGACTGAGTCCTTGTGTTACTGACTGCTTGTGTTACTGAGTCCTTGTGTTACTGAGTCCTTGTGTTACTGAGTCCTTGTCTGACTGAGTCCTTGTGTTACTGACTGCTTGTGTTACTGATTCCTTGTGTTACTGAGTCCTTGTGTTACTGACTCCTTGTGTTACTGAGTCCTTGTGTTACTGAGTCCTTCTGTTACTGAGTCAATGTGTTACTGAGTCCTTGTGTTACTGAGTCAATGTGTTACTGAGTCCTTGTGTTACTGAGTCCTTGTGTTACTGAGTCCTTGTGTTACTGAGTCCTTGTGTTACTGAGTCCCTGTGTTACTGAGTCCTTGTGCTACTGAGTCCTTGTGTTACTGACTCCTTGTGCTACAGATTCCTTGTGTTACTGAGTCCTTGTGTTACTGAGTCAATGTGTTACTGAGTCCTTGTGTTACTGAGTCAATGTGTTACTGAGTCCTTGTGTTACTGAGTCCTTGTGTTACAGAGTCCTTGTGTTAAAGAGTCCTTGTGTTACAGAGTCCTTGTGTTACTGAGTCCTTGTGTTACTGAGTCCTTGTGTTACTGAGTCCTTGTTTTACTGAGCCCTTGTGTTACTGAGTCAATGTGTTACTGAGTCCTTGTGTTACTGAGTCAATGTGTTACTGAGTCCTTGTGTTACTGAGTCAATGTGTTGCTGTGTCAATGTGTTACTGAGTCCTTGTGTTACTGAGTCAATGTGTTACTGAGTCCTTGTGTTACTGAGTCCTTGTGTTACTGAGTCCTTGTGTTACTGAGTCCTTGTGTTACTGAATCCTTGTTTTACTGAGTCCTTGTGTTACTGAGTCAATGTGTTATTGAGTCCTTGTTTTACTGAGACAATGTGTTGCTGTGTCAATGTGTTACTGAGTCAATGTGTGACTGAATCCTTGTGTTACTGAGTCCTTGTGTTACTGAGTCCTTGTGTTACTGAGTCCTTGTTTTACTGAGTCCTTGTTTTACTGAGTCCTTCTGTTACTGAATCCTTGTGTTACTGAGTCCTTGTGTTACTGAGTCAATGTGTTACTGAGTTATTGTGTTACTGAGTCCTTGTGTTAAGGAGTCCTTGTGTTACTGAGTCCTTGTGTTACAGAATCCTTGTGTTACTGAGTCCTTGTATTACTGAGTCCGTGTGTTACTTTTTCCTTGTGTTACTGAGTCCTTGTGTTACTGAGTCAATGTGTTACTGACTCCTTGTGTTACTGAGTCCTTGTGTTACTGAGTCAATGTGTTACTCAGTTCTTGTGTTATTTAGTCCATGTGTTACTGAGTCCTTGTGTTACTGAGTCCTTGTGTTACTGAGTCAATGTGTTACTGAGTCCTTGTGTTACTGAGTCCTTGTGTTACTGAGTCCTTGTGTTACTGAGTCCATGTGTTACTGAGTCCTTGGGTTACTGAGTCCTTGTGTTACTGAGTGTTGTGTTACTGAATCCTTGTGTTACTGAGTCCTTGTGTTACAGAGTCCTTGTGTTACTGAGTCCGTGTTTTACTGAGTCCTTGTGTTACTGATCAATGTGTTACTGAGTCCTTGTGTTACTGAGTCAATGTGTTACTGAGTCCTTGTGTTACTGAGTCAATGTGTTACTGAGTCCTTGTGTTACTGAGTCCTTGTGTTACTGAGTCCTTGTGTTACAGAGTCCTTGTGTTACAGAGTCCTTGTGTTACTGAGTCCATGTGTTACTGAGTCCTTGTGTTACTGAGTCCTTGTGTTATTGAGTCCTTGTTTTACTGAGCCCTTGTGTTACTGAGTCAATGTGTTACTGAGTCCTTGTATTACTGAGTCAATGTGTTACTGAGTCCTTGTGTTACTGAGTCAATGTGTTGCTGTGTCAATGTGTTACTGAGTGCTTGTGTTACTGAGCCCTTGTGTTACTGAGTCCTTGTGTTACTGAGTCCTTGTGTTACTGAATCCTTGTGTTACTGAGTCCTTGTGTTACTGAGTCCTTGTGTTACTGAGTCCTTGTATTACTGAGTCCTTGTGTTACTGAGTCCCTGTTTTACTGAGCCTTGTGTTACTGAGTCCTTGTGTTACTGAATCCTTGTGTTACTGAGTCAATGTGTTACTGAATCCTTGTTTTACTGAGTCCTTGTGTTACTGAGTCCTTGTGTTACTGACTACTTGTGTTACTGACTCCTTGTGTTACTGACTCTTTGTGTTACTGACTCCTTGTGTTACTGAGTCCTTGTGTTACTGAGTCCTTCTGTTACTGAGTCAATATGTTACTGAATCCTTGTGTTACTGATTCCTTGTGTTAATGAGTCCTTGTGTTACTGATTCCTTGTTTTACTGAGTCCTTGTGTTACTGAGTCAATGTGTTACTGAGTCCTTGTGTTACTGATTCCTTGTGTTAATGAGTCCTTGTGTTACTGAGTCCTTGTGTTACTGAGTCCTTGTTTTACTGAGTCCTTGTTTTACTGAGTCTTTGTGTTACTGAGTCAATGTGTTACTGAGCCCTTGTGTTACTGAGTCCTTGTGTTACTGAGTCCTAGTTTTACTGAGTCCTTGTGTTACTGAGTCCTTGTTTTACTGAGTCCTTGTGTTACTGAGTCAATGTGTTACTGAGTTCATGTGTAACTGAGTCCTTGTGTTACTGAGTCATTGCTTTACTGAATCCTTGTGTTACTGAGTCCTTGTGTTACTGAGTCCTTGTGTTACTGAGTCCTTGTGTTACTGAGTCAGTGTGTTACTGAGCCCTTGTGTTACTGAGTCCTTGTGTTACTGAGTCCTTGTGTTATTGAGTCCTTGTGTTACTGAGTCCTTGTGTGACTGAGTCCTTGTTTTACTGAGTCAATGTGTTACTGAGTCCTTGTGTTACTGAGTCCTTGTGTTACTGAGTCCTTGTGTTACTGTGTCCTTGTGTTACTGAGTCCTTGTGTTATTGAGTCAGTGTTTCTGAGTCAATGTGTTCCTGAGACCTTGTGTTACTGAGTCCCTGTGTTACTGAGTCCTTGTGTTACTGAGTCCTTGTATTACTGAGTCAATGTGTTACTGAGTTCTTGTGTTACTGAGTCAATGTGTTACTGAGTCAATGTGTTACTGAGTCAATGTGTTACTGAGTCCTTGTGTTATTGAGTCCTTGTGTTACTGAATCCTTGTTTTACAGGGTCCCTGTGTTACTGAGTCCTTCTGTTACTGAGTCCTTGTGTTACTGAGTCCTTGTGTCACTGAGTACTTGTGTTACTGACTCCTTGTGTTACTGAGTCCTTGTGTTACTGAGTCAATGTGTTACTGAGTCCTTGTTTTACTGAGTCCTTGTGTTACTGAGTCCTTGTGTTACTGAGTCCTTGTGTTACTGAGTCAATGTGTTACTGAGTCATTGTTTTACTGAGTCCTTGTTTTACTGAGTCCTTGTGTTACTGAGTCCTTGTGTTACTGAGTCAATGTGTGACTGAGTCCTTGTGTTACTGATTCCTTGTGTTAATGAGTCCTTGTGTTACTGATTCGTTGTGTTACTGAGTCCTTGTGTTACTGAGTCCTTGTGTTACTGAGTCCTTGTCTGACTGAGTCCTTGTGTTACTGACTGCTTGTGTTACTGAGTCCTTGTGTTACTGAGTCCTTGTGTTACTGAGTCCTTGTCTGACTGAGTCCTTGTGTTAATGACTGCTTGTGTTACTGATTCCTTGTGTTACTGAGTCCTTGTGTTACTGACTCCTTGTGTTACTGAGTCCTTGTGTTACTGAGTCCTTGTGTTACTGAGTCAATGTGTTACTGAGTCCTTGTGTTACTGATTCCTTGTGTTACTGAGTCCTTGTGTTACTGATTCCTTGTTTTACTGAGTCCTTGTGTTACTGATCAATGTGTTACTGAGTCCTTGTGTTACTGAGTCAATGTGTTACTGAGTCCTTGTGTTACTGAGTCAATGTGTTACTGAGTCCTTGTGTTACTGAGTCCTTGTGTTACTGAGTCCTTGTGTTACTGAGTCCTTGTGTTACTGAGTCCTTGTTTTACTGAGCCCTTGTGTTACTGAGTCAATGTGTTACTGAGTCCTTGTGTTACTGAGTCAATGTGTTACTGAGTCCTTGTGTTACTGAGTCAATGTGTTGCTGTGTCAATGTGTTACTGAGTCCTTGTGTTACTGAGCCCTTGTGTTACTGAGTCCTTGTGTTACTGAGTCCTTGTGTTACTGAATCCTTGTGTTACTGAGTCCTTGTGTTACTGAGTCCTTGTGTTACTGAGTCCTTTTATTACTGAGTCCTTGTGTTACTGAGTCCCTGTGTTACTGAGCCTTGTGTTACTGAGTCCTTGTGTTACTGAATCCTTGTGTTACTGAGTCAATGTGTTACTGAATCCTTGTTTTACTGAGTCCTTGTGTTACTGAGTCCTTGTGTTACTGACTCCTTGTGTTACTGACTCCTTGTGTTACTGACTCTTTGTGTTACTGACTCCTTGTGTTACTGAGTCCTTGTGTTACTGAGTCCTTCTGTTACTGAGTCAATATGTTACTGAATCCTTGTGTTACTGATTCCTTGTGTTAATGAGTCCTTGTGTTACTGATTCCTTGTTTTACTGAGTCCTTGTGTTACTGAGTCAATGTGTTACTGAGTCCTTGTGTTACTGATTCCTTGTGTTAATGAGTCCTTGTGTTACTGAGTCCTTGTGTTACTGAGTCCTTGTGTTACTGAGTCCTTGTGTTACTGAGTCCTTGTTTTACTGAGTCCTTGTTTTACTGAGTCTTTGTGTTACTGAGTCAATGTGTTACTGAGCCCTTGTGTTACTGAGTCCTTGTGTTACTGAGTCCTAGTTTTACTGAGTCCTTGTGTTACTGAGTCAATGTGTTACTGAGTTCATGTGTAACTGAGTCCTTGTGTTACTGAGTCATTGCTTTACTGAATCCTTGTGTTACTGAGTCCTTGTGTTACTGAGTCCTTGTGTTACTGAGCCCTTGTGTTACTGAGTCCTTGTGTTACTGAGTCCTTGTTTTACTGAGTCCTTGTGTTACTGAGTCAATGTGTTACTGAGTTCATGTGTAACTGAGTCCTTGTGTTACTGAGTCATTGCTTTACTGAATCCTTGTGTTACTGAGTCCTTGTGTTACTGAGTCCTTGTGTTACTGAGTCCTTGTGTTACTGAGTCAGTGTGTTACTGAGCCCTTGTGTTACTGAGTCCTTGTGTTACTGAGTCCTTGTGTTATTGAGTCCTTGTGTTACTGAGTCCTTGTGTGACTGAGTCCTTGTTTTACTGAGTCAATGTGTTACTGAGTCCTTGTGTTACTGAGTCCTTGTGTTACTGAGTCCTTGTGTTACTGTGTCCTTGTGTTACTGAGTCCTTGTGTTATTGAGTCAGTGTTTCTGAGTCAATGTGTTCCTGAGTCCTTGTGTTACTGAGTCCCTGTGTTACTGAGTCCTTGTGTTACTGAGTCCTTGTATTACTGAGTCAATGTGTTACTGAGTCCTTGTGTTACTGAGTCAATGTGTTACTGAGTCAATGTGTTACTGAGTCAATGTGTTACTGAGTCCTTGTGTTATTGAGTCCTTGTGTTACTGAATCCTTGTTTTACAGGGTCCCTGTGTTACTGAGTCCTTCTGTTACTGAGTCCTTGTGTTACTGAGTCCTTGTGTCACTGAGTACTTGTGTTACTGACTCCTTGTGTTACTGAGTCCTTGTGTTACTGAGTCAATGTGTTACTGAGTCCTTGTTTTACTGAGTCCTTGTGTTACTGAGTCCTTGTGTTACTGAGTCCTTGTGTTACTGAGTCAATGTGTTACTGAGTCATTGTTTTACTGAGTCCTTGTTTTACTGAGTCCTTGTGTTACTGAGTCCTTGTGTTACTGAGTCAAGGTGTGACTGAGTCCTTGTGTTACTGATTCCTTGTGTTAATGAGTCCTTGTGTTACTGATTCGTTGTGTTACTGAGTCCTTGTGTTACTGAGTCCTTGTGTTACTGAGTTCTTGTCTGACTGAGTCCTTGTGTTACTGACTGCTTGTGTTACTGAGTCCTTGTGTTACTGAGTCCTTGTGTTACTGAGTCCTTGTCTGACTGAGTCCTTGTGTTACTGACTGCTTGTGTTACTGATTCCTTGTGTTACTGAGTCCTTGTGTTACTGACTCCTTGTGTTACTGAGTCCTTGTGTTACTGAGTCCTTCTGTTACTGAGTCAATGTGTTACTGAGTCCTTGTGTTACTGAGTCAATGTGTTACTGAGTCCTTGTGTTACTGAGTCCTTGTGTTACTGAGTCCTTGTGTTACTGAGTCCTTGTGTTACTGAGTCCCTGTGTTACTGAGTCCTTGTGCTACTGAGTCCTTGTGTTACTGAGACCTTGTGCTACAGATTCCTTGTGTTACTGAGTCCTTGTGTTACTAAGTCAATGTGTTACTGAGTCCTTGTGTTACTGAGTCCTTGTGTTACTGAGTCCTTGTGTTACAGAGTCCTTGTGTTACAGAGTCCTTGTGTTACAGAGTCCTTGTGTTACTGAGTCCTTGTTTTACTGAGCCCTTGTGTTACTGAGTCAATGTGTTACTGAGTCCTTGTGATACTGAGTCAATGTGTTACTGATTCCTTGTGTTACTGAGTCAATGTGTTGCTGTGTCAATGTGTTACTGAGTCCTTGTGTTACTGAGTCCTTGTGTTACTGAGTCCTTGTGTTACTGAGTCCTTGTGTTTCTGTGTCCTTGTGTTACTGAGTCCTTGTGTTACTGAGTCCTTGTGTTACTGAGTCCTTGTGTTACTGAGTCATTGTGTTACTGAGCCTTGTGTTACTGAGTCCTTGTGTTACTGAGTCCTTGTGTTACTGAGTCAATGTGTTACTGAATCCTTGTTTTACTGAGTCCTTGTGTTACTGAGTCCTTGTGTTACTGACTCCTTGTGTTACTGACTCTTTGTGTTACTGACTCCTTGTGTTACTGAGTCCTTGTGTTACTGAGTCCTTGTGTTACTGAGTCAATGTGTTACTGAGTCCTTGTGTTACTGATTCCTTGTGTTACTGAGTCCTTGTGTTACTGATTCCTTGTTTTACTGAGTCCTTGTGTTACTGAGTCAATGTGTAACTGAGTCCTTGTGTTACTGATTCCTTGTGTTAATGAGTCCTTGTGTTACTCAGTCCTTGTGTTACTGAGTCCTTGTGTTACTGAGTCCTTGTGTTACTTAGTCCTTGTTTTACTGAGTCCTTGTTTTACTGAGTCTTTGTGTTACTGAGTCAATGTGTTACTGAGCCCTTGTGTTACTGAGTCCTTGTGTTACTGAGTCCTTGTTTTACTGAGTCCTTGTGTTACTGAGTCCTTGTTTTACTGAGTCCTTGTGTTACTGAGTCAATGT
Source organism: Somniosus microcephalus (assembly GCF_052327205.1). Classification (NCBI taxonomy): domain Eukaryota; kingdom Metazoa; phylum Chordata; class Chondrichthyes; order Squaliformes; family Somniosidae; genus Somniosus; species Somniosus microcephalus. Next base: position 75,217,473 of record NC_140999.1, on the reverse strand, counting down.
GTTACTGAGTTAATGTGTGACTGAGTCCTTGTGTTACTGTGTCCTTGCTTTACTGAATCCTTGTGTTACTGAATCCTTGTGTTACTGAATCCTTGTGTTACTGAGTCCTTGTGTTACTGAGTCCTTGTGTTACTCAGTCCTTGTGTTACTGAGTCAGTGTGTTACTGAGCCCTTGTGTTACTGAGTCCTTGTGTTACTGAGTCCTTGTGTTATTGAGTCCTTGTGTTACTGAGTCCTTGTGTTACTGAGTCCTTGTTTTACTGAGTCCTTGTGTTACTGAGTCCTTGTGTTACTGAGCCCTTGTGTTAATGAGTCCTTGTGTTACTGAGTCCTTGTGTTACTGAGTCCTTGTGTTACTGAGTCCTTGGGTTACTGAGTCCTTGTGTTACTGAGTACTTGTGTTACTGAGTCCTTGTGTTACTGAGTCCTTGTGTTACTGAGTCCTTGAGTTACTGAGTCAATGTGTTACTGAGTCCTTGTTTTACTGAGTCCTGGTGTTACTGAGTCAATGTGTTACTGAGTCCGTGTGTTACTGAGTCCTTGTGTTACTGAGTCCTTCTGTTACTGAGTCCTTGCATTACTGAGTCCTTGTGGAATTGAATCCTTGTGTTACTGAGTCCTTGTGTTACTGAGTCAATGTGTTCCTCAGTTCTTGTGTTATTTAGTACATATGTTACTGAGTCCTTGTGTTACTGAGTCCTTGTGTTACTGAGTCCTTGTGTTACTGAGTCCTTGTGTTACTGAGTCCTTGTGTTGCTGAGTCCTTGTGTTACTGAGTCCTTGTGTTACTGAGTCCTTGTGTTACTGAGTCCTTGTGTTACTGAATCCTTGTGTTACTGAGTCCTTGTGTTGCTGAGTCCTTATGTTACTGAGTCCTTATGTTACTGATTCCATTTGTTACTGAGTCCTTGTGTTACTGAGTCCTTGTGTTACTGAGTCCTTGTGTTACTGAGTCCTTGTGTTACTGAGTCCTTGTGTTACTGAGTCCTTGTGTTACTGAGTCCTTTTTTTACTGAGTCCTTGTGTTACTGAGTCAATGTGTTACTGAGACCTTATGTTACTGAGTCCTTATGTTACTGATTCCATGTGTTACTGAGTCCTTGTGTTACTGAGTCCTTGTGTTACTGCGTCAACGTGTTACTGAGTCAATGTGTTACAGAGTCAATGTGTTACTGAGTCCTTGTGTTATTGAGTCCTTTTGTTACTGAATCCTTGTTTTTCAGGGTCCCTGTGTTACTGAGTCCTTCTGTTACTGAGTCCTTGTGTTACTGAGTGCTTGTGTCACTGAGTACTTGTGTTACTGACTCCTTGTGTTACTGAGTCCTTGTGTTACTGAGTCAATGTGTTACTGAGTCCTTGTGTTACTGAGTCAATGTGTTACTGAGTCATTGTTTTACTGAGTCCTTGTTTTACTGAGTCCTTGTGTTACTGAGTCCTTGTGTTACTGAGTCAATGTGTGACTGAGTCCTTGTGTTACTGATTCCTTGTGTTAATGAGTCCTTGTGTTACTGATTCGTTGTGTTACTGAGTCCTTGTGTTACTGAGTCCTTGTGTTACTGAGTCCTTGTCTGACTGAGTCCTTGTGTTACTGACTGCTTGTGTTACTGAGTCCTTGTGTTACTGAGTCCTTGTGTTACTGAGTCCTTGTCTGACTGAGTCCTTGTGTTACTGACTGCTTGTGTTACTGATTCCTTGTGTTACTGAGTCCTTGTGTTACTGACTGCTTGTGTTACTGAGTCCTTGTGTTACTGAGTCCTTCTGTTACTGAGTCAATGTGTTACTGAGTCCTTGTGTTACTGAGTCAATGTGTTACTGAGTCCTTGTGTTACTGAGTCCTTGTGTTACTGAGTCCTTGTGTTACTGAGTCCTTGTGTTACTGAGTCCCTGTGTTACTGAGTCCTTGTGCTACTGAGTCCTTGTGTTACTGACTCCTTGTGCTACAGATACCTTGTGTTACTGAGTCCTTGTGTTACTGAGTCAATGTGTTACTGAGTCCTTGTGTTACTGAGTCAATGTGTTACTGAGTCCTTGTGTTACTGAGTCCTTGTGTTACAGAGTCCTTGTGTTACAGAGTCCTTGTGTTACAGAGTCCTTGTGTTACTGAGTCCTTGTGTTACTGAGTCCTTGTGTTACTGAGTCCTTGTTTTACTGAGCCCTTGTGTTACTGAGTCAATGTGTTACTGAGTCCTTGTGTTACTGAGTCAATGTGTTACTGAGTCCTTGTGTTACTGAGTCAATGTGTTGCTGTGTCAATGTGTTACTGAGTCCTTGTGTTACTGAGTCAATGTGTTACTGAGTCCTTGTGTTACTGAGTCCTTGTGTTACTGAGTCCTTGTGTTACTGAGTCCTTGTGTTACTGAATCCTTGTTTTACTGAGTCCTTGTGTTACTGAGTCAATGTGTTATTGAGTCCTTGTTTTACTGAGACAATGTGTTGCTGTGTCAATGTGTTACTGAGTCAATGTGTGACTGAATCCTTGTGTTACTGAGTCCTTGTGTTACTGAGTCCTTGTGTTACTGAGTCCTTGTTTTACTGAGTCCTTGTTTTATTGAGTCCTTCTGTTACTGAATCCTTGTGTTACTGAGTCCTTGTGTTACTGAGTCCATGTGTTACTGAGTTATTGTGTTACTGAGTCCTTGTGTTAAGGAGTCCTTGTGTTACTGAGTCCTTGTGTTACAGAATCCTTGTGTTACTGAGTCCTTGTATTACTGAGTCCGTGTGTTACTTTTTCCTTGTGTTACTGAGTCCTTGTGTTACTGAGTCAATGTGTTACTGACTCCTTGTGTTACTGAGTCCTTGTGTTACTGAGTCAATGTGTTACTCAGTTCTTGTGTTATTTAGTCCATGTGTTACTGAGTCCTTGTGTTACTGAGTCCTTGTGTTACTGAGTCAATGTGTTACTGAGTCCTTGTGTTACTGAGTCCTTGTGTTACTGAGTCCTTGTGTTACTGAGTCCATGTGTTACTGAGTCCTTGGGTTACTGAGTCCTTGTGTTACTGAGTGTTGTGTTACTGAATCCTTGTGTTACTGAGTCCTTGTGTTACAGAGTCCTTGTGTTACTGAGTCCTTGTGTTACTGAGTCCGTGTTTTACTGAGTCCTTGTGTTACTGATCAATGTGTTACTGAGTCCTTGTGTTACTGAGTCAATGTGTTACTGAGTCCTTGTGTTACTGAGTCAATGTGTTACTGAGTCCTTGTGTTACTGAGTCCTTGTGTTACTGAGTCCTTGTGTTACAGAGTCCTTGTGTTACAGAGTCCTTGTGTTACTGAGTCCATGTGTTACTGAGTCCTTGTGTTACTGAGTCCTTGTGTTATTGAGTCCTTGTTTTACTGAGCCCTTGTGTTACTGAGTCAATGTGTTACTGAGTCCTTGTATTACTGAGTCAATGTGTTACTGAGTCCTTGTGTTACTGAGTCAATGTGTTGCTGTGTCAATGTGTTACTGAGTCCTTGTGTTACTGAGCCCTTGTGTTACTGAGTCCTTGTGTTACTGAGTCCTTGTGTCACTGAATCCTTGTGTTACTGAGTCCTTGTGTTACTGAGTCCTTGTGTTACTGAGTCCTTGTATTACTGAGTCCTTGTGTTACTGAGTCCCTGTTTTACTGAGCCTTGTGTTACTGAGTCCTTGTGTTACTGAATCCTTGTGTTACTGAGTCAATGTGTTACTGAATCCTTGTTTTACTGAGTCCTTGTGTTACTGAGTCCTTGTGTTACTGACTACTTGTGTTACTGACTCCTTGTGTTACTGACTCTTTGTGTTACTGACTCCTTGTGTTACTGAGTCCTTGTGTTACTGAGTCCTTCTGTTACTGAGTCAATATGTTACTGAATCCTTGTGTTACTGATTCCTTGTGTTAATGAGTCCTTGTGTTACTGATTCCTTGTTTTACTGAGTCCTTGTGTTACTGAGTCAATGTGTTACTGAGTCCTTGTGTTACTGATTCCTTGTGTTAATGAGTCCTTGTGTTACTGAGTCCTTGTGTTACTGAGTCCTTGTGTTACTGAGTCCTTGTTTTACTGAGTCCTTGTTTTACTGAGTCTTTGTGTTACTGAGTCAATGTGTTACTGAGCCCTTGTGTTACTGAGTCCTTGTGTTACTGAGTCCTAGTTTTACTGAGTCCTTGTGTTACTGAGTCCTTGTTTTACTGAGTCCTTGTGTTACTGAGTCAATGTGTTACTGAGTTCATGTGTAACTGAGTCCTTGTGTTACTGAGTCATTGCTTTACTGAATCCTTGTGTTACTGAGTCCTTGTGTTACTGAGTCCTTGTGTTACTGAGTCCTTGTGTTACTGAGTCAGTGTGTTACTGAGCCCTTGTGTTACTGAGTCCTTGTGTTACTGAGTCCTTGTGTTATTGAGTCCTTGTGTTACTGAGTCCTTGTGTGACTGAGTCCTTGTTTTACTGAGTCAATGTGTTACTGAGTCCTTGTGTTACTGAGTCCTTGTGTTACTGAGTCCTTGTGTTACTGTGTCCTTGTGTTACTGAGTCCTTGTGTTATTGAGTCAGTGTTTCTGAGTCAATGTGTTCCTGAGACCTTGTGTTACTGAGTCCCTGTGTTACTGAGTCCTTGTGTTACTGAGTCCTTGTATTACTGAGTCAATGTGTTACTGAGTTCTTGTGTTACTGAGTCAATGTGTTACTGAGTCAATGTGTTACTGAGTCAATGTGTTACTGAGTCCTTGTGTTATTGAGTCCTTGTGTTACTGAATCCTTGTTTTACAGGGTCCCTGTGTTACTGAGTCCTTCTTTTACTGAGTCCTTGTGTTACTGAGTCCTTGTGTCACTGAGTACTTGTGTTACTGACTCCTTGTGTTACTGAGTCCTTGTGTTACTGAGTCAATGTGTTACTGAGTCCTTGTTTTACTGAGTCCTTGTGTTACTGAGTCCTTGTGTTACTGAGTCCTTGTGTTACTGAGTCAATGTGTTACTGAGTCATTGTTTTACTGAGTCCTTGTTTTACTGAGTCCTTGTGTTACTGAGTCCTTGTGTTACTGAGTCAATGTGTGACTGAGTCCTTGTGTTACTGATTCCTTGTGTTAATGAGTCCTTGTGTTACTGATTCGTTGTGTTACTGAGTCCTTGTGTTACTGAGTCCTTGTGTTACTGAGTCCTTGTCTGACTGAGTCCTTGTGTTACTGACTGCTTGTGTTACTGAGTCCTTGTGTTACTGAGTCCTTGTGTTACTGAGTCCTTGTGTTACTGAGTCCTTGTGTTACTGAGTCAATGTGTTACTGAGTCCTTGTGTTACTGATTCCTTGTGTTACTGAGTCCTTGTGTTACTGATTCCTTGTTTTACTGAGTCCTTGTGTTACTGAGTCAATGTGTAACTGAGTCCTTGTGTTACTGATTCCTTGTGTTACTGAGTCCTTGTGTTACAGAGTCCTTGTGTTACTGAGTCCTTGTGTGACTGAGTCCGTGTTTTACTGAGTCCTTGTGTTACTGAGTCAATGTGTAACTGAGTCCTTGTGTTACTGATTCCTTGTGTTACTGAGTCCTTGTGTTACAGAGTCCTTGTGTTACTGAGTCCTTGTGTGACTGAGTCCGTGTTTTACTGAGTCCTTGTGTTACTGATCAATGTGTTACTGAGTCCTTGTGTTACTGAGTCAATGTGTTACTGAGTCCTTGTGTTACTGAGTCAATGTGTTACTGAGTCCTTGTGTTACTGAGTCCTTGTGTTACTGAGTCCTTGTGTTACTGAGTCCTTGTGTTACTGAGTCCTTGTTTTACTGAGCCCTTGTGTTACTGAGTCAATGTGTTACTGAGTCCTTGTGTTACTGAGTCAATGTGTTACTGAGTCCTTGTGTTACTGAGTCAATGTGTTGCTGTGTCAATGTGTTACTGAGTCCTTGTGTTACTGAGCCCTTGTGTTACTGAGTCCTTGTGTTACTGAGTCCTTGTGTTACTGAATCCTTGTGTTACTGAGTCCTTGTGTTACTGAGTCCTTGTGTTACTGAGTCCTTTTATTACTGAGTCCTTGTGTTACTGAGTCCCTGTGTTACTGAGCCTTGTGTTACTGAGTCCTTGTGTTACTGAATCCTTGTGTTACTGAGTCAATGTGTTACTGAATCCTTGTTTTACTGAGTCCTTGTGTTACTGAGTCCTTGTGTTACTGACTCCTTGTGTTACTGACTCCTTGTGTTACTGACTCTTTGTGTTACTGACTCCTTGTGTTACTGAGTCCTTGTGTTACTGAGTCCTTCTGTTACTGAGTCAATATGTTACTGAATCCTTGTGTTACTGATTCCTTGTGTTAATGAGTCCTTGTGTTACTGATTCCTTGTTTTACTGAGTCCTTGTGTTACTGAGTCAATGTGTTACTGAGTCCTTGTGTTACTGATTCCTTGTGTTAATGAGTCCTTGTGTTACTGAGTCCTTGTGTTACTGAGTCCTTGTGTTACTGAGTCCTTGTGTTACTGAGTCCTTGTGTTACTGAGTCCTTGTTTTACTGAGTCTTTGTGTTACTGAGTCAATGTGTTACTGAGCCCTTGTGTTACTGAGTCCTTGTGTTACTGAGTCCTAGTTTTACTGAGTCCTTGTGTTACTGAGTCCTTGTTTTACTGAGTCCTTGTGTTACTGAGTCAATGTGTTACTGAGTTCATGTGTAACTGAGTCCTTGTGTTACTGAGTCATTGCTTTACTGAATCCTTGTGTTACTGAGTCCTTGTGTTACTGAGTCCTTGTGTTACTGAGTCCTTGTGTTACTGAGTCAGTGTGTTACTGAGCCCTTGTGTTACTGAGTCCTTGTGTTACTGAGTCCTTGTGTTATTGAGTCCTTGTGTTACTGAGTCCTTGTGTGACTGAGTCCTTGTTTTACTGAGTCAATGTGTTACTGAGTCCTTGTGTTACTGAGTCCTTGTGTTACTGAGTCCTTGTGTTACTGTGTCCTTGTGTTACTGAGTCCTTGTGTTATTGAGTCAGTGTTTCTGAGTCAATGTGTTCCTGAGTCCTTGTGTTACTGAGTCCCTGTGTTACTGAGTCCTTGTGTTACTGAGTCCTTGTATTACTGAGTCAATGTGTTACTGAGTCCTTGTGTTACTGAGTCAATGTGTTACTGAGTCAATGTGTTACTGAGTCAATGTGTTACTGAGTCCTTGTGTTATTGAGTCCTTGTGTTACTGAATCCTTGTTTTACAGGGTCCCTGTGTTACTGAGTCCTTCTGTTACTGAGTCCTTGTGTTACTGAGTCCTTGTGTCACTGAGTACTTGTGTTACTGACTCCTTGTGTTACTGAGTCCTTGTGTTACTGAGTCAATGTGTTACTGAGTCCTTGTTTTACTGAGTCCTTGTGTTACTGAGTCCTTGTGTTACTGAGTCCTTGTGTTACTGAGTCAATGTGTTACTGAGTCATTGTTTTACTGAGTCCTTGTTTTACTGAGTCCTTGTGTTACTGAGTCCTTGTGTTACTGAGTCAATGTGTGACTGAGTCCTTGTGTTACTGATTCCTTGTGTTAATGAGTCCTTGTGTTACTGATTCGTTGTGTTACTGAGTCCTTGTGTTACTGAGTCCTTGTGTTACTGAGTCCTTGTCTGACTGAGTCCTTGTGTTACTGACTGCTTGTGTTACTGAGTCCTTGTGTTACTGAGTCCTTGTGTTACTGAGTCCTTGTCTGACTGAGTCCTTGTGTTACTGACTGCTTGTGTTACTGATTCCTTGTGTTACTGAGTCCTTGTGTTACTGACTCCTTGTGTTACTGAGTCCTTGTGTTACTGAGTCCTTCTGTTACTGAGTCAATGTGTTACTGAGTCCTTGTGTTACTGAGTCAATGTGTTACTGAGTCCTTGTGTTACTGAGTCCTTGTGTTACTGAGTCCTTGTGTTACTGAGTCCTTGTGTTACTGAGTCCCTGTCTTACTGAGTCCTTGTGCTACTGAGTCCTTGTGTTACTGAGACCTTGTGCTACAGATTCCTTGTGTTACTGAGTCCTTGTGTTACTGAGTCAATGTGTTACTGAGTCCTTGTGTTACTGAGTCCTTGTGTTACTGAGTCCTTGTGTTACAGAGTCCTTGTGTTACAGAGTCCTTGTGTTACAGAGTCCTTGTGTTACAGAGTCCATGTGTTACTGAGTCCTTGTGTTACTGAGTCCTTGTGTTACTGAGTCCTTGTTTTACTGAGCCCTTGTGTTACTGAGTCAATGTGTTACTGAGTCCTTGTGATACTGAGTCAATGTGTTACTGATTCCTTGTGTTACTGAGTCAATGTGTTGCTGTGTCAATGTGTTACTGAGTCCTTGTGTTACTGAGTCCTTGTGTTACTGAGTCAATGTGTTACTGAGTCATTGTTTTACTGAGTCCTTGTTTTACTGAGTCCTTGTGTTACTGAGTCCTTGTGTTACTGAGTCAATGTGTGACTGAGTCCTTGTGTTACTGATTCCTTGTGTTAATGAGTCCTTGTGTTACTGATTCGTTGTGTTACTGAGTCCTTGTGTTACTGAGTCCTTGTGTTACTGAGTCCTTGTCTGACTGAGTCCTTGTGTTACTGACTGCTTGTGTTACTGAGTCCTTGTGTTACTGAGTCCTTGTGTTACTGAGTCCTTGTCTGACTGAGTCCTTGTGTTACTGACTGCTTGTGTTACTGATTCCTTGTGTTACTGAGTCCTTGTGTTACTGACTCCTTGTGTTACTGAGTCCTTGTGTTACTGAGTCCTTCTGTTACTGAGTCAATGTGTTACTGAGTCCTTGTGTTACTGAGTCAATGTGTTACTGAGTCCTTGTGTTACTGAGTCCTTGTGTTACTGAGTCCTTGTGTTACTGAGTGCTTGTGTTACTGAGTCCCTGTCTTACTGAGTCCTTGTGCTACTGAGTCCTTGTGTTACTGAGACCTTGTGCTACAGATTCCTTGTGTTACTGAGTCCTTGTGTTACTGAGTCAATGTGTTACTGAGTCCTTGTGTTACTGAGTCCTTGTGTTACTGAGTCCTTGTGTTACAGAGTCCTTGTGTTACAGAGTCCTTGTGTTACAGAGTCCTTGTGTTACAGAGTCCATGTGTTACTGAGTCCTTGTGTTACTGAGTCCTTGTGTTACTGAGTCCTTGTTTTACTGAGCCCTTGTGTTACTGAGTCAATGTGTTACTGAGTCCTTGTGATACTGAGTCAATGTGTTACTGATTCCTTGTGTTACTGAGTCAATGTGTTGCTGTGTCAATGTGTTACTGAGTCCTTGTGTTACTGAGTCCTTGTGTTACTGAGTCCTTGTGTTACTGAGTCCTTGTGTTTCTGAGTCCTTGTGTTACTGAGTCCTTGTGTTACTGAGTCCTTGTGTTACTGAGTCCTTGTGTTACTGAGTCATTGTGTTACTGAGCCTTGTGTTACTGAGTCCTTGTGTTACTGAGTCCTTGTGTTACTGAGTCAATGTGTTACTGAATCCTTGTTTTACTGAGTCCTTGTGTTACTGAGTCCTTGTGTTACTGACTCCTTGTGTTACTGACTCTTTGTGTTACTGACTCCTTGTGTTACTGAGTCCTTGTGTTACTGAGTCCTTGTGTTACTGAGTCAATGTGTTACTGAGTCCTTGTGTTACTGATTCCTTGTGTTACTGTGTCCTTGTGTTACTGATTCCTTGTTTTACTGAGTCCTTGTGTTACTGAGTCAATGTGTAACTGAGTCCTTGTGTTACTGATTCCTTGTGTTAATGAGTCCTTGTGTTACTCAGTCCTTGTGTTACTGAGTCCTTGTGTTACTGAGTCCTTGTGTTACTTAGTCCTTGTTTTACTGAGTCCTTGTTTTACTGAGTCTTTGTGTTACTGAGTCAATGTGTTACTGAGCCCTTGTGTTACTGAGTCCTTGTGTTACTGAGTCCTTGTTTTACTGAGTCCTTGTGTTACTGAGTCCTTGTTTTACTGAGTCCTTGTGTTACTGAGTCAATGTGTTACTGAGTTAATGTGTGACTGAGTCCTTGTGTTACTGTGTCCTTGCTTTACTGAATCCTTGTGTTACTGAATCCTTGTGTTACTGAATCCTTGTGTTACTGAGTCCTTGTGTTACTGAGTCCTTGTGTTACTGAGTCCTTGTGTTACTGAGTCAGTGTGTTACTGAGCCCTTGTGTTACTGAGTCCTTGTGTTACTGAGTCCTTGTGTTATTGAGTCCTTGTGTTACTGAGTCCTTGTGTTACTGAGTCCTTGTTTTACTGAGTCCTTGTGTTACTGAGTCCTTGTGTTACTGAGCCCTTGTGTTAATGAGTCCTTGTGTTACTGAGTCCTTGTGTTACTGAGTCCTTGTGTTACTGGGTCCTTGGGTTACTGAGTCCTTGTGTTACTGAGTCCTTGTGTTACTGAGTCCTTGTGTTACTGAGTCCTTGTGTTACTGAGTCCTTGAGTTACTGAATCAATGTGTTACTGAGTCCTTGTTTTACTGAGTCCTGGTGTTACTGAGTCAATGTGTTACTGAGTCCGTGTGTTACTGAGTCCTTGTGTTACTGAGTCCTTCTGTTACTGAGTCCTTGCGTTACTGAGTCCTTGTGGAATTGAATCCTTGTGTTACTGAGTCCTTGTGTTACTGAGTCAATGTGTTCCTCAGTTCTTGTGTTATTTAGTACATATGTTACTGAGTCCTTGTGTTACTGAGTCCTTGTGTTACTGAGTCCTTGTGTTACTGAGTCCTTGTGTTACTGAGTCCTTGTGTTGCTGAGTCCTTGTGTTACTGAGTCCTTGTGTTACTGAGTCCTTGTGTTACTGAGTCCTTGTGTTACTGAATCCTTGTGTTACTGAGTCCTTGTGTTGCTGAGTCCTTATGTTACTGAGTCCTTATGTTACTGATTCCATTTGTTACTGAGTCCTTGTGTTACTGAGTCCTTGTGTTACTGAGTCCTTGTGTTACTGAGTCCTTGTGTTACTGAGTCCTTGTGTTACTGAGTCCTTGTGTTACTGAGTCCTTTTTTTACTGAGTCCTTGTGTTACTGAGTCAATGTGTTACTGAGACCTTATGTTACTGAGTCCTTATGTTACTGATTCCATGTGTTACTGAGTCCTTGTGTTACTGAGTCCTTGTGTTACTGAGTCAACGTGTTACTGAGTCAATGTGTTACAGAGTCAATGTGTTACTGAGTCCTTGTGTTATTGAGTCCTTTTGTTACTGAATCCTTGTTTTTCAGGGTCCCTGTGTTACTGAGTCCTTCTGTTACTGAGTCCTTGTGTTACTGAGTCCTTGTGTCACTGAGTACTTGTGTTACTGACTCCTTGTGTTACTGAGTCCTTGTGTTACTGAGTCAATGTGTTACTGAGTCCTTGTGTTACTGAGTCAATGTGTTACTGAGTCATTGTTTTACTGAGTCCTTGTTTTGCTGAGTCCTTGTGTTACTGAGTCCTTGTGTTACTGAGTCAATGTGTGACTGAGTCCTTGTGTTACTGATTCCTTGTGTTAATGAGTCCTTGTGTTACTGATTCGTTGTGTTACTGAGTCCTTGTGTTACTGAGTCCTTGTGTTACTGAGTCCTTGTCTGACTGAGTCCTTGTGTTACTGACTGCTTGTGTTACTGAGTCCTTGTGTTACTGAGTCCTTGTGTTACTGAGTCCTTGTCTGACTGAGTCCTTGTGTTACTGACTGCTTGTGTTACTGATTCCTTGTGTTACTGAGTCCTTGTGTTACTGACTCCTTGTGTTACTGAGTCCTTGTGTTACTGAGTCCTTCTGTTACTGAGTCAATGTGTTACTGAGTCCTTGTGTTACTGAGTCAATGTGTTACTGAGTCCTTGTGTTACTGAGTCCTTGTGTTACTGAGTCCTTGTGTTACTGAGTCCTTGTGTTACTGAGTCCCTGTGTTACTGAGTCCTTGTGCTACTGAGTCCTTGTGTTACTGACTCCTTGTGCTACAGATTCCTTGTGTTACTGAGTCCTTGTGTTACTGAGTCAATGTGTTACTGAGTCCTTGTGTTACTGAGTCAATGTGTTACTGAGTCCTTGTGTTACTGAGTCCTTGTGTTACAGAGTCCTTGTGTTACAGAGTCCTTGTGTTACAGAGTCCATGTGTTACTGAGTCAATGTGTTACTGAGTCCTTGTGTTACTGAGTCAATGTGTTACTGACTCCTTGTGTTACTGAGTCAATGTGTTGCTGTGTCAATGTGTTACTGAGTCCTTGTGTTACTGAGTCAATGTGTTACTGAGTCCTTGTGTTACTGAGTCCTTGTGTTACTGAGTCCTTGTGTTACTGAGTCCTTGTGTTACTGAATCCTTGTTTTACTGAGTCCTTGTGTTACTGAGTCAATGTGTTATTGAGTCCTTGTTTTACTGAGACAATGTGTTGCTGTGTCAATGTGTTACTGAGTCAATGTGTGACTGAATCCTTGTGTTACTGAGTCCTTGTGTTACTGAGTCCTTGTGTTACTGAGTCCTTGTTTTACTGAGTCCTTGTTTTACTGAGTCCTTCTGTTACTGAATCCTTGTGTTACTGAGTCCTTGTGTTACTGAGTCAATGTGTTACTGAGTTATTGTGTTACTGAGTCCTTGTGTTAAGGAGTCCTTGTGTTACTGAGTCCTTGTGTTACAGAATCCTTGTGTTACTGAGTCCTTGTATTACTGAGTCCGTGTGTTACTTTTTCCTTGTGTTACTGAGTCCTTGTGTTACTGAGTCAATGTGTTACTGACTCCTTGTGTTACTGAGTCCTTGTGTTACTGAGTCAATGTGTTACTCAGTTCTTGTGTTATTTAGTCCATGTGTTACTGAGTCCTTGTGTTACTGAGTCCTTGTGTTACTGAGTCAATGTGTTACTGAGTCCTTGTGTTACTGAGTCCTTGTGTTACTGAGTCCTTGTGTTACTGAGTCCATGTGTTACTGAGTCCTTGGGTTACTGAGTCCTTGTGTTACTGAGTGTTGTGTTACTGAATCCTTGTGTTACTGAGTCCTTGTGTTATAGAGTCCTTGTGTTACTGAGTCCTTGTGTTACTGAGTCCATGTTTTACTGAGTCCTTGTGTTACTGATCAATGTGTTACTGAGTCCTTGTGTTACTGAGTCCTTGTGTTACTGAGTCAATGTGTTACTGAGTCCTTGTGTTACTGAGTCCTTGTGTTACTGAGTCCTTGTGTTACAGAGTCCTTGTGTTACAGAGTCCTTGTGTTACTGAGTCCATGTGTTACTGAGTCCTTGTGTTACTGAGTCAATGTGTTGCTGTGTCAATGTGTTACTGAGTCCTTGTGTTACTGAGCCCTTGTGTTACTGAGTCCTTGTGTTACTGAGTCCTTGTGTTACTGAATCCTTGTGTTACTGAGTCCTTGTGTTACTGAGTCCTTGTGTTACTGAGTCCTTGTATTACTGAGTCCTTGTGTTACTGAGTCCTTGTGTTACTGAGCCTTGAGTTACTGAGTCCTTGTGTTACTGAGTCCTTGTGTTACTGAGTCAATGTGTTACTGAATCCTTGTTTTACTGAGTCCTTGTGTTACTGAGTCCTTGTGTTACTGACTCCTTGTGTTACTGACTCCTTGTGTTACTGACTCTTTGTGTTACTGACTCCTTGTGTTTCTGAGTCCTTGTGTTACTGAGTCCTTGTGTTACTGAGTCAATATGTTACTGAATCCTCGTGTTACTGATTCCTTGTGTTACTGAGTCCTTGTGTTACTGATTCCTTGTTTTACTGAGTCCTTGTGTTACTGAGTCAATGTGTTACTGAGTCCTTGTGTTACTGATTCCTTGTGTTACTGAGTCCTTGTGTTACTGAGTCCTTGTGTTTCTGAGTCCTTGTGTTACTGAGTCCTTGTTTTACTGAGTCCTTGTTTTACTGAGCCTTTGTGTTACTGAGTCAATGTGTTACTGAGCCCTTGTGTTACTGAGTCCTTGTGTTACTGAGTCCTAGTTTTACTGAGTCCTTGTGTTACTGAGTCCTTGTTTTACTGAGTCCTTGTGTTACTGAGTCAATGTGTTACTGAGTTAATGTGTAACTGAGTCCTTGTGTTACTGAGTCATTGCTTTATTGAATCCTTGTGTTACTGAGTCCTTGTGTTACTGAGACCTTGTGTTACTGAGTCCTTGTGTTACTGAGTCAGTGTGTTACTGAGCCCTTGTGTTACTGAGTCCTTGTGTTACTGAGTCCTTGTGTGACTGAGTCCTTGTTTTACTGAGTCAATGCGTTACTGAGTCAATGTGTTACTGAGTCCTTGTGTTACTGAGTCCTTGTGTGACTGAGTCCTTGTGTTACTGAGTCCTTGTGTTACTGAGTCCTTGTGTTACTGTGTCCTTGTGTTACTGAGTCCTTTTGTTATTGAGTTAGTGTTTCTGAGTCAATGTGTTACTGAGTCCTTGTGTTACTGAGTCCCTGTGTTACTGAGTCCTTGTGTTACTGAGTCCTTGTGTTACTGATTCAATGTGTTACTGAGTCCTTGTGTTACTGAGTCAATGTGTTACTGAGTCAATGTGTTACTGAGTCAATGTGTTACTGAGTCCTTGTGTTATTGAGTCCTTGTGTTACTGAATCCTTGTTTTACAGGGTCCCTGTGTTACTGAGTCCTTGTGTTACTGAGTCCTTGTGTTACTGAGTCCTTGTGTCACTGAGTACTTGTGTTACTGACTCCTTGTGTTACTGAGTCCTTGTGTTACTGAGTCAATGTGTTACTGAGTCCTTGTTTTACTGAGTCCTTGTGTTACTGAGTCCTTGTGTTACTGAGTCCTTGTGTTACTGAGTCAATGTGTTACTGAGTCATTGTTTTACTGAGTCCTTGTTTTACTGAGTCCTTGTGTTACTGAGTCCTTGTGTTACTGAGTCAATGTGTGACTGAGTCCTTGTGTTACTGATTCCTTGTGTTAATGAGTCCTTGTGTTACTGATTCGTTGTGTTACTGAGTCCTTGTGTTACTGAGTCCTTGTCTGACTGAGTCCTTGTGTTACTGACTGCTTGTGTTACTGAGTCCTTGTGTTACTGAGTCCTTGTGTTACTGAGTCCTTGTCTGACTGAGTCCTTGTGTTACTGACTGCTTGTTTTACTGATTCCTTGTGTTACTGAGTCCTTGTGTTACTGACTCCTTGTGTTACTGAGTCCTTGTGTTACTGAGTCCTTCTATTACTGAGTCAATGTGTTACTGAGTCCTTGTGTTACTGAGTCCTTGTGTTACTGAGTCCTTGTGTTACTGAGTCCCTGTGTTACTGAGTCCTTGTGCTACTGAGTCAATGTGTTACTGAGTCCATGTGTTGCTGAGTCCTTGTGTTACTGAGTCCTTGTGTTACTGAGTCCTTGTTTTACTGAGTCCTTGTGTTACTGAGTCAATGTATTACTGAGTCCTTGTGTTACTGAGTCAATGTGAGACTGAGTCCTGGTGTTACTGAGTCCTTGTGTTACTGAGTCCTTGTGTTACTGAGTCCTTGTGTTACTGAGTCCTTGTGTTACTGAGTCCTTGTTTTACTGAG
Organism: Somniosus microcephalus; assembly: GCF_052327205.1. Taxonomy (NCBI): domain Eukaryota; kingdom Metazoa; phylum Chordata; class Chondrichthyes; order Squaliformes; family Somniosidae; genus Somniosus; species Somniosus microcephalus. The sequence goes on along the minus strand of NC_140999.1, from coordinate 75,202,151 downwards.
TCCTTGTTTTACTGAGTCCTTATGTTACTGAATCCTTGTGTTACTGAGTTCTTGTGTTACTGAGTCAATGTGTTACTGAGTCCTTGTGTTACTGAGTCCTTGTGTTACTGAGTCCTTGTGTTAATGAGTCCTTGTGTTACAGTGTCCTTGTGTTACTGAGTCCTTGTGTTATTGAGTCAATGTGTTGCTGAGTCAATGTGTTACTGAGTCCTTGTTTTACTGAGTCCTTGTGTTACTGAGTCCTTGTGTTACTGAGTCCTTGTGTTACTGAGTCCTTGTGTTACTGAATCAATGTGTTACTGAGTCCTTGTGTTACTGAGTCTTTGTGTAATTGAATCCTTGTGTTACTGAGTCCTTGTGTTACTGAGTCAATGTGTTGCTCAGTTCTTGTGTTATTTAGTACATGTGTTACAGAGTCCTTGTGTTACTGAGTCCTTGTGTTACTGAGTCCTTGTGTTACTGAGTCCTTGTGTTATTGAGCCCTTGTGTCACTGAGTCCTTGTGTTACTGAGTCCTTGTGTGACTGAGTCCCTGTATTACTGAGTCCTTGTGTTACTGAGTCCTTGTGTTACTGAGTCCTTGTGTTTCTGAGTCCTTGTGTTTCTGAGTCCTTTTGTTACTGAGTCCTTGTGTTACTGAGTCCTTTTTTTGCTGAATCCTTGTGTTACTGATTCACTGTTTTACTGAGTCCTTATGTTACTGAGTCCTTATGTTACTGAATCATTGTCTTACTGAGTCCTTGTGTTACTGAGTCCTTGTGTTACTGAGTCCTTGTGTTACAGAGTCCTTGTGTTACAGAGTCCTTGTGTTACTGAGTCTGTGTTACTGAGTCCTTGTGTTACTGAGTCAATGTGTTACTGAGTCAATGTGTTACTGAGTCAATGTGTGACTGAGTCCTTGTGTTACTGAGTCCTTGTTTTACTGAGTCCTTGTGTTACTGAGTCCTTGTTTTACTGAGTCCTTGTTTTACTGAGTCCTTATGTTACTGAATCCTTGTGTTACTGAGTCCTTGTGTTACTGAGTCAATGTGTTACTGATTCCTTGTGTTACTGAGTCCTTGTGTTAATGAGTCCTTGTGTTACAGTGTCCTTGTGTTACTGAATCCTTGTGTTATTGAGTCAATGTGTTACTGAGTCCTTGTGTTACTGAGTCTTATGTTACTGAGTCCTTGTGTTACTGAGTCCTTGTGTTACTGAGTCAATGTGTTACTGAGTCAATGTGTTACTGAGTCAATGTGTTACTGAGTCAATGTGTTAATGAGTCCTTGTGTTATTGAGTCCTTGTGTTACAGAGTCCTTGTGTTACTGAGTCAATGTTTTGCTGTGTCAATGTGTTACTGAGTCAATGTGTTACTGAGTCAATGTGTTACTGAGTCAATGTGTGACTGAGTCCTTGTGTTACTGAGTCCTTGTCTGACTGAGTCCTTGTGTTACTAACTGCTTGTGTTACTGATTCCTTGTGTTACTGAGTCCTTGTGTTACTGACTCCTTGTGTTACTGACTCCTTGTGTTACTGAGTCCTTGTGTTACTGAGTCCTTCTATTACTGAGTCAATGTGTTACTGAGTCCTTGTGTTACTGAGTCCTTGTGTTACTGAGTCCCTGTGTTACTGAGTCCTTGTGCTACTGAGTCCTTGTGTTACTGAGTCCTTGTGCTACAGATTCCTTGTGTTACTGATTCCTTGTGTTACGGAGTCAATGTGTTACTGAGTCCTGGTGTTACTGAGTCAATGTGTTACTGAGTCCATGTGTTGCTGAGTCCTTGTGTTACTGAGTCCTTGTGTTACTGAGTCCTTGTTTTACTGAGTCCTTGTGTTACTGAGTCAATGTGTTACTGAGTCCTTGTGTTACTGAGTCAATGTGTGACTGAGTCCTGGTGTTACTGAGTCCTTGTGTTACTGAGTCCTTGTGTTACTGAGTCCTTGTGTTACTGAGTCCTTGTGTTAATGAGTCCTTGTTTTACTGAGTCCTTGTTTTACTGAGTCCTTATGTTACTGAATCCTTGTGTTACTGAGTTCTTGTGTTACTGAGTCAATGTGTTACTGAGTCCTTGTGTTACTGAGTCCTTGTGTTACTGAGTCCTTGTGTTAATGAGTCCTTGTGTTACAGTGTCCTTGTGTTACTGAGTCCTTGTGTTATTGAGTCAATGTGTTGCTGAGTCAATGTGTTACTGAGTCCTTGTTTTACTGAGTCCTTGTGTTACTGAGTCCTTGTGTTACTGAGTCCTTGTGTTACTGAGTCCTTGTGTTACTGAATCAATGTGTTACTGAGTCCTTGTGTTACTGAGTCTTTGTGTAATTGAATCCTTGTGTTACTGAGTCCTTGTGTTACTGAGTCAATGTGTTGCTCAGTTCTTGTGTTATTTAGTACATGTTTTACTGAGTCCTTGTGTTACTGAGTCCTTGTGTTACTGAGTCCTTGTGTTACTGAGTCCTTGTGTTATTGAGCCCTTGTGTCACTGAGTCCTTGTGTTACTGAGTCCTTGTGTGACTGAGTCCCTGTATTACTGAGTCCTTGTGTTACTGAGTCCTTGTGTTACTGAGTCCTTGTGTTTCTGAGTCCTTTTGTTACTGAGTCCTTGTGTTACTGAGTCCTTTTTTTACTGAATCCTTGTGTTACTGAGTCACTGTTTTACTGAGTCCTTATGTTACTGAGTCCTTATGTTACTGAGTCCTTATGTTACTGAATCATTGTCTTACTGAGTCCTTGTGTTACTGAGTCCTTGTGTTACAGAGTCCTTGTGTTACAGAGTCCTTGTGTTACTGAGTCTGTGTTACTGAGTCCTTGTGTTACTGAGTCAATGTGTTACTGAGTCAATGTGTTACTGAGTCAATGTGTGACTGAGTCCTTGTGTTACTGAGTCCTTGTTTTACTGAGTCCTTGTGTTATTGAGTCCTTGTTTTACTGAGTACTTGTGTTACTGAGTCAATGTGTAACTGAGTCCTTGTGTTAGAGTATCAATGTGTTACTGAGTCCGTGTTTTACTGAGACAATTTGTTGCTGTGTCAATGTGTTACTGAATCAATGTGTGACTGAGTCCTTGTGTTACTGAGTCCTTGTGTTACTGAGTCCTTGTGTTACTGAGTCCTTGTGTTACTGAGTCCTTGTTTTACTGAGTCCTTGTTTTACTGAATCCTTATGTTATTGAATCCTTGTGTTACTGAGTCCTTGTGTTACTGAGTCAATGTGTTACTGATTCCTTGTCTTACTGAGTCCTTGTGTTAATGAGTCCTTGTGTTACAGTGTCCTTGTGTTAATGAATCCTTGTGTTATTGAGTAAATGTGTTACTGAGTCCTTGTGTTACTGAGTCTTATGTTACTGAGTCCTTGTGTTACTGAGTCCTTGTGTTACTGAGTCAATGTGTTACTGAGTCAATGTGTTACTGAGTCAATGTGTTACTGAGTCAATGTGTTACTGAGTCAATGTGTTAATGAGTCCTTGTGTTATTGAGTCCTTGTGTTACAGAGTCCTTGTGTTACTGAGTCAATGTTTTGCTGTGTCAATGTGTTACTGAGTCAATGTGTTACTGAGTCAATGTGTTACTGAGTCAATGTGTGACTGAGTCCTTGTGTTACTGAGTCCTTGGTTTACTGAGTCCTTGTGTTACTGAGTCAATGTGTTACTGAGTCCTTGTGTTACTGAGTCAATGTGTGACTGAGTCCTTGTGTTACTGAGTCCTTGTGTTACTGAGTCCTTGTGTTACTGAGTCCTTGTGTTACTGAGTCCTTGTGTTACTGAGTCCTTGTGTTACTGAGTCCTTGTTTTACTGAGTCCTTGTTTTACTGAGTCCTTATGTTACTGAATCCTTGTGTTACTGAGTCCTTGTGTTACTGAGTCAATGTGTTACTGAGTCCTTGTGTTACTGAGTCCTTGTGTTACTGAGTCCTTCTGTTAATGAGTCCTTGTGTTAAAATGTCCTTGTGTTACTGAGTCCTTGTGTTATTGAGTCAATGTATTGCTGAGTCAATGTGTTACTGAGTCCTTGTGTTACTGAGTCCTTGTGTTACTGAGTCCTTGTGTTACTGAATCAATGTGTTACTGAGTCCTTGTGTTACTGAGTCTTTGTGTAATTGAATCCTTGTGTTACTGAGTCCTTGTGTTACTGAGTCAATGTGTTGCTCAGTTCTTGTGTTATTTAGTACATGTGTTACTGAGTCCTTGTGTTACTGAGTCCTTGTGTTACTGAGTCCTTGTGTTACTGAGTCCTTGTGTTACTGAGTCCTTGTGTTATTGAGCCCTTGCGTCACTGATTCCTTGTGTTACTGAGTCCTTTTTTTACTGAATCCTTGTCTTACTGAGTCACTGTTTTACTGAGTCCTTATGTTACTGAGTCCTTATGTAACTGAGTCCTTGTGTTACTGAGTCCTTGTGTTACTGAGTCCTTGTGTTACAGAGTCCTTGTGTTACAGAGTCCTTGTGTTACTGAGTCTATGTGTTACTGTGTCCTTGTGTTACTGAGTCAATGTGTTACTGAGTCAATGTGTTACTGAGTCAATGTGTGACTGAGTCCTTGTGTTACTGAGTCCTTGTTTTACTGAGTCCTTGTGTTACTGAGTCCTTGTTTTACTGAGTCCTTGTGTTACTGAGTCAGTGTTACTGAGTCCTTGTGTTAGAGAGTCAGTGTTACTGAGTCCGTGTTTTACTGAGACAATGTGTTGCTGTGTCAATGTGTTACTGAGTCAATGTGTGACTGAGTCCTTGTGTTACTGTCCTTGTGTCACTGAGTCCTTGTGTTACTGAGTCCTTGTGTTACTGAGTCCTTGTGTTACTGAGTCCTTGTGTTACTGAGTCCTTGTTTTACTGAGTCCTTGTTTTACTCAGTCCTTATGTTACTGAATCCTTGTGTTACTGAGTCCTTGTGTTACTGAGTCAATGTGTTACTGAGTCCTTGTGTTACTGAGTCCTTCTGTTAATGAGTCCTTGTGTTACAGTGTCCTTGTGTTACTGAATCCTTGTGTTATTGAGTCAATGTGTTGCTGAGTCAATGTGTTACTGAGTCCTTGTGTTACTGAGTCTTATGTAATTGAGTCCTTGTGTTACTGAGTCCTTGTGTTACTGAGTCAATGTGTTACTGAGTCAATGTGTTACTGAGTCAATGTGTTACTGAGTCAATGTGTTAATGAGTCCTTGTGTTATTGAGTCCTTGTGTTACAGAGTCCTTGTGTTACTGAGTCAATGTTTTGCTGTGTCAATGTGTTACTGAGTCAATGTGTGACTGAGTCAATGTGTTACTGAGTCAATGTGTGACTGAGTCCTTGTGTTACTGAGTCCTTGGTTTACTGAGTCCTTGTGTTACTGAGTCCTTGTTTTACTGAGTCCTTGTGTTACTGAGTCAATGTGTTACTGAGTCCTTGTGTTAGAGAGTCAATGTGTTACTGATTTCGTGTTTTACTGAGGCAATGTGTTGCTGTGTCAATGTGTTACTGAGTCAATGTGTGACTGAGTCCTTGTGTTACTGAGTCCTTGTGTTACTGAGTCCTTGTGTTACTGAGTCCTTGTTTTACTGAGTCCTTGTTTTACTGCGTCCTTATGTTACTGAATCCTTGTGTTACTGAGTCCTTGTGTTACTGAGTCAATGTGTTACTGAGTCCTTGTGTTACTGAGTCCTTGTGTTACTGAGTCAATGTGTTACTGAGTCCTTGTGTTACTGAGTCTTTGTGTAATTGAATCCTTGTCTTACTGAGTCCTTGTCTTACTGAGTCCTTGTGTTACTGTGTCCTTGTGTTACTGAGTCCTTATGTTCCTGAGTCCTTATGTTACTGATTCCATGTGTTACTGAATCCTTGTGTTACTGAGTCCTTGTGTTACTGAGTCCATGTGTTACTGAGTCCTTGTGTTACTGAATCCTTGTGTTACTGAGTCCTTGTGTTACTGAGTCCTTGTGTTACTGGGTCCTTGTGTTACTTAGTCCTTGTGTTACTGAGTCCTTGTTTTACTGAGTCCTTGTGTTACTGAGTCAATGTGTTACTGAGTCCTTGTGTTACTGAGCCTTGTGTTACTGAGTCCTTGTTACTGAGTCCTTGTGTTACTGAGTCAATGTGTTACTGAATCCTTGTTTTACTGAGTCCTTGTGTTACTGAGTCAATGTGTTACTGTGTCCTTGTTTTACTGAGTCCTTGTGTTACTGAGTCCTTGTGTTACTGAGTCCTTGTGTTACTGAGTCCTTGTGTCACTGAGTCCTTGTGTTACTGAATCCTTGTGTTACTGAGTCCTTGTGTTACTGAGTCCTTGTGTTACTGAGTCAATGTTTTACTGAGTCCTTGTGTTACTGAGTCAATGTGTTACTGAGTACTTGAGTTACTGAGTCAATGTGTTACTGTGTCAATGTATTTCTGAGTCAATATGTTACTGAGTCCTTGTGTTACTGAGTCCTTGTGTTACTGAGTCACTGTTTTACTGAGTCCTTGTGTTACTGAGTCAATGTGTTACTGAGTCCTTGTGTTACTGAGTCAATGTGTTACTCTGTCAATGTATTACTGAGTCCTTGTTTTACTGATTCCTTGTGTTGCTGAGTCCTTGTGTTACTGAGTCATTGTGTTACTGAGTCAATGTGTTACTGAGTCCTTGTGTTTCTGAATCCTTGTGTTACTGAGTCCTTGTGTTACTGAGTCAATGTGTTACTGAGTCCTTGTGTTACTGAGTCCTTGTGTTAAAGAGTCCTTGTGTTACTGAGTCCTTGTGTTACAGAATCCTTGTGTTACTGAGTCCTTGTATTACTGAGTCCTTGTGTTACTGAGCAATGTGTTACTGAGTCCTTGTGTTACTCAGTCCTTGTGTTACTGACTCCTTGTGTTACTTTTTCCTTGTGTTACTGAGTCCTTGTGTTGCTGAGTCAATGTGTTACTGAGTCCTTGTGTTACTGAGTCCTTGTGTTACTGAGTCCTTGTGTGACTGAGTCCTTGTCTTACTGAGTCCTTGTGTTACTGAGTCCTTGTGTTACTGAGTCCTTGTGTTACTGAGTCCTTGTGTTACTGAGTCCTTATGTTACTGAGTCCTTATGTTACTGATTCCATGTGTTACTGAGTCCTTGTGTTACTGAGTCCTTGTGTTACTGAGTCCATGTGTTACTGAGTCCTTGTGTTACTGAATCCTTGTGTTACTGAGTCCTTGTGTTACTGAGTCCTTGTGTTACTGAGTCCTTGTGTTACTTAGTCCTTGTGTTACTGAGTCCTTGTTTTACTGAGTCCTTGTGTTACTGAGTCAATGTGTTACTGAGTCCTTGTGTTACTGAGTCAATGTTTTACTGAGTCCTTGTGTTACTGAGTCAATGTGTTGCTGTGTCAATGTGTTACTGAGTCAATGTGTTACTGAGTCCTTGTGTTACTGAGTCCTTGTGTTACTGAGTCCTTGTGTTACTGAGCCTTGTGTTACTGAGTCCTTGTGTTACTGAGTCAATGTTTTACTGAATCCTTGTTTTACTGAGTCCTTGTGTTACTGAGTCAATGTGTTACTGTGTCCTTGTTTTACTGAGTCCTTGTGTCACTGAGTCCTTGTGTTACTGAATCCTTGTGTTACTGAGTCCTTGTGTCACTGAGTCCTTGTGTTACTGAATCCTTGTGTTACTGAGTCAATGTTTTACTGAGTCCTTGAGTTACTGCGTCAATGTGTTACTGAGTCCTTGTGTTACTGAGTCAATGTGTTACTGTGTCAATGTATTACTGAGTCCTTGTTTTACTGATTCCTTGTGTTGCTGAGTCCTTGTGTTACTGAGTCCTTGTGTTACTGAGTCAATGTGTTACTGAGCCCTTGTGTTTCTGAATCCTTGTGTTACTGAGTCCTTGTGTTACTGAGTCAATGTGTTACTGAGTCCTTGTGTTACTGAGTCCTTGTTTTATTGAGTCCTTATGTTACTGAGTCAATGTGTTACTGAGTCCTTATTTTACTGAGTCCTTGTGTTGCTGAATCCTTGTGTTACTGAGTCCATGTCTTACTGAGTCAATGTTTTACTGATTCCTTGTGTTACTGAGTCCTTGTGTTACTGTGTCCTTGTGTTACTGAGTCAATGTGTTCCTGAGCCCTTGTTTTACTGAGTCCTTGTGTTACTGAGTCCTTGTGTTACTGAGTCCTTGTGTTACTGAGTCAATGTGTTACTGAGTCCTTGTGTTACTGAGTCAATGTGTTACTGAGTCCTTGTGTTACTGAGTCAATGTGTTGCTGTGTCAATGTGTTACTGAGTCCTTGTGTTACTGAGTCAATGTGTTACTGAGTCCTTGTGTTACTGAGTCCTTGTGTTACTGAGTCCTTGTGTTACTGAGTCCTTGTGTTACTGAATCCTTGTTTTACTGAGTCCTTGTGTTACTGAGTCAATGTGTTATTGAGTCCTTGTTTTACTGAGACAATGTGTTGCTGTGTCAATGTGTTACTGAGTCAATGTGTGACTGAATCATTGTGTTACTGAGTCCTTGTGTTACTGAGTCCTTGTGTTACTGAGTCCTTGTTTTACTGAGTCCTTGTTTTACTGAGTCCTCCTGTTACTGAATCCTTGTGTTACTGAGTCCTTGTGTTACTGAGTCAATGTGTTACTGAGTTATTGTGTTACTGAGTCCTTGTGTTAATGAGTCCTTGTGTTACTGAGTCCTTGTGTTACTGAGTCCTTGTGTTACTGAGTCCTTGTGTTACTGAGTCAATGTGTTACTCAGTTCTTGTGTTATTTAGTCAATGTGTTACTGAGTCCTTGTGTTACTGAGTCCTTGTGTTACTGAGTCAATGTGTTACTGAGTCCTTGTGTTACTGAGTCCTTGTGTTACTGAGTCCTTGTGTTACTGAGTCCATGTGTTACTGAGTCCTTGTGTTACTGAGTCCTTGTGTTACTGAGTGTTGTGTTACTGAATCCTTGTGTTACTGAGTCCTTGTGTTACAGAGTCCTTGTGTTACTGAGTCCTTGTGTTACTGAGTCCGTGTTTTACTGAGTCCTTGTGTTACTGATCAATGTGTTACTGAGTCCTTGTGTTACTGAGTCAATGTGTTACTGAGTCCTTGTGTTACTGAGTCAATGTGTTACTGAGTCCTTGTGTTACTGAGTCCTTGTGTTACTGAGTCCTTGTGTTACAGAGTCCTTGTGTTACAGAGTCCTTGTGTTACTGAGTCCATGTGTTACTGAGTCCTTGTGTTACTGAGTCCTTGTGTTATTGAGTCCTTGTTTTACTGAGCCCTTGTGTTACTGAGTCAATGTGTTACTGAGTCCTTGTGTTACTGAGTCAATGTGTTACTGAGTCCTTGTGTTACTGAGTCAATGTGTTGCTGTGTCAATGTGTTAGTGAGTCCTTGTGTTACTGAGCCCTTGTGTTACTGAGTCCTTGTGTTACTGAATCCTTGTGTTACTGAGTCCTTGTGTTACTGAGTCCTTGTGTTACTGAGTCCTTGTATTACTGAGTCCTTGTGTTACTGAGTCCTTGTGTTACTGAGCCTTGTGTTACTGAGTCCTTGTGTTACTGAGTCCTTGTGTTACTGAGTCAATGTGTTACTGAATCCTTGTTTTACTGAGTCCTTGTGTTACTGAGTCCTTGTGTTACTGACTCCTTGTGTTACTGACTCCTTGTGTTACTGACTCTTTGTGTTACTGACTCCTTGTGTTTCTGAGTCCTTGTGTTACTGAGTCCTTGTGTTACTGAGTCAATATGTTACTGAATCCTTGTGTTACTGATTCCTTGTGTTACTGAGTCCTTGTGTTACTGATTCCTTGTTTTACTGAGTCCTTGTGTTACTGAGTCAATGTGTTACTGAGTCCTTGTGTTACTGATTCCTTGTGTTAATGGGTCCTTGTGTTACTGAGTCCTTGTGTTACTGAGTCCTTGTGTTACTGAGTCCTTGTGTTACTGAGTCCTTGTTTTACTGAGTCCTTGTTTTACTGAGTCTTTGTGTTACTGAGTCAATGTGTTTCTGAGCCGTTGTGTTACTGAGTCCTTGTGTTACTGAGTCCTAGTTTTACTGAGTCCTTGTGTTACTGAGTCCTTGTTTTACTGAGTCCTTGTGTTACTGAGTCAATGTGTTACTGAGTTAATGTGTAACTGAGTCCTTGTGTTACTGAGTCATTGCTTTACTGAATCCTTGTGTTACTGAGTCCTTGTGTTACTGAGACCTTGTGTTACTGAGTCCTTGTGTTACTGAGTCAGTGTGTTACTGAGCCCTTGTGTTACTGAGTCCTTGTGTTACTGAGTCCTTGTGTTATTGAGTCCTTGTGTTACTGAGTCCTTGTGTGACTGAGTCCTTGTTTTACTGAGTCAATGCGTTACTGAGTCAATGTGTTATTGAGTCCTTGTGTTACTGAGTCCTTGTGTGACTGAGTCCTTGTGTTACTGAGTCCTTGTGTTACTGAGTCCTTGTGTTACTGAATCCTTGTGTTATTGAGTCAGTGTTTCTGAGTCAATGTGTTACTGAGTCCTTGTGTTACTGAGTCCCTGTGTTACTGAGTCCTTGTGTTACTGAGTCCTTGTGTTACTGAGTCAATGTGTTACTGAGTCCTTGTGTTACTGAGTCAATGTGTTACTGAGTCAATGTGTTACTGAGTCAATGTGTTACTGAATCAATGTGTTACTGAGTCCTTGTGTTATTGAGTCCTTGTGTTACTGAATCCTTGTTTTACAGGGTCCCTGTGTTACTGAGTCCTTGTGTTACTGAGTCCTTGTGTTACTGAGTCCTTGTGTCACTGAGTACTTGTGTTACTGACTCCTTGTGTTACTGAGTCCTTGTGTTACTGAGTCAATGTGTTACTGAGTCCTTGTTTTACTGAGTCCTTGTGTTACTGAGTCCTTGTGTTACTGAGTCCTTGTGTTGCTGAGTCAATGTGTTACTGAGTCATTGTTTTACTGAGTCCTTGTTTTACTGAGTCCTTGTGTTACTGAGTCCTTGTGTTACTGAGTCAATGTGTGACTGAGTCCTTGTGTTACTGATTCCTTGTGTTAATGAGTCCTTGTGTTACTGATTCGTTGTGTTACTGAGTCCTTGTGTTACTGAGTCCTTGTCTGACTGAGTCCTTGTGTTACTGACTGCTTGTGTTACTGAGTCCTTGTGTTACTGAGTCCTTGTGTTACTGAGTCCTTGTCTGACTGAGTCCTTGTGTTACTGACTGCTTGTGTTACTGATTCCTTGTGTTACTGAGTCCTTGTGTTACTGACTCCTTGTGTTACTGAGTCCTTGTGTTACTGAGTCCTTCTATTACTGAGTCAATGTGTTACTGAGTCCTTGTGTTACTGAGTCCTTGTGTTACTGAGTCCCTGTGTTACTGAGTCCTTGTGCTACTGAGTCCTTGTGTTACTGAGTCCTTGTGCTACAGATTCCTTGTGTTACTGAGTCCTTGTGTTACTGAGTCAATGTGTTACTGAGTCCTTGTGTTACTGAGTCAATGTGTTACTGAGTCCATGTGTTGCTGAGTCCTTGTGTTACTGAGTCCTTGTGTTACTGAGTCCTTGTTTTACTGAGTCCTTGTGTTACTGAGTCAATGTGTTACTGAGTCCTTGTGTTACTGAGTCAATGTGTGACTGAGTCCTGGTGTTACTGAGTCCTTGTGTTACTGAGTCCTTGAGTTACTGAGTCCTTGTGTTACTGAGTCCTTGTGTTACTGAGTCCTTGTGTTACTGAGTCCTTGTTTTACTGAGTCCTTGTTTTACTGAGTCCTTGTGTTACTGAATCCTTGTGTTACTGAGTTCTTGTGTTACTGAGTCAATGTGTTACTGAGTCCTTGTGTTACTGAGTCCTTGTGTTACTGAGTCCTTGTGTTACTGAGTCCTTGTTTTACTGAGTCCTTGTTTTACTGAGTCCTTGTGTTACTGAATCCTTGTGTTACTGAGTTCTTGTGTTACTGAGTCAATGTGTTACTGAGTCCTTGTGTTAATGAATCCTTGTGTTACAGTGTCCTTGTGTTACTGAGTCCTTGTGTTATTGAGTCAATGTGTTGCTGAGTCAATGTGTTACTGAGTCCTTGTTTTACTGAGTCCTTGTGTTACTGAGTCCTTGTGTTACTGAGTCCTTGTGTTACTGAGTCCTTGTGTTATTGAATCAATGTGTTACTGAGTCCTTGTGTTACTGAGTCTTTGTGTAATTGAATCCTTGTGTTACTGAGTCCTTGTGTTACTGAGTCAATGTGTTGCTCAGTTCTTGTGTTATTTAGTACATGTGTTACTGAGTCCTTGTGTTACTGAGTCCTTGTGTTACTGAGTCCTTGTGTTACTGAGTCCTTGTGTTATTGAGCCCTTGTGTCACTGAGTCCTTGTGTTACTGAGTCCTTGTGTGACTGAGTCCCTGTATTACTGAGTCCTTGTGTTACTGAGTCCTTGTGTTACTGAGTCCTTGTGTTTCTGAGTCCTTTTGTTACTGAGTCCTTGTGTTACTGAGTCCTTTTTTTACTGAATCCTTGTGTTACTGAGTCACTGTTTTACTGAGTCCTTATGTTACTGAGTCCTTATGTTACTGAGTCCTTATGTTACTGAATCTATGTCTTACTGAGTCCTTGTGTTACTGAGTCCTTGTGTTACTGAGTCCTTGTGTTACAGAGTCCTTGTGTTACAGAGTCCTTGTGTTACTGAGTCTGTGTTACTGAGTCCTTGTGTTACTGAGTCAATGTGTTACTGAGTCAGTGTGTTACTGAGTCAATGTGTGACTGAGTCCTTGTGTTACTGAGTCCTTGTTTTACTGAGTCCTTGTGTTACTGAGTCCTTGTTTTACTGAGTCCTTGTGTTACTGAGTCAATGTGTTACTGAGTCCTTGTGTTACTGAGTCCTTGTGTTACTGAGTCCTTGTGTTACTGAGTCCTTGTTTTACTGAGTCCTTGTTTTACTGAGTCCTTATGTTACTGAATCCTTGTGTTACTGAGTCCTTGTGTTATTGAGTCAATGTGTTACTGAGTCCTTGTGTTACTGAGTCTTATGTTACTGAGTCCTTGTATTACTGAGTCCTTGTGTTACTGAGTCAATGTGTTACTGAGTCAATGTGTTACTGAGTCAATGTGTTACTGAGTCAATGTGTTAATGAGTCCTTGTGTTATTGAGTCCTTGTGTTACAGAGTCCTTGTGTTACTGAGTCAATGTTTTGCTGTGTCAATGTGTTACTGAGTCAATGTGTTACTGAGTCAATGTGTTACTGAGTCAATGTGTGACTGAGTCCTTGTGTTACTGAGTCCTTGGTTTACTGAGTCCTTGTGTTACTGAGTCAATGTGTTACTGAGTCCTTGTGTTACTGAGTCAATGTGTGACTGAGTCCTTGTGTTACTGAGTCCTTGTGTTACTGAGTCCTTGTGTTACTGAGTCCTTGTGTTACTGAGTCCTTGTTTTACTGAGTCCTTGTTTTACTGAGTCCTTATGTTACTGAATCCTTGTGTTACTGAGTCCTTGTGTTACAGAGTCAATGTGTTACTGAGTCCTTGTGTTACTGAGTCCTTGTGTTACTGAGTCCTTCTGTTAATGAGTCCTTGTGTTACAGTGTCCTTGTGTTACTGAGTCCTTGTGTTATTGAGTCAATGTGTTGCTGAGTCAATGTGTTACTGAGTCCTTGTGTTACTGAGTCCTTGTGTTACTGAGTCCTTGTGTTACTGAGTCCTTGTGTTACTGAATCAATGTGTTACTGAGTCCTTGTGTTACTGAGTCTTTGTGTAATTGAATCCTTGTGTTACTGAGTCCTTGTGTTACTGAGTCAATGTGTTGCTCAGTTCTTGTGTTATTTAGTACATGTGTTACTGAGTCCTTGTGTTACTGAGTCCTTGTGTTACTGAGTCCTTGTGTTACTGAGTCCTTGTGTTACTGAGTCCTTGTGTTATTGAGCCCTTGTGTCACTGAGTCCTTGTGTTACTGAGTCCTTTTTTTACTGAATCCTTGTGTTACTGAGTCACTGTTTTACTGAGTCCTTATGTTACTGAGTCCTTATGTAACTGAGTCCTTGTGTTACTGAGTCCTTGTGTTACTGAGTCCTTGTGTTACAGAGTCCTTGTGTTACAGAGTCCTTGTGTTACTGAGTCTATGTGTTACTGTGTCCTTGTGTTACTGAGTCAATGTGTTACTGAGTCAATGTGTTACTGAGTCAATGTGTGACTGAGTCCTTGTGTTACTGAGTCCTTGTTTTACTGAGTCCTTGTGTTACTGAGTCCTTGTTTTACTGAGTCCTTGTGTTACTGAGTCAATGTGTTACTGAGTCCTTGTGTTAGAGAGTCAATGTGTTACTGAGTCCGTGTTTTACTGAGACAATGTGTTGCTGTGTCAATGTGTCACTGAGTCAATGTGTGACTGAGTCCTTGTGTTACTGTCCTTGTGTCACTGAGTCCTTGTGTTACTGAGTCCTTGTGTTACTGAGTCCTTGTGTTACTGAGTCCTTGTGTTACTGAGTCCTTCTTTTACTGAGTCCTTGTTTTACTGAGTCCTTATGTTACTGAATCCTTGTGTTACTGAGTCCTTGTGTTACTGAGTCAATGTGTTACTGAGTCCTTGTGTTACTGAGTCCTTCTGTTAATGAGTCCTTGTGTTACAGTGTCCTTGTGTTACTGAATCCTTGTGTTATTGAGTCAATGTGTTGCTGAGTCAATGTGTTACTGAGTCCTTGTGTTACTGAGTCTTATGTAACTGAGTCCTTGTGTTACTGAGTCCTTGTGTTACTGAGTCAATGTGTTACTGAGTCAATGTGTTACTGAGTCAATGTGTTACTGAGTCAATGTGTTAATGAGTCCTTGTGTTATTGAGTCCTTGTGTTACAGAGTCCTTGTGTTACTGAGTCAATGTGTTACTGAGTCAATGTGTTACTGAGTCAATGTGTGACTGAGTCCTTGTGTTACTGAGTCCTTGGTTTACTGAGTCCTTGTGTTACTGAGTCCTTGTTTTACTGAGTCCTTGTGTTACTGAGTCAATGTGTTACTGAGTCCTTGTTTTACTGAGTCCTTGTTTTACTGAGTCCTTGTGTTACTGAATCCTTGTGTTACTGAGTTCTTGTGTTACTGAGTCAATGTGTTACTGAGTCCTTGTGTTACTGAGTCCTTGTGTTACTGAGTCCTTGTGTTACTGAGTCCTTGTTTTACTGAGTCCTTGTTTTACTGAGTCCTTGTGTTACTGAATCCTTGTGTTACTGAGTTCTTGTGTTACTGAGTCAATGTGTTACTGAGTCCTTGTGTTAATGAATCCTTGTGTTACAGTGTCCTTGTGTTACTGAGTCCTTGTGTTATTGAGTCAATGTGTTGCTGAGTCAATGTGTTACTGAGTCCTTGTTTTACTGAGTCCTTGTGTTACTGAGTCCTTGTGTTACTGAGTCCTTGTGTTAATGAGTCCTTGTGTTACTGAATCAATGTGTTACTGAGTCCTTGTGTTACTGAGTCTTTGTGTAATTGAATCCTTGTGTTACTGAGTCCTTGTGTTACTGAGTCAATGTGTTGCTCAGTTCTTGTGTTATTTAGTACATGTGTTACTGAGTCCTTGTGTTACTGAGTCCTTGTGTTACTGAGTCCTTGTGTTACTGAGTCCTTGTGTTATTGAGCCCTTGTGTCACTGAGTCCTTGTGTTACTGAGTCCTTGTGTGACTGAGTCCCTGTATTACTGAGTCCTTGTGTTACTGAGTCCTTGTGTTACTGAGTCCTTGTGTTTCTGAGTCCTTTTGTTACTGAGTCCTTGTGTTACTGAGTCCTTTTTTTACTGAATCCTTGTGTTACTGAGTCACTGTTTTACTGAGTCCTTATGTTACTGAGTCCTTATGTTACTGAGTCCTTATGTTACTGAATCTATGTCTTACTGAGTCCTTGTGTTACTGAGTCCTTGTGTTACTGAGTCCTTGTGTTACAGAGTCCTTGTGTTACAGAGTCCTTGTGTTACTGAGTCTGTGTTACTGAGTCCTTGTGTTACTGAGTCAATGTGTTACTGAGTCAGTGTGTTACTGAGTCAATGTGTGACTGAGTCCTTGTGTTACTGAGTCCTTGTTTTACTGAGTCCTTGTGTTACTGAGTCCTTGTTTTACTGAGTCCTTGTGTTACTGAGTCAATGTGTTACTGAGTCCTTGTGTTACTGAGTCCTTGTGTTACTGAGTCCTTGTGTTACTGAGTCCTTGTTTTACTGAGTCCTTGTTTTACTGAGTCCTTATGTTACTGAATCCTTGTGTTACTGAGTCCTTGTGTTACTGAGTCAATGTGTTACTGATTCCTTGTGTTACTGAGTCCTTGTGTTAATGAGTCCTTGTGTTACAGTGTCCTTGTGTTACTGAATCCTTGTGTTATTGAGTCAATGTGTTACTGAGTCCTTGTGTTACTGAGTCTTATGTTACTGAGTCCTTGTATTACTGAGTCCTTGTGTTACTGAGTCAATGTGTTACTGAGTCAATGTGTTACTGAGTCAATGTGTTACTGAGTCAATGTGTTAATGAGTCCTTGTGTTATTGAGTCCTTGTGTTACAGAGTCCTTGTGTTACTGAGTCAATGTTTTGCTGTGTCAATGTGTTACTGAGTCAATGTGTTACTGAGTCAATGTGTTACTGAGTCAATGTGTGACTGAGTCCTTGTGTTACTGAGTCCTTGGTTTACTGAGTCCTTGTTTTACTGAGTCAATGTGTTACTGAGTCCTTTTGTTACTGAGTCAATGTGTGACTGAGTCCTTGTGTTACTGAGTCCTTGTGTTACTGAGTCCTTGTGTTACTGAGTCCTTGTGTTACTGAGTCCTTGTTTTACTGAGTCCTTGTTTTACTGAGTCCTTATGTTACTGAATCCTTGTGTTACTGAGTCCTTGTGTTACTGAGTCAATGTGTTACTGAGTCCTTGTGTTACTGAGTCCTTGTGTTACTGAGTCCTTGTGTTACTGAGTCAATGTGTTACTGAGTCCTTGTGTTACAGTGTCCTTGTGTTACTGAGTCCTTGTGTTATTGAGTCAATGTGTTGCTGAGTCAATGTGTTACTGAGTCCTTGTGTTACTGAGTCCTTGTGTTACTGAGTCCTTGTGTTACTGAGTCCTTGTGTTACTGAATCAATGTGTTACTGAGTCCTTGTGTTACTGAGTCTTTGTGTAATTGAATCCTTGTGTTACTGAGTCCTTGTGTTACTGAGTCAATGTGTTGCTCAGTTCTTGTGTTATTTAGTACATGTGTTACTGAGTCCTTGTGTTACTGAGTCCTTGTGTTACTGAGTCCTTGTGTTACTGAGTCCTTGTGTTACTGAGTCCTTGTGTTATTGAGCCCTTGTGTCACTGAGTCCTTGTGTTACTGAGTCCTTTTTTTACTGAATCCTTGTGTTACTGAGTCACTGTTTTACTGAGTCCTTATGTTACTGAGTCCTTATGTAACTGAGTCCTTGTGTTACTGAGTCCTTGTGTTACTGAGTCCTTGTGTTACAGAGTCCTTGTGTTACAGAGTCCTTGTGTTACTGAGTCTATGTGTTACTGTGTCCTTGTGTTACTGAGTCAATGTGTTACTGAGTCAATGTGTTACTGAGTCAATGTGTGACTGAGTCCTTGTGTTACTGAGTCCTTGTTTTACTGAGTCCTTGTGTTACTGAGTCCTTGTTTTACTGAGTCCTTGTGTTACTGAGTCAATGTGTTACTGAGTCCTTGTGTTAGAGAGTCAATGTGTTACTGAGTCCGTGTTTTACTGAGACAATGTGTTGCTGTGTCAATGTGTTACTGAGTCAATGTGTGACTGAGTCCTTGTGTTACTGTCCTTGTGTCACTGAGTCCTTGTGTTACTGAGTCCTTGTGTTACTGAGTCCTTGTGTTACTGAGTCCTTGTGTTACTGAGTCCTTCTTTTACTGAGTCCTTGTTTTACTGAGTCCTTATGTTACTGAATCCTTGTGTTACTGAGTCCTTGTGTTACTGAGTCAATGTGTTACTGAGTCCTTGTGTTACTGAGTCCTTCTGTTAATGAGTCCTTGTGTTACAGTGTCCTTGTGTTACTGAATCCTTGTGTTATTGAGTCAATGTGTTGCTGAGTCAATGTGTTACTGAGTCCTTGTGTTACTGAGTCTTATGTAACTGAGTCCTTGTGTTACTGAGTCCTTGTGTTACTGAGTCAATGTGTTACTGAGTCAATGTGTTACTGAGTCAATGTGTTACTGAGTCAATGTGTTAATGAGTCCTTGTGTTATTGAGTCCTTGTGTTACAGAGTCCTTGTGTTACTAAGTCAATGTTTTGCTGTGTCAATGTGTTACTGAGTCAATGTGTTACTGAGTCAATGTGTTACTGAGTCAATGTGTGACTGAGTCCTTGTGTTACTGAGTCCTTGGTTTACTGAGTCCTTGTGTTACTGAGTCCTTGTTTTACTGAGTCCTTGTGTTACTGAGTCAATGTGTTACTGAGTCCTTGTGTTAGAGAGTCAATGTGTTACTGAGTCCGTGTTTTACTGAGGCAATGTGTTGCTGTGTCAATGTGTTACTGAGTCAATGTGTGAATGAGTCCTTGTGTTACTGAGTCCTTGTGTTACTGAGTCCTTGTGTTACTGAGTCCTTGTTTTACTGAGTCCTTGTTTTACTGAGTCCTTATGTTACTGAATCCTTGTGTTACTGAGTCCTTGTGTTACTGAGTCAATGTGTTACTGAGTCCTTGTGTTACTGAGTCCTTGTGTTACTGAATCAATGTGTTACTGAGTCCTTGTGTTACTGAGTCTTTGTGTAATTGAATCCTTGTCTTACTGAGTCCTTGTCTTACTGAGTCCTTGTGTTACTGTGTCCTTGTGTTACTGAGTCCTTATGTTCCTGAGTCCTTATGTTACTGATTCCATGTGTTACTGAATCCTTGTGTTACTGAGACCTTGTGTTACTGAGTCCATGTGTTACTGAGTCCTTGTGTTACTGAATCCTTGTGTTACTGAGTCCTTGTGTTACTGAGTCCTTGTGTTACTGAGTCCTTGTGTTACTTAGTCCTTGTGTTACTGAGTCCTTGTTTTACTGAGTCCTTGTGTTACTGTGTCAATGTGTTACTGAGTCCTTGTGTTACTGAGTCAATGTGTTACTGAGTCCTTGTGTTACTGAGTCAATGTGTTACTGTGTCCTTGTTTTACTGAGTCCTTGTGTTACTGAGTCCTTGCGTTACTGAGTCCTTGTGTTACTGAGTCCTTGTGTTACTGAGTCCTTGTGTCACTGAGTCCTTGTGTTACTGAATCCTTGTGTTACTGAATCCTTGTGTTACTGAGTCCTTGTGATACTGAGTCCTTGTGTTACTGTGTCAATGTTTTACTGAGTCCTTGTGTTACTGAGTCAATGTGTTACTGAGTACTTGAGTTACTGAGTCAATGTGTTACTGTGTCAATGTATTTCTGAGTCAATATGTTACTGAGTCCTTGTGTTACTGAGTCCTTGTGTTACTGAGTCAATGTTTTACTGAGTCCTTGTGTTACTGAGTCAATGTGTTACTGAGTCCATGTGTTACTGAGTCAATGTGTTACTGAGTCCTTGTGTTACTGAGTCCTTGTGTTACTGAGTCAATGTGTTACTGAGTCCATGTGTTACTGAGTCAATGTGTTACTGAGTCAATGTATTACTGAGTCCTTGTTTTACTGATTCCTTGTGTTGCTGAGTCCTTGTGTTACTGAGTCCTTGTGTTACTGAGTCAATGTGTTACTGAGTCCTTGTGTTTCTGAATCCTTGTGTTACTGAGTCCTTGTGTTACTCAGTCAATGTGTTACTGAGTCCTTGTGTTACGGAGTCCTTGTGTTAAAGAGTCCTTGTGTTACTGAGTCCT
Source organism: Somniosus microcephalus (assembly GCF_052327205.1). NCBI lineage: Eukaryota > Metazoa > Chordata > Chondrichthyes > Squaliformes > Somniosidae > Somniosus > Somniosus microcephalus. The sequence continues at coordinate 75,182,534 of NC_140999.1, read as the reverse complement.
TGTGTTACAGAATCCTTGTGTTACTGAGTCCTTGTATTACTGAGTCCTTGTGTTACTGAGTCAATGTGTTACTGAGTCCTTGTGTTACTCAGTCCTTGTGTTACTGACTCCTTTTGTTACTTTTTCCTTGTGTTACTGAGTCCTTGTGTTGCTGAGTCAATGTTTTACTGAGTCCTTGTGTTACTGAGTCCTTGTGTTACTGAGTCCTTGTGTGACTGAGTCCTTGTCTTACTGAGTCCTTGTGTTACTGAGTCCTTGTGTTACTGAGTCCTTGTGTTACTGAGTCCTTGTGTTACTGAGTCCTTATGTTACTGAGTCCTTATGTTACTGATTCCATGTGTTACTGAGTCCTTGTGTTACTGAGTCCTTGTGTTACTGAGTCCATGTGTTACTGAGTCCTTGTGTTACTGAATCCTTGTGTTACTGAGTCCTTGTGTTACTGAGTCCTTGTGTTACTGAGTCCTTGTGTTACTTAGTCCTTGTGTTACTGAGTCCTTGTTTTACTGAGTCCTTGTGTTACTGAGTCAATGTGTTACTGAGTCCTTGTGTTACTGAGTCAATGTGTTACTGAGTCCTTGTGTTACTGAGTCAATGTGTTGCTGTGTCAATGTGTTACTGAGTCAATGTGTTACTGAGTCCTTGTGTTACTGAGTCCTTGTGTTACTGAGTCCTTGTGTTACTGAGCCTTGTGTTACTGAGTCCTTGTGTTACTGAGTCAATGTTTTACTGAATCCTTGTTTTACTGAGTCCTTGTGTTACTGAGTCAATGTGTTACTGTGTCCTTGTTTTACTGAGTCCTTGTGTCACTGAGTCCTTGTGTTACTGAATCCTTGTGTTACTGAGTCCTTGTGTTACTGAGTCCTTGTGTTACTGAGTCAATGTTTTACTGAGTCCTTGTGTTACTGAGTCAATGTGTTAAAGAGTCCTTGTGTTACTGAGTCCTTGTGTTACAGAATCCTTGTGTTACTGAGTCCTTGTATTACTGAGTCCTTGTGTTACTGAGTCAATGTGTTACTGAGTCCTTGTGTTACTCAGTCCTTGTGTTACTGACTCCTTTTGTTACTTTTTCCTTGTGTTACTGAGTCCTTGTGTTGCTGAGTCAATGTTTTACTGAGTCCTTGTGTTACTGAGTCCTTGTGTTACTGAGTCCTTGTGTGACTGAGTCCTTGTCTTACTGAGTCCTTGTGTTACTGAGTCCTTGTGTTACTGAGTCCTTGTGTTACTGAGTCCTTGTGTTACTGAGTCCTTATGTTACTGAGTCCTTATGTTACTGATTCCATGTGTTACTGAGTCCTTGTGTTACTGAGTCCTTGTGTTACTGAGTCCATGTGTTACTGAGTCCTTGTGTTACTGAATCCTTGTGTTACTGAGTCCTTGTGTTACTGAGTCCTTGTGTTACTGAGTCCTTGTGTTACTTAGTCCTTGTGTTACTGAGTCCTTGTTTTACTGAGTCCTTGTGTTACTGAGTCAATGTGTGACTGAGTCCTTGTGTTACTGAGTCCTTGTTTTACTGAGTCCTTGTGTTACTGAGTCCTTGTTTTACTGAGTCCTTGTGTTACTGAGTCAATGTGTTACTGAGTCCTTGTGTTACTGAGTCCTTGTGTTACTGAGTCCTTGTGTTACTGAGTCCTTGTTTTACTGAGTCCTTGTTTTACTGAGTCCTTATGTTACTGAATCCTTGTGTTACTGAGTCCTTGTGTTACTGAGTCAATGTGTTACTGATTCCTTGTGTTACTGAGTCCTTGTGTTAATGAGTCCTTGTGTTACAGTGTCCTTGTGTTACTGAATCCTTGTGTTATTGAGTCAATGTGTTACTGAGTCCTTGTGTTACTGAGTCTTATGTTACTGAGTCCTTGTATTACTGAGTCCTTGTGTTACTGAGTCAATGTGTTACTGAGTCAATGTGTTACTGAGTCAATGTGTTACTGAGTCAATGTGTTACTGTGTCCTTGTTTTACTGAGTCCTTGTGTTACTGAGTCCTTGCGTTACTGAGTCCTTGTGTTACTGAGTCCTTGTGTTACTGAGTCCTTGTGTTACTGAGTCCTTGTGTTACTGAGTCCTTGTGTCACTGAGTCCTTGTGTTACTGAATCCTTGTGTTACTGAATCCTTGTGTTACTGAGTCCTTGTGATACTGAGTCCTTGTGTTACTGTGTCAATGTTTTACTGAGTCCTTGTGTTACTGAGTCAATGTGTTACTGAGTACTTGAGTTACTGAGTCAATGTGTTACTGTGTCAATGTATTTCTGAGTCAATATGTTACTGAGTCCTTGTGTTACTGAGTCCTTGTGTTACTGAGTCAATGTTTTACTGAGTCCTTGTGTTACTGAGTCAATGTGTTACTGAGTCCATGTGTTACTGAGTCAATGTGTTACTGAGTCCTTGTGTTACTGAGTCCTTGTGTTACTGAGTCAATGTGTTACTGAGTCCATGTGTTACTGAGTCAATGTGTTACTGAGTCAATGTATTACTGAGTCCTTGTTTTACTGATTCCTTGTGTTGCTGAGTCCTTGTGTTACTGAGTCCTTGTGTTACTGAGTCAATGTGTTACTGAGTCCTTGTGTTTCTGAATCCTTGTGTTACTGAGTCCTTGTGTTACTCAGTCAATGTGTTACTGAGTCCTTGTGTTACGGAGTCCTTGTGTTAAAGAGTCCTTGTGTTACTGAGTCCTTGTGTTACAGAATCCTTGTGTTACTGAGTCCTTGTATTACTGAGTCCTTGTGTTACTGAGTCAATGTGTTACTGAGTCCTTGTGTTACTCAGTCCTTGTGTTACTGACTCCTTTTGTTACTTTTTCCTTGTGTTACTGAGTCCTTGTGTTGCTGAGTCAATGTTTTACTGAGTCCTTGTGTTACTGAGTCCTTGTGTTACTGAGTCCTTGTGTGACTGAGTCCTTGTCTTACTGAGTCCTTGTGTTACTGAGTCCTTGTGTTACTGAGTCCTTGTGTTACTGAGTCCTTGTGTTACTGAGTCCTTATGTTACTGAGTCCTTATGTTACTGATTCCATGTGTTACTGAGTCCTTGTGTTACTGAGTCCTTGTGTTACTGAGTCCATGTGTTACTGAGTCCTTGTGTTACTGAATCCTTGTGTTACTGAGTCCTTGTGTTACTGAGTCCTTGTGTTACTGAGTCCTTGTGTTACTTAGTCCTTGTGTTACTGAGTCCTTGTTTTACTGAGTCCTTGTGTTACTGAGTCCTTGTGTTACTGAGTCAATGTGTTACTGTGTCCTTGTTTTACTGAGTCCTTGTGTTACTGAGTCCTTGCGTTACTGAGTCCTTGTGTTACTGAGTCCTTGTGTTACTGAGTCCTTGTGTCACTGAGTCCTTGTGTTACTGAATCCTTGTGTTACTGAATCCTTGTGTTACTGAGTCCTTGTGATACTGAGTCCTTGTGTTACTGTGTCAATGTTTTACTGAGTCCTTGTGTTACTGAGTCAATGTGTTACTGAGTACTTGAGTTACTGAGTCAATGTGTTACTGTGTCAATGTATTTCTGAGTCAATATGTTACTGAGTCCTTGTGTTACTGAGTCCTTGTGTTACTGAGTCAATGTTTTACTGAGTCCTTGTGTTACTGAGTCAATGTGTTACTGAGTCCATGTGTTACTGAGTCAATGTGTTACTGAGTCCTTGTGTTACTGAGTCCTTGTGTTACTGAGTCAATGTGTTACTGAGTCCATGTGTTACTGAGTCAATGTGTTACTGAGTCAATGTATTACTGAGTCCTTGTTTTACTGATTCCTTGTGTTGCTGAGTCCTTGTGTTACTGAGTCCTTGTGTTACTGAGTCAATGTGTTACTGAGTCCTTGTGTTTCTGAATCCTTGTGTTACTGAGTCCTTGTGTTACTCAGTCAATGTGTTACTGAGTCCTTGTGTTACTGAGTCCTTGTGTTAAAGAGTCCTTGTGTTACTGAGTCCTTGTGTTACAGAATCCTTGTGTTACTGAGTCCTTGTATTACTGAGTCCTTGTGTTACTGAGTCAATGTGTTACTGAGTCCTTGTGTTACTCAGTCCTTGTGTTACTGACTCCTTTTGTTACTTTTTCCTTGTGTTACTGAGTCCTTGTGTTGCTGAGTCAATGTTTTACTGAGTCCTTGTGTTACTGAGTCCTTGTGTTACTGAGTCCTTGTGTGACTGAGTCCTTGTCTTACTGAGTCCTTGTGTTACTGAGTCCTTGTGTTACTGAGTCCTTGTGTTACTGAGTCCTTGTGTTACTGAGTCCTTATGTTACTGAGTCCTTATGTTACTGATTCCATGTGTTACTGAGTCCTTGTGTTACTGAGTCCTTGTGTTACTGAGTCCATGTGTTACTGAGTCCTTGTGTTACTGAATCCTTGTGTTACTGAGTCCTTGTGTTACTGAGTCCTTGTGTTACTGAGTCCTTGTGTTACTTAGTCCTTGTGTTACTGAGTCCTTGTTTTACTGAGTCCTTGTGTTACTGAGTCAATGTGTTACTGAGTCCTTGTGTTACTGAGTCAATGTGTTACTGAGTCCTTGTGTTACTGAGTCAATGTGTTGCTGTGTCAATGTGTTACTGAGTCAATGTGTTACTGAGTCCTTGTGTTACTGAGTCCTTGTGTTACTGAGTCCTTGTGTTACTGAGCCTTGTGTTACTGAGTCCTTGTGTTACTGAGTCAATGTTTTACTGAATCCTTGTTTTACTGAGTCCTTGTGTTACTGAGTCAATGTGTTACTGTGTCCTTGTTTTACTGAGTCCTTGTGTCACTGAGTCCTTGTGTTACTGAATCCTTGTGTTACTGAGTCCTTGTGTTACTGAGTCCTTGTGTTACTGAGTCAATGTTTTACTGAGTCCTTGTGTTACTGAGTCAATGTGTTAAAGAGTCCTTGTGTTACTGAGTCCTTGTGTTACAGAATCCTTGTGTTACTGAGTCCTTGTATTACTGAGTCCTTGTGTTACTGAGTCAATGTGTTACTGAGTCCTTGTGTTACTCAGTCCTTGTGTTACTGACTCCTTTTGTTACTTTTTCCTTGTGTTACTGAGTCCTTGTGTTGCTGAGTCAATGTTTTACTGAGTCCTTGTGTTACTGAGTCCTTGTGTTACTGAGTCCTTGTGTGACTGAGTCCTTGTCTTACTGAGTCCTTGTGTTACTGAGTCCTTGTGTTACTGAGTCCTTGTGTTACTGAGTCCTTGTGTTACTGAGTCCTTATGTTACTGAGTCCTTATGTTACTGATTCCATGTGTTACTGAGTCCTTGTGTTACTGAGTCCTTGTGTTACTGAGTCCATGTGTTACTGAGTCCTTGTGTTACTGAATCCTTGTGTTACTGAGTCCTTGTGTTACTGAGTCCTTGTGTTACTGAGTCCTTGTGTTACTTAGTCCTTGTGTTACTGAGTCCTTGTTTTACTGAGTCCTTGTGTTACTGAGTCAATGTGTTACTGAGTCCTTGTGTTACTGAGTCAATGTGTTACTGAGTCCTTGTGTTACTGAGTCAATGTGTTGCTGTGTCAATGTGTTACTGAGTCAATGTGTTACTGAGTCCTTGTGTTACTGAGTCCTTGTGTTACTGAGTCCTTGTGTTACTGAGCCTTGTGTTACTGAGTCCTTGTGTTACTGAGTCAATGTTTTACTGAATCCTTGTTTTACTGAGTCCTTGTGTTACTGAGTCAATGTGTTACTGTGTCCTTGTTTTACTGAGTCCTTGTGTCACTGAGTCCTTGTGTTACTGAATCCTTGTGTTACTGAGTCCTTGTGTTACTGAGTCCTTGTGTTACTGAGTCAATGTTTTACTGAGTCCTTGTGTTACTGAGTCAATGTGTTACTGAGTCCTTGTGTTACTGAGTCAATGTGTTACTGTGTCAATGTATTACTGAGTCCTTGTTTTACTGATTCCTTGTGTTGCTGAGTCCTTGTGTTACTGAGTCCTTGTGTTACTGAGTCAATGTGTTACTGAGTCCTTGTGTTTCTGAATCCTTGTGTTACTGAGTCCTTGTGTTACTGAGTCAATGTGTTACTGAGTCCTTGTGTTACTGAGTCCTTGTTTTATTGAGTCCTTATGTTACTGAGTCAATGTGTTACTGAGTCCTTATTTTACTGAGTCCTTGTGTTACTGAATCCTTGTGTTACTGAGTCCATGTCTTACTGAGTCAATGTTTTACTGATTCCTTGTGTTACTGAGTCCTTGTGTTACTGTGTCCTTGTGTTACTGAGTCAATGTGTTCCTGAGCCCTTGTTTTACTGAGTCCTTGTGTTACTGAGTCCTTGTGTTACTGAGTCAATGTGTTACTGAGCCCTTGTGTTACTGAGTCCTTGTGTTACTGAGCCCTTGTGTTACTGAGTCAATGTGAGAGTTCCATTTTCAAGTTTGAGCTCATAAAGGCATCAAAAGTGCAACTGAGTTGGGCGACAATTTGTGTCCATGTTGAACTCGGACTTCACAAAATCAAAGTGCTCTGAAACTGCATGGCAATGATGTAGAAGACTTACATTTCTGTAGCGCCTTTCACAACCTCAGGACGTCGCAAAGCACTTTAAAGCCAATGAAGTACTTTTGAAGTGTAGTCACTGTTGGAATGTAGGAAACATGGCAGCCAATTTGTGCACAGCAAGATCCCACCATTAGCAATGTGGTAATGACAGATCATCTGTTTTAGTAGTGTTTGTTAAGGGATATATATTGACCAGGTCACCGGGGAGAACTCACCTGCTCTTCTTCGAATAGTGCCATGGGATCTTTTACATCCACTTGAGAGGTTATAAGAAATAGGAGCAGTAGTAGACCATATGGCCCCTCGAGCCTGCTCCACCATTCAATAAGATCATGGCTGATCATCGACCTCAACTCCACTTTCCCGCCCGATCTCCAAATCCCTTGATTCCCCTATCTCAGCCTTGCATATACTCAAAGATTCAGCATCCACAGCCCTTTGCGGCAGAGAATTCCAAAGATTCACAACCTGCTGAGTGAAAAAATTCCTCCTCATCTCAGTCTTAAATGGCCTACCCCTTATCCTGAGACTATGCCCCCTGGTTCTAGACACTCCAGCCAAGGGAAACAACCTTTCAGCATCTATCCTGTCAATCCCCTTCAGGATCTTGTATGTTTCAATGAGATCACCTCTCATTCTTCTAAACTCCAGAGAGTATAGGCCCATTCTACACAATCTCTCATCCTCGGACAGCCCTCTTATCCCGGGAATCAATCCAGTGAACCTTCGTTGCACCGCCTCCAAGGCAAGTATATCTTTCCTTAGATAAGGAGACCAAAACTGCACAGTACTCCAGGTGTGGTCTCACCAAGGCCCTGTTCAATTGTAGCAGGACTTCCTTACTCTTGTACTCCAACCCCTTGCAATAAAGGCCAACATGCCATTTGCCTTCCTTATTGCTTGTTGTACCTGCATGCTAGCTTTCTGTGTTTCTTGCACAAGGACACCCAAATCTCTCTGAACACCAACTTTTAAAAGTTTCTCACCATTTAAAAAATATTCTGTTTTTCTATTCTTCCTACCAAAGTGAATAACCTCACATTTCTCTACATTATACTCCATCTGCCACCTTACTGCCCACTCACTTGGTCTATCTATATCCCTTTGCAGACTCTTTGTGTTCTCCTCACAGCTTACTGTCCCACCTAGCTGTGTACCGTCAGCAAATGTGGATACATTACACTCGGTCCCTTCATCTAGGTCATTAATATAGATTGTAAATAGCTGAGGCCCCAGCACTGATCCTTGCGGCACCCCACTAGTTACAGCCTGCCAACCTGAAAAAGACCCATTTATCCCTACTCTTTGTTTTCTGTCCGTTAACCAATCCTCTATCCATGCTTCTCCCGATGTTCCGTAGACTTTCGGTGCTCCTCCATGATTTCTGTATGGTGGGAGTCGAAGTTACAAGTAGTGCAGTCCTGTCCATAGGTTCAAAGTAGCACACATATTACATACACAACATTCCTCCCTTCCTAGCTTTACAGTCATCTCCCCATTTAACATAACGTAATAACATATATACATATATAACTTCAGGTTTACATAACAGAATAACATAGATACATAGATAACTTCATGTCAAAACAGATCACAGATTCAGTCTCTGTGGAAAACAGTTCACAGATTCAATCTCTGTGGTGTAGTCGGTTCACGTTGCTGGAGTGACTCATTCAATAGTCCTTCCATGGATTTAACAGTTTGAACTTCCGAACTGAATTGGCTCCGTTCGGAGGGACCACGTGTGTGATCTGGTAGAGGTAATAATGGTTCAGATGGGTCATCTTCTGTTTTTACTTTTCCTTTTCTGCTTCTTGGAGACTCTCTGGGCTCCATTGTCAGCTGCCACAGCTGCCAGCTGCATGCGCAGTTCCTCCTTCTCTTCCTCCTGTTTCCGTCGTAGAGCCACCTTCTCCCGATGTTCCGTAGACTTTCGGTGCTCCTCCATGATTTCTGTATGGTGGGAGTCGAAGTTACAAGTTGGGCAGGACAGGACATAGTAATATTCGGAGTCGTCCGACAGGTCAGCGAGAGGGTCGTCTATTTCCTCCATACCCAGCTGGACGTTAGCCAGCTCTTGTTCCAAATCCAGACATCTTTCCTGAAGAGACTTCTTCATGTGTACCTCTGCATCCAGCTTTTTCTGGGCTTTCAGCAAGTCGTTTACTAGTGACCTCATTTGTGATTTTAATACTTCAACTTCCTTTGGAGATTGATTGATCGGACTATGCAATCCCTCTACCGGAGCAGCTGTTTCAGCGGTCTGTTGTTCTACATTGACGTGAGTCAGCGTACTTTTTGCATCCAATGGCTGCTCTGTTGCAGTCGTTTCAGTCTGTGTCATCACATCAGCCATCTCAATGACTTTTGAGAACTCCGAACCCTTTTCCTTTGAAGATCGCAGCTCGTGTTCAAGTTTTTCCCATTTCAGAGTCTTGTCCCTCAGCATATGAAGGAGTTGGCTGACCGTTAACTCTTCTGACACCAGATTATGGCACGCACCTTCAGAACCTGAATCAGCTTTGATTCGTTCGGCCTCCTCGCGCAGATGGTTGGTGTGCTCCTGCTCCATTTTCTCCATCAGCTGCTTCTGCTGACTTTCCAGATTCTCCCACTCTGTAACAAAGAACTTTTTTATTTCATTCATCTCTTGCTCAAAACGGCGAATCATTTGTTCTAATTGCTGTTGTAGTTTGAAATGGAGTTGAGTTCGAGCCCAGTGTCCCTCAAAAATGTGCATATCAGTAGACTTGACAGACTCAGAATTCTCTGTTAAACTATGTTGTTGTTGCTCAGTGGAATTCTTTGCTGAAACTTTGTCTTTTGCACATGGGTTGGTCTTACCATCATCAGTTCTAGAGTCTGGGCTGATTATCTGCACCAAGTTCTCACTCTTTATGGCTTTTAGCGAATGCCAGTCCATATTTATGTTTCTAAACCACTCCCGGCCTAGTAGTGGTGGACCTCCCTCCAGTAGCACATATAAGTCCATTATTTGACTTCCTTCACCCTTGTTGGCCACTGCAACCTTTATTGTCCCAATGGGGTACACTCTCTGCCCCGTGTAGGTTGTCAATATAATCTCCGTATCCTGTAGGGGAATATGTTGGAATAACCTTCTGTAATCTTTCTTATTCATGACCGACAATGCCGATCCAGTGTCCAATTCCATTTTTACTTGGACTCCTTCTATCTGAAGAGTAACCCAAATTGTCTGGAGGTCTGCACCCTTACCAACGTTGAGTACCCTTAAGCTAGCCAGTTCAATACTGCTTGCGTCTGAATCGGACTCCTGTTCGGCCACCTTGTGTACCTTTGCGTATTTCCCTTGCGGTGACTTCTTGTTGCTGGTCTTCTTCGCTGACCTGCATACTCTAGCTATATGTCCAAGCCTACCACAAGTTCTACATTCTTGGTTTTAAACCAACACTGGTTCTGATCATGCGTTGTCTTTCCACAACGATAACATTTGCCAGAACTCACACCCAATTTGTGTGCACTGAGCTCCGGTGACCGTAGCTGCATTACTGCCGTGCCTCTCGCTGCGGCTTCGTGTGCTGCTGCCATAGTGACCGCCTTCTCAAGCGTCAGCTCATTCTCCTCGAGCAGTCGCTTTTGTGTATCTTGTTTAAATAAACCACACACAAATTTGTCTCGTAGTGCATCTGTCAGTCCCGTTCCAAACTGACAATATTTCGCTAATTTACGCAATTCCAGCAAATATTCAGCATTGCTTTCATGCTGTAGCTGCCTTCTGTCATAAAATTTAAATCGTTCCACTAGCATCAGCGGCGTGGGGTTTAGATGATCTTTCAGGACAGTAACAATCTCATCGAACGTCTTATCCGCCGGTTCATCTGGTGATAACAGGTGTTTCAATTGCCCGTATGTCTTCGCACCCATTAAATTTAATAATGTTAGAGCTTTATCTTGGTCACGAATTTTATTGGCCTTACAATAATTTTTTACTCTTTCAACATATATGGCCCAATCTTCGATGTCACTATCAAAGTTGCTAATATTCCCGTGTTTAGGCATTGTAGTACTTTATCAGATTTGCAATTTCTCAGATTTTTTTTTTTTTTTACTGCTATCCAAGATGTCGGCTTCCCGCTCTTGCCGTCATCCTCCGCCCACAAAATGGCGGTTTTCCCGCGCTTGGCGGTCTTCACCCGTCCCCCGACACCGTCTCCCTTCAGCCCCCGAGTGCGGCCCTTATCTCCGCCGCGATCGATAGCCCGCGCTGTGCACCGCGGCTCTCGCACCTTGAGCTTCTGCAGCCGCCGCGCCTTTCAGTCCGAGTGCGGCCCTTATCTTTGGTCCCGATCGCTGGCCCGCGCTGCGCCTCGCACTTGAAGCGGCTCCCGGCCTCTGGCTCACCCGCTCGCGCGGCTCTTGCTCGCTCCCTCCCGGGCTCTGGCTTACCCGCTCGCGCGTTTCACCGTGGCTCTTATCAGGGATTGCGATCGCCCTTATCTTCTCCAACTTCCCCAGCCCTGTCTTTGCAGCCAACGCTGCATGGCTTACCCCACCACCTAGGTTGAACAAGGAAACTGCAGAAAGACTTCTGTCAGTCGCTGGAAGCTGTCAGGATGGCTGCTGCACTCCAGTGCTCAGTCGCTGATGGAGGCTTCAGAGTCCTAAAGCCTGTCGCTTCTAGTGGGGTGGTGATGTTTGAAACCTCTCTTCAACTGCCGCAGGGTAAGAACCTGACTCGTCGCCAGTGTTAAGTATGTGTATTGTATTGAACAATTAACACAAAGACTTAAACGTATAACTCAAACAGGTCTTTACTGGTTGGAGGTAGGGACTGCACGTAGGTCTTTACTTCATGCCCACAGGCGGGAACTGAGGGGAGATCAGTACCCACAGTACTATTTATACCCCTATGGCCAGGAGTGGTACTGCGTATCACTATGCCCTACAAGTAGTGCAGTCCTGTCCATAGGTTCAAAGTAGCACACATATTACATACACAACATTTTGGAAATCCAAATGTACTACATCCACTGTCTCCCCTTTATCTTCCCTGCTAGTTACATCCTCAAAAAACTCTAATAAATTTGTCAAACACCATTTCCCTTTCATAAAACCATGTTGACTCTGCCTAATCATGTTATGATTTTCTAAGTGCCCTGATACCACTTCCTTAACAATGGATTCCAGCATTTCCCCGATGACTGATGTCAGGCTAACTGGTCTGTAGTTCCGTTTTCTCTCTCCCTCCTTTCTTGAACAGCAGTGTTACATTTGCTACCTTCCAATCCGCTGGGACCATTCTAGAATTTGGACATTTTGGAAGATCAACACCAATGCAGCCACCTCTTTTAGAACTCTAGGATGTAGGCCGTCAGGTCCAGGGGATTTGTTGGCTTTTAGTCCCATTAGTTTCTCTGGTACTTTTTCTCTACTTATATTAATTGCGTTAAGTTCTTCACCCTCATTAAACCCTTGGTTCCCCACTATTTTTGGTATGCTTTTTGTGTCTTCTACTATGAAAAATATTTGTTTAACATTTCTGCCATTTCCTTATTCTCCATAATTTCTCCTGTCTCAGCCCCTAAGGGACCAACATTTACTTTTGCTACACTCTTCCTTTTTACATACTTGTAGAAGCTCTTACAATCTGTTTTTATTACTTTGCTAGTTTTCTCTCATTCTATTTTTTCCCTTTTTATCAATTTTATGGTCATCCTTTGCTTATTTCTGAAACTCTCCCAATCCTCAGGCTTACTATTATTCTTTACAACATTATAATCTTCTTTCAATCTAATGCTATCCTTAACTTCTTTAGTTCGCCACGGTTGGATCACTTTTCCTGTGGAGTTTTTGGCCTAGAAATTCATTATAGCCACTTTTGGGGCGGTAAAGTCGGGCGGTCGCTAAAGTTTGCGCCCGGCGCAAATTCGAGGCCACTTCGCCGATATTCATTAGCTTCGCCTTAAGAGTTTGCTCGAGCGCTAAAACTGGCGATGCACGGCTCTCTTTAGGCGCTAAGCCGGAGGTGCTGAGCGATACCGCCGAGGCCGGGCGCAGCGCAGCTGCGGCCATTTCTTGATTGACAGCAGACACCCTGGCGCCGGCCAGCTCTTAAGGGGGAAGGGTCGACTTGGTCTGCTGCCACGCCCTGCACACTGGAGCCCTCCAGCTAGGCCTGAACACTGCTGCTGGACCCATATAGCGCCTCAAAGTATGGAGAAGGCCCGTGAACGAGCGCAGCGCTTCTCAGAGCTTGATCTGAGGGTGCTGGTTAGCGCTGTGGAGAAGAGACACCATATTTTGTTCCCAGACAATGGGAGGAAGCCGATGGGAGGAAGCCGCCGACCCGCGTCTACCGGAGAGCCTGGAGGCATGTCGCCACCAGGGTGACATCGAACAGTGAGGTCCCCAGGAGCGCGGTACAATGCCGCAAGAAACTAAATGACCTCGCCAGGATTGTCAGGGTGAGTACCCTTTCCAGTGTCCTCCTCATCCTTGCATGTGCACCTCACATTATAGGCAAAGGGACCTGAAAGCCCTAATGGCCAGCCCTCATGCAGCAGCTATGGGTCAGTCATGAACATCAATTGCACATTGTACACTTAACACACTGGCCAGGCTATTCGACCATGGGAGGCAGTGCACACAAGATCAGGGCTACACACTGGCCAGGCTATTCGACCATGGGAGGCAGTGCACACAAGATCAGGGCTACACACTGTACTTAGAGGCCGTCCTTTCTCTTGCAGGCCAAGCTGGCCAATAATAAGAGGAGCCGGACTGTGACCGGGGGAGGCGGACCCCAGATCCAGCCGCTCACCGAGCTGCAACAGCGCGTGGAGCGCATCATGGGTGCCCAGGTGATTGGCCCCATTGCATCTGGGGATGCCGACCCTGTTCTGGGCACCAATGGTAAGGACATCATTTTTTGGACCTCTCTCGTCCCACTTGCGCATCAGATCTACATCCTTTGCCACTGTCCGACCAATGCGCTGAATGCCACCACTCATGCATCCCTCGCTGACACCCTCTCCTCACTCTAAAGCTACTCTTGTGCCTTCCTGCTTTCAGATGGTGAGGAGGAGGTCCCTGAAGTTGCCAGTGACAGCCCCTCGGAAGAGGAGGAGGAGGAGGAGTAAGAGGAAGGCGGCCCATCAGGGGAACCCTCAGCCGCGGCAAGCCATGCCACTGTAGGGGAGACGTCTTCCCTGGAGGGGAGCGTGGGGGAAGTGTCGGAGGGGAGTGTAGCTCCTGGGACCAGCGGCCTGCAGAAACGCGGGAGGGGGGTGGAAGCTCAGCGGCCTTCTCCCCAGAGGGGGGAAGGGTCGGAGGGGAGTCCAATTGCTGGGCCCAGCGGCGTCCAGCAATGCAGGAAGGGTCGGCCAGCTCGGCGGCCTTCTCCCCAGAGGGAGAGTCCGGCCTCCAGCCCGGAGACGGTCAACGCCGAGGAGATGCGCCGCCTCGAGGACATGTCCGCGGACTCAGAGCGCCGGCACACGGAGCTCATGGGGGTAGTGTCACGGATGCCTGAGGCCATCGAGTCCCTGTCTCGGCGTGTGACCGAATTCGGGGCCTCACAGGCCACCAGTTTGGCGGAATTCGGGGCAGGTCAGGCAGCAACTGGCCAGGTGATCAGTGATGCCGTGCAGTCACTGGCTGCTCTGATGCGGTCACAGAACAGGGCAACACGGGCACTCACTGCTGCCACACTCGCTGTGTCAGCCAGGCATCGCCAGGGCACCCGGCGCGCTGCAGCAGCACAGCGGTCTGTCCCTCGGCAGATTGCTGCGCATGCTGCAGTGCTGGCCCGGCCGAGTGCCAGTGTCTCAGGCGACCAGCGAGCGCCTGCCATCCGCCAGCTTGCCCCCATTGCTCCAGCCGCCACTGCCACTCCCCCAGTGGAGCTGCCACGAGCTGCTGCAGCGACTGATGCTGGCCAGCCACAGCTGCAGCATTCAACAGCCGGCCCCTCGAGGGCCAGACCTCGTCTAGGCCGACCCCCAAGGGCATCTGCCGTCACGACATGTGCCCCTCAGGAGCCTTCCCCCAGCCTTGCAGCAGCCACTGGCCTCACTTTGAGGAGGAGCAGCAGGGCGTCCAGGGGCCGGCAAAGTTTGCAGAGGGCATCGCCCTCGCGGGACACAAAGTAGAGGGTGTGTCCAAATGTTGTGTTTTGTGGAATGGTTGTTTTTTGAAGGCCGAGGATGAGGCCATTTTTATTTACATCTTTGGTTAATCCTCCCCAGGTTGAGGGAGTGACTCATGTGTGTGAGTGTTTTTTGGGGGTTTCGTGTGATCTTGGTTTTCATGTGGGAAGAGCCCTGAGTTTGTACAATAAACCATTTTATTTATTCACATTGTCCATGTTTGATCTTTGAAGTGTTTGTTGCCTTAACCGGCTGAGGGCTTGCACAGCGGCTGCAATCATGTTCTTTCATTGGCACAAGCCATTCCCTGACAGGGGCCTAGAAATGACGTTCAATAAGCCGCCGACGGGCGGCCCTTGGACCTTCTGCCTCCCTCCTGGGCTGGTACTCCTCGTCCTCCTCCTCCTCATGCTCCTCCTCCTGAGGTGGTGGTCCAACGTGAGGTGGCAGTGCCTGAGTCCTGCGGATAGCCAGGTTGTGCAGCATGCAGCAAACGACGACGAATTGGGAGACTCGCTCCTGCGAATACTGGAGGGCTCCCCCGGAGCGATCCAGACAGTGGAACCGTTGCTTCAGGACGCCGATTGTTTGTTCGATGAGGTTCCTGGTCGCTTGATGGCTCTCGTTGTATGCCTCTTCAGCAGGGGTCGTGGGCGCGCGGAGCGGGGTCATGAGCCAGGTACACAAAGGATAGCCTTTGTCCCCGATAAGCCATCCTCTTGGGTGAGGCTGTGCCTGGAACATGTCAGCCGCAGTTGTCTGTCGCAGGATAAAGGCATCGTGGCTGCTGCCTGGAAAGCGGGCATTGACAGCTAGGATGCGCTGCCTGTGGTCACACACCAGCTGTACATTGAGGGAATGGTAGCCCTTCCGGTTGCGGTAATCCTCGGCATGCTCCAGAGGTGCCCGCAAAGCCACATGCGTGCAGTCAATGGCGCCCTGCACCATGGGGAAGCCCGCTATTCTTGCAAATCCCACTGCACGCTGCTGCTGCTTGTCCAGGGTCATGGGGAAGGAGATGAATTGACGTCTCCTTCTGAAAAGGGCATTGGTCACCTGGCAGATGCAGCAATGCACGGCGAACTGGGAGATGTTAGCGATGTCCCCAGTAGCGGATTGGAAGGAGCCGGTGGCATAGAAGTTGAGAGCCACCGTCACCTTCACTGCCACCGACAGAGACGTCCTGCGCATCAGCTGTGGACGCAGATCTCTGTGAAGCAGCTGGCAGATGTCTGTGACCACCTCCCTTCTGAATCGCAGCCTCCTAACACACTGCGCGGCAGACATGTTGAGATAGGAGAACTGCTGGTGGTATACCCTGGGTGGGTAAGGCCTCACTTGGCGATGCCTGTTGCCCCCTCTGCATCTAGCCAGGGCTGCCACACTCTCACGGCGTCTGTAAGCCCTTCCGACATAAGGCTGAAACTCAGCGTTGGCACCCAATGCAGCCCCCATAATATGCTGGCAAACACTGAGACCTCAATGAAGGCAAAGAGAATTGCACAGCTCTGGCCTGAAGCCAAAAAGACCTGTCCTAGTGTTGGGCCAAAGCAGTAAGCTCTCTTCCTTGGTCTCTCTCCAAAAATCCGTTGCACAAGAGTGAATGCTGCAAAATTGCTGCCATTTATAGTGCAGGGTAAGTGCCCTTTAATTTGCGCTCCCCGCGGTCCGCCTCGGCTGTGTACCGTTCCACTTCACAGTCGTTAGGGCCGCCCGGCGCACAATGGGGCGGCGCGAGTGAAGTTCCGGTTGCGGGCGCACAAAGGGCGTTGCACGACGAAATGACGTCATGATCTGCGCGCGCAGCTGAGCGCGTGCAAAGACTTTGCGCCGGCGCTAAATGTCTACTGAAGTTGGGGCGAGGCGCAGATCGCGCAGCGCCCGGGCGCTAAGCGCCTCGCGCTCGAGATCTGCTCCTCCTAAGGCGCTAACGCCTGGCGCAGCCAACTGAATTTCTAGGCCTTTGTTTCTCAATGGAATGTATTTTTGATTGAGAATTATGAAATATTTCTTTAAATGCTAGCCACTGCTTATCTACTATTTTTCCAATCTACCTTAGCCAACTCGCCCCTCATACCTATGTAATTGGCTTTATTTAAGTTTAAGACTCTAATGGGGCCTCGGTTTAACATCTCATCGAAAAGATAGTTGAGACTTCAGAGCCATTGCCATCTAGATCAAAATCTATCCATGTTTATCACTGCTTTAAGCTAATACCATGTTGAGTTGTCTGTTGTCTGATCTCAATCGATGGCCAAGAGTCTGTAATCAGGCACTCTTTACTTTGGGACAGCCTGGTTTGCTGTCTTGAATATTATTTTTTTTTCCATTCCCCATTTTGCATCTTTGATTTCCTTTCTATTTTACAATTTGTGTTTTCTTTATGTCTGTTAACCACACACAATTGGGGATCAGTTTCACCCCCATCCCCTACACCACCCCACTTGAACTTCACTCTGTTGGTCTGTTAGACCCGAAAAGAAGAATTGTGACTGATCTTTGTTGAACCAATTAACTGGCGGTGCCTATCTGACTTTGGCACACAAGAGTGACCTTGGTGAGAACTCCTTTTCTCCCACAGCAACACAAATGCGATGAGGGAATCTCCATGGGTTGGCAGGCTACAACTGCACTGCCTCTGTCAATCTACTGCCACTTAATGTGCTGTGTGGGTCTCCAAGTACCGTGCCACCCACCATGCTACAACTGCCGAATACTCAATGTGACAAGAGTTTACATTAAGCCCCCGCGTCCAAGGTCCGATAATTTAAATCCACAGTTGACACCTGAAGAACTTACACAACCGATAACTTGTCTTCCCTTTTGTAACACTAGCAATTCTCACTCGAGTTGTCTCATTCCATTATTTAGCATGGAGAGGTTTGCGCCCAACAAAACCCACTCATTCCTGGTGGTGACGGAGGTGGACATTGGAGATCTGTTGCTGATTAAGTTTAAGTGGGAGTCGTCCTTAACCTGGAATTCACTCTGGAAAAGCATGAAGAGTTCCATATCCTGGTACAAGCTGCCACTCTGGACCAGCTCAATCCTTTCCAAATCTGATATCCACGTTCGCAGGATCCGGGTGAAGTCTGGAGAAACACAAAAGAAGTAAGGAGGGAGGGATTTGCACAAAAATATTCTCTAAGCTGATTTGGCGTGCTTTGATACATGTGCGAGGGACCGCCAGCTCAATTACAGATACAAAGAGCAGTTGTCCTTCCTCTCTTAAGATATAAATGATCGATTATAAGGACGTGGTGCAGATCAAGGATGCTCTTCCCCTCAGCACTGGTGTTCTGGGAAATACGATGGCTACTCGGCTACTATTGGCGTTGTCTTGTGTGACATAAATAGAATTACATAGAATGTACAGCACAGAAACAGGCCATTCGGCCCATCTGGTCCATGCCGATGTTCATGCTCCACACGAGCCTCCTCCCAACCCCTCTTCATCTCACCCTATCAACATAAACTTCTATTCCTTGCTCCCTGATGTGCTTACCTAGCTTCCTTTTAAATGCATCGTTAACAGGATAGACTGGAATAACCTTGGTATTATTCTGGCCGTGTAGTTTCATTTGCATCATCACTGGGATGAAACAGTGGAGTTTCTCATTAAACCAGCTTCGTCTCTCACTGTGGAGCCTCCGGAGCAATCTCTGTTAATTCACGTGAACTGAGACAGCAGTTTTCTCCTGGCGCTGAGTGCTGCCCGAGTCCATCCGAGCTCATCCCATCAGCACTGCTGGCCGGAGAGAGGACCTCTCGTGCCCTGTGTCCCAGCTGGACTCAGTCAGGACCTGGGTGCAGAACAGTGTCACAGTGCACCGTGTCTCCCCTTGGTCTCCATGTTTCCACACTCAGTGGAAGGATCGCACTAGTGTTCTTAAATAACTGTTTTTATTTGGGCATTGTTGTGGATCAGTGCTGAAGCTGTAACGGGGTGTCCCAAGGCAGAGGTTGGGCACGGGAGTCTGAGTTATTGGAAGATTGGTTAACGCAGTTGGTTTGATTGACACGTGAACATGAGGCAAGTTACAGTTGGGGAATCTCCCCGTACCAGGGTGGGCAGCAAGCTCTCGATGGACCAGAGTCAGCGCTCAACCCTGTACCACACTGACGATTTAAAGGCCCCTGGTTACCCTGCTTTGTGAGGCCGCATTAACGGAGAATCCATAAATAAAAATATTTTGTAAATATGAGAAAAAGATGATTACACCAAACCCTCGGTGAAAGATTATTAGACAATGAAATATTAAAAGAAAGCCATTTGAGTTGCCTTTTCCGTTCAGTTATATTTAGAGCCAGCTTGGGTTTCCATAATGACCCACCCACTGATTTGTCTCTGTCCCTCTAGGATGGCGTTCTGTTTGAAGGACTCCTTGGCTGGAATCTCCCCCTCTCAGGAAGCCATCTTCATCAAATGTCCAGACAGCCTAGAGCTGGCATCTACTGTGAGGTAAGGATGAGCTGCAACTAACTCTGAACTTCTTGTCCTCCTTCCCCCGTCTCCACAAAACGGTGCTGCCTCCTATGGTCGAGCAGTGGGAGTGCCTGAGATGTGGGTGCTGCCTCCTATGGTCGAGCAGTGGGAGTGCCTGAGGTGTGGGTGCTGCCTCCTGTGGTCGAGCAATGGGAGTGCCTGAGGTGTGGGTGCTGCCTCCTGTGGTCGAGCAGTGGGAGTGCCTGAGGTGTGGGTGCTGCCTCCTATGGTCGAGCAGTGGGAGTGCCTGAGATGTGGGTGCTGCCTCCTATGGTCGAGCAGTGGGAGTGCCTGAGGTGTGGGTACTGCCTCCTATGGTCGAGCAGTGGGAGTGCCTGAGATGTGGGTGCTGCCTCCTATGGTCGAGCAGTGGGAGTGCCTGAGATGTGGGTACTGCCTCCTATGGTCGAGCAGTGGGAGTGCCTGAGATGTGGGTGCTGCCTCCTACAGTTGAGCAGTGGGAGTGCTGCCTCCTGTGGTCGAGCAGTGGGAGTGCCTGAGGTGTGGGTGCCGCCTCCTATGGTCAAGCAGTGGGAGTGCCTGAGGTGTGGGTGCTGCCTCCTGTGGTTGAGCAGTGGGAGAGCCTGAGCTGTGGGTGCTGCCTCCTATGGTCGAGCATTGGTGCCGTTCCCTGCCCCCTGTCATCAGATTGTGATATAAAACTACCTGCAGAGTGGAGATCTGGGGTTTGGACTCTGCTCCAAGCTCTTTGACTCAGGATTGTGCGATTGAAATCCATTTCCATGCCTGCCCTCCTCCTGAACTTCAGACTCGGGAGTGGAAACTGTTCAAAACCCATCGTCCAGTTTTCAGGAATTCAGTATTGGGTTCCGAGAATCATAGCAGGGAAAAAGATCAGTGGCGTTACAATGTTTTACCCTGAGTCTCTGTTCCAGTTCGGGCTTTTTCCCAACTCCTGCACCTGTGTTCACAACCAGACTGAATTCTTATGAACCAAAATCTATGTGGTAGAAATGAGTCCTGGCTGCCCTCATTTTGTGGGCAGAAGATGGGGGCAAAAAGGACCAATTTTAGGGTGCAATATCCCAGACCCAATCTGCGCCTGCATTACAAGCACCACCGTATTGGTAAAGGCTGCTTTGCAGGTGGCCCGGGCGGCCGCCTAATATGTAAATGAGGGGCCGAACAAATGTTTTCGGTGCCTTGCTGAAACTGGTTGGCGATTGGCGGTGTGGGAGACGGGCAAAAAATGTTACCGAGGCCCAAGGCCCAATTGTGGGCTGGCCTCTGGCCTCTGGGTTGGGGTTTGCTGCCTGTGCACAGAAATTGGCCTACATCTTCAATCTCTGTCATGCTTGGGTTAGTGCAAGCAGGCCGAACAATTAGCCCATATTTGTGGTATAATGCTCACAGGAAAAAACATGGGATCCTTCCATCAGCTCTGAAGACCAACTCAAACAGGCTGTAAACTACTTGTTCCGATTTATTTACAGACAAGATATTATACAGAAGCAAAAAGGTCAAAAAAAGTTCAGTCGCCCAGCCCATGTAATCTTACAAACTAAAGAAACTGTTCAAATACTCCCTTGAGAGCTTGGCAACAATCTGGGTGATAAATGCTGTATGATGATTGCTCACAGGGCCCCTATTAGCACATTGTAGTGAAGCAGATGGGGAACAGAAGACCCGAGAGAGTCTTTGAGTGATAGTTTCTCCTTCCAAGGTAAATGATTTCTGGCCAACACTCAGGTGATGTTAACAACACTCAGGCAGACGAGGTGTGAACTGGGAATTGGAGCAGTTTGATAGCCTGACAGCAATTGGAAAACCCATTTGGTTAAAGTGTATCAGCATTTCCAAGTCCCCTTGTCCTTTAAAGAACCTACCATTTGATTAACTTGGGATCAAAGACTCAGTCCGTATGACTCAGCCATGTCACCAGCGGGAAGCGTGGCGGTGGGACGCCTCGCCTCCCCTGCTGCTTCTGGAATTATCCACCAGAAGGGACAGCGGCTGATTGGTTGATGACTGGAATGCATCATCTGATGTACTTGCCATCATTGGTGCCTCAGTAGCGCACGGTGTCAAAGCGCTCTCGCGTTCCTGGGCTCCACCATTTTAAGGCAGTATTCAGTGTGAGTGGGCGGGGAGGGGTGAGGGCAGGGGGTGAGAAGGGATTTAAAATTTAAAGGGCCGCCTCGCCTAGTATAATCAATCATATCACACGCTTTTGGAATTTAAATATGATTCTACAGCAGCAGTGAGGGTCTCCAGCCACCCTAGGCTGTGGCAGCTACTAGTTTACCAAGGAACTGCTGGGACCTTGGCTTGACTGTTGGTCCACTTTCCATGTCTTAGATCTTTGTAGGATGTCGCCCATCCATTCAACACTTGAAGCCATAACCAGGTGGAGTGGGACAGGGACTGGGGCGATTTTAACCCTTCTCGCTCAGCAGAAACCTGGTTGGTGGGCAGTTAAAATCGCCCTGGCTCTGAAAGCTGCCATGACCGCAACATTTGCAATTTGAGCAGGCAGCAAGGACACGCGCCCATAAGCATGTTGAGACCCAACTGTAATTTTAACTCCGGCCTGAGTGGGTAATCCACCTGGAGTTAAATCAGGGCCACAGTGAGGGGGCAATGGGGAGGCTGCCATCTTCCCTCGAGCTGACAGGTATTGAGGTTCAAGCAGAGCTGCAGGTCAGGCTTTAAGGTGCAGACAAGCAGAACCGATGCACCTGTTACTACGCAGGGCTGTGAAAGCTGACTGACGTCCATCTCTGTGTCGCTGACGTTGTGTTTCACCTTTTATCTTTCTCCCTATTGCAGTCCCCACAGTCACAACCACTGAGCGGAGTTACTGGCGATGTTCCACTGGACCAAATCGACACACCTAGAATCAGCACTGGCGAGCAAAAGATTGTCCCCACAATTGGACTCCCCCTTTAGACCTTGTGTTTACTTGTTGACACAGTATTTATTTGTATATATTGTAAAATTTCTGTAAATATACTGTAAGATAGTTGAATAAGAACCTGTTGAACCTGTTTGTTAGATATTGCTTGTATTGCGATATTGCCAAAATAATTTAGATATTTTATATATAATGGTATCCAAAGATGCACAGTCTACCCCTCCCTCCAGCCCTATTGGTACAGTCCACAGCGCACTGACCCCTCCCTCCGCCCTGTTGGTACAGTCTACACGCACTAACCCCTCCCATCGCCCTATTGGTACAGTCTACAGCTCACTGACCCCACCCACCGCCCTGTTGATACAGTCTACAGCACACAGACCCCTCCCTCCGCCCTGTTGGTACAGTCTACAGCGCACTAACCCCTCCCATCGCCCTATTGGTACAGTCTACAGCTCACTGACCCCACCCACCGCCCTGTTGATACAGTCTACAGCACACAGACCCCTCCCTCCGCCCTGTTGGTACAGTCTACAGCGCACTAACCCCTCCCATCGCCCTATTGGTACAGTCTACAGCTCACTGACCCCACCCACCGCCCTGTTGATACAGTCTACAGTGCACTGACCCCTCCCACCGCCCTATTGGTGCAGTCTACAGCGCACTGACCCCTCCCTCTGCCCTGTTGGTAAAGTCCACATAGCACTGACCCCTCCCTCCGCCCTGTTGGTACAGTCTACAGCGCAATGACCCCTCCCTCCGCCCTATTGGTACAGTCTACAGCGCACTGACCCCTCCCTCCGCCCTGTTGGTACAGTCTACAGCACACTGACCCCTCCCACCGCCCTGTTGATACAGTCTACAGCGCACTGACCCCTCCCACCGCCCTATTGATACAGACTACAGCTCACTGACCCCTCCCTCCACCCTATTTGATACGCTTATCAATTACTTCATAAAAGGTGATGAGTCGAAGAAGAGATGACGAGTCGAAAGAAGAGATGAATAAGGCTTTTATTAGCTAAGAAGAGACCATGCTTCTTCGTGAGTGACTGAACAAGTCTGAACGAAACCCACACAGTGGTGGGTGGAGTCAGCTGAGGCATGCCTCCATACACAGCGCCACCCAGAGGTGGCAATATACAATACAGTGGTTTACCACATTCACCCCTTGTTTCATGTGAAGTCCGGCGGGGTGAAGGGTACTACAAGTTAAGTCTATCAGGAGGCCTTGTCTGACGTCCTGATCGTCGTGGTGGCGGCGGTGGTGTTGCAGCATCCGACGTCGGGTCTGGTGTCTGGGTGGTTGGCGAAGATTCCTGGGGCTTTGGCATGCCGTCTGCAGGGGTTGGGTTGGGAGGGGTGGTGGGGGATAACAGTGGTAAGGGGGATAACGGTGGTAAGGGGGATAACGGTGGTAATTCAGGGGTACCCGAGGGTGCGAGATCTCGTATGGAGACCGTGTCCTCCCGCCCGTCTGGGTATGTCACCCAGGCATACTGGGGGTTGGCGTGTAGGAGGTGCACCCGCTCGACCAGGGGGTCCGTTTTATGCGTCCTCACGTGCCTCCGCAGTAGGACGGGCCCAGGAGAAGTCAACCATGCCGGTAGCGAGGTTCCCGATGTAGACTTCCGGGGGAAAACGAACATTTTCTCATGAGGGGTCGCATTAGTGGCAGTACAAAGCAGTGACCGAATGGAGTGAAGCGCTGCAGGGAGGACCTCCTGCCAGCGGGAGGTCAGAAGGCCCTTAGATTTTAGTGCTAAGAGGACTGCCTTCCAAACCGTCGCGTTCTCCCTTTCCACCTGGCCGTTCCCCCGGGGGTTGTAACTGGTGGTCCTGCTCGTGGCGATACCTCTTGTTAGCAGGTACTGCCGAAGTTCGTCGCTCATGAACGATGAGCCCCTGTCGCTATGTATATAGCTGGGGAACCCGAACAGAGCGAAGATGTCATTCAGACACTTGATGACCGTGGTACTGGTCATGTCTGGGCAAGGGATGGCAAAGGGGAAACGGGAGTACTCATCAACTATGTTGAGGAAGTACACATTGCGGTCAGCGGAGGGGAGGGGCCCTTTAAAATCGACGCTCAGGCGTTCGAAGGGGCGGGTGGCCTTGATCAGGCTTGCTCTGTCCGGCCTATAGAAGTGCGGTTTGCACTCGGCGCAGATTTGGCAGCTCTTGGTCATGGTCCTGACCTCCTCGATGGAGTAGGGCAGGTTACGGGATTTGATAAAATGGAAAAACCTGGTGACCCCCGGGTGGCAGAGGTCATTGTGGAGGGACTGCAGCCTAACACTCTGCGCGTTGGCGCATGTACCACGTGATAGGGCATCTGGGGGCTCATTGAGTTTCCCTGGCCGATACAAGATATCATAATTGTAGGTGGAGAGTTCGATTCTCCACCTCAAGATCTTGTCGTTCTTGATTTTACCCCTCTGCTTATTATTAAACATAAAAGCTACTGAACGCTGGTCAGTGAGCAGGGTAAATCGTTTCCCGGCCAGGTAATGCCTCCAGTGACGCACCGCTTCTACAATAGCCTGGGCCTCCTTTTCGACGGAGGAGTGTCTCGTCTCGGGGCCCTGGAGGGTCCTTGAGAAAAAGGCCACGGGTCTGCCCGCCTGGTTAAGGGTCGCGGCTAGGGCGAAGTCGGAGGCATCGCTCTCCACTTGGAAGGGGATGGACTCATCCACCGCGTGCATTGCGGCCTTCGCGATATCGTTCTTGATAAGAGTGAAGGCTGCACACGCCTCTGGTGTCAGGGGGAAGGAGGTGGCTTTGATGAGGGGCCTGGCTTTGTCTGCATAGAGGGGCACCCACTGGGCGTAGTAGGAGAAAAACCCCAGGCATCTCTTCAGTGCTTTTCGGCAGTGGGGAAGGGGTAGCTCCATTAGGGGGCGCATTCTGTCGGGGTCGGGCCCGATGACTCCGTTCTCCACCACGCAGCCGAGGATGGCCAGGCGCTTGGTGTGAAACATACATTTTTCCTTATTGTACGTTAGGTTCAGCCGTTGGGCCGTACGGAGGAAATTTGCTAGATTAACGTCGTGGTCCTGCTGGTCGTGGCCGCAGATGGTGACGTTATCCAAATAGGGGAAGGTTGCCCGCAGCGCGTTCTGGTCAACCATTCGGTCCATCTCCCTTTGGAAGACCGAAACCCCGTTGGTGACGCCGAAGGGGACCCTAAGGAAGTGGTAGAGGCGGCCGTTTGCCTCGAAGGCAGTATACTGGCGGTCCTCATGGCGGATGGGCAGCTGGTGGTACGCTGACTTAAGGTCGATGGTGGAGAATACTTTGTATTGCGCAATCTGATTGACCATATCAGATATGCGAGGGAGGGGGTACGCGTCCAGCTGGGTGTACCGGTTTATGGTTTGGCTGTAGTCGATTACCATGCGGCGTTTTGCAGTGGTTTTAACGACTACAACCTGGGCTCGCCAGGGGCTAGTGCTACCTTCGATAATGCCCTCCTTCAAGAGCCGCTCCACCTCAGAGCTGATAAAAGCTCTGTCCCCGGCACTGTACCGCCTGCTTTTGGTAGCGATGGGTTTACGGTCGCGGGTGAGGTTAGCGAACAGGGGAGGGGGGGGGGACTTTTAATGTGGAAAGGCTGCAGGTGGTTTGCAGCGGGCGATTTAAAAGTTGTTGGTTGCAGACTGTGAGTGGGGGGAGGGGTCCACCGTATGCTAGTGTGACACTCTTAAGGTGGCACTGAAAATCCAACCCTAGCAGGACGGCAGCGCAAAGACGGGGCAGGACTAGCATTTTAAATTTTTGATATTCAGTGCCCCCTACTGACAGGGTCACCACACAGTAGCCGCTGATGTCCATTGACTGGGACTTGGACGCCATAGAAATGCGATGGTGCGTTGGCAGAATCGTGAGGGAGTGGCTACGTACCGTGTCGGGGTGGACGAAACTCTCTGTGCTCCCGCTGTCGATCAGGCAACTGGTGGCGCGGCCGTTTACCGCGATATCCATCATGGAGCTGGATAGATGGTGAGGGTGGCCTTGATCCAGCGTCACGGAGGCCAGTATGTGGCTTAGTGAGTCACTATAGTCATCCGCCGAGACGGTGGTCGGTTCCGGTGACGAAATGGCGGTTGAGTGCGTTGGATACGATGGCGGCGGATGCCATGCGGCCGGGGGTACACAAAATGGCGGATAAGATGGCTGCTCCCACGGCCCGCACGCTGCGCTGCTGGCTGGCTTCCCCTTGCAGGCGTTAGCGTAATGGCCTTTCTTCCCGCAGCCCGAGCAGGTAGCTGTCTTAGCTGGGCAGTGCGCTCTGGGATGTTTTAACTGGCCACAGAAATAGCATTTTTGGGCCTGGTTACTGGGCATCGAAGCAGTTCTTACCGGAGGCTGCTGTCTCGGTTGGGTCGCTGCAGCGGTTGGTGCCGGGGGCGGCGGTCCCGTGTCCCACGGTTTCGATTGCCATGTCTCGGCGCCGTTACGGGGGTATGCCTCGAGGTTTCGGTGGGCCTCCTCTAACGAGAGCGCAAGGGCAATGGCCGTCTTCAGGTCGGGTTCCTTGCTTTCTAGCAGTCTCTGCCGGGTGTGGTCTGACTGGAGGCCCCTGACGAAGGCATCACAGGCGAGTCCCTGCGCGTGCTCCACAGCCGTTACCGCTTTACAATCGCAGTCTCTGCAGAGTGCCAGTAGCGCCCGTGCAAATGCCCCTACCGATTCTCCCGGTTGCTGCCTGCGGGATCCCAAGAGGTGTCGGGCGTAAATTGTGTTCACTGGGCGCGTATATTGCCCTTTTAGTAGCTCGAGGGCCGCCACGTAAGTATTAGAGTCCCGGATTAGCATATATACTTGATGGCTCACCTGGGCGGTCAAAATTTTCAGTTTGTGATCCTCCTCTGTAACCTGTGAGATTGCGAGGAAGGATTCAAAGCAGCTCAGCCAGTGTTCAAACTTGGCTGATGCACCCACATCTTGAGGGTCGAGGTCCAGGCGTGGTGGTCTGAGGGCTCTCAGCAATGTCTGCTGTATCCGTTGCTGTTGTTGCTCCTCAGGTGTCGCCATTTAACTTTTAGCTAATAAAACTGATACGCTTATCAATTACTTCATAAAAGGTGATGAGTCGAAGAAGAGATGACGAGTCGAAAGAAGAGATGAATAAGGCTTTTATTAGCTAAGAAGAGACCATGCTTCTTCGTGAGTGACTGAACAAGTTAGAACGAAACCCACACAGTGGTGGGTGGAGTCAGCTGAGGCATGCCTCCATACACAGCGACACCCAGAGGTGGCAATATACAATACAGTGGTTTACCACATTATTGGTGCAGTCTACAGCGCACTGACCCCTCCCTCCACCCTGTTCGTACAGTCTACAGCACACTGACCCCTCCCACCGCCCTGTTGATACAGTCTACAGCGCACTGACCCCTCCCCCCACCCTGTTGGTACAGTCTACAGTGCACTGACCCCTCCCTCCGCCCTATTGGTACAGTCTACAGCTAACTGACCCCTCCCTCCGCCCTATTGGTGCAGTCTACAGCGCCCTTACCTCTCCCTCCGCCCTGTTGGTACAGTCTACAGCACACTGACCCCTCCCACCACCCTGTTGATACAGTCTACAGTGCACTGACCCCTCCCTCCGCCCTGTTGGTACAGTCTACAGCACACTGACCCCTCCCACCGCCCTGTTGATACAGTCTAGAGTGCACTGACCCCTCCCTCCGCCCTGTTGGTACAGTCAACAGCAGACTGACCCCTCCCATCGCCCTGTTGGTAAAGTCCACATTGCACTGACCCCTCCCTCCGCCCTGTTGGTACAGTCTACAGTGCACTGACCCCTCCCTCCGCCCTGTTGGTACAGTCTACAGCACACTGACCCCTCCCTCCGCCCTGTTGGTACAGTGTACAGTGCATTGACCCCTCCCTCCGCCCTGTTGGTACAGTCTACAGCACACTGACCCCTCCCATCGCCCTGTTGGTAAAGTCCACATTGCACTGACCCCTCCCTCCGCCCTGTTGGTACAGTCTACAGTGCACTGACCCCTCCCTCCGCCCTGTTGGTACAGTCTACAGCACACTGACCCCTCCCTCCGCCCTGTTGGTACAGTGTACAGTGCATTGACCCCTCCCTCCGCCCTGTTGATACAGTCTACAGTGCACTGACCCCTCCCTCCGCCCTGTTGGTACAGTCTACAGTGCACTGACCCCTCCCTCCGCCCTGTTGGTACAGTCTACAGCACACTGACCCCTCCCACCGCCCTGTTGATACAGTCTACAGTGCACTGACCCCTCCCTCTGCCCTGTTGCTACAGTCTACAGCACACTGACCCCTCCCACCACCCTGTTGGTACAGTCTACAGTGCACTGACCCCTCCCTCCGCCCTGTTGGTACAGTCTACAGCGCACTGGCCCCTCCCTCCGCCCTGTTGGTACAGTCTACAGTGCACTGACCCCTCCCACCGCCCTGTTGGTACAGTCTATAGCGCACTGACCCCTCCCTCCTGCCCTGTTGGTACAGTCTACAGCGCACTGACCCCTCCCTCCTGCCCTGTTGGTACAGTCTACAGTGCACTAACCACTCCCTCCTGCCCTTTTGGTACAGTCTACAGTGCACTGACCCCTCCCACCGCCCTACTGGTGCAGTCTACAGCGCACTGACCGCTCCCTCCACCCTGTTGATACAGTCTACAGCGCACTGACCCCTCCCACCGCCCTGTTGGTACAGTCTACAGTGCACTGACCCCTCCCACCGCCTTGTTGGTACAGCCTACAGTGCACTGACCCCTCCCACCGCCCTGTTGGTACAGTCTACAGCGCACTGACCCCTCCCACCGCCCTGTTGGTACAGTCTACAGTGCACTGACCCCTCCCACCACCCTGTTGGTACAGTCTACAGCGCACTGACCCCTCCCACCGCCCTGTTGGTACAGTCTACAGTGCACTGACCCCTCCCACCACCCTATTGGTGCAGTCTACAGCGCACTGACCCTCCCTCCACCCTATTGGTACAGTCTACAGCGCACTGACCCCTCCCACCGCCCTATTGGTACAGTCTACAGCGCACTGACCGCCCCTCCGCCCTATTGGCACAGTCTACAGCGCACTGACCCCCCCCCTCCACCCTATTGGTACAGTCTACAGCGCACTGACCCCCCCTCCGCCCTATTGGTACAGTCTACAGCGCACTGACCACCCCTCCGCCCTATTGGTACAGTCAACAGCGCACTGCCCCTTCCCACCGCCCTATTGGTACAGTCTACAGCACACTGACCCCCCCCCCGCCCTATTGGTACAGTCTACAGCGCACTGACCCCTCCCACCGCCCTATTGGTACAGTCTACAGCGCACTGACCCCTCCCACCGCCCTGTTGGTAAAGTCTACAGCACACTGACCCCTCCCTCCACCCTGTTGGTACAGTCTACAGCGCACTGACCCCTCCCTCCTGCCCTGTTGGTAAAGTCTACAGCACACTGACCCCTCCCTCCTGCCCTGTTGGTACAGTCTACAGCGCACTGACCCCTCCCTCCTGCCCTGTTGGTACAGTCTACAGCGCACTGACCCCTCCCTATGTCCTGCTCATAAAGTCACAGTCCTGACTGACTTTCTTTTAAAAATCTTTTACTAAAAACCTGTTCTAAGCTCCTCGTTGGATGTTGCTGATAGATTTGTTGCTCCATTGCCGGGCTGCTTTGCACTGTGAACATCTTATAACCGATGCTGAAGTGGTGGTTGTTTGGGCAGCTCACCCTGTGTAAACATGGTGGTCACTCCTTTAACAAAAGCACGCTGCTTGTGTGTATTAAAACATTAGCTCTCCCGGTTGAAAGAAAGAAAGGCTTGCATTTCTATAGCCCCCTTCACGACCACCGGACGTCCCAAAGCGCTTCACAGCCAATGAAGTAATTTTGGAGTGTAGTCACTGTTGTAATGTAGGAAATGTGGCAGCAAATTTGCACGCAGCAAGATCCCACAAACAGCAATGTGATAATACCAGAGAATCTGTTTTTGTTATGCTAATTGGGGGATAACTATTGGCCAGGACACCGGGGATAACTCCCCTGCTCTTCGAAATAGTGCCATGGGATCTTTTACGTCCACCCGAGAGAACAGACGGGGCCTCGGTTTAACGTCTCATCCAAAAGACGGCACCTCCAACAGTGCCGCACTCCCTCAGCACTGCACTGGAGTGTCAGCCTAGATTTTGCACTCAAGTTTCTGGAGTGGGAATTGAACCCACAACCTTCTGACTCGGAAGGTGAGAGAGTGCTGCCCACTGAGCCCCGGCTGACACGTTTGTTTCAACGTAGGATCTCCCAGCAGCCCCTGAACGGCACTAACCTACCGAGCCACCGTTTAATGCCAGTCTGCCCCTGAACGGCACTAACCTACCGAGCCACCGTTTAATGCCAGTCTGCCCCTGAACGGCACTAACCTACCGAGCCACCGTTTAATGCCAGTCTGCCCCTGAACGGCACTAACCTACCGAGCCACCGTTTAATGCCAGTCTGCCCCTGAACGGCACTAACCTACCGAGCCACCGTTTAATGCCAGTCTGCCCCTGAACGGCACTAACCTACCGAGCCACCGTTTAATGTCAGTCTGCCCCTGAACAAGTGTTGCCAGCTCAGCAGTTCTGAGTTCCAGCCCGCATCGCCTCACCACGGTTAGATCCGTGGTTCAATGGATAAAGAATTACACGGATGCTGTATATAAACAAACAACAGGTCTTTACTGGAGGAGGGTCATCTCTAGCCTGGAGTACAGAGGCATGCGCACAGCTTATATACCGGTGTGGTTACTGCCGGTACTACAGTATACAGGAGCTGTGAAAAGTAGTTCTGACTTAAAGCACATACACTACAATTCCTCCCTTTTTAGATTAATAATACCCCCTTAATATTCAAATAACAATTACATTTTTACATGTACATTCAATAACAAAAAGTCCATTTATAGATTCAGTCTTTGGGGCGGCTTCCTGACCCTTTCGAGATAGCACCTTTCCGGAGGTTCTTGTTCTTGGTGCAGAGGCGATTCTGACCCCTTTTCATCGGGTAGTCCATCGGGTTCCACTGCTACTGGGTCTGAAGTAGATGCTACCGGCATGTCAGGTTCATCCCCAGGTACTCGAGACATGGGGTTGACGCCTTCCTGTGACGCTAAGATCTGATCGACGTGGCGTCTCACAATGTTCTCCCCGACATCCACTGTGTACATTAATGGCCCCTGCCTTGTACATATCGTTCCGGGTTGCCACTTCTCTGTTCGATAGTCACGGGCCAAGACTGGTTGCCCTACATTGAAGCTCCTTGTTGGCTTCTCGTTGATGTGCTGGAATTGTTTGTCCTCAACATTTCTTCGCACATTTGGTCTGAGCAAATCCAGGCGAGATCTCAACCTTCTGTTAAAGAACATCATGGCCGGGGTCTGGTTGGTAACTGCGTGTGTCGCGTTTCGGTAGGCTAATAAGAAATTGTCCATCTTATGCTGTAGTGGAATTTCCTCGTTGCACATGGCCTTTATTGCCTTCTTAAAGGTTTGTACGAACCTCTCAGCCAATCCATTGGTGGCTGGATGATACGGGGCCGTCGGACACAAACTGTGGTCCATTATCAGAGCAGATCTGCTCTGGCAAACCATTTCTGGCAAATATGGTCCGTAGGACTGCAATCGTTTTCTCTATAGTGGTTGAAGACATCTTTATCACCTCAGGCCATTTTGAATGAGCATCCACTGCTATTAAGAACATTGAGTCCATGAATGGACCAGCGAAATCAATGTGCACCCGTTGCCATGGAGAGGAGGGCCACTCCCATGG
The DNA here is from genome assembly GCF_052327205.1 of Somniosus microcephalus. Taxonomy (NCBI): domain Eukaryota; kingdom Metazoa; phylum Chordata; class Chondrichthyes; order Squaliformes; family Somniosidae; genus Somniosus; species Somniosus microcephalus. Next base: position 75,150,810 of record NC_140999.1, on the reverse strand, counting down.
GTGTAGATGGGCATGTGGTGGTGCATTTTGGACCTTCTGGCATCCTAAGCAGCTCTTAGTTAGGTCTTCGATTTGTTGATCGATTCCCGGCCACCACGCATAAGCCCTAGCAAGGCTTTTCATTTTCACTCCCCCCAGATGACCTTCATGTAGCTCCTTTAGCACTCTCTCCCTTAACTTGGGTGGAATCACCACTCTGGATCAACACATCACTGTCCCCTGGCATACTGACAGCTGTTCTCTTCTGGATGAGAATGCTGGCAACAGTGAGTCGCCATGTGTTGGCCATCCCCTCACCGTCAATTCATATACCCGTGACAGCGTCGGATCATTGCGGGTCTCCTTCTCTATATCCGTGTTTGTTACTGGCAATCCTTCAATTATCGATGAATAAAATATCTCGATAGGGTCCACTGCTGGTGCTTCCTCCACCGCAGGCAGTGGCAGGCGCGATAGCCCATCAGCGTTCCCATGCTGTTTCGTGCCTTTATATTCTATTTCATATTGATTCGCCCCTAGAAACAGGGACCATCTTTGTAACCGCTGTGCAGTCATTACTGGCACGCCCTTCTTAGGATTAAAGATGGAGAAAAGTGGTTGGTGGTCAGTCAGCAAGGTGAACTTCTGCCCATGCAGATATTGGTTGAATTTTTTTACTCCCCATACTAGGCTGAGGGCCTCCCTGTCAATCTGGGCATAGTTGCGCTCGGCTGAGGTTAGTGACCGAGACGCAAAGGCCACTGGCCTCTCCAACCCGTCTGGGAATTTGTGCGACAGCACCGCTCCAATGCCGTAGGGTGATGCATCACATGCCAAACGAATTGGTAGTGCTGGGTTGAAATGGGCCAACACCTCTTTTGATGTGATCAATTCTTTACACTTCTGGAAAGCTCGTCTACGTTCGTCATCCCACTTCCATGGTACCCCTGTTTGCAGTAGGGTGTTCAGCGGGTGTAGTACCGTAGACAAATTTGGTAAGAACTTGTGGTAATAGTTTACCAGCCCGAGGAACGACCGCAGTTGTGACACATTTTCCGGTGCTGGAGCCTTGACTACTGCCTCAATCTTGTCAGGGGACTTAAGTAACCCCTCTTCATCGATGCCGTGGCCGCAATACGAGATCTGTTTCTGGAAAAACTCGCACTTGTGGCAATTAGCTCGTAGCCCATATTCCTTTAATCTGGCGAGCACCTTCCCCAAGTTAGCGAGGTGATCACCGTCATTTTCGCCCGTGACCAAGATGTCGTCCAAATAACACTGGGTCCCTGGAATCCCTTGCAGGACCTGATCCATCGCCCTTTGCCAGATAGCCAGAGCCGAGGCTACTCCAAACACCAGCCGGTTGTATTGATAGAGACCTTTATTGGTGTTGATCGTAAGGTAATGTTTCGAAGCTTCTTCGACCTCCATCTGCAAGTACGCCTGGGCTAGATCAATTTTGGTGAAGTGTTTACCACCAGATAGTGAGGCGAAAATATCCTCAATTCGTGGAAGCAGATATTGCACCGTGTGAAGGACTGGGTTCACCGTCACCTTAAAATCCCCACAGATGCGGATCTTCTTTGGTTCCCCAGGCGTATTACTCAATGACCTCTTCATTACAGGGACGATGGGTGTAGCCCACTCGCTCCAGTCCACTTTGGACAGTACTCCTGAACGTTCCAACCCTTCCAGCTCTGCTTCAACTGCTGGTCTGATCGCGTAAGGCACTGGTCTGGCCTTCAGAAACTTTGGGCTTGCATTATTCTCTATTTTAATTGTTGCTGTTATTCCTTTTAGTGCTCCTAGTCCCTCCTGGAACACTTCTTTTGCGTCAGTTAGCATTTTTGACAGTCGTCCAGGTATGACGTCGTCATCCTTTTTGGCCTCCACCTTCAGTGCCTGTATGGAATGCCAATCTAAATAAGAACATAAGAACATAAGAAATAGGAGCAGGAGTAGGCCAATCGGCCCCTCGAGCCTGCTCCATCATTCAATAAGATCATGGCTGATCTGATCCTAACCGCCAATCCACTATCACAGAACCATCTCCTGAATCTAACAGAATTAGACACACGAAATAGGAGCAGGATCAGGCTACACGGCCCCTGGGCCCGCTCCACTACCCACAGGGCCATGACCGATCCGAACCTAGACTCATGTCCAAATTCCTGCCCGCTCCCCGTAACCCTTAATTCCCTTTACTTCTAGGAAACTGTCTATTTCTGTTTTAAATTTATGTAATGATGTAGCTTCTACAGCTTTTTGGGGCAGCATATTCCATGGACCTACCACCCTCTGAGTGAAGTAGTTCCTCCTCATCTCAGTTTTGAAAGAGCAGCCCCTTATTCTAAGACTATGCCCCCTAGTTCTAGTTTCACCCATCATCGGGAACATCTTCCCCGCATCCACCCGATCCAACCCCTTCACAATCTTATATGTTTCAATAAGATCGCCTCTCATTCTTCTGAACTCCAATGAGTAGAGTCCCAATCTACTCAACCTCTCCTCATATGTCCATCCCCTCATCCCCGGGATTAACCGAGTGAATCTTCTTTGTACTGACTCGAGAGCAAGTATGTCCTTTCTTAAGTATGGACACCAAAACTGTACGCAGTATTCCAGGTGCGGTCTCACCAATACCTTGTACAACTGAAGCAATACCTCCCTATTTTTATATTCTATCCCCCATTCCATTGGCCTTCTTAATCACTTGCTGCACCTGCATACTAACCTTTTGAGTTTCGTGCACCAGGACCCCCAGATCCCTTTGTACTTCAATACTTTCCAGTTTCTTGCCATTAAAATAATAACTTGCTCTACGATTTTTCCTGCCAAAGTGCATAACCTCACACTTTCCAGTATTGTATTCCATCTGCCAAATCTCTGCCCACTTACTTAGCCTGTCGATGTCCCCTTGCAGGTTTTTTATGTCCTCCTCACTCACTACTTTCCCTCCCATCTTAATATCATCTGCAAATTTTGATATGTTACACTCAGTCCCCTCCTCCAAATCGTTAATGTATCTTCCAGATCCACTCACGTCCTAGCAGTGGTGGTCCTCCATTTGGCAATACATATATATCCATTTTAGGTATTTCCTGACCTTTATATGTCACTTTCACCCTTATTTTTCCTTTGGGGTAGACTTTTTGCCCCGTATACGTCTTCAAGACAATCTCTGTAGCTTTCAAGGGTATGTGTGAAAATAGCCGCTTGTAGTCTCTTTGATTTATGACTGTTAGAGCTGACCCTGTGTCCAATTCCATTTCCACTTGGACTCCGTCTATCTTGAGTGTAACCCAGATAGTCTGGTGATCCTCTATTTCGGTTACATTATGTAGTTTCAGACAACCCAGCTCCTTGCTTCCGGAGTCTGTGTCACTTTTCTGTTCGTCTGAACCACTGTCCATCACCTGGTGTACCTTTTTGTACTTCTCCTGTGGAGATTTCTTACTGTTGGTTTTCTTCCCAGACCTGCAGACTCTTGCTATGTGTCCTGCTTTCCCACACTGTCTGCACACTTGGTCCTTGAACCAACAATCTTTCTGGTCATGTGTTGTTCTGCCGCAGCGATAGCACTTCCCTTTTCCATAGGTCATTTCGTTGGTGCCGTATTCTTGCAGTCGCCGTTGTATCTCTGCAGCGCCCCTTGCGGCTGCTTCATGTGATACTGCCATATTGAAAGCTTTGGTAAGGTCCTTTTCTGATAGAGGCCGTTTCTGGGTTCCTTCACTTTGTAGCCCACACACAAACTTGTCCCTTAACGTGTCTGCTAGTCCCGCTCCAAACTGGCAGTATTTTGATAGCTTGTGCAGTTCCGTTAGGTACTCAGCATTGCTTTCGTCTTTGTGTTGGTTCCTTTTATGGAACTTAAATCGTTCTGCTATCAGCAGCGGTGTGGGGCTTAAGTGGTCCTGTAGGATTTCTACTATGCTTCCAAAATCCTTGTTTACCGACTTCTCTGGGGTTATTAGATTTCGCAGTAACCCATAAGTTTTTGTACCCATGGAATTTAACAGAATCAGTGCTTTATTAACATCTGGCACTTCATTCGCCCTGCAGTACACCTCAATACGTTCCACATATGTCGCCCAATCTTCGACTTCATTGTCGAACGTAGAGATACTGCCACTCTTCGGCATCCTTGGTTGTGCGCTAACTATCCCCAATGGCGCCTCCCGCGCTTCCCCTTCTTCTCCGCTGGCACAAAATGGCGTCTCCCGCGCTTTCCTTCCTTCCCGCGCTCGCCCGTCTTCTCCGCTGCGGCTTCGCAAAATGGTGCCTCCTGCACTCTCCCTGCTTCTCCGCGGCTCAATGGCACCTCCCGCGCTCTCCCTGCTTCTCTGCGGCTCAATTGCATCTCCCCTTGCTTCGCCCCGCGGACCCTGATCAGCCTGTGATCCCTGGCTGTGCTCTGTGCATTCTTCTCTTGGTATTTGTCGAGGCCGCTCAGTCTGGAACCCGGCTGTTTCTTACCCTCTCTCTCTCCGATTTTACAGTATTTTTCCACGACGCCGCTCGGTGATCAACCCCCGGCTGCGCCCTGCTCTCTTCACCCTTTTTCTTACCCCGTCGACGCTACCCGGCTCTCTCTCTCTGCCATCGGTCGGCTCCAGCCGCCGCTGCTCGGGAAGGGTCTGCTCAGGACCTGTCGTCGGTCTCTTACTGCTTGTTGTGGCTGGGGAACCAAGCCCGGCTCTCCACAGCCTCCCCAGCGAAGGTGGATCTCTGCCTGACTGCTGGGCAGTTGCTCGCGGTCGACGCCTGTGTTCCTGGACTTGACTATTTTTTTTTTTTAATGATGCAGGTAGATTCGCATCAACACTCGTCGCCACTGTTAGATCCGTGGTTCAGTGGATAAAGAATTACACAGATGCTGTATATAAACAAACAACAGGCCTTTACTGGAGGAGGGTCATCTCTAGACTGGAGTACAGAGGCATGCTCACAGCTTATATACCGGTGTGGTTACTGCCGGTACTACAGTATACAGGAGCTGTAAAAAGTAGTTCTGACTTAAAGCACAGACACTACAGCCACCCTCCAGGATTGTCCAGAAGTCTCCAGGAATTGAAGAATAATCTCCAGGATGTTGTTTGAACAACCCGGGTGAAAGCTCATAGGGGCAGTAAAACAAAACTGTGTGTGTTGTTTTTCATTTTCTTTGGTCAGTTTTATTTATTAGTTATGAAAATATTGGAGGCCGGGGGGGGGGGCAGGGCAAGGCGAGAGGTCATGTGTCAAAACCTCCAGGAATACATCCAACCAGAGTTGGCCACCCCTAATTGTGGCTGAACTTTACGCGGACTATTCCACATCCTTCGGCCCACACTTTTGTTTCTTCTGCAGCACCTGGTACGTCTGTTATAAGCACTTTACTGAACTGCGCATCAGGCCCCCTGACTCCGCGGTTGATCAGTGATGGCAGCTGTTCATGTGAGAAAGGAACCCGAGCTGAAGATTTTGGTTCGTGAGGTTCGATCAGTGTTGGAGGAATGCTTTGTAATCGAGCCTTATTGACTGGACCTGCACTCCCGCTGCCAGTGTGTTTCAATAAAACACAATCAAACCTCCCTCGCAAACAGTGGACAACCGCCTCAGAACCGGTCATGGTAGATGCTGCCACCTTCTCCATAGATGGAAGATTAAAGCACCCCCATCATGCAACTGTGGAGCGCCTGATCAGCCCCTGGAGCACATTGAGCACTGCCCTCAGAGGAAACTCACAGGCAGCCTACAAGACACCATGCTGTCACACTGGAGGAAGCTTTGGCCTGGGTATCTGACTTAGATATTGACATTTGATTTGATTTTTGGTACGACCATATGAAAGAAGAAGAATAAAACACGATGAATTTCAGAAGCTCCTTACACTTTGGCAGAGTAAGATTGATAGGCCGAACACTACAGTTTCTGCTAGCAGTCAATGGATGGTTTCTGCCCCAATGCATCGTGGTATTAATGAGCGTAAATTGAGCCGCCCGGGCCTACAGCAACCAGGGCCCTGTGACTGCAGGTCATGTATGGTCATCAGGCCTCGTTATGTTGAGATCAGTATTGTTGATGTAAATATGTACAGATTATTTTTGTCTTAATAAAGCTGCTGATTTAAACCACCCCTGTTGTCGATGTTTGGAAATGCCACGTCAATGGGGGTAGGGTTGAGTGAAGGAGATGAGGTTCGTTCTTGCAGCTTTGGCAGAGAGAAAAAAAAAATGACAATTGTGAAGTGGCATCGGTGGTGAATGGGCATTGTGAAGGGGGAGTAGCCACTAAAAGGCCGGCTTTAGCCCTGCCCGCCTGGCAGAAACCGGGCAGGCAGTTAGAATACTGCCAGGCGGGCAGGGCTAAAGCTGCAAGAACGAACCTCATCTCCTATGATGTCATGGGGGCCCGACTGCACTTTTAACCCCAGGCCTGTCCCATCCTGCCATCCCAACCAGACCCAACCTGAGGGCAAACGGCAGTGGGACCAGAAAAGTAAGCAAATCTAGTTTTTTTTTGTTTCCTCGTGGGCCGGGAGGAGCCTAATCACTAGCCTGACTGCCAGTGACCCCTGGCGATGGGCTCCTGCGGCCCGAAATCCTGCTCTTACGGCCGGGTTTGGGTGAGAGACTGACGCAGGCTACGCAGGTGAAACCCATGTGTTATGATAGCCTGGGTCTCACGGTCATTACTTCATGCGGAGGGTTTACGCTCGCTCCATCACCCCCTACCCCCCACTCGCTGGATTCACACCCCATTTTAAATATTCTCTTCTCTTTCTGGAGACTCCTCACGAATAAAGCATGCCATCACATTAGAGCAATCCATACACCATCACCCTAAGCCGTTCATCCCGAGCAACACCTCACCCGCTGCCCAAGTTGACGATGATTGCAAAGAAACAAATGTGTCTTAACACAGCAAAACGTCCCAAGTATTTCACAATTGGGAGGGAGGAGGACCAACACGAAGCAGTAGCTGGGAGAAGAGTTGGGAGAAGTGACAGACGAAGCGGTCAGAAGCAGCCTGGAGTGACAAGCAAGTGGGATTAGGCTGCGAGTGTCTGTGGGTCACAGGGTTTTGTGTAGGTTGGAGGTTGGAGGTCAACAAGGAGAATATTGTAGACAGTGAGGGGGTGAATATGAATTTTAGGAATAGTGGAAATGGGTTTGAGACCCAGGCCAGTGATGTTATGATGTTAGGTGGTGACGGAAATGTAAAGCTGAACATTGTCAGCACACATGGGGAATTTGATCACAAGCTAGTGGACAGTGTCGCTGAGGGTCAGTATAGAAACATAGAAGATAAGAGCAGGAGTAGGCCATTCGGCCCCTCGAGCCTGCTCCGCCATTCAATGATATATTAGCGAGGAGAATGGCATCTTGGGCAAAGGAGTAATGAGAGGGGCCAAGGAGGATATCTTGGGGCACACCAGCAGGTGGTCACATGGGCTTGCAGGAAATGTGCTAGCTACATTGGAACAGGTAAGAGTTGAAGTTTGAAAGGGTGGTGACATGGAGGAGAGATGTTGGAGGAGGAGAATGGAGTGGTGATATCTGGAGGGAGGAGGAGGAGGGATAATCAACGATCAATGGTCCCAACATTATTGTTAAGTATGTGTATTGTATTGAACAATTAACACAAAGACTTAAACGTATAACTCAAACAGGTCTTTACTGGTTGGAGGTAGGGACTATACATAGGTCTTTACTTCATGCCCACAGGCGGGAACTGAGGGGGATCAGTACCCACAGTACTATTTATACCCCTATGGCCAGGAGTGGTACTGCGTATCACTACGCCCAACAAGTAGTGCAGTCCTGTCCATAGGTTCAAAGTAGCACACATATTACATACACAACATTCCTCCCTTCCTAGCTTTACAGTCATCTCCCCATTTAACATAACGTAATAACATATATACATATATAACTTCAGGTTTACATAACAGAATAACATAGATACATAGATAACTTCATGTCAAAACAGATCACAGATTCAGTCTCTGCGGAAAACAGTTCACAGATTCAATCTCTGTGGTGTAGTCGGTTCACGTTGCTGGAGTGACTCATTCAATAGTCCTTCCATGGATTTAACAGTTTGAACTTCCGAACTGAATTGGCTCCGTTCGGAGAGACCACGTGTGTGATCTGGTAGAGGTGATAATGGTTCAGATGGGTCATCTTCTGTTTTTACTTTTCCTTTTCTGCTTCTTGGAGACTCTCTGGGCTCCATTGTCAGCTGCCACAGCTGCCAGCTGCATGCGCAGTTCCTCCTTCTCTTCCTCCTGTTTCCGTCGTAGAGCCAGCTTCTCCCGATGTTCCGTAGACTTTTGGTGCTCCTCCATGATTTCTGCACTTTGGGAGTCGAAGTTACAAGCTGGGCAGGACAGGACATCGTAATATTCGGTGTCGTCCTGAGCTAGACCAGTGAGAGGGTCGTCTATTTCCTCCATACCCACAGGCGGGAACTGAGGGGGATCAGTACCCACAGTACTATTTATACCCCTATGGCCAGGAGTGGTACTGCGTATCACTACGCCCAACAAGTAGTGCAGTCCTGTCCATAGGTTCAAAGTAGCACACATATTACATACACAACAATTATAATGTATTCCCAGCCCTTCATTTCTATTTGCTGTCATAAAATGACTCATTCGTTGTGTGCTTGGTGTAAACATGTCCTGCAGATTCAGAGGGTGGGCGTTTACCCCACCCACCTGGCCTCAGCCTCTCACCCACCCGATTCCTGGCCCGGGTTAGAATTGGGGCTGAAATGTTTTAGACAAATATTTGGACAATTGAGCTGTGTATAAATATGCAGCCGTGGTTTACATTAAACTTCATCCCCAACCATTAACTCAAGCGAAAGAATTTCACTCTGCCCTGTCTGAGATCCATTATTGACATTATTCCAGCATGTATTAACATACATTAGCAGTGATATTGAGGAGTGTAAGACTTACATTTATTGAGCGCCTTTCACAACCTCAGGATGTCCCAAAGCGCTTTGCAGCCAATGAAGTGATTTTGAAGTGTGGTCACTGTTGTAATGTGGGAGTGTAGATGTCACAATTAAGTGAACATTTTTGTCTATCGCTGATGTAAACACCTCAGTATCTGCCTTAACCTTGTAATAAATTTCCATTATAAGATCTCAGTCTGTTATCTGTGCTGGGCCTCAGTTTGGAGCTGTTCTAAAAGCTCATCTCGATGTGGGGAAGCAGTTGGGCTCTTCAATATGCTGAGGAGGCACTCACCTCTCAAACACTGGCCCAGTTTTTCACTATTTATTCTTTGAATTGTTCTTTGAATTCCAGGTAGTAAGCTTATCTTGTATGACAACAACCTGAATGATTGCGCAGTTTACCAATTCACAGTAAAAGTGGTTTACACCCCTGGTTGGTTTCCTGTCACGTTGGTCGCTGAGGTTACTCACGGTCATCTGGAGAAGGCGCCGGTGTTTGTTGTACTGGGGAGTGTTTATGCCTTGAGGTCATGTGCTTGTTTACCAGTAATTTCCTTATCAATTAAACATTCTCAACTTGGGAGTTAATAAAGGAGTGTCACTCTACCAAACATAGAGGGCAGGAAGTGACATATATCCACAAATGCACCAGTATAACGAAGATCACAGAGGTAAAACTGCTGGGCGTGATTCTGGGATTGAAGGCTTTGTGTTATGGAGACAGGCAAACAAAACATTAGCTTTTATTACTAGAGAAAAGATGTTAAAACGAAGGATAGTTGCATCCCCCGATGTGTTAGATTCCTGTTTTGTTAAATTCATTCTCTGGATGTGGGTGTCGCTGGCAGTTATTGCCCATCGCTAGTTGTCCTGAGAAGGTAGTGGTGGCTCGATACAACAGAGTCACTCGCTGGGCCACCTCAGAGGGCAGTGAAGAGTCAAGTACATTGCTGTGGGTCTGGAGTCACATCAAGAAAAACTTGCATTTCTATAGCACCTTTCACGGCCACCAGACGTCTCAAAGCACTTTACAGCCAATGGAGTACTTTTGGAGTGGAGTCACTGTTATAATGTGGGAAACGCAGGGGGGAGGGGTACACACGGGGGGAAGGGGCACACACGGTGGAGGGGCACATGCGGGGCGAGAGGCACACGAGGAGGGAACACGCGGGGGAGGGGAACACGCGGGGGGAGGGGCACACGCGGGGGGAGGGGCACACGCGGGGGAGGGGCACACGCGGGGGAGGGGCACACACGCGGGGGGAGGGGCACACACACGGGGGGAGGGGCACACACGGGGGGAAGGGGCACACACGGTGGAGGGGCACATGCGGGGCGAGAGGCACACGAGGGGGGAACACGCATGGAGGGGAACACGCAGGGGGGAGGGGCACACGCGGGGGGAGGGGGCGAGGGGCACACACGTGGGGAGGGGTGCACACGGGGGGAGGGGCACACACGGGGCGAGGGGCACACACGGGTCGAGGGGCATACGTGGGGCCGAGGGGAACACACGGGGCAATGGGGGTGAGGGGGCGAGGGGCACACATGGGTAAGAGGGGGGTAAGGGGGCGAGGAGTACACGCGGGGGCGAGGGACACACGCGGGGGCGAGGGGCATACTTGGGGGCGAGGGGCACACATGGGGCGAGGGGCACACGCGGGGGCGAGGGGCACACGCGGGGGTGAGTGGCATACTCGGGGGCGAGGGGCAAATGGGCGAGGGGCACACTCGGGGGCGAGGGGCACACATGGGGCGAGGGGGTGAGGGGTACACATGGGGGCGAGGGGCATACATGGGGTGAGGGGGTGAGAGGCACACGGGGCGAGGGGTACACGTGGGGGTGAGGTGCACACATGGAGGTGAGGGGCACACACAGGGGCGAGGGGCACACATGGGGAGTGAGGGGCACCCACGTGGGCGAGGGGTACACATGGGGGCGAGGGGCATACGCGGGGGTGAGGGCCACACACGGGGGCGGTGCAAGTCAGCAGGTTGGAATTTGGGGCCGTGCCCAGTTCGATAATGTCTCTGCCCCTTTTTTTTTCCTGAGCTGTAAAATTCCACTGGAGGTGGGTGTGGCGGTGAAACTAGTGTGGTGATTAATCTTGTTTTATAAGAAGCATTGTAATTGGTTGCCTGTTTTCCTGCCTTGAGATATATGCTGTAAACTTATTGGTTAGTTGATTCCATGTGACCTGTGGTGGCCATCTTAAATTCAGTTCTCTACAGTTTGGTTGAGACTGGGTGCTTAACATGTACTGCTGGTTTTTTAAGGTTAATAAAGCCTAGCTTTTGAAAGGCAAGCTACTCTTTATTTCAATTTATTAACCTTTTGCTATAATGGAACGATATCTTCAACCGGAACGATTTAATGCTGACCCTAATTCTGCAGGAGTGGATGATCAATGGAAACATTGGTATCGTACATTAAAAAACTTTTTGGGCGTGTTGGATCAGCAATCTCTGAATAAGTTGGATATACTAATCAACTACATTGCTCCGGATGTGTATAAGTATATTTTGGACTGTGAAACTTATGAATTGGCTATTGCTACGTTGGAAAAAATTTTTGTTAAACCCAAAAATGAGGTATTTGCACATCACCTTTTATCTGCCCGTAGGCAGCAGGCGGGAGAATCCTTGGATGCTTATTTACAAGCACTCCGGCGCCTTGGTGCTAACTGTAATTATAAGGCCGTGCCTGCAGAAGAACATAAGGAAGAGTCGGTACGGGATGCATTTATTAATGGATTACTGTCTAGATCAATTCGTCAGCGGATATTAGAAAATAAGACCTTGGATCTTAAGAGTGCTTTTGAGCAAGCCTCTACATTGGATTTGGCTCAGAGAAGTTCGGATTCTTATGCTCTTTTTGATCGGCCTGCAACCGTGGTTTCGGCAGTTCTGGATGAAAGGGAGTCAGGTGGATTTAATAGGAGTGGTTTACCAGATTTCGAAACAGTTTCTACTTCGGCAGCTGTTGCCTCTAGGATTCAGAAGTGCCCTGCCCGGGAGGCTGTGTGTAGTAAATGCGGCAAGGGAGGTCATTATGCACGTGTTTGCAAATCGGTTGCCTCCTCTGCGACCATTCAGCCTTTAGATAGGGCGTTTATTGCATCAGTTTCTGCTGCCTTTTCCCATGGCCTAAACAAAGCTATAGTTATGGCCCAAGTTAATGGGTTAGAAGTGAAGGCCCTTATAGATACGGGCAGTACTGAGAGCTTTATAAGTCTTCAGTTTGTGAGGGAGAAGCGTTTGAAAATTTCGCCTGCTTCCTATCAGGTGTGTATGGCTCAGACAGCTCTCACCTCACAAGTAGCTGGTTGTTGCCTTGTGAAATTAATTCTCCTAGGTAATACGTATACTGATATACACCTATCCGTTCTGCCTAATCTCTGTGCGGACATTTTGATTGGTCATGATGTGCTTCAATTACATGAGTCCCTCAGTCTTTCTTTCGGAGGAACTAAGCCACCTTTGTCTATTTGTGGATTAACTTCTTTATTCATTTCTCCATTATCACTTTTTTCCAATTTGATGCCGGACTGTAAGCCAATTGCTACCAAGTCAAGAAGGTATAGCAGTCAGGATAAAGAATGTATTAATTCTGAAGTTCAACGTCTTTTATCGGAAGGAATCATTGAACCTAGTTTTTCGCCCTGGCGGGCACAGGTAGTTGTCACCACTAATGAGAGACATAAGAAGCGAATGGTGATAGACTACTCTCACACTATTAACAGGTATACTCAATTAGATGCGTACCCCCTGCCTAAGATTGATGAGCTTATCAATAAAGTATCTCAATATAAGGTTTTTAGCACTATTGACCTAAAGAGTGCTTATCATCAGATTCCTATCGCTAAGAGGGACAAACCATATACGGCCTTTGAAGCTGGCGGAAAGCTGTACCAGTTTTGCCGAGTACCATTCGGTGTTACTAACGGTGTCGCCTGTTTTCAACGGGCAATGGATGCTTTTATAAGTGATAACTCTCTCTCTGACACCTTTTCATATTTAGATGACATCACGGTGTGTGGCAAATCAAGGGTGGAGCACAATTTTAATCTAGAAAGATTCCTTCAAGTTGCGGAAAAAGTTGGCTTAACTTTCAATAAAGAGAAGTGTATCTTTTCGACCACCGAGGTAAATTTACTGGGGTATATTATCTCGGGAAACAAGATTAAACCAGATCCAGAACGGCTGCGACCACTGATTGAGTTACCTTGCCCTACTAATTCTAAGGCCTTGCAACGAGTTGTTGGACTGTTTGCTTGTTATTCTAATTGGATTGCAAACTTCTCACAGAAGATCTGGCCCCTTATTCGGGTTATGACATATCCTCTATCATGGGAGGCCAGGATGTGTTTTGATAATCTTAAAAAGGATATCCTTGGAGCAGTTGTGCATTCTATTGATGAGCAGGTTCCCTTTGTGATTGAGACGGATGCTTCCGATTTTGCAATTGGGGCTACCCTGAACCAAAATGGAAGACCTGTGGCCTTTTTCTCACGTAGTCTGAGCAATAGTGAGCAGAGACATTCATCAATAGAGGAAGAGGCATACGCAATAGTAAAAGCACTGCGTAAATGGAGACATTATTTATCTGGGTGACATTTTACGTTAGTAACTGACCAAAAATCTGTGTCCTTCATGTTTGATGTCAAACATTTCGGAAAGATTAAGAATGATAAAATAATGAGGTGGAGGATCGAGTTGGCATGCTATCATTTTGATATAGCCTAACGTCCGGGGAAGGATAATGTTGCCGCTGATGCGCTGTCGAGGGCTTATTGTTCTGTGCTTCATGGAGATACGCTTATTAATCTTCATAATGCTTTGTGCCATCCTGGTGTTACGAGGATGATACACTTCGTATGCAGTAAGAATTTGCCCTTTTCAGTTGAAGACGTCAAGCGGATGACTTCGTCATGCTCTGTCTGCGCCCGGTGTAAACCGAATTTCTTTAAGCCTCAACGAGCTCATCTTATAAAGGCTACTTCTCCCTTTGAACGCCTGAGCGTTGATTTTAAGGGGCCTCTTCCTTCAATGACTCAGAATCGATATATATTTACTGTTGTGGATGAGTTTTCAAGGTTCCCTTTTGCTTTTCCTTGTGCAGATGTATCAGCTGCTACAGTTATTAAATGTCTGACTCAACTTTTTGTCATCTTTGGGATGCCTGCGTATATCCATTCGGATCAGGGAAGTTCTTTTATGTCTTCCCAGTTGAAGGAATACCTCCAGAGTCGGGGAATTTCTACTAGCAGAACTACCCCGTATAATCCCCAGGGTAATGGACAGTGCGAACGATACAATGGGGTGATCTGGAAGGCAGTTATGTTGGCTTTGACATCCCGGAACCTTAAGAATACACAGTGGGAAATGGTACTGCCTGATGCCCTGCATTCCATTAGATCATTGCTTTCAACGGCTACTAATGTGACCCCCCATGAAAGGCTCTTCAACTATCCGCGGAGATCCTCTACGGGATATTCGGTACCTTCATGGCTTACTATGCAGGGACCTGTACTGCTCTGATGCCAAGTTAGACTGTCAAAGTATGGTCCTTTAGTGGAGGAGGTGGAGCTATTGGAGGCAAATTCCCAATATGCTCATATTCGATTCCAAGATGGGAAAGAAAGTACGGTTTCAGTTAAAGACTTAGCTCCTTGTGGTGGCCAGCCCTCTCCTGAGGACATTAACAATAGCCATAATTCAGATAATGTTGATGTCGTCACAGATACTACGAATATTTCCAATCCTATTGAAGACACTTACAATTCTCTTAGTGTGCCTCCGATGGATGTTCATGACCCTCCCAGTCTACCTTCTAATGGGACTTCCAATCCGGAAACCGTTGATAATCGGGATATTGATAGCCTCCCTGCAGAAGATATTTTTGTGTCTCCTGGTGTGGGAGGGCAAGGAACTCCACCAAGGCTAAAAAGGTCGACACGAACAAGATATCCGGTCGACCGATTAAAAATGGATTTTTAAAATAATTAATAATTTAATAGTAAAATTTTAAAATTGTTGAAGGCATTATACATGTATTGCTCTAGTCATAAATAACTAATTGTAAACTGTAAAGGCTACCTAGGTTGAAGTATATTTTAAAAGGAGGGGTGAATGTGGTGATTATTCTTGTTTTATAAGAAGCATTGTAATTGGTTGCCTGTTTTCCTGCCTTGAGATATATGCTGTAAACTTATTGGTTAGTTGATTCCATGTGACCTGTGGTGGCCATCTTAAATTCAGTTCTCTACAGTTTGGTTGAGACTGGGTGCTTAACATGTACTGCTGGTTTTTTAAGGTTAATAAAGCCTAGCTTTTGTAAGGCAAGCTACTCTTTATTTCAACTAGTCTTGGGCTGTCGGTCAAGTAGGTGTTGGTTCCCTCACCAGGTAGGCCCAGGCTGGCAGACTTGGCTCGTCTGGTACCCTAGTCTTCTGTGCCTTTGCTTCCCACAGTGTTTCTTCCAAGTGGTGCTCAATATGGAGGAGTACTGATTCCTCAGCTGAAGGGGGGGGCATGGCAGGAAGCTTCTTGCAGTGCGGAGGACTTCCAGCTGCCTCTGCAATTTTGTACTCCCACCCGATAACGCTACTTTACTGGTAACCGGAGTGGAAATTTGTCCCACTTGTGTCTGTAACCACGACCAACCCTGATGCACCAGAATCAGTGCAGGGCTCTCCTATGTTCGGGTCACTGTAGGTCAACTATTTCATGCATCCCACTGCTAGAGGGCATCTCCTCACGAGATCCTAATCTACGGTCTGAGTGTTCCAAACCCGTTTTTCTTTCTTTACTAGTTAGCTAGCGTCATGCAAGTCACTGTGCACTTTTCACTTGACTTACGTATCCCCTGCCTAGCTTAACAAGCGTACTCCATTTTCTCTGCCTTCTGTGAAAAAGTGCTTCCTGATTTCACTCCTGAATGGTTTGGCTCTAATTTTAAGATTGTACCCCCTTGTCCTGGATTCCCCCACCAGATGGAATAGTTTTTCCCTATCCACCCTATCAAATCGTTTAAACATTTAAAATATCTCGATCAGATCACTCCACAACCTTCTAAACTCAAGAGAATACAAGCCAAGCTTAAGCAACACGTCCTCAAAATTTAATCCTTTAAGTCCCAGATGAATCTGCGCTGTATCCCTTCCGAGGCCAATACACCCTTCCTGAGGTGCGGGGCCCAGAACTGAACGCAGTGTCCAGATAGTGTCTGACCAAGGCGCTGTACAACTGAAGCATCACTTCCTCCCCTTTGTATTCCAGCCCCTTTGAGATAAAGGCCAACATTCCATTAGCCTTTTTGATTACTCTTTGTACCTGTCCACTAGCTTTTAGCGATTTGTGTCAATCAACACCAAAACCTCTGCTCTTTCACAGTTACTAGTTTTGCACCATTTAGAAAAATACTCTGATCTCTTTCTTGGATCCAAAGTGGATGACCTCACACTTCCCCACATTGAACACCATCTGCCAGTTTTGCCCACTCACTTAGTCTGTCGATGTCCCCTTGTCACTTTCTGCTCCCATCCGCACAACTTACTGTGCCTCCTAACTTAGTCTCATCTGTAAACTTGGATTTATAATTCTCTATTCCTTTATCTATCTCATTGCTATACATGGTGAAAAGCTGAGGTCTTGGTACAGATCCCTGGGGAACACCACTAGTCACACCCTGCCAATCAGACCATGTTCCCTTTATCCCCACTCTCTGTCTCCTATCTCCCAACCAATTAATGACCCATATCACAAGGTAACCTCCAATTCTATGCGCTCTCATTTTTGCAGAGCATTATCAAATGCCTTCTTGAAGTCCATATAGTCAACATCCAAGACACGCCCCTAACCATCATGTTAGTGAGCTGCTCCCCTCTGACAGTGCAGCATGGTCTCAGCAATCCACTGAAGTGAGAGTCTAGATTATGTGCTCAAGACTCTGGCGATCTTCTGACTACCAACTGAGCCAAGCTGACACTAGTCCCTCGTGGTTGCCTGGAACTACCCATCAAGTGAGTTGAAGCCTGCCTTGACTGCATCATGAGAGTTTGGTTTCCCAGAGGCTCCATCATGGCTTTGTTCAGGAGAGTCGGTCCCTCTGTGCATATGGCGTGTGTAACTGGCGATACCATGTGTGCAATGACTGACTGTCATGTACCATGAGGTCACCCGTGGGAGGGGTCAGTGCCCATCTAAGTGTCAAGCTCCACCAAATTGCCTAGGTGACCTTCCATCACTGGAAGGAGGCCAGTGGCTTCTCAGTATTGTAATGTATACATCATTGAAGGGACTAATTTGTTTTATGGATGTACATCCTTAGTTGCGAGCGTATATAACAGACGGGTATCGATTTGTATAGTCAGTGCCAAAGTTCCAGTTAACCAGTAACGATCACTTGAAGTTACTCTCAGTCTCTGCTGCTTTATTATGTTATGTAGTTGTGTATAGCGGTACAAACACAACCAATTGGCGACGAGAATTATGAACCTACATCTTCCGATTCTGGCATCGCATCCAGAGGACACCGAAACTTGGAAGAAAGGAGCGAGAAGGCAGAGAAAATGGAGCACGCTTGCTAAGCTAGGCAGGGGATACATAAGTCAAGTGAAAAGTGCACAGTGACTTGCATGACGCTAGCTAACTAGTAAAGAAAGAAAAACGGGTTTGGAAAAAAAAAAAAATGGTGATGATTGGCACTATTGCAGCATTTGATAGCAGCATTGAAGACTGGGCAACTTACATTGAAAGAGTGGAGTTGTACTGTGAGGCTAACGGAGTGGAGGTAGAAAAGAAAGCCACTGTTTTGCTGAGTGTTGTGGGCGCAAAGACATATGGGCTGCTACGTAGTTTATTAACCCCTGAAAAGCCAGCAAACAAAACATGCAAACAAATAGTGGATACACTCCAAGACCCTTTAAGCCCCAAACTACTGCTCATAGCTGAACAACAAAAATCCCTGGAATATTCAATGAATAAAATGTCACTAAAACAAGAAAAGAAGTGTTATCGCTGTGGCAAAATGTCACATGACCACAATGACTGTTGGTTTAAAGACAAAGACTGCAGACAATGTGGCAGGCAAGGGCACAAAGAGTCTGCAAAGCAAATAAGAAGCAGAAAACTGATACAATACAGAGTAACAAGAAGGTACATCAAGTGACAGAAAATAAGAAACCTTTCAAAGAAAGATACAAGAAGGTACACCACGTGACTGGAAAGAGTTCAGATATAAAATTAAGTGACACAGACTCAGAGGGAGAGGATTTGGCTTGTCTGAAACTACACAGTGTGAAAGAGACAGAGGATCACAGAATAATATGGATTACTCCAGAAGTGGCAGGAGTTAGGCTGAAAATGGAGTTGGACACAGGCTCAGCTTTAACAGTGATCTCTGTACATGACTACAAACGACTGTTTTCACACATACTGCTAAGGCCAACTAAAGTACTGTTAAAGACATACACAGGACAAAGAGTGTGCCCCAAAGGTAAAATAAAAGTGACAGTGACATACAAAGAAAAAAAAATACCACAATTGAACCTCTATGCACTGAAAAATGGAGGACTGTAATGATCAATAACATGTCATTCTATAGTGGACACTAGGTGGAGCCATAGAGCTGTGTATAGCTGTATGTATAAGACTACACTACCCAGCTGTATATATATTAAGACTACATTACCCATGAGGCACTAGGCTACCCACAAGGCAGCAGTCAAGATGGAAGCCTCTACAGATACAGTACCTAGACCACATGTGCTCAATAAAGTAACTAGCAAAAGCTAGCTGTGTTCATAATAAGAATGTCTATTTATTAATGAACATAAGATGGTACCAAGATGGTGAAGATCTGCTGAAAATTGTGAAAAGCGAAATGGAGAATTTGAAACTCACAGGAAAAATCGACTACAATTGGCAGACTTTTAAACAACAATTCGAACTCTACATTGCAGCCATCAGATTCGGTACAAAGCCAGATGCAAGGAAGATAGTGTTGCTGCTTATGGTTACAGGCCCACAGGCGATAGAGGTATTTAATACATTTGTATTTAATCCAGAGAACAGAGAAAAATTAGAAGATGTGCTAAAAATTTTTGATGCACATTGCTCTCCCAAGAAGAATGAGACGTATGAAAGATACATCTTCTGTTCTCGGACACAGCAACAAAATGAGACTTTTGATAGCTTTATAACTGATCTGAAACTGAAAGCACAGACATGTAATTTCTCTGAGCTCAAAGCATCCATGATTCGTGACCAGATTGTGTTTGGTATTCATGATAAAAAAAGTCAGGGAACGTCTGTTGAGAGAAACCGAACTAAATTTGGAAAATGCAGTGAAAATATGCCAAGCCAGTGAGCTAGCTCGAAAGCACACGAAGACTTTCAGTGAAATCAATAATGATGCGATTGTAATGAGTGATAATGCTGCTGTCGGTGCTGTGTCCTACAAGGGGAAGAAACGTGGGCAGAACAGAAATGAAAAGCAATCGGAGGATGAAATTTTTAATTGTAAACGCTGTGGTTACAAACACCAGTTAAAACAATGCCCAGCATTTGGAAAAATGTGCACAAAGTGTAATGGAAAGAATCACTTTGCCAAACAATGCTTTTCAAAAGTAAAAACTAAGAATGGGCAACGAGTTAATGTAATTGAGGACACTGATTTAAGTGAGACATATTTTGTACGAATGGTGTCATGTGACAATATCAAAAAGGATACAGAAAATGTGCAGCCCTCAGAAATGGACAATGCTGAACATAAAGTTAATGCAGTAAAAGAGGACAAATGGATGATCCCACTGCAGGTAAATGGAGCATTAGTTACCTTGAAACTAGACACTGGGGCAAAAGCAAACTTTATCAGTATGAGTGACATTAACAATATGAAAGAAAAGCCCAAAATACAGAAAAAGTCAGTACTACTGAAGGACTATAATGGACAGAAAATAGATAGCTTAGGTGTATGCAGACTTAAAGTGACAGTCAAAGACAAAGTGCATCAGCTCATGTTTTCTGTTGTGGCTGAAAGACTTGATTCTCTACTAGGTGACAAAGCTTGTGAGGACTTAGAACTGGTCAAGAGAGTCTACCGTATAAACTGTGCCATAAGCAGACCAGATGACTTGGTGGATTCTGTAGTGAATAATTTCCAGGATGTGTTCAAAGGATTTGGAGTTCTACCATTCACTTACAAGATCCAGCTAAAGCAGGATGCTCAGCCAGTGGTACATGCTCCACGAAGAGTTCCAGCACCCCTGCGTGACCGGCTCAAGAATGAACTGGACAGAATGACCACACTAGGAGTCATCAGGAAAGTCGAAGAGCCAACAGGCTGGGTTAACTCCATGGTATGTGTAAAGAAAAAGAACAATGATCTAAGAATATGCATGGATCCAAAGGACTTAAATGCAAACATAAAACGTGAACACTACCAGATTCCCAAGTGAGAAGAAATCACCAGTGAAATGTCAGGTGCCAGATACTTCAAATACTGTACCTTCAACACACCATTTGGCAGGTCTTGTTTCCTCAGAATGCCTTTTGGGATAATATCTGCATCTGAAATCTTTCATAGGGCGATGGAACACATAATTGAAGGTCTGGAAGGAGTTCGGGTCTATGTTGATGACATCATTATCTGGGGCTCCGCACTGAAAGAACACAATGAGAGACTGACTAAAGTGCTACAGAGCATACACTGGAATGGACTGAAGCTCAACAAAGCCAAGTGTCAGTTTGGCGTCCAGGAAGTCCCTTTCCTAGGAGACAATCTATCTGGTAAAGGAATAGAGCCAGATATGGAAAAAGTAAACGCCATACTCAAAATGCCCCGACCCACTGACAAAAAAGGAGTGCTACGCATCATGGGGATGATAAACTTCATTGGAAAGTTCATTCCTAACTTGTCAGCCAAGACAGCCTGTCTGCGAGACCTGCTACATAAAACAAATGAGTTCGCATGGACAGAAAGACATGAACAAGAGCGGATAAACCTCAAAACAGTGCTGACAACCACACCTGTACTCACCTTCTTTGACCCAACAAAAAGAATCAAAGTGTCAACGGATGCATCAAAAGATGGCCTAGGTGCGGTCTTGCTACAAGCAGAGGGTGAAGATTGGAAGCCTGTTGCCTATGCCTCCAGGTCTATGACTGATACTGAGTGTCGATACGCCCAGATTGAAAAGGAATGTCTAGGCTTGGTAGTTGGACTAGAAAAGTTTCATGGCTACATATATGGACTTCCCACCTTCACAGTTGAGACAGACCACAGCCCTCTGGTTGCCATCATAAAAAAAAACCTGAATGAGATGTCTCCAAGGATTCAACAACTCATGATGAAGCTGCAAAGATATGACTTTGAACTGATCTACACACCAGGCAAATACATAGTGTTAGCAGATGCACTATCCCGAGCACCCACAATGAGTCACGTGAGCTCTACTGAAGACGACGTAGATGTTCATGTTAGTATGGTCACTGCTGCGCTGCCCGTGTCAGACACAAAATCAAAGCAAATAGCAGAAGAAACAGTAAAAGATACAGCATTACAAACAGTAATAGAGAGCATTCATCATGGTTGGCCAAAAGGTTCCTGTCCAAAATATTTTCACATAAGGTCAGAATTGAGTGTCGCAAGTGGACTATTACTAAAACAGAACAGAATAGTCATTCCACAGGCTCTACGTCAAGACATGCTCAAAAGGATTCATGAGGGACACCTCGGAATTGAAAAATGCAAAAGGAGGGCAAGAGACACTGTTTATTGGCCTGGCATAAATAAGGACATTAAGAACATGATAGGCAAATGTGAGACATGTCAGAAACACCAAAACAAACAAGCAAAGGAACCAATGATAGTAGCTGACATACCAACAGCACCATGGCAAAAGGTTGGTATGGACCTTTTTCGTTTAAATGGTAAAGACTATCTAATAGTGATTGACTACTATTCTAACTATCCTGAGATGGCGTTGCTCTCAAGCACCACAGCAAGCAGTGTCATAATGCATGTGAAATCCATCTTCGCCAGACACGGAATTCCCAGGATTGCCGTTAGCGACAATGGTCCGTGCTTCAACTGTAAGGAGTGGCAACAGTTTGCAGCACAGTATGACTTTCAGCACATCACATCCAGTCCTTTGTATGCTCAGTCAAATGGTAAGGCAGAGAAAGGTGTTCAAGTTCTCAAGCAGCTACTGAAGAAAGCGACAGAAAGCAAGTCTGATCCTTATCTCGCCCAGATGATCTACCGAGCCTCACCTTTAGACTGTGGTTCTTCACCTGCTGAACTACTAATGGGTCACAAGTTGCGCACCATGCTACCCTGCTGTGCAAAAGAACAGCAAAGTGAGGAACTGAGACAGAGACTTCAACTGTTAAAGCTGAAACAGAAATCATACTATGACAAGTCATCCAAAACTCTAAAACCATTGACAAGGGATGATGTTGTCAGGATTGATGATCCAGATGCATGGAACAGGAAAGCTACAGTTCTTGAGGAAGTAGGACCAAGGTCATACACTGTTAGAACTGAGGAAGGACAGATTCTCAGGAGGAACCGCCGTTCCCTCCTAAAAACACAAGAGGCTATTCAAGAGCAGATTGATGACAATGCCGCAACTGCATCTTGTCATTCACCGCCAGAACAATCTCATGAAGACACATCAGACTTACCCGTGTTGAGAAGATCCACACGTGAAGTAAAAGAGCCTGATAGACTTAATCTTTGAGTACAATGTAAAGCTTTGAAAATGTGTTGACTGTTTTGAAAATGTTTATGATTATAGAGCACTAACAAAAGTGTTACTGATATTATCTTTATTGTTTTCTTGAAAGTTGATTGATATTGATTTTGTTAAACCTCAAAGAAAGGGGGATGTAATGATCAATAACATGTCATTCTATAGTGGACACTAGGTAGAGCCGTATGTATAAGACTACACTACCCAGCTGTATAGATATTAAGACTACATTACCCATGAGGCACTAGGCTACCCACAAGGCAGCAGTCAAGATGGAAGCCTCTACAGATACAGTACCTAGTCCACATGTGCTCAATAAAGTAACTAGCAAAAGCTAGCTGTGTTCATAATAAGAATGTCTATTTATTAATGAACATAAGAGGACCACCATTGCTGGGACGCGAATGGCTCAGGAAAATACAGTTGGATTGGCACACCATCCAAGCACTGTTTGTGTCAGCAAAGGAGGACAGCAACGCCACTCCTGAGAGACTGTCACAAATACTCTCTGACTCTCAGGAAGTGTTCAAGAAGGGAATAGGAACACTTAAGGGCATGAAAGCAAAAATTAAGATTGAGGAGAACGCAAATCCAAAGTTCCACAAGACCAGACCAGTGCCTTATGCAATTCACCCTTCAGTAGAAGCAGAGCTGGAGAACTTGGAGCAGTTAGGGGTCCTGTCCAAGGTGGATTGGAGTGAATGGGCCACACCTATAGTTCCAGTGATGAAGAAAACCTCCAGCACAAAACCAGGAAAGCCAAGAAAAGTGCGCATCTGCAGAGACTTTAAAGTGATTGTTAACCCAGTCCTCCACACAGTACAGTACCCATTGCCTCGCATTGAGGACATCTTTGCTTCCCTGTCAAGAGGGGAATGCTTCACAAAGATTGACTTGGCCCAGGCCTATCTCCAAATGGATATTGATGATGCATCAAAGAAGTACCTGACAATAAATACGCACAAAGGCCTTTACCAGTACAATCGGCTGGTATTCGGAATAGCATCAGCTCCTGCAATCTGGCAAAGGGCAATGGACCAAGTCCTGCAGGGGATCCCAGGTACTCAGTGTTATCTTGATGACATCATCTTTACTGGCAAGAATGGCAATGACCACCTTTCCAACCTCGAACAGGTGCTCATCAGGTTATGGGAGTATGGGCTCCGAGCGAACCAAGACAAGTGTGAGTTTTTCAAAAAGGAAATCTCATACTGTGGACATGTGATTGACAAGGACGGTTTACACAAGTCTCCAGACAAGATTGAAGCTGTGATTAATGCACCAACACCTGAAAATGTGTCTCAGTTGAGATCATATCTTGGACTGGTGAACTACTATCACAAGTTCTTGCCCAACCTATCCACAGTGTTACAGCCACTAAATGCACTGCTACAGACAGGGTCACAATGGAAGTGGAGTGACAGCTGTGAACAAGCTTTTCAAGAGAGTAAAAGACTCATTACTTCAGAAGAAGTGCTAGCTCACTTTGACCCATCCTTACCTATTCAACTGGCATGTGATGCTTCACCCCATGGCATTGGTGCCGTGTTGTCACATAAGTTCCCAGACAGCTCAGAAAGACCACTAGCCTTTGCCTCAAGATCATTGACTACAGCTGAATGCAATTATGTACAGATTGACCGAGAGGCCCTCAGCTTTGTGTGGGGAGTCAAGAAATTCAACCACTACTTGTATGGTCAACAGTTTACACTGTTAACTGACCACCAGCCTCTCATTTCAATCTTCAACCCAAGGAAGGGCGTTCCAGTGATGATGGCACAACGGCTGCAGCGATGGTCACTCTTCCTAGGGGCTCACCTGTTATGACATTGAATACAAGGGGACCAAGCAACATGGCAATGCCGATGGTTTGTCACCTCAGAGAACTACAACAGTTGACTCAGCAGAGGTATTTCACACAACAATAGTTGAGCAGCTACCAGTGACAAACTCCCTCATTGAAAGAGAAACACGCAATGACCCTACATTGTCAAATGTTTATGACATCACTGTGAAGGGATGGCCAGCCCATGGTGACTCATTGTTTCCAGCATTCTCAGCTAGGAGGGAGCAGTTATCAGTGTGTCGGGGAACACTGACGTGCGGCTCACGAGTTGTGATTCCTCCCAAGCTTCGTAACCGAGTGCTAGATGAACTGCATGAAGGCCACTTAGGTACGGTAAAGATGAAAAGCCTTGCCCGTGGATACGTGTGGTGGCCGGGAATTGACAAACAGATCAAGGACCTGACAAAGAGCTGCTCAGAATGTCAAAAGGTCCAGAACGCACCACCACAAGCCCCTCTCCATCCATGGGAATGGCCCTCATCACCATGGCAATGTGTGCACATCGACTTTGCTGGACCGTTCATGGACTCCATGTTCTTGATTGCAGTCGATGCACATTCCAAATGGCCCGAGGTCATTAAAATGAAATTAACCACATCTGAAAAGACCATTTCAGTTCTGAGGACCATGTTCGCTAGAAATGGCCTACCAGAACAAATCTGCACAGACAATGGACGACAATTTGTCTCTGACGAATTCCAAGGTTTCATGAGGAAAAATGGAATCAAGCTCTACACATCTGCCCCGTACCATCCAGCTACAAATGGCTTGGCAGAAAGATTCGTACAGACTTTCAAGAAGGCCATCAAAGCAATGTACAGTGAGAATCTACCACTGCAACACAAGATAGACAATTTCCTCTTTGCTTACCGGAACGCAGTACACGCAGCCACTAATCAGACTCCAGCGATGATGTTTCTGAACAGGAGCCTGAGATCTCGCATGGACCTTCTTAAACCGAATGTACGTCGTGATGTAGAGAACAAACAGTTCAAACATTTGAATGCTAAGCCAACAAGAAGCTTCAGTGTGGGACAGTCAGTTCTTGCTCGTGATTTCCGGACGGAAAAGTGGCAACCAGGGACAATATCCACAAGAGAGGGACCACTGATGTATACTGTGGGTGTGGGAGAGAACGTTTTGAGACGTCATGTGTGTTACGTCCGTGAATAATTGAGACACGGCCAGCAGGAGTGAACAAAATAAGTCTTTACTGGTGGAAGTCAATAGTGAAAACTAAAAACACAGAGGCTCACTAGCACCTTTTATACAGGGGTGGTCACTGCCGGTACTGCAGTCTGAGACCAGTTATTCTCTTAAAGGTACATACACAACAATTCCTCCCCTTTTAGATAAACAGTACATAACATTCATTTAACAACTAAATGATAACTAATTACAATCACAATTACTGTTGCTAGATACATTGGTTAAGTTTAAGCAATGATAAGCTCAGTCTTTGAGGAGGCTTCCTGATTCTGTCTGGATAACGCCTCTTTGGGGTATCAGGTTCTTCTGGCAATGTTGAGTCGGGATCAATGTCGTTGTTTGGTTTATCTGCTTCCAATATTACCGGTTCTGCGGTAGCTGCAATTGGAACGTCAATTTCATTACCAGGTGTATCAGATCGTGGTGTGGAGTTGACGTTTTCCAGTGGCTCTAGAATCTGGTCAGCATGGCGTCTTACAATGCTCTCCCCAACGTCCACGGTATACATGAGAGGTCCTTGTCGTGTACAAATCGTTCCTGGCTGCCATTTCTCAGTGCGGTAGTCCCGGGCCAAAACTGGTTGACCTATCTTAAAACTCCTGGTCGGCCTTTCATTCATATTCTGAAACTGCCTGTTCTCCACATCTCTTCGGACATTTGGCTTAACCAAATCCAAGCGGCATCGTAGTCTTCGATTGAAGAACATCATGGCTGGAGTTTGGTTGGTAACCACGTGTCGCATTCCGGTAGGCAAACAAGAAGTTGTCCACCTTGTGTTGTAGGGGTTTATCTTCATTACACATTGCCTTGATAGCCTTCTTGAATGTTTGGACAAACCTCTCGGCCAATCCATTAGTGGCTGGATGATATGGGGCAGATGTGTAATGCTTAACGCAATTGTTCTTTAAGAACCTCCGGAACTCTTCAGACACAAACTGTGGTCCATTGTCAGAGCAAATCTGTTCAGGCAGCCCATTCCTGGCGAATATGGTTCGTAAAACTGTGATAGTTTTTTCCGTGGTGGTTGAGGACATTTTTATTACCTCTGGCCACTTTGAATGTGCATCCACCGCAATTAAAAACATCGAGTCCATGAAGGGACCAGCAAAATCAATGTGCACCCTTTGCCATGGAGATGAGGGCCACTCCCATGGATGCAGTGGAGCTTGTGGTGGGGAGTTTTGGACCTTCTGGCATCCTGCACAGCTCTTGGTCATCTCTTCAATTTCTCTATCGATTCCCGGCCACCACACAAACGCTCTGGCTAAGTTCTTCATTTGTACCCCACCCAGATGACCCTCATGAAGCTCATTGAGCACTCTATCCGTCAACTTAGGTGGAATTACTACTCTGGATCCACACATCAAGGTTCCTCTGCACACTGACAGCTGTTCTCTTCTCGGCGAGAATGCTGGCAGCAGTGGTTCGCCATGTGCTGGCCATCCCTTCACCGTTAAATCATAGACCCGTGATAGTGTCGGGTCATTCCGTGTTTCCTTTTCTATGTTTGCATTCGTCACAGGGAGACATTTGACTATGGTCGAGTGGAATAACTCCATTGGATCCACTGCAAGGTCTTCTTCTTCCACCGTCGGCAACGGTAGACGTGACAATCCATCAGCATTTCCATGCTGTTTAGTTCCTTTGTACTCGATGTCATATTGGTGTGCCCCTAGGAAAAGGGACCATCTCTGCAGCCGTTGTGCTGTCATTATCGGTACGCCCTTCTGAGGGTTGAAAATGGAGACAAGAGGTTGATGATCAGTTAGTAGAGTAAATTTTTGACCGTGCAGGTAGTGATTGAACTTCTTCACCCCCCACACTACGCTGAGGGCCTCTCTGTCAATCTGGGCGTAGTTACGCTCAGCAGAAGTTAACGAGCATGACGCAAAAGCTATCGGCCTCTCTAAACCATCAAGGAATTTATGTGACAGTACCGCCCCAATGCCGTAGGGAGACGCATCACACGCCAGCCTGATTGACAGTGCTGGGTTGTAGTGAGCCAAAACTTCCCTTGAAGTGATTAAGTCCTTACTCTTTTGAAAAGCACGCTTACAATCATCGCTCCATTTCCATGCTACCCCCGTTCGTAGCAGGGCGTTCAGTGGGTGCAGAATTGTCGACAAATTCGGCAAAAACTTATGATAGTAATTCACCAATCCGAGGAATGACCTCAGTTGCAACACATTTTCAGGTGCTGGGGCCTTAACAACCACTTCAATTTTGTCAGGGGACTTATGTAACCCCTCTTCATCAATCACGTGGCCACAATACGATATCTGTTTCTTAAAAAATTCGCACTTGGGGCAGTTGGCTCGCAGCCCATGTTCCCGTAGTCTAGTGAGCACCTGTTCTAGGTTGTTAAGGTGTTCACTGTCATCTTCACCTGTTACAAGGATGTCGTCCAAGTAACACTGAGCCCCGGAATCCCTTGCAGGACTTGTTCCATCGCTCTTTGCCATATCGCCAGAGCCGATGCTACACCGAATACCAATCGATGATACTGGTAAAGACCTTTGTGAGTGTTTATCGTGAGATACTTCCTAGAGGACTCTTCAACCTCCATCTGCAAATATGCTTGTGCTAGGTCAATTTTTGTAAAACGCTTCCCTCCAGACAGTGAGGCGAAGATGTCTTCTATCCTTGGAAGAGGATATTGTACTGTGTGAAGGAATGGGTTCACCGTCACCTTGAAATCCCCACAGATGCGAATCTTCCTTGGCTCCCCGGACTTATTGCTTAACGTTTTCTTCATGACAGGAATGATGGGTGTCGCCCACTCGCTCCAGTCGACCTTAGACAACACGCCCGCCTTCTCCAGATTCTCCAGCTCTGCCTTGACGGCTGGGCGAATTGCATATGGTACCGGTCTTGCTTTGAGAAACGTGGGAACTGCATTCTCTTCTATTTTTATTGAGGCGGTTACGCCTTTAAGCGTGCCCAGTTCTTGTTGAAATACCTCTTTGGCGTTAGCTAAGATTGTTGACAATCATCCAGGAGTGATGTCTTCATCTTTTTTACTGTCCACTGTCATTGCATGAATGGAATGCCAATCTAAGTTTATCTTCCTGATCCATTCCCATCCCAATAACGGTGGTCCACCATTTGGCAGTACGTAGAGATACAATTTCTGTATTTTCTTGCCATTGTATTCGACAGGCACCCTTATTTTTCCTCTGGGGTATACTTTTTGCCCCGTATACGTCGTCAAGACGATGGATGTCTCTCTCAAGTGTATGTGTGAAAATAGCCGCTCATAGTCTCGTTGATTCATGACGGTTAGCGCTGATCCTGTATCCAATTCCATTTTAACTTGGGACCCTGCTATCGTGAGGATGACCCAAATGGTTCGGTGATCCTCTTTTGTGATTACATTGTGAAGTTTGAGACAGCTTAGTCTCCTGTTCCCGGATTCACTATCGCTCATCTGGTCTTCGGAACTACTGTCCGTCATCTTTTGTACTTTCTTGTACGGTTCCTTAGTAGCCTATTTGTTGTCGCTGGTCTTCTTCCCAGACCTGCAAACTCGTGCAATGTGTCCCATCTTCCCGCATTGCCTGCATATTTTGTCTTTGGACCAGCAGTCCTTCTGGTCATGGTTAGTTCTGCCGCAGCGATAACATTTTGCAAATCCCCGTGTCATTTCGTGGGTGCCGTATTCCTATGGTTTTTGTTGAATTTCTGCAGCTCCCCTGGCTGCTGCTTCATACGATACTGCCACGCTGAAAGCCTTATCTAGCGTCAGCTCTTTCTCTGAGAGTAACTTCTTCTGTGTTCCTTCACTCAGGAGTCCACAGACAAATTTGTCCCGTAGGGTATCTGCCAGTCCTGTTCCGAACTGGCAGTGCTTTGATAGCTTGCGTAGTTCCGTAAGATAATCAGCATTGCTCTCATCTTTGTGCTGAGTTCTCCTGTGGAATTTAAATCTTTCTGCTATCAACAGCGGTGCAGGGTTTAAGTGTTCCTGTAGGACAGCAACAATTTCGTTAAAACTCTTCGCCTTCGGTTTGGCTGGAGTAATCAGGTCCCGCAATAGGCCGTACGTTCTAGCGCCCATTAAGTTTAGCAATATCGATGCCTTTTTCCCCTCCGCTATTTCGTTTGCCTCGAAATATACATCGACTCTTTCCACATACGTGGTCCAGTCCTCTATTGTATTATCAAAAGCAGTGATACAGCCAGTCTTCGGCGTCTTGCAAATCTAAAATGGCGCCTCCCGCGCTTTGCCTTCTTCCCCGATTTAACAAAATGGCGCCTCCCGCGCTTTGCCGCCTTCCCCGCTGTTGTTAGCGCTGCTTTCCACGGTTTCTTGCGTGTTTAATATTGATTTTTTTTCTTTTATTATTTTCCCGTCGTGGAGCAGACCCTGTGGGACACTTCCTTCCCTCTTCTTAGGTCCGGACGCTGCCCGGCTTTGAAGCACCGGCCGCGCCCTATGTGCTCCACCCTCTCTCTCTCTCTTTGCTTCCCGACTCGCTGCCCAGCCCCGTTGAAAAGCCACCCGATCGAGCTCTAGCCCGCCGCAGCCCAGGAAGGATCAGTGCACTACCTGCCACCAGCCCGATTAGCTGGGAAACCACAGACCGAGGAACCAAGCCTGGCTCTGGACAGTCTCTCCTGCAAGTTTTCAATCAGACGATTTAGAGGGCGGTTGCCCACGGTCGACGCCCATTTCTCGAGTTTCTTTGGATTTTATTAATTAATTTATTTATTTTTTTTCTTTCTTCTGGCTTCGACCTTCAATAACGTCATCTGAGGTGCTGCCGAGTTGCAGGTAAGTTTGTTTCTTACTCGTCACCAGTGTTACGTCCATGAATATTTGAGACACGGACAGCAGGAGTGAACAAAATAAGTCTTTACTGGTGGAAGTCAATAGTGAAAACTAAAAACACAGAGGCTCACTAGCGCCTTTTATACAGGGGTGGTCACTGCCGGTACTGCAGTCTGAGACCAGTTATTCTCTTAAAGGTACATACACAACAATGTGGACCAAATTCTGGATGTTCAGGTGGAAAACACCCCTATACCTCACCCAGACTCACCTGACATGGAAACAGACACTCCTGATTCATCAGCATCAGCACCAGCACCAGCCTCATCCACAGCTGAGAGCTCTACCTGTGCTGATAGCTCACCTGATACACCTGTACCTGTACAGTCTCATTCCCCAAAGCAAGAGAGTCTGGAGAGACGTTACCCAGAGAGGCAGAGGAGGCCTCCCCAGAGACTTGACTTGTAAAAGGGTTGTTGACAAAATAAAATGTTATGTTGGAATTTGAATTTTGTTACTTTTAAGAAAACAAAAAGGTTACTGTAAAGACAGGCTCTGTATGTTAATTATAGAAATTTTGCGTTAATATACTATTAAACTCAAGGGGGAGGAAGTGTAATGTATACAACACTGAAGGGACTACTTTGTTTTACGGATGTACATCCTTAGTTGCGAGCGTATATAACAGACGCGTATCGATTTGTATAGTCAGTGCCGAAGTTCCAGTTAACCAGTAAAGATCACTTGAAGTTACTCTCAGTCGCTGCTGCTTTATTATTTTATGTAGTTGTGTATAGCGGTACAAACACAACAAGTATGAATCTGGTATTGTACACTAAAGTCTGTATGATGCAGGACAGGACTCTGTATGTCGGCCTCACTGTACCAGCCAGTCCGCCATCAACACTTTTTTCTTCTGCTACCCCACTTGCTCCACCCTTGCTAGCGTTTCTATGTTTAAGTGCAGTATTTTTTGCGTATATCTCTAGAACTGCTGCACCACTACCTGGTGCCGTGGCAGTGCTTCACTCTTTGACTCATTCTTGCAAAGCTGTTGCTCGGCCCTCGGAGTCGGGGGATGGGGGGGGCACTGTGTTTACTCACTCTGTGACAGGTCTGTCTGGGGAGTGCCCTCCTCCATTGTCCCTGACCTCCATTGCTGCAGTTACTAGGACAGGCAAAAATTGTGCTGCAAATTGTGCTGGTCTCACATTTTGTACAGACATCCCCCACAAACGGACTACCTTCCACAGCTGAGAAACAAACTCTTCGGCCTGTGGAAAGCTTCAATGGTGACGGGAGGCTTCCTCACCATCAACAAGATCCAATCGTCACGAATCATACAGCTACCTTCTCAGTGTGTAGTATATTCAGGGGACGGGGCCCCTCTCAATGTGTCATATATATGTAATCCAGGCTGCTCTCAGTGGGTTATATACAAGGTCCAGTGTGTAACCCACAGTATAAGGTTAAACTCGGCCCCACTCCAATATTGGTGAGTATTTAGGAGTTAAAATACTAGGTTTACACTGGGTGTTAGATCAAAGCGGAGAGTGAATATTGCAAGCGTTTTTAGAAATGACATTGCATTGAAATATTGCAGAAAACATCCCCATTTACTCGATAGCTATATAAACACACTCAGTAAGAAAGGCTCGGAGCGAGCTGCTCTCACACACACACTGAATCTCTAGAAGCTGCAACTTTTAAAAATCAGCAAGTGAACACATCTTTGGAAGATCGGGCAATCGAACCTCTGACAGTTTCAGACCATCTGCACAGTGAGGCAAAAGAAGCTCTTAGTAAAAAATATCTCTCATATATACAAGTGCATTTATACATACATACATATATATACATTTAATAAATAGTCCAGACAATGGTGATTGAAAAGACAGCGTCTCTGTTCAGCTGACAAGGTCATGCATCACTCTCGGTGCGGTGATACTATACCACGTCACACTTGGTGCGGTGATATTGTACCACGTCACTCTTGGTGCGGTGATACTGTACCACGTCACACTTGGTGCGGTGATATTGTACCATGTCACTCTCGGTGCGGTGATACTGTACCACGTCACACTTGGTGTGGTGATACTGTACCACGCCACTCTCGGTGTGGGGATACTGTACCACGTGACTCTCAGTGCGGTGATACTGTACCATGTCACACTTGGTGTGGTGATACTGTACCACGTCGCTCTCGGTGTGGGGATACTGTACCACGTGACTCTCAGTGCGGTGATACTGTACCACGTCACTCTCGGTGTGGTGATACTGTACCACGTCACACTCGGTGCAGTGATACTGTACCACGTCACTCTCGGTGCGGTGATACTGTACCACGTCACTCTCGGTGCGGTGGTACTGTACCATGCCACACTCGGTGCGGTGTACCACGCCACACTCGGTGCGGTGATACTGTACCACGTCACTCTCAGTGCGGTGATAGGGTACCACGTCACTCTCGGTGTGGTGATACTGTACCACGTCACTCTCGGTGTGGAGATACTGTACCACGTCACTCTCGGTGTGGTGATACTGTACCACGTCACTCTCGGTGCGGTGATACTGTACCATGCCACACTCGGTGCGGTGATACTGTACCACGCCACTCTCGGTGCGGTGATACTGTACCACGTCACTCTCGGTGCGGTGATACTGTACCACGTCACTCTCGGTGCGGTGATACGGTACCACGTCACACTCGGTGCGGTGATACGGTACCACGTCACTCTCGGTGCGGTGATACGGTACCACGTCACTCTCGGTGTGGAGATACTGTACCACGTCACTCTCGGTGCGGTGATACTGTACCACGTCACTCTCGGTGCGGTGATACTGTACCACGTCACTCTCGGTGCGGTGATACTGTACCACGTCACTCTCGGTGCGGTGATACTGTACCACGTCACTCTCGGTGCGGTGATACTGTACCACGTCACTCTCGGTGCGGTGATACTGTACCAATGTGTCAAAACCAAGTTAAACATAAAACAGATGAAGAAACACCTTTGAAATCTTCAATCCTTGAGAATTTCTGAAGGGGACAGCCTATACATCACAGCGAACAATGTCATTTTTGGTGCTTTTATATCCCATATGTGAGTAGTTTGCCTTCTTTGCCTTCTAATTTCATCCAATTTCACAGGAATTCCAACAGCCAAAGAATTTTTGGGAAGATCGAAGGCGGCCTGAGACTGGGATGTCTGCAGAGAGGTGAGAATGTTATCAGTCTGGTGATATACTATGAGAAGTAAGGTCTCATTATTTCTCTCTGAGACTGACATAAAGTTACCGAAAACACCCAAGTACAGGAACACGGCTTCTAAAATCTGCCAAGTATATCAAAGCTAGGAAGAAGCTCTGGGAGACTGAACAAATACTGCAACAGAATCTCCCATTGCTTCTGAGAGGGACTCTGATGCCACATAGCTTCAAGATAACATTATCCAGTCTTTCCCACAGCTATTTTCAATTCCACTTGATGACTGGCATTAGGATGAGCAGGGATTTTCATTGTTTTATTATCATTTGTTCTCGGGATGTGGGTGTCACTGGCAAGGGCATATTTATTGTCCATTCCCAGGTACCCTGAGAAGGTGGTGCTGGGCAGCTAGCGCAGTCCTTGTGGTGATGGTGCTCCCATAGTGGTCTAAGGGAATTCTAGGATATTGACCCTACGACGATGAAAGAGCAGTGATATCTGTCAAGGTCAGGATGGTGTGCGACTTGGGAGGGGAAACTTGGAGGTGGTGGCGTTCCCACAACACTGCTGCTCTTGCCCTTCTCAGTGGTAGAGGTCGCGGGGGAGGGAGGCGTTGCCGCAGTAACCTCGGTAAGCTGCTGCAATGCGTCCTGCAGATAGCACTCTCTGCGCCGGTGTTGGAGGGGATGGATATTGAGCTTAGTGTCCAGGGCGCCGATTAAGCAAACTGCCGTGTCCTAGATGTTGTCCAATCTTCTTGAATGCTGTTGCGGTCACACCAGGCGAGTGGAGAGTATCCATTACACTCTTGACTTGAGCCTTGTGGATAGGCTTTGAGAGTCATGAGGTGAGCAGAGTGAGAAAGGAGGGTGAAATAAACCAGCTTGACTCTCACCCACATGGGTTTGATGGTCAAGCGAGCCAGGGTATTAGCCAACTGGCAGAATTGACTTTGACCAGTAGGGCAAGTAGATCACACCCAACTGACACAAGTGAGGTTGATTGTCAGAGTAGCCAATGAATCCAATCCAACCTTTGGGGTAGGAGTCACATGGTGAATTTCTGAGTTACTCTTTCCCATCCTGGACTCCCTTACAAATAAAGGAAAGACTTGCATTTCTATAGCACCTTTCACCACCTCAGGATGTCCCAAAGTGCTTTACAGCCTATTAAGTGTGGTCACGATTCTAATGTAGGGAAATGTGGCAGCCAGTTTGCACACAACACGATCCCACAAACAGCAATGAGATAATGACCAAATAATGTTTTCTTAGTGATGTTGGTTGATTGATAAATATTGCTAGGACAGCATAAGAAATAAGAGCAGGAGTCAGCCATTCGGCCCCTCGAGCCTGCTCCGCCATTCAGTGAGATCATGGCTGATCTTCTGCCTCAACTCCATTCACCGGCCCTATCACCATATCCCTTGATGCCTTTACTAGTCAGAAATCTATCGACTTCTGTTTTGAATATACCCAATGACTGAGCCTCCACAGCCCTCTGGGGTAGAGCATTCCAAAGATTCACCACCCTCTGTGTGAAGAAAT
Organism: Somniosus microcephalus; assembly: GCF_052327205.1. Classification (NCBI taxonomy): domain Eukaryota; kingdom Metazoa; phylum Chordata; class Chondrichthyes; order Squaliformes; family Somniosidae; genus Somniosus; species Somniosus microcephalus. The sequence continues at coordinate 75,115,535 of NC_140999.1, read as the reverse complement.
TTCTTCTCATCTCAGTCCTGAATGTCCTACCCTTTATTCTGAGGCTGTGGCCCTTGGTTCGAGACTCCCCAGCCAAGGGAAACATTCGCCCAGCATCCATCCTATCAAGCCTTGTAATAATTTTGTATGCTTCAATGAGATCCCCTCTCATTCTTCTGAACTTAAGAGAATACAGGCCTGGTTTACTCAATCTTTTCTCATACGACAGTCCCGCCATCCCAGGAATCAATCTCGTGAACCTTCGCTGCACTCCCTCTATAGCAAGTATATCCTTCCTTAGGTAAGGAGACCAAAATTGTACACAGTACTCCAGTTGTGGTCTCACCAAGACCCTATATAATTGGAGTAAGACTTCTTTACTCCTGTACTCAAATCCTCTTGTAATGAAGGCCAGCATACCATTTGCCTTCCTAATGGCTTGCTGCACCTGCACATTCACTTTCAGTGACTCATGTACAAGGACACCCAGGTCCCTTTGAGCATCCTGCATTCCCCAATCTTTCACCATTTAGGAAATACTCTGCCTTTCTGTTTTTTCTACCAAAATGGATAACTTCACATTTATCCACATTATATTCCATCTGCCCACTCACTGAGCCTGTCGAGATCCCCTTGAAACCTCTTCACATCCTCTTCATAACTGACACTGCCACCTAGCTTTGTATCATCAGCAAATTTGGAAATCTTACATTTAGTCCCCTCATCCAAATCATTGATATAGATTGTGAATAGCTGGGGCCCAAGTACCAATCCTTGCAGTACCCCACTAGTCACAGCCTGCCATCCTGAAAAAGACCCGTTTATCCCTACTCTTTGTTTTCTGTCTGTTAACCAATTCTCAATCCATGCTAGTATATTACCCCCAATTCCATGTGCCCTAATTTTGTTCACCAACCTCTTGTGTGGGACCTTATCGAAGGCCTTTTGAAGATCCAGATATACCAAATCTACCCTTTTGTCTACTCCACTAGTTACATCCTCAAAGAACTCCAATAGGTTTGTCAAACAGGATTTCCCTTTCATAAAATAACTCCTCTGCTCTTCTTCAAAATAGTGCCACAGGATTTACTGTGTCCACCTGAAAGGGTGGATGGGGCCTTGGTTTAATGTCTCATCCGAAAGATGGCACCTCCGACAGTGCAGCACTCCCTCAGCACTGCACTGAAATGTCAGCCTGGATTATGGGCTGAAGTCCCTGGAGTGGGGCTTGAAGCCACAACTTTCTGACAGAGGCGAGAGTGCTGCCACTGAGCCATGGCTAGCACCTGACTAAAACACCTTTAGTTTATCAATATGTCTGCTCATTTTTGTTCACTTCAACTGCCACTGCATAAACAAGGCACAGGAGAATGTGGGTTAGATAAGATTAGCGATCGTCCTATCAATAGATAATGAAACTGTCCTAGCCTGGAGGGGAGGCATTTGACTGACAGGCATTTCTACATCTTGAACCCTTGACCTTCTCATCTCTGGATAGTTTCACTTCTTCTGGGTGAATATCTCACCACCGAAGGAAAGCACTTTAATTAAAACTGCGTTCCATGACTGTAATCCCACAGCATTTCTAAGTGTTTGGAATAATTCTTGGCAAGTCCAGTGCTGGGAGATTGGGTAGGAGAATCGAAGAGGTGCAATGTTGAAAGACAGACACTTTCATTACCCATCTCCTAACCTCTGCACGCACCTTATCTGCCGGTCTTATTGCAAATCCGTCAATTCTGACACTTCACAAATGTTACCTCCACCGCTGGCTGCACCTTCACAGAGGCAGAGTTTTTCACACAGAACACAATCCTGTATTTAAAAAAAGGAAAACATCAATTAACAGGGCTATTCGGAGGAGGGCAGTCGGATTTAATCAGATATGGGTAGACATTCCACCAGGGATAACCGATCTCCTGGCGCAACATTGGCGGAAGATCAGCCAAAACCCAGCGAAGTGGCCGAGGTGGCCCCTTCCTCCCTGTCTCCAGGGATCCCACATATCTGCTGCCAAAGTTATGGCAGGGATTAGAAGACAGACCGCAGAGATTCCTAAACCAGCACTGCCAGTCACTGCTCTTCAACAGTAATTGTTGTGACAAACGCTTTGAGACACATTGACAATGTGACAGTGCTGATTAAATGTAGATATTTATTTTGTGTTTAAAAGCACTAACTGATCTCCCGCGGCGTTGCCCATCGGGAGTCAGGACTAAGCGTCGTCTTTTGGTGAAGGAGGTTTAGAGGGCAGGAGAAAATTAGAGCAAAAAGGAAATACTGCAGATGCTGGAAATCTGAAATAAAAACAGAAAATTCTGGAGAAACTCAGCAGGTCAGGCAACAGCTGTGAAGAGAGAAACAGAGTTAACATTTCAGGTCGATGAGGCTGGGAAAGGGGGGAGGGGATGAAAGAACTGTGATAGGATAGGATAGAAGGCAGGAGAGGTTAAGAGACATTAAGAGATATTCAAGGAAAAAGAAAATTAGAGCTGATTTTTACTGAGATATGCTTTATCCTATTAAGTATCTAAAGATTGTATTTTATTATTTACAGTTAAATAATGAAACTTAGGGCAGTTTGCAAAGTTGAGATATATGGGATAGTTTCCAACTTGTCACCCGTGCTTTAAAGCGTTGTTGCCGATTGGCCACCCATTATGGAATAATGGTAATAAAATCAGGGGGTTTGTATAATGGGGGCCAATCCATGAGGACAGTTTCAGGCCCCGGGAGTGGGAATCTAGGCCGCCGAGATAGTTGGAGCCGAGGAGTTTGTCCACAATACAGGCCGAGGAGCTGGGAGGCAGTGCAGTGCCATCACTGATAGGAGGCTGTAATTACAGCACGACTCATTTACAGAGGGGACTTGGGAATTTATAATGGGGAAACATACGTGACGAAAATATGACAACTGGAGATAAGGTTTTTGTAGATGGATAGTATGTATAGGAGTGACATTTTTATTATGTTGGTAGCTTGTGTTCTGCTGCCTTTGGTGAAGATAAGACTAATCATTCTCCCTCTGATTAAAGTGATTCTTTGTGGCGAAGTAGCTGGCGTCTTCACCAGTATAATAAAGATCGGGAACTCACTCCTATTGACATGCCCATATCTAGTACGCCCCAACACAAGGTAACTTGGCAAGAAAATGATTTTCAACCTTAAAATGAGAGCCAGGCACCTCTTCACACAAGGGGTGGTGGAAATCTGGAACTCTCCCCCACAAAGCTGTGGATACTGGGGGTCAATGGAAAATTTCAAAACTGCGACTGATAGATTTTTGTTGTGTAAGGGTATTAAGGGTTACGGAACCAAGGCGGGTAGATGGAGTTAAGATATTGTGTATTGTGCACATAAGAGTATTGTGTGCAGTTTTGGTCACCTTATCTGAGGAAGGATGTTCTTGCCATGGAGAGAGTGCAGCGAAGATTCATCAGACCAATACCTGGGATGGCAGGAATGACGTATGAGGAGAGATTGGGTCGATTAGGCTTATATTCGCTAGAGTTTAGAAGAATGAGAGGGGATCTCATTGAAACTTATAAAATTCCAACAGGACTAGACAGACTAGATGCAGGAAGGATGTTCCCGATGGCGGGGAGTCCAGAACCAAGGGTCACAGTCTAAGGATAAGGGGTAAGCCATTTAGGACTGAGATGAGGAGGAATTTCTTCACCCAGAGAGTGGCGAACCTGTGGAATTCTCTACAACACAAGGCAGTTGAGGCCAATTCATTAAATATATTCAAGAAGGAGTTAGATATATTTCTTAAGGCTAAAGGGATCAAGGGATATGGGGAGAAAGCAGGGACAGGGTACTGAATTTGGATGATCAGCCATGATCTCATTAAATGGCAAAACAGGCTCGAGGGGCCGAATGGCCTACTCCTGCTCCTATCTTCTATGTTTCTATACAGATCAGCCCTGATCTAATTGAATGGCTCGAGGGACTGAATGGCCTCCTCCAGTTCCTTTGCTCCTTCTTAAAACCAGCTCGGAAGTTGCAGCCAATTGCCCATGGTGGTGCTTACAATGAGTAAGTGGGAAGACTGGTTTTATACACCAGAATTGTTGGACCTTGTACAATATATAGGGGGTGAATTTCCACGCTTGCCCACCATAACTTCGGGGGAAGAACGATGGGAGCACTGCTAAAATGGCGTCAACATTGTTCACACTATTTTATGAGGGTTACCACGACCCTTCCACAGAAGTTACATCGGACGAGCGGGAGAGCCCCACTGCAATCCCCTGTAGACCCTACTAACATTATATTACTGTCAGGACCTACTTTTTCTGTGTCTCTCCTGCCTTCACTCGCAACTTCCTTATCTCCAGGTCATTGGTGGCCTCCTCGCTGCTGTCCCAGAATCTCCACATTGACCACGGGTTGGTGACCTTCCCCATGATGGTGGACCAGATGGAAGAGGAGAACTCCCACTTCAACGTCACCATCAGCAGTTCGCCGATATCAACCTCCGTGTGCACCAGGAACGAGTAGGTTCTGTTCGGTGAAATTTCGGGGCTGTGATGGAACACAAGGATATTAATATAAATCAACGAGTCCGGAGATTGGACAGAATAGAGGCAGCAAGAGGTGGTTCTTCATAACATGAAAAAATACAATGACCACGGCAGGATTTTCTGCAACTAGCCATGATAAAGCCAATGATTTACATTGATACTTAAGGAAAATAATTACCATTGCCAAAAAATGGAAGAACTGATTTAAAATGAGTAAAATAAAGATGGGTGGCACTACCGTTAGCTGTGGCTCAGTGGGTCGCACTCTGAGTCAGAAGGTCATAGGTGCAAGTCCCACTCCAGAGACTTGAGCACAAAAATCCAGGCTGACACTCCAGTGCAGTGCTGAGGGAGTGCTGCACTGTCGGAGGTGCCGTCTTTCAGATAAGATGTTAAACCGAGGCCCCGTCTGCTTTTGCAGGTGGGCTTAAAAGATCCCATGGCACTATTGTAAGCAGAACAAGGGAGTTCTCCCAGTGTCCTCAACCAACAATCACTACAATCAACTCATTGCTGTTTGTGGGAACTTGCTGGGCGTAAATTGGCTGCTGCATTTCCTACATTACAACAGTGACTACACTTCAAAAAGTACTTCATTGGCTGTAAAATGCTTTGGGGCGTCCTGAGGTGGTGAAAGGCCCTGTAGAAATGCAAGTATTTTTCTGCAACAGTGGGCTGGTTTCTGCTTTTTCGTTTTGCCTGCCTTTTTCCATTTCTGGATTTTTAAGAGCTGCAATTTTTTACTGCAATCAGATGGAGTTCCACTTGGTTCCCTTTGCTCTTGGAGTGTTATAGAGGAGGAAAGTGAGGCTCTGAGAAGTGAGAGGTAGACCTGGTTAGACCAGAGGCGGACTGCCCTTGCCCAATGTCGGCAGATCCTCGACGGGCCTTACGAGGGAGGCAGTGACGGAGTTGTGCTGGAACCTGCCCTGCAGATAGTGCACAGTAGCTGTAGAGTAGCAGTAAAGGAGACCACAAGACTGAACTGTTATGTCTCTGGATCCTTCACCACTGAGGACAGCAGCGATGTGAATCACCTGAGCACTGGTATAAAACCAAGTTACAGATAAGCTGCTGACTGACCACCCTGTCAGTTCCTCTCCGATGTCACAGTGACCATAAAATCACCCCCACTCTTTAATATTCCTCACTGCACACTAACAGCAGAATACTCACACTTGAACAGCAAGTCCTTTTGTTTCATTCAAGGTCCCGTAGAGAGAGATGAGGAAATTTGCGGCTGTCTCAGTTTGGTTGATGTTCCTGATGAAATGTATCTTCAACTGATAGTGGTAAACTGTGGGAGGAAGGAGATATTGATTGGTGGGAGCAACAGCAGCCTGGTAGGAACATTCATCTCCAAACACCTTCTGCAACTGTCTCAGTAGCCAAACCAATTCATTTAGTATGATTGCTGCCTAAGGAGAGAGCTCAGGGAGCTTTCCCCCTTTGGCTCACACTGATGTATAGGGCGAGACAACTCCTTAGCTTGTGCTACAAGGCACCTCATCCCTTAACCCTCAGAGCAGCTCCAAGGACCTCATTTCCCAGGAGTGCTGTCCTGCAGAACTCATTCCATGTGATTGCTGAATTAGATAGTGCTCAACTTGGCAGCTTTGCAATTTAGTGTCACGCCGACTAGTCCAGGGAACTGGTTCAGAAACTCAACCTGGGCTCGATCACATCGACTAGTTTGGAGTGAGCATGGTGCAAAGGCAAAGGGGAGCATTTTCTTAATGGGGAGAGGCTGGGAACTGTGGAGGAGCAGAGGGATTTGGGTGTCGATTGTTTAGATCTTTAGTCTGACCCCATCTGGAGTCAATGTGTTCAGATCTGGGCACTGCAGCTCAGTGAGGATATACCGGCCTTGGAGGGGGAGCAGCACAGGTTCACCGGAATGATACCGGGGCTAAAACAGTTATATTATGAGGACATGTTGTGTGAACTTAGACTGCATTCCCTCGAGTATATGGGGTGATCCAACAGGCGTTTAAAATGATAAATGGTTTCGATAGGATGGATGCAGAGAAGCTATTTCTTCTTGTGGGGAAATCTAGAATAAGGGGCACAATTTTAAAATTAAAGCGCTGCCATTCAGGGGTGAAATCAGGAAGCACTTTTTCACACAAAGAGTAGTGGAAATCTGGAACTCTCGCCCCCAAAAAGCTGTGAAATCTGGGCATCAATTGAAATTCACAAGATAGAGATCGATACATTTTGTTGAGAGAGGAGATATAGGGAAAGGCAGGTATATGGAGCGGAGGTACAGACCAGCCGTGATCTCATTGATGGTGGAACAGACTCGAGACTGAATGGACTCCTTCTGTTCCTAGGTTTCAATAGAAACATATAAACATAGAAGATAGGAGCAGGAGTAGGCCATTCGACCCCTCGAGCCTGCTCCGCCATTCAATGAGATCATGGCTGATCATCCAAGTTCAGTACCCGGTACCTGCTTTCTCCCCATACCCCTTGATCCCTTTAGCCTTAAGAAATATATCCAACTCCTTCTTGAATATATTTAATGAATTGGCCTCTACTGCCTTCTGTGGTAGAGAATTCCACAGGTTCACCACTCTCTGGGTGAAGAAATTACTCCTCATTTCTGCCCTAAAAGGCCTACCCCTTATCCTTAGACTGTGGCCCCTGGTTCTGGATTCCCCGACCATCGGGAACATTCTCCCTGCATCTAGTCTGTCCAGTCCTGCCAGAATTTTATAAGTTTCAATGATGTTGTGTATGTACCTTTAAGGGGAGAACTGATTCTATACTGCAGTACCGGCAGTGACCACCCCTGTACATAAAGCCATAGCAGGCTTCTGTATTTCAGTCTTGAATTCCCCTCTGTCAGTAAATACCTGTTTTATTGTTCTCCTGCAGTCCGAGTATTATTGATACCTGGACACTACACTGGCGATGGGCAGGTTCGAACTCACCTGCAGTACTGCATCACCTCACGGGGATCTTTTCCCTGAAGAGAAGCTTCTTGGAGGTCGAAGTCAGAACGGCGGGCGTCGACCGCGGGCAACCGCCCAGGGATCCATCGGAGAGTTGCAGGGGAGGCTGTGGAGAGCTGGGCCTGGCTCCCCAGTCGAGGTGTTCCAGCAAGTCATGCTGGTAGCAGGTAGTGCGCTGGCCCTTCCGGACTGCGGCGGGCTCGGGCTCGATCGAGCGGCTCTGCAAAGGGGCCATGCAGCGTCGTCGGAAGGAAGAGAGAGAGAGGGTGGAGCGCACAGGGTGCGGTCGGTGCTCAAGAACCGGGCAGCGTGGAGAGGATAGAACGAGGGGAAGGAAAGGTGATACGCGCTGAAGCTGTGGGTCGCCGCCATTACCCTGTAGAACGCTAGGAGCAGTGTGACAGCAAGGGGAAGAAGGAAAAGCGCGGGAGGCGCCATTTTATTCCATTGGGGAAGAAGGAAAAGCGCGGGAGGCGCCATTTTATTCCATTGGGGAAGAAGGAAAAGCGCGGGAGGCGCCATTTTAAATCACTCAAGATGCCGAAGAGTGGCAGTATCACTGCTTTCGACAACGAGGTAGAAGACTGGACCACATATGTGGAAAGAATTGAAGTGTACTGCGAGGCAAATTTGGTGACCGATGGAAAGAAGGCGTCGGTATTATTAAATTTGATGGGCGCGAGAACGTACGGCCTATTGCGGAATTTAATTACCCCAGCTAAACCAATGGAGAAAAGTTTTGAAGAGATTGTTAATACCTTACAGGAACACCTAAACCCTACACCGCTGCTGATAGCAGAAAGATTCAAGTTCCATAAAAGAAACCAGCACAAAGATGAGAGCAATGCTGACTATCTTACGGAACTACGCAAGTTATCGAAGCACTGCCAGTTCGGAGCAGGACTGGCAGACACCTTACGGGATAAGTTTGTCTGTGGGCTCCAGAGTGAAGGAACCCAGAAACGACTACTTTCGGAAAAGGACCTGACGCTAGAACAGGCTTTCAGCGTGGCAGTATCCTACGAAGCAGCAGCATGGGGAGCTGCGGAAATACAACAGAAACCACAAGAATACAGTGCTAACGAAATGGCGTATGGAGCAGAAAAGTGCTATCGCTGCGGCAGAACAACCCATGATCAGAAGGACTGCTGGTTTAAGGACAAAGTATGCAGGCAATGTGGGAAAATGGGACACATAGCAAGAGTCTGCAGGTCAGGAAAGAAAACCAACACTACAAGAACTACGAAGGAAAAGTACAAGAAAGTAAAGAAATTGACAGACAGTAGTTCGGAAGATCAGGAGAGTGATAAGGACTCCGGGAGCAGGAGACTAAGTTGTCTAAAGTTACACAACGTGATCGCAAAGGAGGATCACCGAACCATTTGGGTCACCCTCATGATAGCAGGGTCCCCAGTAAAGATGGAATTGGACACAGGATCAGCCCTAACTGTCATGAATCGACGAGACTATGAGCGGCTATTCTCACACATACCCTTGAAGGACACGTCCATTGTATTGAAGACATACATGGGGCAAAAAGTCTACCACAGAGGAAAAATAAGGGTGCCAGTTGAATACAACGGCAAGGAAACACAGAAACTGTATCTATATATACTACCAGATGGAGGACCACCATTATTGGGATGTGAATGGATCCGAAAAATACAATTGGATTGGCATTCCATTCAGGCGCTAACTGTGACTGATAAAAAGGATGATGACGTCACACCTGGACGACTGTCAAAGATTCTAACTGACGCGAAAGAGGTGTTCCAACAAGGACTTGGGACTCTAAAAGGAGTAACGGCAATGATAAAAATCGAAGATAATGCAAACCCAAAATTTTTTAAGGCCAGACCGGTACCTTACTCGATCCGCCCAGCCGTTGAAGCAGAGCTGGAGAGTCTGGAGCGTTCAGGTGTGCTGTCCAAAGTGGACTGGAGCGAGTGGGCCACACCCATCGTTCCTGTAATGAAGAAATCATTGAGCAGCACGCCTGGGGAACCGAAGAAGGTTCGCATCTGTGTGGATTTCAAGGTAACTGTGAACCCAGTCCTGCACACGGTACAATATCCACTTCCACGGATAGAAGATATTTTCGCCTCACTATCTGGAGGGAAACGCTTTACAAAGATTGACCTGGCCCAAGCATATCTACAAATGGAGGTGGAAGAAGCATCGAGGAAATAGCTCCCGATAAACACTCACAAAGGCCTTTACCAGTACAATCGACTGGTATTCGGGGTAGCATCAGCCCCGGCTTTTTGGCAGAGGGCGATGGAACAAGTCCTGCAAGGGATCCCGGGGACCCAGTGTTATTTGGATGACATCCTGGTTACGGGCGAAAATGACAGTGAACACCTTGCCAACCTGGAGCAGGTGCTCACGAGATCACAGGAATATGGGCTACAAGCCAACCGCCCCAAATGCGAGTTCTTCAGGAGACAAATCTCGTATTGTGGCCATATGATTGATGAGGAAGGGTTGCATAAGTCGCCGGACAAGATTGAGGCTGTAGTCAAGGCTCCAGCACCGGAAAATGTGTCGCAACTGAGGTCGTTCCTCGGGTTGGTGAACTACTACCATAAGTTCTTGCCGAATTTATCTACAATTCTGCACCCACTGAATGCCCTGCTGCAAACTGGAGTAACATGGAAATGGAGTGAGGAGTGTAAGCGTGCCTTTCAGAAATGTAAATGCCTAATCACTTCAAAAGAAGTATTGGCCCACTACAATCCAACACTACCGATTCGGTTAGCATGTGATGCGTCTCCCTATGGCATCGGAGCGGTGCTGTCACACAAATTCCTTGACGGTTCAGTGAGGCCAATAGCCTTTGCGTCGTGCTCGTTAACCTCAGCCGAGCGTAACTACGCCCAGATTGACAGGGAGGCCCTCAGCCTGGTGTGGGGGGTGAAGAAGTTCAATCACTATCTGCACGGGCAGAAATTCACCCTACTGACTGATCATCAGCCCCTGGTCTCCATTTTTAACCCAAAGAAGGGCGTTCCGGTGATGACTGCGCAACGGTTGCAAAGATGGTCACTTTTTCTAGGGGCACATCAGTACGACATAGAGTACAAGGGTACGAAACAGCATGGAAACGCTGATGGGCTGTCGCGCCTACCGTTGCCTACAGTAGAGGAAGCACCTGCAGTGGACCCTGTTGAGATATTCCATGCGACCACAGTTGAATGTCTACCTGTTACAAACTCAAGTATAGGGAAGGAAACCCGAAATGACCCGACACTCTCTCGGGTCTATGATTTGACGGTGAAGGGATGGCCAGCACATGGCGACTCACTGTTGCCAGCATTCTCGCCAAGGAGAGAACAGCTGTCAGTGTGCCGGGGGACCTTGATGTGTGGATCCCGAGTGGTAATTCCACCCAAGTTGAGAGATAGAGTGCTCAATGAGCTTCATGAGGGTCATCTGGGAGGAGTAAAAATGAAGAGACTAGCCAGGGCATTTGTGTGGTGGCCGGGAATCGATAAAGAAATCGAGGATATGACCAAGAGATGCACAGGATGCCAGAAGGTCCAAAACGCTCCACCACAGGCCCCGCTACATCCATGGGAGTGGCCCTCATCTCCATGGCAACGGGTACACATTGATTTTGCTGGTCCATTTATGGACTCAATGTTCCTAATCGCTGTGGACGCCCATTCGAAATGGCCAGAGGTCATCAAAATGTCCTCCACCACCACGGAGAAAACTATTGCAGTCCTATGGACCATCTTCACCAGGAATGGCTTGCCAGAACAGATTTGCTCTGACAATGGGCCACAGTTTGTGTCAGAGGATTTCCGGAGGTTTCTGAGGAATAATGGGGTGAAGCATTACACATCTGCCCCATATCATCCAGCCACAAATGGATTGGCTGAGAGGTTTGTTCAGACCTTTAAAAAGGCAATAAAAGCAATGCATAATGATGACATACCACTACAACACAAGGTGGATAATTTCTTGTTTGCTTACCGGAATGCGACACATGCAGTCACCAACCAAGCTCCAGCCATAATGTTCTTCAACCGAAGGCTAAGATGTCGCCTGGATTTGCTCAAACCAAACATAAGACGAGATGTTGAGGATAAGCAATTCCAGCACATAAATGAGATGCCAACCAGGAGCTTCAAGATAGGGCAACCAGTCTTGGCCCGCGACTACTGAACAGAAAAATGGCAGCCAGGAACGATCTGCACACAGCAGGGACCACTAATGTACACAGTGGACGTTGGAGAGATCATCGTGAGATGCCATGCTGACCAGATTCTAGAGTCACTGGAACAAGCCAAACCCATACCACGAGCAGGTGCACCTGGTAATCAACCCAAAGTACAGATTGTGTCTACCTCAGAAGCAGTGGTATTGGAAGCTGACGAACCAACCAATGACAATGAGCCAGAATCAACTCCGCCGCAAGAACAGGATACTCGAGAAAGGCCCTATCCAGTCAGGATGAGGAAGCCTCCTCAAAGACTGAACTTATAAATGATTATTTCAGTTGATGTATATAGTACAGAGAAAATTGTAATTGTAATTAGTTATTATTTAGTTGTTAAATGAATGTTATGTACTGTTTATCTAAAAGGGGAGGAATTGTTGTGTATGTACCTTTTAAGAGAAGAACTGATTCTATACTGCAGTACCAGCAGTGACCACCCCTGTATATAAAGCCATAGCAGGCTTCTGTATTTCAGTCTTGAATTCCCCTCTGTCAGTAAATACCTGTTTTATTGTTCTCCTGCAGTCCGAGTATTATTGATACCTGGACACTACAAATGAGATCCCCTCTCTTTCTTCTAAACTCCAGCGAGTACAAGCCCAATCGACCCAATCTCTCCTCATACGTCATTCCTGCCATCCCAGGTATCAGCCTGGTGAATCTTCGCTGAATTCCTTCCATGGCAAGAATATCCTTCCTCAGATAAGGCGACCAAAACTGCACACAATACTCAAGATGTGGTCTCACCAAGGCCCTGTACAACTGTAGCAAGACATCCTTGTTCCTGTACTCAAACCCTCTCGCTATGAAGGCCAACATACCATTTGCTTTCTTAACCGCCCGCTGCACCTGCATGCTTACCTTCAGCGACTGGTGCACAAGGACACCCAGGTCTCGTTGCACTTCCCCTTCTCCCAATCTATTGCCATTCAGATAATAATCTGCCTTCCTGTTTTTGACACCAAAGTGGATAACCTCACATTTATCCACGTTATATTGCATCTGCCATGCTTCTGCCCAATCACCCAACCTGTCCAAATTATCCTGTAGTTTTTTGGCATCCTCCTCACAGCACACACGTCCACCCAGCTTTGTGTCATCTGCAAATTTGGAGATATTACATCTAGTTCCCTTGTCTAGATTATTAATATATATTGTGAATAGCTGGGGTCCAAGGACCGATCCCTGCGGTACCTCACTAGTCACTGCCTGCCACTCGGAAAAAGACCCATTTATTCCAACTCTTTGCTTTCTATCTGCCAACCAGTTCTCTATCCAAGTCAATACCTTGCCCCCAATTCCATGTGCCTTAACTTTACATGCTAATCTCTTATGTGGGACCTTATCGAAAGTCTTCTGAAAGTCCAAATACACCACATCCACTGGTTCTCCCTTATCTATTTTACTAGTTACATCCTCAGAAAATTCCAATAGATTAGACAAGCACGATTTACCTTTTGTCCATCCATGTTGACTTTGTCCGATCCTGTCACTGTTTTCCAAGTGATCTGCTATTACATCTTTTATAATGGACTCTAGCATTTTCCCCACTACCGATGTCAGGCTTACCAATCTGTAATTCCCCGTTTTCTCTCTACCACCTTTTTTGAATAGTGGGGTAACATTAGCTACCCTCCAATCCATGGGTACTGTTCCAGATTCCATCGAATGTTGGAAGATGATCAGCAATGCATCTACTATTTCTAGGGCCACTTCCTTAAGTACCCTAGGATGTAGATTATCAGGCCCTGGGGATTTAATGGCCTACAATCCCATCAATTTCCCTAACACCATTTCCCTACAAATACTGATTTCATTCAGTTCCTCCCTTTCATCAGACCCTATGTTCCCTGACATTTCTGGGAGGTTATTTGTGTCCTCCTTTGTGAAGACAGAACCAAAATATGTATTTAATTGGTCTGCCATTTCTTTGTTCCCCATTATAAATTTTCCTGATTCTGACTGCAAGGGACCTATGCTTGACTTCACCAATCGTTTTCTCTTCAAATATCTATAAAAGCTTTTACAGTCAGTTTTTATGTTCCCTGAAAGGTTACTCTCATATTCTATTTTCCCTTTCTTAATTAATCCCTTTGTCCTCTGTTGAATCCTAAACTGCTCCCAATCCTCTGGGTTACTGCTTTATCTGGCCAATTTATATGTCCTCTCCTTGGATCTTATGCTATCCTTAATTTCCCTCGTTAGCCACGGTTGAGTCACCTTCTTTGTTTTATTTTTATGCCAAACTGGGATGAACAAATTCTGTAGTTCATCCATGCGGTCTTTGAATGTTTGCCATTGCCTATCCACCAATGCTATGCATTGAGTGCTGCTAGAGTTTGCTAAGAGGGAGAGTTCGGGCAAGTGGGAGGTGAGGGTGTGTTTTTTGTTCTGTTTTGTTCCCCACTCCCAGGCTTAGACAGCACTGCGGAAGCGGAGCAGCGAGACGAGTCAACCAAACAGGCCCCACAGACAGTATTCGAGGAGGAGGTTGGTGATCAGCTGGTTGGTTGGTTTTCTTCCTTCTCTTTTATTCCTTTAAGTTGGTAAGTCCTATTGAATAGTAGTGTAATAGTATCATCTATATCGGGGCAGAGGGTCTTCATAACTAATAATAATAAATTTAATTAATTACATAGATATGGGTGAACAGGTGATGTGTCACTGTTGCGAAATGTGGGAGCTGGTGGACCCCATTGAGGCTCACGGTGATTACATTTGCGATAAGTGTTTGCTGCTGGAGGAACTCAAGCTCCATGTTAAAGAGCTTGAGACCGAGCTTCAGACACTGCGACACATCAGGGAGGGGTAGAAGTTCCTGGACTCTATGTTTCAGGAGATGGTCACACCTATGAAATTAATTAATGCAGATGTAATCCGTGGTCAGGGACAGGACGGTGTGACTACGAGTGAGGCAGGGACAGGGATCCAGGAGGCAGTGTTGATGGAGCCGCAGCCCTTGCTCTTGTCAAGCAGGATCGAGGTTCTTACTCCCTGTGAGGGCGGGAGCAGGGACTGCAGGGAGGATGAGCAACCTGGCCACAGCACCGCGGTACAGGGGGCCATTCAAGTGGAGGGAGTAAAAATAAATGTTGTAGTGGTAGGGGATAGTATTAGGGGGATAGATAGGGTTCTCTGCAGTCAAGAGAGGGAGTCCCGAAGGCTGTGTTGCCTGCCGGTGCCAGGGTTAAGGACATCTCTTCTGGGCTGGAAAGAAACTTGGAGTGGGAGGGGGAGGATCCAGTTGGCGTGGTCCATGTTGGTACAAACGACGTAGATAGGACAAGGAAGACAGTTCTGTTAAAGGAGTATGAGCAGCTAGGGGTCAAATTAAAAAACAGAACCTCAAGGGTAATAATCTCTGGGTTATTACCTGAGCCACGAGCGAATTTGGCTAGGATAAATAAAATTAAAGAGTTAAATGCGTGGCTCAAAGACTGGTGTGGGAGAAATGGGTTTTGCTTCTTGGGACACTGGCACCAGTACTGGGACAGGAGGGAGCTGTTCCGTTGGGATGGTCTCCACTTGGCCAGTGCTGGGACTAGAGTCCAGGCGAATCATATAACTAGGGCTGTAGAGATGGCTTTAAACTAATTAGTGGGGGGGAGGTTTCTAGAGAGCAAATAATAGAAATGACAACGGAGGAGGTCATAGACTTAGGTAGCAGTGGGGGAATTAAAAAACAGAACGTGTCAGGAAGGGACAGAAGGTATGGAGTAAAAAGTAAAGTACTAAAAGGGGAAAAAACAGGAACTAAGTGTTACAAAACATATTTGAAAGTTCTTTATCTGAATGCACGTAGCATTCGTAACAAAATGAATGAGTTAACGGCACAAATAACGACATATGGGTATGATCTTGTGGCCATTACAGAAACATGGCTGCAGGGTGACCATGACTGGGAATTAAACATACCAGGTTATTTAACAATCAGGAAGGACAGGCAGGAAGGGAGGGGAGGTGGGGTGGCTATGTTAATAAAGGAAGGAATCACTATAATACAGAGAAATGATATTGGGTCAAAGGAGCAGGATAGTGAAACAATTTGGGTGGAGATAAGGAATAATAAGGGGAAAAAAACACTAGTGGGCGTAGTCTATAGGCCTCCGAACAGTTGCAACTCTGTTGGATGGAGTATTAATCAGGAAATAGTTGAGGCTTGTAATAAGGGAACAGCTATAATTATGGGGGATTTTAATTATCATATTAACTGGACAAATCAAATTGGGCAGAGCAGCCTTGAGGATGAGTTCATTGAGTGTATTAGGGATGGGTTTCTTGAGCAGTATGTAACTGAACTGACCAGGGGGCAAGCAACCTTAGATTTGGTCCTGTGTAATGAAACAGGATTAATTAAAAATGTCCTAGTAAAGGATCCCCTTGGAATGAGTGACCATAACATGGTTGAATTCCATATTCAATTAGAGGGTGAGAAGGTTGGATCTCAAACAAGCGTGCTGAGCTTGAATAAAGGAGACGATGAAGGTATGAGAGCGGAATTGATTAGAGTGGACTGGGGAAATAGATTAAAGGGTAAGACGGTACATGATCAGTGGTGTACATTTAAGGAGTTATTTTACAACTTCCAAAAAAAATATATTCCACTGAGGAAAAAAGGGTGTAAAAGAAAAGATAGCCATCTGTGGCTAAGTAAAGTAATTAAGGATAGTATCTGACTAAAAGCAAGGGCATATAAAGTAGCCAAATCTAGTGGGAGGATAGAAGATTGGGAAGTCTTTAAAAGACAGAAAAAAATAACTAAAAGATTGATTAAGAAAGGGAAGATAGATTATGAAAGTAAATTAGCAAAAAATATAAAAACAGATAGCAAAAGTTTCTATAGTTATATAAAAAGAAAAAGGGTGGCTAAAGTAAATGTTGGTACCCTAGAGGATGAGACCGGGAAATTAATGGTGGGAAACATGGAGATGGCAAAAATGCTGAACAATTATTTTGTATCAGTCTTTACGGTAGAGGACACTAAGAATATCCCAACACTGGACAAACAGGGGGCTCTAGGGGGGGGGGGGAGGAGCTAAATATGATTAAAATCACTAAGGAAGTGGTACTTGGTAAAATAATGGGACTCAAGCCGGATAAATCCCCTGGACCTGATGGATTGCATCCTAGGGTCTTGAGGGAAGTGGCGGTAGGGATTGTGGATGCATTGGTAATAATTTTCCAAAACTCCCTGGACTCAGCAAAGGTCCTGGCAGATTGGAAAACTGCTAATGTAACGCCCTTATTTAAAAAGGGTAGTAGGCAGAAGGCTGGAAACTATAGACCTGTTAGCCTAACATCTGTGGTTGGTAAAATGTTGGAGTCCATTATTAAGGAGACAGTAACGGGACATTTGGATAAACATAATTTAATAGGACAAACTCAGCATGGTTTCATGAAGGGGAAGTCATGTTTGACAAATTTGCTTGAGTTCTTTGAGGAAGTAACATACAGGGTGGATAAAGGGGAACCAGTGGACGTAGTGTATTTAGACTTCCAAAAGGCATTTGACAAGGTGCCACACAAAAGATTATTGCTCAAGATAAAAAATCACGGGATTGGGGGTAATATTCTGGTGTGGGTGGAGGATTGGCTCTCTAACAGAAAGCAGAGAGTTGGGATAAATGGTTCGTTCTCAGACTGGCAACCAGTAACTAGTGGTGTTCCGCAGGGGTCAGTGCTGGGTCCCCAACTCTTTACAATCTGTATTAACGATTTGGAGGAGGGGACCGAGTGTAACATATCAAAGTTTGCAGATGATACAAAGATGGGAGGGAAAGTAGTGAGTGAGGAGGACATAAAAAACCTGCAAAGGGACATAGACAGGCTAAGTAAGTGGGCAGAGATTTGGCAGATGGAATACAATACTGGAAAGTGTGAGGTTATGCACTTTGGCAGGAAAAATCATAGAGCAAGTTATTATCTTAATGGCAAGAAACTGGAAAGTACTGTAGTACAAAGGGATCTGGGGGTTCTGGTGCACGAAACTCAAAAAGTTAGTCTGCAGGTGCAGCAAGTGATCAAGAAGGCCAATGGAATGTTGGCTTTTATTGCTAGGGGGATAGAATATAAAAACAGGGAGGTATTGCTGCAGTTGTACAAGGTATTGGTGAGACCGCACCTGGAATACTGCATACAGTTTTGGTGTCCATACTTAAGAAAAGACATACTTGCTCTCGAGTCAGTACAAAGCAGGTTCACTCGGTTAATCCCGGGGATGAGGGGGTGGTCATATGAGGGACTCTACTCATTGGAGTTCAGAAGAATGAGAGGCGATCTTATTGAAACATATAAGATTGTGAAGGGGCTTGATCGGGTGGATGCGGTGAGGATGTTCCCAGTGATGGGTGAAACTAGAACTAGGGGGCATAATCTTAGAATAAGGGGCTGCTCTTTCAAAACTGAGATGAGGAGAAACTTCTTCACTCAGAGGGTGGTAGGTTTGTGGAATTTGCTGCCCCAGAAAGCTGTGGAAGCTACATCATTAAATAAATTTAAAACAGAAATAGATAGTTTCCTAGAAGTAAAGGGAATTAAGGGTTACGGGGAGCGGGCAGGAAATTGGACAGGAGTCTAGGTTCGGAATGGTCATGGCCCTGTGGGTAGTGGAGTGGGCCCAGGGGCCATGTAGCCTGGTTCTGCTCCTACTATGTCTAATTCTGTGTTAGATTTCAGGAGATGGTTTTATTCCTGTTCCTGGCTGGGGTGGAGATCGCCTTTACAGAAGGTAAGTACTGTAGAAAATATAGGGACAGAGTGATCTCCTGGATGAGTTTCAATCGCCTAGATGGGTCGGAGAGGAATTTCCCAGATTTTTTTCTCCCAAATTGGCCATTGGGTTTTTGATCTGGTTTTTCGCCTCTCCCGGGAGATCACATGGGTTCGGGTGGATGGAGAGTGATAGAAGATTTGAGGTTAGGATCAGATCAGCCATGATCTTATTGAATGGTGGAGCAGGCTCGAGGGGCCGATTGGCCTACTCCTACTCCTATTTCTTAAGTTCTTGTGTTAACCCTTTGAGTGACATTCCACAATCAATCCTACCTAATTTGCGCCTCAGACCATCGTAGTTTCCTTTATTTAAATTCAGGACCCTAGTCTCAGAGTCAATTACTTCATTCTCCATCTTAATGAAGAATTCGATCATATTATGATCGCTTCGACCCAAGGGGTCTCGTACAACAAGATTGCTAATTAATCCTTTCTCGTTACATAATACCCAGTCTAAGATGGCCTGATCTCTGGTTGGTTCCTCGACATATTGGTCCAGGAAACCATCCTGTAAACACTCCAGGAATTCCTCCTCCACAGTATTGTTACTAATTTGGTTAGCCCAATCTATATGTAGGTTAAAGTCACCCATGATGACTGCTGTGCCCTTTTTGCACGCTTCTTTAATTTCCCTTTTAATGCCATCCCCAACCTCCGCATTACTGTTTGGAGGTCTATATACCACTCCCACTAACGTTTTCTGCCACTTGGTATTTCTCAGTTCTACCCAGACAGATTCCACATCATCAGAGGTAATATCCATCCTTACAATTGTGTTAATCCCTTCTTTAACCAGCAATGCTACCCCACCTCCCTTTCCTTTTTGCCTATCTTTCCTGAATATAGCGAACAGACACTTCAATTAAACACACTAAACTATTCATTAAAGATAGCACGCAGAGAGATTTCCACAGGTGTGAGTGCTGTCCTTTTGCTTGTATACAATCTGGGAAGTGCTCCCCTCAAACTCACACACCCAGCGAGCGCTCCCCTCAACCTCACACACCCAGCGAGCGCTCCCCTCGACCTCACACACCCAGCGAGCGCTCCCCTCGACCTCACACACCCAGCGAGCGCTCCCCTCGACCTCACACACCCAGCGAGCGCTCCCCTCGACCTCACACACCCAGCGAGCGCTCCCCTCGACCTCACACACCCAGCGAGCGCTCCCCTCGACCTCACACACCCAGCGAGTGCTCCCCTCAACCTCACGCACGACAGTATGCATTGTGTCACACCTCCATGTACGAAATTCAGCAACAGGAGTTTAAAGCGTACAGTACCAACAGATACAAGGATATCCTTGGCGCAGCACTTGTTATCTAGTTGCCAATTCAATCCCCTTACAGATCGGGAAGCAACAGCTCTAATTTTAGGGTTGTGTCACTTTGTTCTGGACTCCCCCACCAGAGGAACTAGTTTCTCTCAATCTACCTTATCAAAACTATTCCTCTATGGAGCACCTCAATTAGATCACCCGTCAACCTTCTATACTCCAGGAAAACAAGCCTAGTCTATGCAACCTCTTAATTTAACCCTTGTGTGCCCTGCTATCATTCTGGTGAATCTGTACTGCACCCCATCCAAGGCCAATATATCCTTCCTGAAGTACGTGACTCAGGATATTAAACAGGGTTGTAAACTTTTTAAACTAAACAGATACATTTCTCCCAAACGCCTTTGCTGTTTGGGTGAATTCTGACCCCAATGTCATCACAACGTATTGGGTATTACAGCTCAAGTTTTCACAAATGTTATCAGCTGAGACTCACTAACTCCATAAGTGGATTCAGTACCAAGAGCGAACGTTAGCAGACATAAGGGAGCCCTTTATCTCATCGCCTCTCAAGGTCAAAGAGCACGGAGAGAGGAATGCACTAATGTTGTAGGTTTTCGAATCATTACAGAGGTCCAAAAGCAGGGAATGGACTTCAGGCCGAATCCAATTCAAACAAAAGTTCAAAAGACTGACAGATGGAGAATCATTGGCTGAGATCTATCAGAGACACATGCAGATTACATCTCCAGCCTGGACGAATCTGTTCAGCCCCATGCAGGGAAGAAGTGATGAGTACATGTGTGCATTAGAACGGAGCGTGTGGACATGGATCAGGGCTTGGGCCAGGGAAGGGCCCCTGACTGGAGGTAGGGGGCTCAGGCCGGTGGGATGGGACCATGGGGCAGCGGTAGGGGACCAGTGGCAGGTTGGCTTTGGATGGTCGTAGGCCACAGTAACAAGAGCTTGGGAAACTCTGTAGGGAATCCCATCGCAGATTCAAAATATTCAGAGTCAAAGGGAACAGGCTTACCAACCCAGAAGCCAGAGAGGCTGAAACAGAGTAGGCCCCATGTGGAGTGATAGCTGCAGTCAGCCTGGGGTCGAACTACCTGCCCATAACATTCAACGGCATTACCATTGTCGAATCCCCCACCATCAACATCCTGGGGGTCACCATTGACCAGAAACTTAACTGGACCAGCCACATAAATACTGTGGCTACAAGAGCAGTTCAGAGGCTGGGTATTCTGCGGCAAATGTCTCACCTCCTGACTCCCCAAAGCCTTTCCACTATCTACAAGACACAAGTCAGGAGTGTGCTCCAACAACACTCAAGAAGCTCGACACCAGCTGTTGTGTATGTAATATGTGTGCTACTTTGAACCTATGGACAGGACTGCACTACTTGTAGGGCGTAGTGATACGCAGTACCACTCCTGGCCATAGGGGTATAAATAGTACTGTGGGTACTGATCTCCCCTCAGTTCCCGCCTGTGGGCATGAAGTAAAGACCTATGTATAGTCCCTACCTCCAACCAGTAAAGATCTGTTTGAGTTATACGTTTAAGTCTTTGTGTTAATTGTTCAATACAATACACATACTTAACACTGGCGACGAGTCAGGTTCTTACCCTGCGGCAGTTGAAGAGAGGTTTCAAACATCACCACCCCACTAGAAGCGACAGGCTTTAGGACTCTGAAGCCTCCATCAGCGACTGAGCACTGGAGTGCAGCAAACATCCTGACAGCTTCCAGCGACTGACCGAAGTCTTTCTGCAGTTTCCTTGTTCAACCTAGGTGGTGGGGTAAGCCGTGCAGTGTTGGCTGCAAAGACAGGGCTGGGGAAGTTGGAGAAGATAAGGGCGATCGCAATCCCTGATAAGAGCCGCGGTGAAACGCGCGAGCGGGTAAGCCAGAGCCCGGGAGGGAGCGAGCAAGAGCCGCGCGAGCGGGTGAGCCAGAGGCCGGGAGCCGCTTCAAGTGCGAGGCGCAGCGCGGGCCAGCGATCGGGACCAAAGATAAGGGCCGCACTGGGACTGAAAGGCACCGCGGCTGCAGAAGCTCAAGGTGCGAGAGCCGCGGTGCACAGCGCGGGCTATCGATCGCGGCGAAGATAAGGGCCGCACTCGGGGGCTGAAGGGAGACGGCGTCGGGGGACGGGTGAAGACCGCCAAGCGCGGGAAAACCGCCATTTTGTGGGCGGAGGACGACGGCAAGAGCGGGAAGCCGCCATCTTTGATAACAAGTAAACAAAATAAAATCTGAGAAATTGCAAATCTACAATGCCTAAACACGGGAATATTAGCACCTTTGATAGTGACCTCGAAGATTGGGCCATATATGTTGAAAGAGTAAAAAATTATTGTAAGGCCAATAAAAATTCGTGACCAAGATAAAGCTCTAACATTATTAAATTTAATGGGTGCGAAGACATACGGGCAATTGAAACACCTGTTATCACCAGATGAACCGGCGGATAAGACGTTCGATGAGATTGTTACTGTCCTGAAAGATCATCTAAACCCCACGCCGCTGATGCTAGCGGAACGATTTAAATTTTACGACAGAAGGCAGCTACAGCATGAAAGCAATGCTGAATATTTGCTGGAATTGCGTAAATTAGCGAAATATTGCCAGTTTCGAACGGGACTGACAGATGCACTACGAGACAAATTTGTGTGTGGTTTATTTAAACAGGATACACAAAAGCGACTGCTCGAGGAGAATGAGCTGACGCTTGAGAAGGCGGTCACTATGGCAGCAGCACACGAAGCCGCAGCGAGAGGCACGGCAGTAATGCAGCTACGGTCACCGGAGCTCAGTGCACACAAATTGGGTGTGAGTTCTGGCAAATGTTATCGTTGTGGAAAGACAACGCATGATCAGAACCAGTGTTGGTTTAAAAACCAAGAATGTAGAACTTGTGGTAGGCTTGGACATATAGCTAGAGTATGCAGGTCAGGGAAGAAGACCAGCAACAAGAAGTCACCGCAAGGGAAATACGCAAAGGTACACAAGGTGGCCGAACAGGAGTCCGATTCAGACGCAAGCAGTATTGAACTGGCTAGCTTAAGGGTACTCAACGTTGGTAAGGGTGCAGACCTCCAGACAATTTGGGTTACTCTTCAGATAGAAGGAGTCCAAGTAAAAATGGAATTGGACACTGGATCGGCATTGTCGGTCATGAATAAGAAAGATTACAGAAGGTTATTCCAACATATTCCCCTACAGGATACGGAGATTATATTGACAACCTACACGGGGCAGAGAGTGTACCCCATCGGGACAATAAAGGTTGCAGTGGCCAACAAGGGCGAAGGAAGTCAAATAATGGACTTATATGTGCTACCGGAGGGAAGTCCACCACTACTAGGCCGGGAGTGGTTTAGAAACATAAATATAGACTGGCATTCGCTAAAAGCCATAAAGAGTGAGAACTCGGTGCAGATAATCAGCCCAGACTCTAGAACTGATGATGGTAAGACCAACCCATGTGCAAAAGACAAAGTTTCAGCACAGAATTCCACTGAGCAACAACAACATAGTTTAACAGTGAATTCTGAGTCTGTCAAGTCTACTGATATGCACATTTTTGAGGGACACTGGGCTCGAACTCAACTCCATTTCAAACTACAACAGCAATTAGAACAAATGATTCGCCGTTTTGAGCAAGAGATGAATGAAATAAAAAAGTTCTTTGTTACAGAGTGGGAGAATCTGGAAAGGCAACAGAAGCAACTGATGGAGAAAATGGAGCAGGAGCACACCAACCATCTGCGCGAGGAGGCCGAACGAATCAAAGCTGATTCAGGTTCTGAAGGTGCGTGCCATAATCTGGTGTCAGAAGAGTTAACGGTCAGCCAACTCCTTCATATGCTGAGGGACAAGACTCTGAAATGGGAAAAACTTGAACACGAGCTGCGATCTTCAAAGGAAAAGGGTTCGGAGCTCTCAAAAGTCATTGAGATGGCTGATGTGACGACACAGACTGAAACGACTGCAACAGAGCAGCCATTGGATGCCAAAGGTACGCTGACTCACGTCAATGTAGAACAACAGACCGCTGAAACAGCTGCTCCGGTAGAGGGACTGCATAGTCCGAGCAATCAATCTCCAAAGGAAGTTGAAGTATTAAAATCACAAATGAGGTCACTAGTAAACGACTTGCTGAAAGCCCAGAAAAAGCTGGATGCAGAGGTACACATGAAGAAGTCTCTTCAGGAAAGATGTCTGGATTTGGAACAAGAGCTGGCTAACGCCCAGCTGGGTATGGAGGAAATAGAAGACCCTCTCGCTGGCCTAGATCAGGACGACACCGAATATTACGTTGTCCTGTCCTGCCCAACTTGTAACTTCGACTCCCACCATACAGAAATCATGGAGGAGCACCGAAAGTCTACGGAACATCGGGAGAAGGTGGCTCTACTACGGAAAAAGGAGGAAGAGAAGGAGGAACTGCGCATGCAGCTGGCAGCTGACAGTGGAGCCCAGAGAGTCTCCAAGAAGCAGAAAAGGAAAAGTCGAAACAGAAGATGACCCATCTGAACCATTATTACCTCTACCAGATCACACACGTGGTCCCTCCGAACGGAGCCAATTCAGTTCGGAAGTTCAAACTGTTAAATCCATAGAAGGACTATTGAATGAATCACTCCAGCAACGTGAACCGACTACACCACAGAGATTGAATCTGTGAACTGTTTTCCGCAGAGACTGAATCTGTGATCTGTTTTGACATGAAGTTATCTATGTATCTATGTTATTTTGTTATGTAAACCTGAAGTTATATATGTATATATGTTATTACGTTATGTTAAATGGGGAGATGACTGTAAAGCTAGGAAGGGAGGAATGTTGTGTATGTAATATGTGTGCTACTTTGAACCTATGGACAGGACTGCACTACTTGTAGGGCGTAGTGATACGCAGTACCACTCCTGGCCATAGGGGTATAAATAGTACTGTGGGTACTGATCTCCCCTCAGTTCCCGCCTGTGGGCATGAAGTAAAGACCTATGTATAGTCCCTACCTCCAACCAGTAAAGATCTGTTTGAGTTATACGTTTAAGTCTTTGTGTTAATTGTTCAATACAATACACATACTTAACACCAGCCAATACAAAGCAGCCCGCTTGATTGGCAACTCATTCACCACCTTCAACATTCACTCCCTCCACCACTGGCGCACCGTGGCTGCAGTGTGTACCATCTACAAGATGCACTGCAGCAACTTGCCAAGGCTTCTTCGGCAGCACCTCCTAAACCCGCGACCTCTTCCACCTAGAAGGACAAGGGCAGCAGGCGTATGGGAACACCACCACCTCCAAGTTCCCCTCCAAGTCACACACCATCCTGACTTGGAAATATATCGCCGATCCTTCATCGTCACTGGATCAAAATCCTGAAACTCCCTCCCTAACAGCACTGTGGGAGTACCTGCACCACATGGACTGCAGTGGTTCAAGAAGGTGGCTCACCACCACCTTCTCAAGGGCAACTAGGGATTGACAATGAATGCTGGCCTTGTCAGCGATGCTCATCTCCCAAGAATTAATTTAAAAAATACGTTGAATGTAGCTCACGTGGGGTGGTGTCGGGGTGATACATGTGTGGCAGAGCCACCAAAGGACTCAGAGCGGTTGTACATAATTCCTTTAATAGCAATGTAGTTACTGTCTGTGCCTGTACCTTTAATTACACTGTTTGACTGTACAATGCCAGTTACCTTTACAGCACGTGATAACGTCATGCCGTTAGTCACGTGATGCCCCAATGGCGGGAAGAACGTGATGACATCACTCTCCTGATCAGGGGATCAGCCCTCATGGAGCCCTCAAGGAGAATAGACCTGTTATTGATGTGTCCTAGCAGTTTCCAGTTTAAACTCGTTTGTTTTCATTAAAGTTCATTAATTTAATTACCTGAGTCGAACTCAGTCTTTTTGATAGGAACCTCCGTTCCTACTTTGGTGACCCCGGCTTCTACGAACGATTTTCGTGGAAGATTCGACATGGACACGAACGCCGTCATGCTGAAACTGCCACAGTTCTGGGAGCAACAACCAGACGCCTGGTTCATCCAGGCTGAAGCCCAGTTCGCCATTCGGAACATCAACGCGGATCAGACCCGTTATTATTACGTGGTCTCCGCCCTCGACAGCGCAACTGCATCCAGGATCATCAGCCTCATCGGTAGTCCTCCTACTGACAAGTATGATGCAATTAAGGCGCGGTTGCTTCAGGTTTTTGGGCTATCAAAGTCGGAGCGTGCTCGCCGGCTCATCACGCTGCCCGGCCTCGGGGACTCCAAACCATCCGAGCTCATGAGCCAAATGCTCACGCTCTTGGGTGCTGAACCGGAATGTTTCATCTTCCGGGAGCTTTTCCCCTATCAACTGCCTGAACAGGTTCAAACTGCCCTGGCCAGCTCCGACATTACTGACTGCACCAAGCTTGAGGCCGAAGCCGATAAGATTTTCACGGTTACCCAGCAGTGCTGCGAGGCCACGAGGCGCCCACCCCCGACAGACACAGTCCCGGGTTCTCCTACAGCGGGCTGGTGCTCCTACCACACCCATTTTGGCGCGAAGGCATGATGCTGCCATTCCCCCTGCAGTTTTTCACCAAAAAAAAGGCGCAGGCGGCGTCCCTGGCGACAGATGACCAAGTCTAACGTGCGTTCCGCGGTGGCGATGGCCGTCGGATCTACGGGGAAACTCCTCTATATCACCGATTCCCTCTCGGGCCGCCATTTCCTTTGTGACACCGGGGCGCTGTGTAGCATTCTACCTGCGTCGAAGCTCGACATGCAGACTGGGAACCTCGGTTTTTCCCTCGTAGCGGCTAATGGCGCAGCTATTCGAACGTTCCGAAAGCGGCGGGTCGAAGTCTGTTTCGGCGGTCAGCGCTTCTTTTGGGATTTCGTCACAGCTACAGTCTCACAGCCTATCCTAGGGGCAGATTTTCTGTGTGCCAACAGCCTGCTAGTCAATGTCCGACACCGCCGGCTGATCAACGCGGCCACCTTCCACTCGATCCCGTGCTTCCACGGTACCTCCGTGGCCCGTTCCATTGCCTGTGCTTTCCCTCCTCCAGATGACTTCACACGGCTCCTCGGGGAGTTTCCGGAGCTGACAATGCCCACCTTCTCCTCTTCAGCGACGAAACATGGTGTTGAACATCACATCACCACTACTGGCTCCCCGGTTTATGCACGGGCTAGAAGGCTCGAACCCGGCAAGCTTGCTGCTGCGAAGGCGGAGTTTGCCACAATGGAGCGGCTCGGCATCATTAGGCGATCGAACAGTCCCTGGTCTTCGCCTCTCCTCATCGTGCCAAAACCAGGCGGCGGCTGGCGGCCATGCGGTGACTACCGACGCCTCAACGACGCCACCACTCCGGATCGGTACCTGATCCCGCATATTCAGGACTTCTCGGCCCACTTGGCGGGAAATACTATCTTCTCTGAAGTCGACCTCGTCCGTGGATATCACCAGGTTCCAGTGCACCCACAAGACGTCCCGAAAACCGCAGTCATCACCCCTTTTGGCCTCTTTGAGTTCCTGCGGATGCCATTTGGCTTAAAGAACGCAGCACAGACTTTCCAGCGTTTAATGGATTCCGTTCTTCGGGACCTGCGTTTCCTTTTCGTCTACCTTGATGACATACTCATCGCCAGTGCCAGCAAGGAGGAGCACATCTCCCATTTGCGTTCCCTCTTTACGCGCCTCAGCCAACACGGTTTAATCATCAACCCAGCCAAGTGCCAGTTCAGCCTGCAACAAATCGACTTCCTGGGACACCGCATAACATCGGATGGCGCCGTCCCTTTGGCGACGAAGGTTGAGGCGGTTACTTCTTTTCCGCGGCCATCGACAGTCAAGGCCTTGCAGGAGTTCCTGGGGATGGTCAACTTCTACCACCGTTTCGTCCCCAAGGTGGCTCAACTCATGCAACCCTTGTCCGGGGCCCTCAAGGGCAAGTCCGGTAAAGACCCAATCAGCTGGACAGCTGAAATGATCCAGGCATTCGGTGACACCAAGAACGCTTTGGCCAATGCAACCATGCTGGCGCACCCACGGCCAGGTGCTACTATCGCCCTTACCACCGACGCGTCAGGCTACGCCATCGGTGCGGTGCAAGAGCAATGGGTCAACGGCACGTGGCAACCGCTGGCGTTTTTCAGCCGTCAATTGCGAACAAATGAAAAAAAGTACAGCACCTTCGATAGAGAACTACTGGCCCTTTTCCTCGCCATTCGCCATTTCTGGTTTTTATTGGAGGGGCGCCCATTCACGGCTTTTGTCGACCACAAACCCCTTACGTTCGCCATGGCCAAGACCACCGAACCGTGGTCCGCTCGTCAACAACGTCACTTGACGTTCATTTCCGAATTTACCACGGACATTCAACATGTGTCTGGTAAGGACAACCTGGTGGCAGATTGCCTCTCCCATGCGACGGTCCACGCGGTGCACCTGGGGATCGACTACGCCCTCATGGCGGCAGATCAGGTTTCGGATTCAGAGGTCCAATCATATCGAACCGTTCCCTCCAGCTTCCAAGCGACCGATGTCGTTTTCCAGTACGCAGGTGCCACGCTCCTTTGTGACGTTTCCATGGGAGTTCCTCGTCTCATAGTGCCAGTTGCATGGCGCCGGAGGGTTTTTGATGCCATACACGGGTTGTCGCACCCAGGGATGAAGGCTTTGCAACGGCTTATGTCAGCCAAGTTCGTCTGGAAAGGTATGCACATCAATGTCCGTGACTAGGCTAATACCTGCGTCGTATGCCAGAAGGCCAAAGTCCAGCATCATGTCAAGGCTCCAGTGGCTGCGTTTACTGTTCCGGAGTGTCGTTTCGACCACGTGCATGTGAACCTTGTGGGGCTGCTTCCGCCTTCTCAGGGTTATACTCATCTCCTTACCATAGTGGACCGCACCACTAGGTGACCAGAGCCAATTCCTTTGGTTTCCACCACGTCGGCAGACATTGCTAGAGCTTTCATCTCCTGTTGGGTCGCCCGTTTCGGAGTTCCGGCGGAAATCTCCTCTGACCGCGGGCCACAATTTTCCTCGGATCATTGGAACGCTGTGGCTCAAGGGCTCAGTACCAAACTTCATTGCACCACCGCCTATCATCCGCAGGCAAACGGCCTTTGCGAGCGATTCCACAGGTCGCTTAAAGCCTCTCTTTGGGCCAGTCTTCAAGGCGCAGGATGGGTGGACAGACTCCCATGGGTCCTGTTGGGTCTCCGTATGGCACCCAAAGATGATCTACAATCATCTTCAGCTGAACTCGTCTATGGCCAGCCGCTCCGTGTACCAGGAGATTTCTTCCCTTCTCCCACAGAGCCATGGTCCGCCTCCCGGCAACTTGTTCGCCACCAAGAAGCGGCCAGATGCTTTGCCCCGATACCTACATCCAATCACGGTTTGCAGACCTCCTACGTGCCTCCAGGACTGAAGAATGCGGAGTATGTCTTCATCCGACACGACGCTCACCGGGATCCACTCAAGCCTCCTTACATTGGTCCTTTCCGCGTCATCGAACCGGGTGACAAATCCTTTTTGGTCGACGTCGGAGGGAAACCGGATCACATCTCGGTGGACCGCTTGAAGCTGGCTCACCTGGACCTGGACCAACCTGTCGTAGTCGCTCAACCACCCAAACGTGGCCGATCGCTCGTGACCGCCGCACCTGATCAACCAAAGCCGCCTGACAACCCGTCTGCGCTCGCCGCGCCTGCTCAGCCGCCATCGACTGCCAACGCGTCCACCGGTCGTCAACTTCCTCTACCAGGGTATCGAAGTCGATCGGACAGGCTCATCAGGCCTCCTCCTCGCCTCACCTTTTCTGTTAAAGACAATTCTGGGGGGGCGCATGTGGCGGAGCCACCAAAGGACTCAGCGGTTGTACATAATTCATTTAACAGCAATGTAGTTACTGTCTGTACCTGTACCTTTAATTACACTGTTTGACTGTACAATGCCAGTTACCTTTAGAGCACGTGATGACGTCATGCCGTTAGTCACGTGATGCCCCAATGGCGGGAAGAACGTGATGACGTCATGACGTCACTCTCCTGATCAGGGGATCAGTCCTCGTGGAGCCCTCAAGGAGAATAGACCTGTTATTGATGTGTCCTAACAGTTTCCAGTTTAAACTCGTTTATTTTCATTATAGTTCATTAATTTAATTACCTGAGTCGAACTCAGTCTTTTTGATAGGAACATCCGTTCCTACATATGAAGTTAAGAAGCATACAAAAAGGAAGGACAGGGACAGGCAAGCTGGTTGTTCGAGCCTGTCTCGTACTGTCATGGTGCAACTTACACCGCCCGGGAGCCCCATACACTCCTTTCCCCTTCCTCCCCTCATGGTGCGGGGATATCATGAATTGTTCTGGGGCGGGGGAAAGATTATGAATTAAGTATAATGAAATGATATTGTCAATATCAACCTCATCAGCTTGCACCCAATAGCTGGGCCGATGGAGAGAGACCTTGCTCTAAGTACATGAGGTGGGGTCTCTATTTAATCGACACACACTATTTCTATCTAATATCTGGCCATGGTCTATCTATTAATGATGTGCCAGGTGGGGAGGGTGATGCTGGGTTTGATGCCTGCCTCGGAAGGGCATGTCTGCCCCAGTCTTCAGATACATGCGGCCACTCCTCCTGGTGCGAATCCTCCGCACATTGTAGCCCAGTGTGTTGCAGCGGTTCTTCCGACAGCTCAGGCACATGCCCTTCTCGAAGGTCTCCTGGTTGGAGCAGCGGTACGCCATGCTTGGGTAGTTTTCATTGAGGAGGGAGTCGATGAACAGGTGGATGGCACGCTCGTGCTGGCACTTGAAGGCATCTGCCACCGCTGTGGAAAGGCAAAATGGCAGTTAGAGATTGATCGCAGCCAGTGAGCGGAAATGTGCCTGCGTGCGGTGGCATGTTAGTCCGCTATACTCATACTCCAAGCCGCCGAGTCTCACTGTAGGACATGCACACACATCTCCGATTCACCACATGGCAGGTTCTGGCTTCGGGCTCACTCTCTGGCTGAAGCAGTAAACTGAAACGTCTCACATCAGTCCAGAGAGGGAGGCAATGATGCTTCATTCACCAGGGCTATTAAGTTTGACTCAGTGGCAGAACATTTTAATGTAGCGTTAGCTGTGGCTCAGTCGGTAGAAATCTCGCCTCTGAAGCAGAAAGTTGTGGGTTCACGTCCCACTCTAGCACAAAATCTAGGCTGACACTCCACTGCAGTGCTGAGGGAGTGCTGCGCTGTTGGAGGTACAGTCTTTCAGATGAGACATTAAACCGAGGCCCCGTCTGCCCTCTCAGGTGAACATAAAAGATTCCCTGGCACTATTTTGAAGAAGAGCAGGGGGGTTATCCCCGGTGTCCTGGGGCCAATATTTATCCCACAATCAACATCACTGAAACAGATTATCTTGTCATTGCTGTTTGTGGGAGCTTGCTGTGTGCAAATTGGCTGCCGCGTTTCCTAAAATACAACAGTGACTACACTTCAAGAAGTAATTCATTGGCTGCAAAGAACTTTGGGATGTCCTGAGGTGGTGAAAGGCGCTATAGAAATACACAAGCTCTCTTCTATTATGTGCTCTACACAACTGATGACCTTTAAGGCCTACTTCTCTCACCGTACACTCCTTGCGATCTCATGTTTCCAAACACTCTTCCAAAGTTGCAGCCAGGCTGGAAGCTGCCTCCGTTAGGGTAGATGTCCACGTGGCCCACAGGCTGCTGGATCCCGATGCTGCGGCCCAGTGATCCCCGTGTGAAAGTGTGCAGGGCGTCCACAAACACGGCATCATCCGGGGAAAGGCGATGGTGGGCCCCAGCTCCTTCAAACTCCGGCCCGGCTGGGTCTAGGCCTGGAGTAGGCCGTGAAATCAAAAGACACACAAAGATTAAATCAATAGACAAACAAAGATTAAATCATAGACACATAAAGATTAAATCAATAGACAAAGATTAAATCAATAGACACACAGATTAAATCAATAGACACAAAGATTAAATCAATAGACAAACAAATATAAACAATATTAATTAAAAATGTAAAAACATCAATTAAATAAAAAACGTGCAAATAAATACGTTAATGAAATAATGACATAATTAAGTACATATATAACAACATCCCACAACACAGTGAAGAGACAACAGACCCGAGACTCCCACTGGATCACAACAAACCTCAGCCACATGTTATTTTATTTGCTCTCGGGCAGTTGGCCTGAAACGGGCCTCGAGGAGATGATTTCCCAACAGTTTAGCTCCTCCCTTAAGATCTGTATCCTTATTTCACCCTCATTGTCCGCACCCACCCCTCGCAATCACAGTCCTTTCCCCACTCGCTCTCCCTCCCCTCACACTCGCTCTCCCTCCCCTCACACTCACTATCACACTCGCTCTCCGCTCCCATCACATTCACTCTCCCTCCTCTCACACTCGCTCTCCCCTCCCCTCACACTCACTATCACACTCGCTCTCCGCTCCCATCACATTCACTCTCCCTCCCCTCATACTCACTCTCGGTCCCTTCACACTCACTCTCCCCTCACCTAACACTCACTCTCCCTCTCCTCCCACTCACTATCAAACTTCGTAGTCGCTCTCTCCTCTCCTCACAGTCACACTCCTCACACTCACTCCCCCTCTCCTCCCACTCACTCTCCCTCCCCTCACACTCACTATCAAACTTCTCACACTCGCTCTCCCCTATCCTCACACTCCCTCTCCTCACACTCGCTCGACCTCTCCTCACACTCACGCTCCCTCTCCCCACACTCACGCTCCCTCCCCCACACTCACGCTCCCTCTCCTCACACTCACTATCAAATTTCTCAGTCGCTCTCTCCTCTCCTCACACTCACTCTCCTCCCCTCACACTCACTCCCCCTCTCCTCCCACTCACTCTCCCTCCCCTCACACTCACTATCAAACTTCTCACACTCACTCTCCCTCTCCTCACACTCACTCTCCCTCCCCTCACACTCACATTCCCTCCCAACACACTCACTCTCCCTCCCCTCAAACTCACTCCCTCTCCTCACACTCGCTCTATCCTCTCCTCACTCAATCTCCCTCCCCTCACACTCGCTCTCCCCCTCCTCACACTCGCTCTCCCCTCTCCTCACACTCAAGCTCCTTTTCCTCACACTCACTCTCCCTCTCCTCACACTCGCATTCCCTCAGCTCACACTCCCTCCACTCACACTCACTCCCTCCAATCACACTCGCTCTCCCTCTCCTCACAATCACTCTCCCCTATCCTCACACTCACTCTCCCCTGTCCTCACACTCACTCTCCCTCCCCTCAAACTTGCTCTCCCCTCTCCTCACACTCGCTCTTATTCTCCCTCCCCTCACACGACCTCCCTTCACACTCGCTATCCCTCTACTCACACTCGCTCTCCCTCACCTCACACTCACTCTCCCCTCCTCACACTGACACTCCCTTTCCTCACACTTGCTCTCCCCTCTCCTCACTCTCACTCTTTTACTCACTCACTCTCCCCTCTCAGCACACTCGCTCTCCTCCCCTCGCACTCTCTCCCTCTCCTCACACTCGCTCTGCCTCCCCTCACACTCACTCTCCCTCTCCTCACACTTGCTTTCCCTCCACTCACACTCACCTCTCCCTCCACTCACACTCACTCTCCCTCCCCTCACACTCACTCTCCCTTCTCCTCACACTCACGCTCCCTCTGCAGACACTCGTTCTCCCTCTCCTCAAGTCACTCTCCCTCCCCTCACTCGCTCTCCCCTCTCTTCACACTCACTCTCCCCTCTACTCACACTCACTCTCCCTTCCCTCAGGCTCGTTCCCCTTGCCTCACGCTTGTTCTCCTCGCCTCACGCTCGCTCTCCCTCCCCTGACACTCACTCTTCCCCCCTCACTCTCACTCTCCCCTCTCCTCACACACACTCTCCCACCCCTCACACTCATTCTCCCTCTCTTCACACTCACTCTACCTCCCATTACACTCACTCTCCTCACACTCACTATCACACTCACTCACCGCTCTCCTCACATTCATTCTCCCTCTCATCACACACACTCTCCCCTCCCCATCACTCTCCCTCTCCTCACACTCACTTCCTCTCCTCACACTCACTTCCTCTCCTCACACTCGTTCTCCCTCGCCTCACACTTACTCTCCCTCCCCTTACACTCACTCTCCCCTCCCCTCACACTCACTCTCCCCTCTCCTCACACTCGCTCTCCCACCCCTCACACTCACTCTCCCTCTCCTAACACTCACTCTCCCGCTCCTAACACACACTCACCCTCCCCTCACGCTCACTCTCCCTGTCCTCACACTCCCACTCCTCACACTACCTCACACTCACTTTCCCAACCCACTCACTATCAAACTCCTCACACTCACTCTCCCCTCCCCTCACAATCACTCTCTCTCTCTTCACTCACTCTCCCTCCACTCAAGCTCACTCACCCTCCCCTCACCCTCGCCTCATACTCACGCTCCCTCCCCTCGCACTCACTCCTGCTCCCCTCACACTCACTCCCCTCACAATCCCTCTCCTCACACTCGCTCTCCCTCCCCTCACACTCGCTCTCCCTCTCCTCACACTCGCTCTCCCTCCCCTCACACTCACTCTCCCCTCTCCTCACACTCACTCTCCCCTCTACTCACACTCCCTCTCCCTCCCCTTGCACTCACTCTCCCTCCCCTCACGATCACTCTCCCTCCCCTCACACTCACTCTCACCCCCCTGACACTCATGCTCCCTCTCCTCACTCAGTCTCCCTCCCCTCACACTCACCAAACTCCTCACACTCGCTCTCCCCTCTCCTCACACTCACTCTCATTCTCCCTCTCCTCACTCTCCCTCCCCTCACACTCACTCTCCCCTCCCCTCACAGTTACTCTCCCCTCTCCTCATGCTCACTCTCCCTCCCCTCACACACACTCCCTCTCCTCACACTCGCTTCTCCCTCTCCTCACACTCGCTCGACCCTCTACTCTCACTCGCTCTCCCTCCCCTGGCACTCGCTCTCCCTCCCCTGGCACGCGCTCTCCCTCCCCTGGCACGCGCTCTCCCTCCCCTGGCACGCGCTCTCCCTCCCCTGGCACGCGCTCTCCCTCCCCTCACACGCGCTCTCCCTCCCCTCACACGCGCTCTCCCTCCCCTCACACGCTCTCTCCCTCCCCTCACACGCTCTCTCCCTCCCCTCACACGCTCTCTCCCTCCCCTCACACGCGCTCTCCCTCCCCTCACACGCGCTCTCCCTCCCCTCACACGCGCTCTCCCTCCCCTCACACGCGCTCTCCCTCCCCTCACACGCGCTCTCCCTCCCCTCACACGCGCTCTCCCTCCCCTCACACGCGCTCTCCCTCCCCTCACACGCGCTCTCCCTCCCCTCACACGCGCTCTGCCTCCCCTCACACGCGCTCTGCCTCCCCTCACACGCGCTCTGCCTCCCCTCACACGCGCTCTGCCTCCCCTCACACGCGCTCTGCCTCCCCTCACACGCGCTCTCCCTCCCCTCACACGCGCTCTCCCTCCCCTCACACGCTCTCTGCCTCCCCTCACACGCACTCTCCCTCCCCTCACACGCACTCTCCCTCCCCTCACACGCACTCTCCCTCCCCTCACACGCACTCTGCCTCCCCTCACACGCACTCTCCCTCCCCTCACACGCACTCTCCCTCCCCTCACACGCACTCTGCCTCCCCTCACACGCACTCTGCCTCCCCTCACACGCACTCTGCCTCCCCTCACACGCACTCTGCCTCCCCTCACACGCACTCTGCCTCCCCTCACACGCTCTCTGCCTCCCCTCACACGCACTCTGCCTCCCCTCACACGCACTCTGCCTCCCCTCACACGCACTCTGCCTCCCCTCACACGCACTCTGCCTCCCCTCACACGCACTCTGCCTCCCCTCACACGCACTCTGCCTCCCCTCACACGCACTCTGCCTCCCCTCACACGCACTCTGCCTCCCCTCACACGCACTCTGCCTCCCCTCACACGCACTCTGCCTCCCCTCACACGCACTCTGCCTCCCCTCACACGCACTCTGCCTCCCCTCACACGCACTCTGCCTCCCCTCACACGCACTCTGCCTCCCCTCACACGCACTCTGCCTCCCCTCACACTCACTCTGCCTCCCCTCACACTCACTCTCCCTCCCCTCACACTCACTCCCCTCACACTCACTCTCCCTCCCCTCACACTCACTCTCCCTCCCCTCACACTCACTCTCCCTCCCCTCACACTCACTCTCCCTCCCCTCACACTCACTCTCCCTCCCCTCACACTCACTCTCCCTCCCCTCACGCTCACTCTCCCTCTCCTCACGCTCACGCTCCCTCTCCTCACACTCACTATCAATCTCCTCACACTCGCTCTCCCCTCTCATCACACTCGCCCTCCTTAACCTCACACTCACTCTCCCTCCCCTCACACGCACTCTCCATCCCTTCACACGCACTTTCCCCTCCCCCTCGCTCTCCCTCTCCTCACACTCGCTCTCCCTCACCTCACACTCGCTCTCCCTCCCCTCACATTCGCTCTCCCTCCCCTCACAATCGCTCTCCCCTTTCTTCACACTCACAATCCCTCTCCTCACACTCACTCTCCCCTCTACTCACACTCCCTCTCCCTCCCCTTGCACTCACTCTCCCCTCACTCTCCCTCCCCTCACACGCACTCTCCCTCCCCTCACACGCACTCTCCCTCCCCTCACACGCACTCTGCCTCCCCTCACACGCACTCTGCCTCCCCTCACACGCACTCTGCCTCCCCTCACACGCACTCTGCCTCCCCTCACACGCACTCTCCCTCCCCTCACACGCACTCTCCCTCCCCTCACACGCACTCTCCCTCCCCTCACACGCACTCTCCCTCCCCTCACGCTCACTCTCCCTCTCCTCACACTCACGCTCCCTCTCCTCACACTCACTATCAATCTCCTCACACTCGCTCTCCCCTCTCATCACACTCGCCCTCCTTAACCTCACACTCACTCTCCCTCCCCTCACATGCACTCTCCCTCCCTTCACACGCACTCTCCCCTCCCCCTCGCTCTCCCTCTCCTCACACTCGCTCTCCCTCACCTCACACTCGCTCTCCCTCCCCTCACATTCGCTCTCCCTCCCCTCACAATCGCTCTCCCCTTTCTTCACACTCACAATCCCTCTCCTCACACTCACTCTCCCCTCACTCTCCCTCCCCTCACACTCACTCTCACCCCCCTGACACTCATGCTCCCTCTCCTCACTCAGTCTCCCTCCCCTCACACTCGCTCTCCCCTCTCCTCACACTCACTCTCCCTCTCCTCACACTCCCTCCCCTCACACTCACTCTCCCCTCCCCATCACTCTCCCCTCTCCTCACACTCACTCTCCCTCCCCTCACACTCACTCTCCCTCCCTCTCCCTCCCCTCAAACTCACTCTCCCTCACCTCACTCTCTCCCTCACCTCACACTCGCTCTCCCTCTCCTCACACTCGCTCTCCCTCCCCTCACACTCGCTCTCCCTCCCCTCACAATCGCTCTCCCCTTTCTTCACACTCACAATCCCTCTCCTCACACTCACTCTCCCCTCACTCTCCCTCCCCTCACACTCACTCTCACCCCCCTGACACTCATGCTCCCTCTCCTCACTCAGTCTCCCTCCCCTCACACTCACTATCAAACACCTCACACTCGCTCTCCCCTCACCTCACACTCGCTCTCCCTCCCCTCACACTCGCTCTCCCTCCCCTCACACTCGCTCTCCCTCCCCTCACACTCGCTCTCCCTCCCCTCACACTCGCTCTCCCTCCCCTCACACTCGCTCTCCCTCCCCTCACACTCGCTCTCCCTCCCCTCACACTCGCTCTCCCTCCCCTCACACTCGCTCTCCCTCCCCTCACACTCGCTCTCCCTCCCCTCACACTCGCTCTCCCTCCCCTCACACTCGCTCTCCCTCCCCTCACACTCGCTCTCCCTCCCCTCACACTCGCTCTCCCTCCCCTCACACTCGCTCTCCCTCCCCTCACACTCGCTCTCCCTCCCCTCACAATCGCTCTCCCTCCACTCACTCTTGCTCTCCCTCCCCTCACGCTCCCTCTCCCTCTCCTCACGCTCCCTCTCCCTCTCCTCACGCTCGCTCTCCCCTCTCCTCACGCTCGCTCTCCCTCTCCTCACGCTCGCTCTCCCTCTCCTCACGCTCGCTCTCCCTCTCCTCACGCTCGCTCTCCCTCTCCTCACGCTCGCTCTCCCCTCTCCTCACGCTCGCTCTCCCCTCTCCTCACGCTCGCTCTCCCTCTCCTCACGCTCGCTCTCCCTCTCCTCACGCTCGCTCTCCCCTCTCCTCACGCTCGCTCTCCCTCTCCTCACGCTCGCTCTCCCTCTCCTCACGCTCGCACTCCCCTCTCCTCACGCTCGCTCTCCCTCCCCTCACGCTCGCTCTCCCTCCCCTCACGCTCGCTCTCCCTCCCCTCACACTCGCTCTCCCTCCCCTCACAATCGCTCTCCCTCCACTCACTCTTGCTCTCCCTCCCCTCACGCTCCCTCTCCCTCTCCTCACGCTCCCTCTCCCTCTCCTCACGCTCGCTCTCCCCTCTCCTCACGCTCGCTCTCCCCTCTCCTCACGCTCGCTCTCCCTCTCCTCACGCTCGCTCTCCCTCTCCTCACGCTCGCTCTCCCTCTCCTCACGCTCGCTCTCCCCTCTCCTCACGCTCGCTCTCCCCTCTCCTCACGCTCGCTCTCCCTCTCCTCACGCTCGCTCTCCCTCTCCTCACGCTCGCTCTCCCTCTCCTCACGCTCCCTCTCCCTCTCCTCACGCTCCCTCTCCCTCTCCTCACGCTCCCTCTCCCTCTCCTCACGCTCCCTCTCCTCACGCTCCCTCTCCCTCTCCTCACGCTCCCTCTCCCTCTCCTCACGCTCCCTCTCCCTCTCCTCACGCTCCCTCTCCCTCTCCTCACGCTCCCTCTCCCTCTCCTCACGCTCCCTCTCCCTCTCCTCACGCTCCCTCTCCCTCTCCTCACGCTCCCTCTCCCTCTCCTCACGCTCCCTCTCCTCACGCTCCCTCTCCCTCTCCTCACGCTCCCTCTCCCTCTCCTCACGCTCCCTCTCCCTCTCCTCACGCTCCCTCTCCCTCTCCTCACGCTCCCTCTCCCTCTCCTCACGCTCCCTCTCCCTCTCCTCACGCTCCCTCTCTCTCTCCTCACGCTCCCTCTCCCTCTCCTCACGCTCCCTCTCCCTCTCCTCACGCTCCCTCTCCCTCTCCTCACGCTCCCTCTCCCTCTCCTCACGCTCGCTCTCCCTCTCCTCACGCTCGCTCTCCCTCTCCTCACGCTCGCTCTCCCTCTCCTCACGCTCGCTCTCCCTCTCCTCACGCTCGCTCTCCCTCTCCTCACGCTCGCTCTCCCTCTCCTCACGCTCGCTCTCCCTCTCCTCACGCTCGCTCTCCCTCTCCTCACGCTCGCTCTCCCTCTCCTCACGCTCGCTCTCCCTCTCCTCACGCTCGCTCTCCCTCTCCTCACGCTCGCTCTCCCTCTCCTCACGCTCGCTCTCCCTCTCCTCACGCTCGCTCTCCCTCTCCTCACGCTCGCTCTCCCTCTCCTCACGCTCGCTCTCCCTCTCCTCACGCTCGCTCTCCCTCTCCTCACGCTCGCTCTCCCCTCTCCTCACGCTCGCTCTCCCTCTCCTCACGCTCGCTCTCCATCTCCTCACGCTCGCTCTCCCTCTCCTCACGCTCGCTCTCCCTCTCCTCACGCTCGCTCTCCCTCTCCTCACGCTCGCTCTCCCTCTCCTCACGCTCGCTCTCCCTCTCCTCACGCTCGCTCTCCCTCTCCTCACGCTCGCTCTCCCTCTCCTCACGCTCGCTCTCCCTCTCCTCACGCTCGCTCTCCCTCTCCTCACGCTCGCTCTCCCTCTCCTCACGCTCGCTCTCCCTCTCCTCACGCTCGCTCTCCCTCTCCTCACGCTCGCTCTCCCTCTCCTCACGCTCGCTCTCCCTCTCCTCACGCTCGCTCTCCCTCTCCTCACGCTCGCTCTCCCTCCCCTCACGCTCGCTCTCCCTCCACTCACTCTCGCTCCCCTCACACGCCCTCCCTCTCCTCACACTCGCTCTCCCTCTCCCCTCTCCCCTCTCCTCACACTCGCTCTCCCCTCTCCTCACACTCGCCCTCCCTCCCCTCACACTCGCCCTCCCTCCCCTCACACTCGCCCTCCCTCCCCTCACACTCGCCCTCCCTCCCCTCACACTCCCTCCCCTCACACTCGCCCTCCCTCCCCTCACACTCGCCCTCCCTCCCCTCACACTCGCCCTCCCTCCCCTCACACTCGCCCTCCCTCCCCTCACACTCGCCCTCCCTCCCCTCACACTCGCCCTCCCTCCCCTCACACTCGCCCTCCCTCCCCTCACACTCGCCCTCCCTCCCCTCACACTCGCCCTCCCTCCCCTCACACTCGCCCTCCCTCCCCTCACACTCGCCCTCCCTCCCCTCACACTCGCCCTCCCTCCCCTCACACTCGCCCTCCCTCCCCTCACACTCGCCCTCCCTCCCCTCACACTCGCCCTCCCTCCCCTCACACTCGCCCTCCCTCCCCTCACACTCGCCCTCCCTCCCCTCACACTCGCCCTCCCTCCCCTCACACTCGCCCTCCCTCCCCTCACACTCGCCCTCCCTCCCCTCACACTCGCCCTCCCTCCCCTCACACTCGCCCTCCCTCCCCTCACACTCGCCCTCCCTCCCCTCACACTCGCCCTCCCTCCCCTCACACTCGCCCTCCCTCCCCTCACACTCGCCCTCCCTCCCCTCACACTCGCCCTCCCTCCCCTCACACTCGCTCTCCCTCTCCTCACACGCGCTCTCCCTGCCCTAATAATCACTCTCGCTCCCCACACTCAAGCTTCCTCCCCTCACACTCGCCCTCCCTCCCCTCACACTCGCCCTCCCTCCCCTCACACTCGCCCTCCCTCCCCTCACACTCGCCCTCCCTCCCCTCACACTCGCCCTCCCTCCCCTCACACTCGCCCTCCCTCCCCTCACACTCGCCCTCCCTCCCCTCACACTCGCCCTCCCTCCCCTCACACTCGCCCTCCCTCCCCTCACACTCGCCCTCCCTCCCCTCACACTCGCCCTCCCTCCCCTCACACTCGCCCTCCCTCCCCTCACACTCGCCCTCCCTCCCCTCACACTCGCTCTCCCTCTCCTCACACGCGCTCTCCCTGCCCTAATAATCACTCTCGCTCCCCACACTCAAGCTTCCTCCCCTCACACTCGCTCTCCCTCCCCTCACAATCGCTCTCCCTCCACTCACTCACTCTCGCTCCCCTCACACTCGCCCTCCCTCTCCTCACACTCGCCCTCCCTCTCCTCACACTCGCCCTCCCTCTCCTCACACTCGCTCTCCCCTCTCCTCACACTCGCTCTCCCTTCTCCACACACTCGCCCTCCCTCTCCTCACACTCGCCCTCCCTCTCCTCACACTCGCCCTCCCTCTCCTCACACTCGCTCTCCCCTCTCCTCACACTCGCTCTCCCTTCTCCACACACTCGCCCTCCCTCTCCTCACACTCGCCCTCCCTCTCCTCACACTCGCCCTACCTCTCCTCACACTCGCCCTCCCTCCCCTCACACTCGCCCTCCCTCCCCTCACTCGCCCTCCCTCCCCTCACACTCGCCCTCCCTCCCCTCACACTCGCCCTCCCTCCCCTCACACTCGCCCTCCCTCCCCTCACACTCGCCCTCCCTCCCCTCACACTCGCCCTCCCTCCCCTCACACTCGCCCTCCCTCCCCTCACACTCGCCCTCCCTCCCCTCACACTCGCCCTCCCCTCACGCTCGCCCTCCCTCCCCTCACGCTCGCTCTCCCTCTCCTCACGCTCGCTCTCCCTCTCCTCACGCTCGCTCTCCCTCTCCTCACGCTCGCTCTCCCTCTCCTCACGCTCGCTCTCCCTCTCCTCACGCTCGCTCTCCCTCTCCTCACGCTCGCTCTCCCCTCTCCTCACGCTCGCTCTCCCCTCTCCTCACGCTCGCTCTCCCTCTCCTCACGCTCGCTCTCCCTCTCCTCACGCTCGCTCTCCCCTCTCCTCACGCTCGCTCTCCCTCTCCTCACGCTCGCTCTCCCTCTCCTCACGCTCGCACTCCCCTCTCCTCACGCTCGCTCTCCCTCCCCTCACGCTCGCTCTCCCTCCCCTCACGCTCGCTCTCCCTCCCCTCACGCTCGCTCTCCCTCCCCTCACAATCGCTCTCCCTCCACTCACTCTTGCTCTCCCTCCCCTCACGCTCCCTCTCCCTCTCCTCACGCTCCCTCTCCCTCTCCTCACGCTCGCTCTCCCCTCTCCTCACGCTCGCTCTCCCCTCTCCTCACGCTCGCTCTCCCTCTCCTCACGCTCGCTCTCCCTCTCCTCACGCTCGCTCTCCCTCTCCTCACGCTCGCTCTCCCCTCTCCTCACGCTCGCTCTCCCCTCTCCTCACGCTCGCTCTCCCTCTCCTCACGCTCGCTCTCCCTCTCCTCACGCTCGCTCTCCCTCTCCTC
Organism: Somniosus microcephalus; assembly: GCF_052327205.1. Lineage (NCBI taxonomy): Eukaryota > Metazoa > Chordata > Chondrichthyes > Squaliformes > Somniosidae > Somniosus > Somniosus microcephalus. The sequence goes on along the minus strand of NC_140999.1, from coordinate 75,073,262 downwards.
ACGCTCGCTCTCCCTCTCCTCACGCTCCCTCTCCCTCTCCTCACGCTCCCTCTCCCTCTCCTCACGCTCCCTCTCCCTCTCCTCACGCTCCCTCTCCTCACGCTCCCTCTCCCTCTCCTCACGCTCCCTCTCCCTCTCCTCACGCTCCCTCTCCCTCTCCTCACGCTCCCTCTCCCTCTCCTCACGCTCCCTCTCCCTCTCCTCACGCTCCCTCTCCCTCTCCTCACGCTCCCTCTCCCTCTCCTCACGCTCCCTCTCCTCACGCTCCCTCTCCCTCTCCTCACGCTCCCTCTCCCTCTCCTCACGCTCCCTCTCCCTCTCCTCACGCTCCCTCTCCCTCTCCTCACGCTCCCTCTCCCTCTCCTCACGCTCCCTCTCCCTCTCCTCACGCTCCCTCTCCCTCTCCTCACGCTCCCTCTCCCTCTCCTCACGCTCCCTCTCCCTCTCCTCACGCTCCCTCTCCCTCTCCTCACGCTCGCTCTCCCTCTCCTCACGCTCGCTCTCCCTCTCCTCACGCTCGCTCTCCCTCTCCTCACGCTCGCTCTCCCTCTCCTCACGCTCGCTCTCCCTCTCCTCACGCTCGCTCTCCCTCTCCTCACGCTCGCTCTCCCTCTCCTCACGCTCGCTCTCCCTCTCCTCACGCTCGCTCTCCCTCTCCTCACGCTCGCTCTCCTCACGCTCGCTCTCCCTCTCCTCACGCTCGCTCTCCCTCTCCTCACGCTCGCTCTCCCTCTCCTCACGCTCGCTCTCCCTCTCCTCACGCTCGCTCTCCCTCTCCTCACGCTCGCTCTCCCTCTCCTCACGCTCGCTCTCCCTCTCCTCACGCTCGCTCTCCCCTCTCCTCACGCTCGCTCTCCCTCTCCTCACGCTCGCTCTCCATCTCCTCACGCTCGCTCTCCCTCTCCTCACGCTCGCTCTCCCTCTCCTCACGCTCGCTCTCCCTCTCCTCACGCTCGCTCTCCCTCTCCTCACGCTCGCTCTCCCTCTCCTCACGCTCGCTCTCCCTCTCCTCACGCTCGCTCTCCCTCTCCTCACGCTCGCTCTCCCTCTCCTCACGCTCGCTCTCCCTCTCCTCACGCTCGCTCTCCCTCTCCTCACGCTCGCTCTCCCTCTCCTCACGCTCGCTCTCCCTCTCCTCACGCTCGCTCTCCCTCTCCTCACGCTCGCTCTCCCTCTCCTCACGCTCGCTCTCCCTCTCCTCACGCTCGCTCTCCCTCCCCTCACGCTCGCTCTCCCTCCACTCACTCTCGCTCCCCTCACACGCCCTCCCTCTCCTCACACTCGCTCTCCCTCTCCCCTCTCCCCTCTCCCCTCTCCTCACACTCGCTCTCCCCTCTCCTCACACTCGCCCTCCCTCCCCTCACACTCGCCCTCCCTCCCCTCACACTCGCCCTCCCTCCCCTCACACTCGCCCTCCCTCCCCTCACACTCGCCCTCCCTCCCCTCACACTCGCCCTCCCTCCCCTCACACTCGCCCTCCCTCCCCTCACACTCGCCCTCCCTCCCCTCACACTCGCCCTCCCTCCCCTCACACTCGCCCTCCCTCCCCTCACACTCGCCCTCCCTCCCCTCACACTCGCCCTCCCTCCCCTCACACTCGCCCTCCCTCCCCTCACACTCGCCCTCCCTCCCCTCACACTCGCCCTCCCTCCCCTCACACTCGCCCTCCCTCCCCTCACACTCGCCCTCCCTCCCCTCACACTCGCCCTCCCTCCCCTCACACTCGCCCTCCCTCCCCTCACACTCGCCCTCCCTCCCCTCACACTCGCCCTCCCTCCCCTCACACTCGCCCTCCCTCCCCTCACACTCGCCCTCCCTCCCCTCACACTCGCCCTCCCTCCCCTCACACTCGCCCTCCCTCCCCTCACACTCGCCCTCCCTCCCCTCACACTCGCCCTCCCTCCCCTCACACTCGCTCTCCCTCTCCTCACACGCGCTCTCCCTGCCCTAATAATCACTCTCGCTCCCCACACTCAAGCTTCCTCCCCTCACACTCGCCCTCCCTCCCCTCACACTCGCCCCTCCCTCCCCTCACACTCGCCCTCCCTCCCCTCACACTCGCCCTCCCTCCCCTCACACTCGCCCTCCCTCCCCTCACACTCGCCCTCCCTCCCCTCACACTCGCCCTCCCTCCCCTCACACTCGCCCTCCCTCCCCTCACACTCGCCCTCCCTCCCCTCACACTCGCCCTCCCTCCCCTCACACTCGCCCTCCCTCCCCTCACACTCGCCCTCCCTCCCCTCACACTCGCTCTCCCTCTCCTCACACGCGCTCTCCCTGCCCTAATAATCACTCTCGCTCCCCACACTCAAGCTTCCTCCCCTCACACTCGCTCTCCCTCCCCTCACAATCGCTCTCCCTCCACTCACTCACTCTCGCTCCCCTCACACTCGCCCTCCCTCTCCTCACACTCGCCCTCCCTCTCCTCACACTCGCCCTCCCTCTCCTCACACTCGCTCTCCCCTCTCCTCACACTCGCTCTCCCTTCTCCACACACTCGCCCTCCCTCTCCTCACACTCGCCCTCCCTCTCCTCACACTCGCCCTCCCTCTCCTCACACTCGCTCTCCCCTCTCCTCACACTCGCTCTCCCTTCTCCACACACTCGCCCTCCCTCTCCTCACACTCGCCCTCCCTCTCCTCACACTCGCCCTCCCTCTCCTCACACTCGCCCTCCCTCCCCTCACACTCGCCCTCCCTCCCCTCACTCGCCCTCCCTCCCCTCACACTCGCCCTCCCTCCCCTCACACTCGCCCTCCCTCCCCTCACACTCGCCCTCCCTCCCCTCACACTCGCCCTCCCTCCCCTCACACTCGCCCTCCCTCCCCTCACACTCGCCCTCCCTCCCCTCACACTCGCCCTCCCCTCACACTCGCCCTCCCTCCCCTCACACTCGCCCTCCCTCCCCTCACACTCGCCCTCCCTCCCCTCACACTCGCCCTCCCTCCCCTCACACTCGCCCTCCCTCCCCTCACACTCGCCCTCCCTCCCCTCACACTCGCCCTCCCTCCCCTCACACTCGCCCTCCCTCCCCTCACACTCGCCCTCCCTCCCCTCACACTCGCCCTCCCTCCCCTCACACTCGCCCTCCCTCCCCTCACACTCGCCCTCCCTCCCCTCACACTCGCCCTCCCTCCCCTCACACTCGCCCTCCCTCCCCTCACACTCGCCCTCCCTCCCCTCACACTCGCCCTCCCTCCCCTCACACTCGCCCTCCCTCCCCTCACACTCGCCCTCCCTCCCCTCACACTCGCCCTCCCTCCCCTCACACTCGCCCTCCCTCCCCTCACACTCGCCCTCCCTCCCCTCACACTCGCCCTCCCTCCCCTCACACTCGCTCTCCCTCTCCTCACACGCACTCTCCCTGCCCTAATAATCACTCTCGCTCCCCACACTCAAGCTTCCTCCCCTCACAATCGCTCTCCCTCCCCTCACACTCGCTCTCCCTCCACTCACTCACTCTCGCTCCCCTCACACTCGCCCTCCCTCTCCTCACACTCGCCCTCCCTCTCCTCACACTCGCCCTCCCTCTCCTCACACTCGCCCTCCCTCTCCTCACACTCGCCCTCGCTCCCCTCACAATCGCCCTCCCTCTCCTCACACTCGCCCTCCCTCCCCCTCGCTCTCCCACTCCTCGCACTCGCTCTCCCTCCCCTCGCAGTCGCTCTCCCTCCCCTCGCACTCGCCCTCCCTCTCCTCGCACTCGCCCTACCTCTCCTCGCACTCTCTCTACCTCTCCTCGCACTCGCTCTCCCTCCCCTCGCCCTCCCTCTCCTCGCACTCGCCCTCCCTCTCCTCGCACTCGCCCTCCCTCTCCTCGCACTCGCCCTCCCTCTCCTCGCACTCGCCCTCCCTCTCCTCGCACTCGCCCTCCCTCCCCTCGCACACGCTCACCCTTCCCTCGCACACGCTCCCCCTCTCCTCGCACTCGCCCTCCCTCTCCTCGCACTCGCCCTCCCTCTCCTCGCACTCGCCCCTCCCTCTCCTCGCACTCGCCCTCCCTCTCCTCGCACTCGCCCTCCCTCTCCTCGCACTCGCCCTCCCTCTCCTCCCACTCGCCCTCCCTCTCCTCCCACTCGCCCTCCCTCTCCTCCCACTCGCCCTCCCTCTCCTCCCACTCGCCCTCCCTCTCCTCCCACTCGCCCTCCCTCTCCTCCCACTCGCCCTCCCTCTCCTCCCACTCGCCCTCCCTCTCCTCCCACTCGCCCTCCCTCTCCTCACACTCGCCCTCCCTCTCCTCACACTCGCCCTCCCTCTCCTCACACTCGCCCTCCCTCTCCTCACACTCGCCCTCCCTCTCCTCACACTCGCCCTCCCTCTCCTCACACTCGCCCTCCCTCTCCTCACACTCGCCCTCCCTCTCCTCACACTCGCCCTCCCTCTACTCACACTAGCTCTCCCCTCGCCTCACTCGCTCTCCCTCTCCTCACACTCGCTCTCCCTCTCCTCACACTCACGCTCACTCTCCACACACTTGCCCTCACTCTCCACACACTCGCCCTCCCTCTCCTCACACTCGCCCTCCCTCTCCTCACACTCGCTCTCCCCTCTCCTCACACTCGCTCTCCCTTCTCCACACACTCGCCCTCCCTCTCCTCACACTCGCCCTCCCTCTCCTCACACTCGCCCTCCCTCTCCTCACACTCGCCCTCCCTCTCCTCACACTAGCTCTCCCCTCGCCTCACTCGCTCTCCCTCTCCTCACACTCGCTCTCCCTCTCCTCACACTCGCTCTCCCCTCTCCTCACACTCGCTCTCCTCACACTCGCTCTCCCTTCTCCACACACTCGCCCTCCCTCTCCTCACACTCGCCCTCCCTCTCCTCACACTCGCCCTCCCTCTCCTCACACTCTCCCTCCCTCTCCTCACACTCGCCCTCCCTCTCCTCACACTCGCCCTCCCTCTCCTCACACTCGCCCTCCCTCTCCTCACACTCGCCCTCCCTCTCCTCACACTCGCCCTCCCTCTCCTCACACTCGCCCTCCCTCTCCTCACACTCGCCCTCCCTCTCCTCACACTCGCCCTCCCTCCCCCTCGCTCTCCCTCTCCTCGCACTCGCTCTCCCTCCCCTCGCACTCGCCCTCCCTCCCCTCGCACTCGCCCTCCCTCCCCTCGCACTCGCCCTCCCTCCCCTCGCACTCGCCCTCCCTCCCCTCGCACACGCCCACCCTCCCCTCGCACAGGCCCCACCTCTCCTCGCACTCGCCCCCCCTCTCCTCGCACTCGCTCCCCCTCTCCTCGCACTCGCTATCCCTCCCCTCGCACTCGCTCTCCCTCCCCTCGCAGTCGCTCTCCCTCCCCTCGCGCTCGCCCTCCCTCCCCTCGCGCACGCTCACCCTCCCCTCGCGCAGGCTGCACCTCTCCTCGCGCTCGCTCCCCCTCTCCTCGCGCTCGCTCCCCCTCCCCTCGCGCTCGCCCTCCCTCCCCTCGCGCTCGCCCTCCCTCCCCTCGCGCTCGCCCTCCCTCCCCTCGCGCTCGCCCTCCCTCCCCTCGCGCTCGCCCTCCCTCCCCTCGCGCTCGCCCTCCCTCCCCTCACGCTCGCCCTCCCTCCCCTCACGCTCGCCCTCCCTCCCCTCACGCTCGCCCTCCCTCCCCTCACGCTCGCCCTCCCTCCCCTCACGCTCGCCCTCCCTCCCCTCACGCTCGCCCTCCCTCCCCTCACGCTCGCCCTCCCTCCCCTCACGCTCGCCCTCCCTCCCCTCACGCTCGCCCTCCCTCCCCTCACGCTCGCCCTCCCTCCCCTCACGCTCGCCCTCCCTCCCCTCACGCTCGCCCTCCCTCCCCTCACGCTCGCCCTCCCTCCCCTCACGCTCGCCCTCCCTCCCCTCACGCTCGCCCTCCCTCCCCTCACGCTCGCCCTCCCTCCCCCTCGCTCTCCCTCTCCTCGCACTCGCTCTCCCTCCCCTCGCAGTCGCTCTCCCTCCCCTCGCACTCGCCCTCCCTCTCCTCACACTCGCTCTACCTCTCCTCACACTCGCTCTACCTCTCCTCACACTCGCTCTCCCTCCCCTCACACTCGTTATCCCTCCCCTCACACTCGCTCTCCCTCCCCTCACACTCGCTCTCCCTCCACTCACTCACTCTCGCTCCCCTCACGCTCGCCCTCCCCTCACGCTCGCCCTCCCTCTCCTCACGCTCGCCCTCCCTCTCCTCACGCTCGCCCTCCCTCCCCTCACGCTCGCCCTCCCTCCCCTCACGCTCGCCCTCCCTCCCCTCACGCTCGCCCTCCCTCCCCTCACGCTCGCCCTCGCTCCCCTCACGCTCGCCCTCCCTCCCCTCACGCTCGCCCTCCCTCCCCTCACGCTCGCCCTCCCTCCCCTCACGCTCGCCCTCCCTCCCCTCACGCTCGCCCTCCCTCCCCTCACGCTCGCCCTCACGCTCGCCCTCCCTCTCCTCACGCTCGCCCTCCCTCTCCTCACGCTCGCCCTCCCTCTCCTCACGCTCGCCCTCCCTCTCCTCACGCTCGCCCTCCCTCTCCTCACGCTCGCCCTCCCTCTCCTCACGCTCGCCCTCCCTCTCCTCACGCTCGCCCTCCCTCTCCTCACGCTCGCCCTCCCTCTCCTCACGCTCGCCCTCCCTCTCCTCACGCTCGCCCTCCCTCTCCTCACGCTCGCCCTCCCTCTCCTCACGCTCGCCCTCCCTCTCCTCACGCTCGCCCTCCCTCTCCTCACGCTCGCCCTCCCTCTCCTCACGCTCGCCCTCCCTCTCCTCACGCTCGCCCTCCCTCTCCTCACGCTCGCCCTCCCTCTCCTCACGCTCGCCCTCCCTCTCCTCACGCTCGCCCTCCCTCTCCTCACGCTCGCCCTCCCTCTCCTCACGCTCGCCCTCCCTCTCCTCACGCTCGCCCTCCCTCTCCTCACGCTCGCCCTCCCTCTCCTCACGCTCGCCCTCCCTCTCCTCACGCTCGCCCTCCCTCTCCTCACGCTCGCCCTCCCTCTCCTCACGCTCGCCCTCCCTCTCCTCACGCTCGCCCTCCCTCTCCTCACGCTCGCCCTCCCTCTCCTCACGCTCGCCCTCCCTCTCCTCACGCTCGCCCTCCCTCCCCTCACGCTCGCCCTCCCTCCCCTCACGCTCGCCCTCCCTCCCCTCACGCTCGCCCTCCCTCCCCTCACGCTCGCCCTCCCTCCCCTCACGCTCGCCCTCCCTCCCCTCACGCTCGCCCTCCCTCCCCTCACGCTCGCCCTCCCTCCCCTCACGCTCGCCCTCCCTCCCCCTCGCTCTCCCTCTCCTCGCACTCGCTCTCCCTCCCCTCGCAGTCGCTCTCCCTCCCCTCGCACTCGCCCTCCCTCTCCTCGCACTCGCTCTACCTCTCCTCACACTCGCTCTACCTCTCCTCACACTCGCTCTCCCTCCCCTCACACTCGTTATCCCTCCCCTCACACTCGCTCTCCCTCCCCTCACACTCGCTCTCCCTCCACTCACTCACTCTCGCTCCCCTCACGCTCGCCCTCCCCTCACGCTCGCCCTCCCTCTCCTCACGCTCGCCCTCCCTCTCCTCACGCTCGCCCTCCCTCCCCTCACGCTCGCCCTCCCTCCCCTCACGCTCGCCCTCCCTCCCCTCACGCTCGCCCTCCCTCTCCTCACGCTCGCCCTCCCTCTCCTCACGCTCGCCCTCCCTCTCCTCACGCTCGCTCTCTCTCCTCACGCTCGCCCTCCCTCCCCTCACGCTCGCTCTCCCTCCCCTCACGCTCGCTCTCCCCTCACCTCACGCTTGCTCTCCCCTCACCTCACGCTCGCTCTCCCCTCACCTCACACTCGCTCTCCCTCTCCTCACACTTGCTCTCACTCCCCTCACACGCACTCTCCCTCCCCTCACACGCACTCTCCCTCCCCTCACACGCACTCTCCCTCCCCTCACACATGCTCTCCCTCCCCTCACACTCGCTCTCCCCTCTCCTGACACTCACTCTCCCTCTCCTAACATTCACTCTCCTCACACTCCCTCTCCTCACACTCACGATCAAACTCCTCACACTCGCTCTCCCCTCTCATCATACTCGTCCTCCATCACCTCACACTCCCTCCCCTCACACGCACTCTCCCTCCCTTCACACGCACTCTCCCCTCCCCTCACACTCGCGCTCCCTCTCCTCACATTCGCGCTCCCTCTCCTCACTCGCTCTCCCTCCCCTCACACTCACTCTCACCCCCCTTACACTCATGCTCCCTCTCCTCACTCAGTCTCCCTCCCCTCACACTCACTATCAAACACCTCACACTCGCTCTCCCCTCCCCTCAAACTCACTCTCCCTCACCTCACTCTCTCCCTCACCCTCACTCTTTCCTCAGTCACTCTCCCTCTACCTCACATCATACTCACTCTCCCTCCCCTCACACTCAATCTCCCCTCTCCTCAAACTCGCTCTCCCTCTCCTCACACGCACTCTCCCTGCACTAATACTCACTCTCCCTCCCCACACTCAAGCTTCCTCTCCTCACATTCACTCTCCCTCCCCTCACACTCGCTCTCACCCCCGACACTTGCTCTCCCTCTCCTCACACTTGCTCTCACCCCCGACACTCGCTCTCCCTCTCCTCACACTCGCTATCCCTCTCCTCACACACGCTCTCCCTCCACACACTCGCTCTCCCTCCCCTCACACTCGCCCTCCCTCTCCTCACACTCGCTCGCCCTCCCCTCACACTCGCTCTCCCTCCCCTCACACTCGCTATCCCTCTCCTCACACACGCTCTCCCTCCCCTCACACTCGCTCTCCCTCCCCTCACACTTGCTCTCACTCCCCTCACACGCACTCTCCCTCCCCTCACACGCACTCTCCCTCCCCTCACACATGCTCTTCCTCCCCTCACACTCGCTCTCCCCTCTCCTGACACTCACTCTCCCTCTCCTAACACTCACTCTCCTCACACTCCCTCTCCTCACACTCACGATCAAACTCCTCACACTCGCTCTCCCCTCTCATCATACTCGTCCTCCATCACCTCACACTCACTCTCCCTCCCCTCACACGCACTCTCCCTCCCTTCACACGCACTCTCCCCTCCCCTCACACTCGCGCTCCCTCTCCTCACACTCGCGCTCCCTCTCCTCACTCGCTCTCCCTCCCCTCACACTCACTCTCACCCCCCTTACACTCATGCTCCCTCTCCTCACTCAGTCTCCCTCCCCTCACACTCACTATCAAACACCTCACACTCGCTCTCGCCTCCCCTCAAACTCACTCTCCCTCACCTCACTCTCTCCCTCACCCTCACTCTTTCCTCAGTCACTCTCCCTCTACCTCACATCATACTCACTCTCCCTCCCCTCACACTCAATCTCCCCTCTCCTCACACTCGCTCTCCCTCTCCTCACACGCACTCTCCCTGCCCTAATACTCACTCTCCCTCCCCACACTCAAGCTTCCTCTCCTCACATTCACTCTCCCTCCCCTCACACTCGCTCTCACCCCCGACACTTGCTCTCCCTCTCCTCACACTTGCTCTCACCCCCGACACTCGCTCTCCCTCTCCTCACACTCGCTATCCCTCTCCTCACACACGCTCTCCCTCCACACGCTCGCTCTCCCTCTCCTCACGCTCGCCCGCCCTCCCCTCACGCTCGCCATCCCTCCCCTCACGCACGCCCTCCCTCCCCTCACGCTCGCCCTCCCTCCCCTCACGCTCGCCCTCCCTCCCCTCACGCTCGCCCTCCCTCCCCTCACGCTCGCCCTCCCTCCCCTCACGCTCGCCCTCCCTCCCCTCACGCTCGCCCTCCCTCCCCTCACGCTCGCCCTCCCTCCCCTCACGCTCGCCCTCCCTCCCCTCACGCTCGCCCTCCCTCCCCTCACGCTCGCCCTCCCTCCCCTCACGCTCGCCCTCCCTCCCCTCACGCTCGCCCTCCCTCCCCTCACGCTCGCCCTCCCTCCCCTCACGCTCGCCCTCCCTCCCCTCACGCTCGCCCTCCCTCCCCTCACGCTCGCCCTCCCTCCCCTCACGCTCGCCCTCCCTCCCCTCACGCTCGCCCTCCCTCCCCTCACGCTCGCCCTCCCTCCCCTCACGCTCGCCCTCCCTCCCCTCACGCTCGCCCTCCCTCCCCTCACGCTCGCCCTCCCTCCCCCTCACGCTCGCCCTCCCTCCCCTCACGCTCGCCCTCCCTCCCCTCACGCTCGCCCTCCCTCCCCTCACGCTCGCCCTCCCTCCCCTCACGCTCGCCCTCCCTCCCCTCACGCTCGCCCTCCCTCCCCTCACGCTCGCCCTCCCTCCCCTCACGCTCGCCCTCCCTCCCCTCACGCTCGCCCTCCCTCCCCTCACGCTCGCCCTCCCTCCCCTCACGCTCGCCCTCCCTCCCCTCACGCTCGCCCTCCCTCCCCTCACGCTCGCCCTCCCTCCCCTCACGCTCGCCCTCCCTCCCCTCACGCTCGCCCTCCCTCCCCTCACGCTCGCCCTCCCTCCCCTCACGCTCGCCCTCCCTCCCCTCACGCTCGCCCTCCCTCCCCTCACGCTCGCCCTCCCTCCCCTCACGCTCGCCCTCCCTCCCCTCACGCTCGCCCTCCCTCCCCCTCGCTCTCCCTCTCCTCACACTCGCTCTCCCTCCCCTCACAGTCGCTCTCTCCCTCCCCTCGCACTCGCCCTCCCTCCCCTCACACTCGCCCTACCTCTCCTCACACTCGCTCTACCTCTCCTCACACTCGCTCTCCCTCCCCTCACACTCGTTATCCCTCCCCTCACACTCGCTCTCCCTCCCCTCACACTCGCTCTCCCTCCACTCACTCACTCTCGCTCCCCTCACGCTCGCCCTCCCCCTCACGCTCGCCCTCCCTCTCCTCACGCTCGCCCTCCCTCCCCTCACGCTCGCCCTCCCTCCCCTCACGCTCGCCCTCCCTCCCCTCACGCTCGCCCTCCCTCCCCTCACGCTCGCCCTCCCTCCCCTCACGCTCGCCCTCTCCCTCCCCTCACGCTCGCCCTCCCTCCCCTCACGCTCGCCCTCCCTCCCCTCACGCTCGCCCCTCCCTCCCCTCACGCTCGCCCTCGCTCCCCTCACGCTCGCCCTCGCTCCCCTCACGCTCGCCCTCCCTCTCCTCACGCTCGCCCTCCCTCTCCTCACGCTCGCCCTCCCTCTCCTCACGCTCGCCCTCCCTCTCCTCACAGCTCGCCCTCCCTCTCCTCACGCTCGCCCCTCCCTCTCCTCACGCTCGCCCTCCTCTCCTCACGCTCGCCCTCCCTCTCCTCACGCTCGCCCTCCCTCTCCTCACGCTCGCCCTCCCTCTCCTCACGCTCGCCCTCCCTCTCCTCACGCTCGCCCTCCCTCTCCTCACGCTCGCCCTCCCTCTCCTCACGCTCGCCCTCCCTCTCCTCACGCTCGCCCTCCCTCTCCTCACGCTCGCCCTCCCTCTCCTCACGCTCGCCCTCCCTCTCCTCACGCTCGCCCTCCCTCTCCTCACGCTCGCCCTCCCTCTCCTCACGCTCGCCCTCCCTCTCCTCACGCTCGCCCTCCCTCTCCTCACGCTCGCCCTCCCTCTCCTCACGCTCGCCCTCCCTCTCCTCACGCTCGCCCTCCCTCTCCTCACGCTCGCCCTCCCTCTCCTCACGCTCGCCCTCCCTCTCCTCACGCTCGCCCTCCCTCTCCTCACGCTCGCCCTCCCTCTCCTCACGCTCGCCCTCCCTCTCCTCACGCTCGCTCTCACTTCCTCACGCTCGCCCTCCCTCCCCTCACGCTCGCTCTCCCTCCCCTCACGCTCGCTCTCCCCCTCACCTCACGCTTGCTCTCCCCTCAGCTCACGCTTGCTCTCCCCTCACCTCACACTCGCTCTCCCTCTCCTCACACTTGCTCTCACTCCCCTCACACGCACTCTCCCTCCCCTCACACGCACTCTCTCTCCCCTCACACGCACTCTCCCTCCCCTCACACATGCTCTCCCTCCCCTCACACTCGCTCTCCCCTCTCCTGACACTCACTCTCCCTCTCCTAACATTCACTCTCCTCACACTCCCTCTCCTCACACTCACGATCAAACTCCTCACACTCGCTCTCCCCTCTCATCATACTCGTCCTCCATCACCTCACATTCACTCTCCCTCCCCTCACACGCACTCTCCCTCCCTTCACACGCACTCTCCCCTCCCCTCACACTCGCGCTCCCTCTCCTCACATTCGCGCTCCCTCTCCTCACTCGCTCTCCCTCCCCTCACACTCACTCTCACCCCCCTTACACTCATGCTCCCTCTCCTCACTCAGTCTCCCTCCCCTCACACTCACTATCAAACACCTCACACTCGCTCTCCCCTCCCCTCAAACTCACTCTCCCTCACCTCACTCTCTCCCTCACCCTCACTCTTTCCTCAGTCACTCTCCCTCTACCTCACATCATACTCACTCTCCCTCCCCTCACACTCAATCTCCCCTCTCCTCACACTCGCTCTCCCTCTCCTCACACGCACTCTCCCTGCACTAATACTCACTCTCCCTCCCCACACTCAAGCTTCCTCTCCTCACATTCACTCTCCCTCCCCTCACACTCGCTCTCACCCCCGACACTTGCTCTCCCTCTCCTCACACTTGCTCTCACCCCCGACACTCGCTCTCCCTCTCCTCACACTCGCTATCCCTCTCCTCACACACGCTCTCCCTCCACACACTCGCTCTCCCTCCCCTCACGCTCGCCCTCCCTCCCCTCACGCTCGCCCTCCCTCCCCCTCGCTCTCCCTCTCCTCACACTCGCTCTCCCTCCCCTCAGTCGCTCTCCCTCCCCTCGCACTCGCCCTCCCTCCCCTCACACTCGCCCTACCTCTCCTCACACTCGCTCTACCTCTCCTCACACTCGCTCTCCCTCCCCTCACACTCGTTATCCCTCCCCTCACACTCGCTCTCCCTCCCCTCACACTCGCTCTCCCTCCACTCACTCACTCTCGCTCCCCTCACGCTCGCCCTCCCCTCACGCTCGCCCTCCCTCCCCTCACGCTCGCCCTCCCTCCCCTCACGCTCGCCCTCCCTCCCCTCACGCTCGCCCTCCCTCCCCTCACGCTCGCCCTCCCTCCCCTCACGCTCGCCCTCCCTCCCCTCACGCTCGCCCTCCCTCCCCTCACGCTCGCCCTCCCTCCCCTCACGCTCGCCCTCGCTCCCCTCACGCTCGCCCTCGCTCCCCTCACGCTCGCCCTCCCTCCCCTCACGCTCGCCCTCCCTCCCCTCACGCTCGCCCTCCCTCCCCTCACGCTCGCCCTCCCTCCCCTCACGCTCGCCCTCCCTCCCCTCACGCTCGCCCTCCCTCCCCTCACGCTCGCCCTCCCTCCCCTCACGCTCGCCCTCCCTCCCCTCACGCTCGCCCTCCCTCCCCTCACGCTCGCCCTCCCTCCCCTCACGCTCGCCCTCCCTCCCCTCACGCTCGCCCTCCCTCCCCTCACGCTCGCCCTCCCTCCCCTCACGCTCGCCCTCCCTCCCCTCACGCTCGCCCTCCCTCCCCTCACGCTCGCCCTCCCTCCCCTCACGCTCGCCCTCCCTCCCCTCACGCTCGCCCTCCCTCCCCTCACGCTCGCCCTCCCTCCCCTCACGCTCGCCCTCCCTCCCCTCACGCTCGCCCGCCCTCCCCTCACGCTCGCCCTCCCCTCACGCTCGCCCTCCCTCCCCTCACGCTCGCCCTCCCTCCCCTCACGCTCGCCCTCCCTCCCCTCACGTTCGCCCTCCCTCCCCTCACGCTCGCCCTCCCCTCACGCTCGCCCTCCCTCTCCTCACGCTCGCCCTCCCTCTCCTCACGCTCGCCCTCCCTCTCCTCACGCTCGCCCTCCCTCTCCTCACGCTCGCCCTCCCTCTCCTCACGCTCGCCCTCCCTCTCCTCACGCTCGCCCTCCCTCCCTCTCCTCACGCTCGCCCTCCCTCTCCTCACGCTCGCCCTCCCTCTCCTCACGCTCGCCCTCCCTCTCCTCACGCTCGCCCTCCCTCTCCTCACGCTCGCCCTCCCTCTCCTCACGCTCGCCCTCCCTCTCCTCACGCTCGCCCTCCCTCTCCTCACGCTCGCCCTCCCTCTCCTCACGCTCGCCCTCCCTCTCCTCACGCTCGCCCTCCCTCTCCTCACGCTCGCCCTCCCTCTCCTCACGCTCGCCCTCCCTCTCCTCACGCTCGCCCTCCCTCTCCTCACTCTCGCCCTCCCTCTCCTCACGCTCGCCCTCCCTCTCCTCACGCTCGCTCTCACTCTCCTCACGCTCGCCCTCCCCTCGCGCTCGCCCTCCCCTCGCGCTCGCCCTCCCCTCGCGCTCGCCCTCCCTCCCCTCGCACTCGCCCTCCCTCCCCTCGCACTCGCCCTCCCTCCCCTCGCACTCGCCCTCCCTCCCCTCGCACTCGCCCTCCCTCCCCTCGCACTCGCCCTCCCTCCCCTCGCACTCGCCCTCCCTCCCCTCGCACTCGCCCTCCCTCCCCTCGCACTCGCCCTCCCTCCCCTCGCACTCGCCCTCCCTCCCCTCGCACTCGCCCTCCCTCCCCTCGCACTCGCCCTCCCTCCCCTCGCACTCGCCCTCCCTCCCCTCGCACTCGCCCTCCCTCCCCTCGCACTCGCCCTCCCTCCCCTCGCACTCGCCCTCCCTCCCCTCGCACTCGCCCTCCCTCCCCTCGCACTCGCCCTCCCTCCCCTCGCACTCGCCCTCCCTCCCCTCGCACTCGCCCTCCCTCCCCTCGCACTCGCCCTCCCTCCCCTCGCACTCGCCCTCCCTCCCCTCGCACTCGCCCTCCCTCCCCTCGCACTCGCCCTCCCTCCCCTCGCACTCGCCCTCCCTCCCCTCGCACTCGCCCTCCCTCCCTCGCACTCGCCCTCCCTCCCCTCGCACTCGCCCTCCCTCCCCTCGCACTCGCCCTCCCTCCCCTCGCACTCGCCCTCCCTCCCCTCGCACTCGCCCTCCCTCCCCTCGCACTCGCCCTCCCTCCCCTCGCACTCGCCCTCCCTCCCCTCGCACTCGCCCTCCCTCCCCTCGCACTCGCCCTCCCTCCCCTCGCACTCGCCCTCCCTCCCCTCGCACTCGCCCTCCCTCCCCTCACTCGCCCTCCCTCCCCTCGCACTCGCCCTCCCTCCCCTCGCACTCGCCCTCCCTCCCCTCGCACTCGCCCTCCCTCCCCTCGCACTCGCCCTCCCTCCCCTCGCACTCGCCCTCCCTCCCCTCGCACTCGCCCTCCCTCTCCTCGCACTCGCCCTCCCTCTCCTCGCACTCGCCGTCCCTCTCCTCGCACTCGCCCTCCCTCTCCTCGCACTCGCCCTCCCTCTCCTCGCACTCGCCCTCCCTCTCCTCGCACTCGCCCTCCCTCTCCTCGCACTCGCTCTCCCCTCGCCTCGCACTCGCCCACCCTCTCCTCGCACTCGCCCTCCCTCTCCTCGCACTCGCCCTCCCTCTCCTCGCACTCGCCCTCCCTCTCCTCGCACTCGCCCTCCCTCTCCTCGCACTCGCCCTCCCTCTCCTCGCACTCGCCCTCCCTCTCCTCGCACTCGCCCTCCCTCTCCTCGCACTCGCCCTCCCTCTCCTCGCACTCGCCCTCCCTCTCCTCGCACTCGCCCTCCCTCTCCTCGCACTCGCCCTCCCTCTCCTCGCACTCGCCCTCCCTCTCCTCGCACTCGCCCTCCCTCTCCTCGCACTCGCCCTCCCTCTCCTCGCACTCGCCCTCCCTCTCCTCGCACTCGCCCTCCCTCTCCTCGCACTCGCCCTCCCTCCCCTCGCACTCGCCCTCCCTCCCCTCGCACTCGCCCTCCCTCCCCTCGCACTCGCCCTCCCTCCCCTCGCACTCGCCCTCCCTCCCCTCGCACTCGCCCTCCCTCCCCTCGCACTCGCCCTCCCTCCCCTCGCACTCGCCCTCCCTCCCCTCGCACTCGCCCTCCCTCCCCTCGCACTCGCCCTCCCTCCCCTCGCACTCGCCCTCCCTCCCCTCGCACTCGCCCTCCCTCCCCTCGCACTCGCCCTCCCTCCCCTCGCACTCGCCCTCCCTCCCCTCGCACTCGCCCTCCCTCCCCTCGCACTCGCCCTCCCTCCCCTCGCACTCGCCCTCCCTCCCCTCGCACTCGCCCTCCCTCCCCTCGCACTCGCCCTCCCTCCCCTCGCACTCGCCCTCCCTCCCCTCGCACTCGCCCTCCCTCCCCTCGCACTCGCCCTCCCTCCCCTCGCACTCGCCCTCCCTCCCCTCGCACTCGCCCTCCCTCCCTCGCACTCCCTCCACTCGCACTCGCCCTCCCTCCCCTCGCACTCGCCCTCCCTCCCCTCGCACCCGCCCTCCCACCCCTCGCACCCGCCCTACCTCCCCTCGCACCCGCCCTACCTCCCCTCGCACTCGCCCTCCCTCCCCTCGCACTCGCCCTCCCTCCCCTCGCACACGCTCACCCACCCCTCCTCGCACTCGCTCACCCTCTCCTCGCACTCGCTCTCCCTCTCCTCGCACTCGTTATCCCTCCCCTCGCACTCGCTCTCCCTCTCCTCGCACTCGCCCTCCCTCTCCTCGCACTCGCCCTCCCTCTCCTCGCACTCGCCCTCCCTCTCCTCGCACTCGCCCTCCCTCTCCTCGCACTCGCCCTCCCTCTCCTCGCACTCGCCCTCCCTCTCCTCGCACTCGCCCTCCCTCTCCTCGCACTCGCCCTCCCTCTCCTCGCACTCGCCCTCCCTCTCCTCGCACTCGCCCTCCCTCTCCTCTCACTCGCCCTCCCTCTCCTCGCACTCGCCCTCCCTCTCCTCGCACTCGCCCTCCCTCTCCTCACACTCGCCCTCCCTCTCCTCACACTCGCCCTCCATCTCCTCACACTCGCCCTCCATCTCCTCACACTCGCCCTCCCTCTCCTCACACTCGCCCTCCCCTCTCCTCACACTCGCTCTCCCCTCTCCTCACACTCGCTCTCCCTCTCCTCACACTCGCTCTCCCTCTCCTCACACTCGCTCTCCCTCTCCTCACACTCGCGCTCACTCTCCACACACTCGCCCTCCCTCTCCTCACACTCGCCCTCCCTCTCCTCACACTCGCACTCCCTTCTCCACACACTCGCTCTCCCTTCTCCACACTCGCCCTCCCTCTCCTCACACTCGCCCTCCCTCTCCTCACACTCGCCCTCCCTCTCCTCACACTCGCCCTCCCTCTCCTCACACTCGCCCTCCCTCTCCTCACACACGCCCTCCCTCCCCTCACACTCGCCCTCCCTCCCCTCACACTCGCCCTCCCTCCCCTCACACTCGCCCTACCTCTCCACACACTCGCGCTCACTCTCCACACACTCGCCCTCCCTCTCCTCGCACTCGTCCTCCCTCTCCTCGCACTCGCCCTCCCTCCCCTCGCACTCGCCCTCCCTCCCCTCGCACTCGCCCTCCCTCCCCTCGCACTCGCCCTCCCTCCCCTCGCACTCGCCCTCCCTCCCCTCGCACTCGCCCTCCCTCCCCTCGCACTCGCCCTCCCTCCCCTCGCACTCGCCCTCCCTCCCCTCGCACTCCCTCCACTCGCACTCGCCCTCCCTCCCCTCGCACTCGCCCTCCCTCCCCTCGCACCCGCCATCCCTCCCCTCGCACCCGCCCTACCTCCCCTCGCACTCGCCCTACCTCCCCTCGCACTCGCCCTCCCTCCCCTCGCACTCGCCCTCCCTCCCCTCGCACACGCTCACCCACCCCTCCTCGCACTCGCTCACCCTCTCCTCGCACTCGCTCTCCCTCTCCTCGCACTCGTTATCCCTCCCCTCGCACTCGCCCTCCCTCTCCTCGCACTCGCCCTCCCTCTCCTCGCACTCGCCCTCCCTCTCCTCGCACTCGCCCTCCCTCTCCTCGCACTCGCCCTCCCTCTCCTCGCACTCGCCCTCCCTCTCCTCGCACTCGCCCTCCCTCTCCTCGCACTCGCCCTCCCTCTCCTCGCACTCGCCCTCCCTCTCCTCGCACTCGCCCTCCCTCTCCTCGCACTCGCCCTCCCTCTCCTCGCACTCGCCCTCCCTCTCCTCTCACTCGCCCCCTCCCTCATCCCTCCTCACACTCGCCCTCCCTCTCCTCACACTCGCCCTCCATCTCCTCACACTCGCCCTCCATCTCCTCACACTCGCCCTCCCTCTCCTCACACTCGCCCTCCCCCTCTCCTCACACTCGCTCCTCACACTCGCTCTCCCTCTTCTCACACTCGCTCTCCCCTCTCCTCACACTCGCTCTCCCTCTCCTCACACTCACTCTCCCTCTCCTCACACTCGCGCTCACTCTCCACACACTCGCCCTCCCTCTCCTCACACTCGCCCTCCCTCTCCTCACACTCGCACTCCCTTCTCCACACACTCGCTCTCCCTTCTCCACACTCGCCCTCCCTCTCCTCACACTCGCCCTCCCTCTCCTCACACTCGCCCTCCCTCTCCTCACACTCGCCCTCCCTCTCCTCACACTCGCCCTCCCTCTCCTCGCACACGCCCTCCCTCCCCTCGCACTCGCCCTCCCTCCCCTCGCACTCGCCCTCCCTCCCCTCGCACTCGCTCTACCTCTCCACGCACTCGCGCTCACTCTCCACGCACTCGGCCTCCCTCTCCTCGCACTCGGCCTCCCTCTCCTCGCACTCGCCCTCCCTCCCCTCGCACTCGCCCTCCCTCCCCTCGCACTCGCCCTCCCTCCCCTCGCACTCGCCCTCCCTCCCCTCGCACTAGATCTCCCCTCGCCTCGCACTCGCCCTCCCTCCCCTCGCACTCGCCCTCCCTCCCCTCGCACTCGCCCTCCCTCCCCTCGCACTCGCCCTCCCTCCCCTCGCACTCGCCCTCCCTCCCCTCGCACTCGCCCTCCCTCCCCTCGCACTCGCCCTCCCTCCCCTCGCACTCGCCCTCCCTCCCCTCGCACTCGCCCTCCCTCCCCTCGCACTCGCCCTCCCTCCCCTCGCACTCGCCCTCCCTCCCCTCGCACTCGCCCTCCCTCCCCTCGCACTCGCCCTCCCTCCCCTCGCACTCGCCCTCCCTCCCCTCGCACTCGCCCTCCCTCCCCTCGCACTCGCCCTCCCTCCCCTCGCACTCGCCCTCCCTCCCCTCGCACTCGCCCTCCCTCCCCTCGCACTCGCCCTCCCTCCCCTCGCACTCGCCCTCCCTCCCCTCGCACTCGCCCTCCCTCCCCTCGCACTCGCCCTCCCTCCCCTCGCACTCGCCCTCCCTCCCCTCGCACTCGCCCTCCCTCCCCTCGCACTCGCCCTCCCTCCCCTCGCACTCGCCCTCCCTCCCCTCGCACTCGCCCTCCCTCCCCTCGCACTCGCCCTCCCTCCCCTCGCACTCGCCCTCCCTCCCCTCGCACTCGCCCTCCCTCCCCTCGCACTCGCCCTCCCTCCCCTCGCACTCGCCCTCCCTCCCCTCGCACTCGCCCTCCCTCCCCTCGCACTCGCCCTCCCTCCCCTCGCACTCGCCCTCCCTCCCCTCGCACTCGCCCTCCCTCCCCTCGCACTCGCCCTCCCTCCCCCCGCACTCGCCCTCCCTCCCCCCGCACTCGCCCTCCCTCCCCCCGCACTCGCCCTCCCTCCCCCCGCACTCGCCCTCCCTCCCCCCGCACTCGCCCTCCCTCCCCCCGCACTCGCCCTCCCTCCCCTCGCACTCGCCCTCCCTCCCCTCGCACTCGCCCTCCCTCCCCTCGCACTCGCCCTCCCTCCCCTCGCACTCGCCCTCCCTCCCCTCGCACTCGCCCTCCCTCCCCTCACACTCGCCCTCCCTCCCCTCACACTCGCCCTCCCTCCCCTCACACTCGCCCTCCCTCCCCTCACACTCGCCCTCCCTCCCCTCACACTCGCCCTCCCTCTCCCTCACACTCGCCCTCCCTCTCCTCACACTCGCCCCCTCCTCACACTCGCCCTCCCTCTCCTCACACTCGCCCTCCCTCTCCTCACACTCGCCCTCCCTCTCCTCACACACACTCGCCCTCCCTCTCCTCACACTCGCCCTCCCTCTCCTCACACTCGCCCTCCCTCTCCTCACACTCGCCCTCCTTCCTCACACTCGCCCTCCCTCTCATCACACTCGCCCTCCCTCTCCTCACACTCGCCCTCCCTCTCCTCACACTCGCCCTCCCTCTCCTCACACTCGCCCTCCCTCTCCTCACACTCGCCCTCCCTCTCCTCACACTCGCCTCCCCTCGCCTCACACTGGCCCCCCTCTCCTCACACTCGCCCTCCCTCTCCTCACACTCGCCCTCCCTCTCCTCACACTCGCCCTCCCTCTCCTCACACTCGCCCTCCCTCTCCTCACACTCGCCCTCCCTCTCCTCACACTCGCCCTCCCTCTCCTCACACTCGCCCTCCCTCTCCTCACACTCGCCCTCCCTCTCCTCCACACTCGCCCTCCCTCTCCTCACACTCGCCCTCCCTCTCCTCACACTCGCCCTCCCTCTCCTCACACTCGCCCTCCCTCTCCTCACACTCGCTCTCCCCTCACCTCACACTCGCCCTCCCTCTCCTCACACTCGCCCTCCCTCTCCTCACACCTCGCCCTCCCTCTCCTCACACTCGCCCTCCCTCTCCTCACACTCGCCCTCCCTCTCCTCACACTCGCCCTCCCTCTCCTCACACTCGCCCTCCCTCTCCTCACACTCGCCCTCCCTCTCCTCACACTCGCCCTCCCTCTCCTCACACTCGCCCTCCCTCTCCTCACACTCGCCCTCCCTCTCCTCACACTCGCCCTCCCTCTCCTCACACTCGCCCTCCCTCTCCTCACACTCGCCCTCCCTCTCCTCACACTCGCCCTCCCTCTCCTCACACTCGCCTCCCCTCGCCTCACACTGGCCCCCCTCTCCTCACAATCGCCCTCCCTCTCCTCACACTCGCCCTCCCTCTCCTCACACTCGCCCTCCCTCTCCTCACACTCGCCCTCCCTCTCCTCACACTCGCCCTCCCTCTCCTCACACTCGCCCTCCCTCTCCTCACACTCGCCCTCCCTCTCCTCACACTCGCCCTCCCTCTCCTCACACTCGCCCTCCCTCTCCTCACACTCGCCCTCCCTCTCCTCACACTCGCCCTCCCTCTCCTCACACTCGCTCTCCCCTCACCTCACACTCGCTCTCCCTCTCCTCACACTCGCCCTCCCTCTCCTCACACTCGCCCTCCCTCTCCTCACACTCGCCTCCCCTCTCCTCACACTCGCTCTCCTCACACTCGGTCTCCCTTCTCCACACACTCGCCCTCCCTCCCCTCACACTCGCCCTCCCTCCCCTCACACTCGCCCTCCCTCCCCTCACACTCGCCCTCCCTCTCCTCACACTCGCCCTCCCTCTCCTCACACTCGCCCTCCCTCTCCTCACACTCGCCCTCCCTCTCCTCACACTCGCCCCTCCCTCTCCTCACACTCGCCCTCCCTCTCCTCACACTCGCCCTCCCTCTCCTCACACTCGCCCTCCCTCTCCTCACACTCGCCCTCCCTCTCCTCACACTCGCCCTCCCTCTCCTCACACTCGCCCTCCCTCTCCACACACTCGCCCTCCCTCTCCTCACACTCGCCCTCCCTCTCCTCACACTCGCCCTCCATCTCCTCACACTCGCCCTCCATCTCCTCACACTCGCCCTCCCTCTCCTCACACTCGCACTCCCCTCTCCTCACACTCGCTCTCCCTCTTCTCACACTCGCTCTCCCTCTCCTCACACTCGCTCTCCCTCTCCTCACACTCGCTCTCCCTCTCCTCACACTCGCGCTCACTCTCCACACACTCGCCCTCCCTCTCCTCACACTCGCCCTCCCTCTCCTCACACTCGCACTCCCTTCTCCACACACTCGCTCTCCCTTCTCCACACACTCGCCCTCCCTCTCCTCACACTCGCCCTCCCTCTCCTCACACTCGCCCTCCCTCTCCTCACACTCGTCCTCCCTCTCCTCACACTCGCCCTCCCTCTCCTCTCACACGCCCTCCCTCCCCTCACACTCGCTCTCCCTCCCCTCACACTCGCTCTCCCTCCCCTCACACTCGCCCTCCCTCTCCTCACACTCGCTCTACCTCTCCTCACACTCGCTCTCCCTCTGCTCACACTCGCCCTCCCTCTCCTCACACTCGCCCTCCCTCTCCACACACTCGCCCTCCCTCTCCTCACACTCGCCCTCCCTCTCCTCACACTCGCCCTCCCTCTCCTCACACTCGCCCTCCCTCTCCTCACACTCGCCCTCCCTCTCCTCACACTCGCCCTCCCTCTTCTCACACTAGATCTCCCCTCGCCTCACACTCGCTCTCCCTCTCCTCACACTCGCTCTACCTCTCCTCACACTCGCTCTACCTCTCTTCACACTCGTGCTCACTCTCCACACACTCGCCCTCCCCTCTCCTCACACTCGTCCTCCCTCTCCTCACAATCGCCCTCCCTCTCCTCACACTCGCCCTCCCTCTCCTCACACTCGCCCTCCCTCTCCTCACACTCGCCCTCCCTCTCCTCACACTCGCCCTCCCTCTCCTCACACTCGCCCTCCCTCTCCTCACACTCGGCCCTCCCTCTCCTCACACTCGGCCTCCCTCTCCTCACACACGCCCTCCCTCCCCTCACACTCGCCCTCCCTCCCCTCACACTCGCCCTCCCTCCCCTCACACTCGCCCCCTCCCTCCCCCCCCTCCACACTCGCCCTCCCTCTCCTCACACTCGCCCTCCCTCCCCTCACACTCGCCCTCCCTCTCCTCACACTCGCCCTCCCTCTCCTCACACTCGCCCTCCCTCTCCTCACACTCGCCCTCCCTCTCCTCACACTCGCCCTCCCTCTCCTCACACTAGATCTCCCCTCGCCTCACACTCGCTCTCCCTCTCCTCACACTCGCTCTACCTCTCCTCACACTCGCTCTACCTCTCCACACACTCGCCCTCCCTCTCCTCACACTCGCCCTCCCTCTCCTCACACCCTCCCTCCTCACACTCGCCCTCCCTCTCCTCACACACGCCCTCCCTCCCCTCACACTCGCTCTCCCTCCCCTCACACTCGCTCTCCCTCCCCTCACACTCGCTCTCCCTCCCCTCACACTCGCCCTCCCTCTCCTCACACTCGCTTTACCTCTCCTCACACTCGCTCTCCCTCTGCTCACACTCGCACTCCCTCTCCTCACACTCGCCCTCCCTCTCCTCACACTCGCCCTCCCTCTCCTCACACTCGCCCTCCCTCTCCTCACACTCGCCCTCCCTCTTCTCACACTAGATCTCCCCTCGCCTCACACTCGCTCTCCCTCTCCTCACACTCGCTCTCCCTCTCCTCACACTCGCTCTACCTCTCCTCACACTCGCGCTCACTCTCCACACACTCGCCCTCCCTCTCCTCACACTCGCCCTCCCTCTCCTCACAATCGCCCTCCCTCTCCTCACACTCGCCCTCCCTCTCCTCACACTCGCCCTCCCTCTCCTCACACTCGCCCTCCGTCTCCTCACACTCGCCCTCCCTCTCCTCACACACTCGCCCTCCCTCTCCTCACACTCGCCCTCCCTCTCCTCACACTCGGCCTCCCTCCCCTCACACTCGGCCTCCCCTCCCCTCACACTCGCCCTCCCTCCCCTCACACTCGCCCTCCCTCCCCTCACACTCGCCCTCCCTCCCCTCACACTCGCCCTCCCTCCCCTCACACTCGCTCTACCTCTCCTCACACTCGCTCTCCCTCCCCTCACACTCCCTCCCCTCACACTCACCCTCCCTCTCCTCACACTCGCCCTCCCTCTCCTCACACTCGCCCTCCCTCTCCTGACACTCGCCCTCCCTCTCCTCACACTCGCCCTCCCTCTCCTCACACTCGCCCTCCCTCTCCTCACACTCGCCCTCCCTCTCCTCACACTAGATCTCCCCTCGCCTCACACTCGCTCTCCCTCTCCTCACACTCGCTCTACCTCTCCACACACTCGCCCTCCCTCTCCTCACACTCGTCCTCCCTCCGCTCACACTCGCCCACCCTCCCCTCACACTCGCCCTCCCTCCCCTCACACTCGCCCTCCCTCCCCTCACACTCGCCCTCCCTCTCCTCACACTCGCCCTCCCTCTCCTCACACTCGCCCTCCCTCTCCTCACACTAGATCTCCCCTCGCCTCACACTCGCTCTCCCTCTCCTCACACTCGCTCTCCCTCTCCTCACAGTCGCTCTACCTCCCCTCACACTCGCCCTCCCTCCCCTCACACTCGCCCTCCCTCCCCTCACACTCGCCCTCCCTCCCCTCACACTCGCCCTCCCTCCCCTCACACTCGCCCTCCCTCCCCTCACACTCGCCCTCCCTCCCCTCACACTCGCCCTCCCTCCCCTCACACTCGCCCTCCCTCCCCTCACACTCGCCCTCCCTCCCCTCACACTCGCCCTCCCTCCCCTCACACTCGCCCTCCCTCCCCTCACACTCGCCCTCCCTCCCCTCACTCGCCCTCCCTCCCCTCACACTCGCCCTCCCTCCCCTCACACTCGCCCTCCCTCCCTCACACTCGCCCTCCCTCCCCTCACACTCGCCCTCCCCTCCCCTCACACTCGCCCTCCCTCCACTCACACTCGCCCTCCCTCCCCTCACACTCGCCCTCCCTCCCCTCACACTCGCCCTCCCTCCCCTCACACTCGCCCTCCCTCTCCTCACACTCGCTCTCCCTCCCCTCACACTCGCCCTCCCTCTCCTCACACTCGCCCTCCCTCTCCTCACACTCGCCCTCCCTCTCCTCACACTCGCCCTCCCTCTCCTCACACTCGCCCTCCCTCTCCTCACACTCGCCCTCCCTCTCCTCACACTAGATCTCCCCTCGCCTCACACTCGCTCTCCCTCTCCTCACACTCGCTCTACCTCTCCTCACACTCGCTCTACCTCTCCACACACTCGCCCTCCCTCTCCTCACACTCGCCCTCCCTCTCCTCACACACGCCCTCCCTCCCCTCACACTCGCTCTCCCTCCCCTCACACTCGCTCTCCCTCCCCTCACACTCGCTCTCCCTCCCCTCACACTCGCCCTCCCTCTCCTCACACTCGCTTTACCTCTCCTCACACTCGCTCTCCCTCTGCTCACACTCGCCCTCCCTCTCCTCACACTCGCCCTCCCTCTCCTCACACTCGCCCTCCCTCTCCTCACACTCGCCCTCCCTCTCCTCACACTCGCCCTCCCTCTCCTCACACTCGCCCTCCCTCTTCTCACACTAGATCTCCCCTCGCCTCACACTCGCTCTCCCTCTCCTCACACTCGCTCTCCCTCTCCTCACACTCGCTCTACCTCTCCTCACACTCGCCCTCCCTCTCCTCACACTCGCCCTCCCTCTCCTCACAATCGCCCTCCCTCTCCTCACACTCGCCCTCCCTCTCCTCACACTCGCCCTCCCTCTCCTCACACTCGCCCTCCCTCTCCTCACACTCGCCCTCCCTCTCCTCACACTCGCCCTCCCTCTCCTCACACTCGGCCTCCCTCCCCTCACACTCGGCCTCCCTCCCCTCACACTCGCCCTCCCCTCCCCTCACACTCGCCCTCCCTCCCCTCACACTCGCCCTCCCTCCCCTCACACTCGCCCTCCCTCCCCTCACACTCGCTCTACCTCCCCTCACACTCGCTCTCCCTCCCCTCACACTCGCCCTCCCTCCCCTCACACTCGCCCTCCCTCTCCTCACACTCGCCCTCCCTCTCCTCACACTCGCCCTCCCTCTCCTCACACTCGCCCTCCCTCTCCTCACACTCGCCCTCCCTCTCCTCACACTCGCCCTCCCTCGCCTCACACTCGCCCTCCCTCTCCTCACACTCGCTCTACCTCTCCACACACTCGCCCTCCCTCTCCTCACACTCGTCCTCCCTCCGCTCACACTCGCCCACCCTCCCCTCACACTCGCCCTCCCTCCCCTCACACTCGCCCTCCCTCCCCTCACACTCGCCCTCCCTCCCCTCACACTCGCCCTCCCTCTCCCTCACACTCGCCCTCCCTCTCCTCACACTAGATCTCCCCTCGCCTCACACTCGCTCTCCCTCTCCTCACACTCGCTCTCCCTCTCCTCACAGTCGCTCTACCTCCCCTCACACTCGCCCTCCCTCCCCTCACACTCGCCCTCCCTCCCCTCACACTCGCCCTCCCTCCCCTCACACTCGCCCCTCCCTCCCCTCACACTCGCCCTCCCTCCCCTCACACTCGCCCTCGCTCCCCTCACACTCGCCCTCCCTCCCCTCACACTCGCCCTCCCTCCCCTCACACTCGCCCTCCCTCCCCTCACACTCGCCCTCCCTCCCCTCACACTCGCCCTCCCTCCCCTCACACTCGCCCTCCCTCCCCTCACACTCGCCCTCCCTCCCCTCACACTCGACCTCCCTCCCCTCACACTCGCCCTCCCTCCCCTCACACTCGCCCTCCCTCCCCTCACACTCGCCCTCCCTCCCCTCACACTCGCCCTCCCTCCCCTCACACTCGCCCTCCCTCCCCTCACACTCGCCCTCCCTCCCCTCACACGCGCCCTCCCTCCCCTCACACGCGCCCTCCCTCCCCTCACACGCGCCCTCCCTCCCCTCACACGCGCCCTCCCTCCCCTCACACGCGCCCCTCCCTCCCCTCACACGCGCCCCTCCCTCCCCACACACTCGCCCCTCCCTCCCCTCACACTCGCCCTCCCTCCCCTCACACTCGCCCTCCCTCCCCTCACACTCGCCCTCCCTCCCCTCACACTCGCCCTCCCTCCCCTCACACTCGCCCTCCCTCCCCTCACACTCGCCCTCCCTCCCCTCACACTCGCCCTCCCTCCCCTCACACTCGCCCTCCCTCCCCTCACACTCGCCCTCCCTCCCCTCACCCTCGCCCTCCCTCCCCTCACACTCGCCCTCCCTCCCCTCACACTCGCCCTCCCTCCCCTCACACTCGCCCTCCCTCCCCTCACACTCGCCCTCCCTCCCCTCACTCGCCCTCCCTCCCCTCACTCGCCCTCCCTCCCCTCACACTCGCCCTCCCTCCCCTCACACTCGCCCTCCCTCCCCTCACACTCGCCCTCCCTCCCCCCACACTCGCCCTCCCTCCCCCCTCACTCGCCCTCCCTCCCCCCACACTCGCCCTCCCTCCCCTCACACTCGCCCTCCCTCCCCTCACACTCGCCCTCCCTCCCCTCACACTCGACCTCCCTCCCCTCACACTCGCCCTCCCTCCCCTCACACTCGCCCTCCCTCTCCTCACACTCGCCCTCCCTCTCCTCACACTCGCCCTCCCTCTCCTCACACTCGCCCTCCCTCTCCTCACACTCGCCCTCCCTCTCCTCACACTCGCCCTCCCTCTCCTCACACTCGCCCTCCCTCTCCTCACACTCGCCCTCCCTCTCCTCACACTCGCCCTCCCTCTCCTCACACTCGCTCTCCCCTCGCCTCACACTCGCCCTCCCTCTCCTCACACTCGCCCTCCCTCTCCTCACACTCGCCCTCCCCTCTCCTCACACTCGCCCTCCCCTCTCCTCACACTCGCTCTCCTCACACTCGCTCTCCCTTCTCCACACACTCGCCTTCCCTCCCCTCACACTCGCCCTCCCTCCCCTCACACTCGCCCTCCCTCCCCTCGCACTCGCCCTCCCTCCCCACACTCGCCCCCCTCCCTCCCCTCACACTCGCCCTCCCTCCCCTCACACTCGCCCTCCCCTCTCCTCACACTCGCTCTCCTCACACTCGCCCTCCCTTCTCCACGCACTCGCCCTCCCTCCCCTCGCACTCGCCCTCCCTCCCCTCGCACTCGCCCTCCCTCCCCTCGCACTCGCCCTCCCTCCCCTCGCACTCGCCCTCCCTCCCCTCGCACTCGCCCTCCCTCCCCTCGCACACGCCCTCCTCCCTCGCTCGCACTCGCCCTCCCTCCCCTCGCACTCGCCCTCCCTCCCCTCGCACTCGCCCTCCCTCCCCTCGCACTCACGCCCTCCCTCGCCTCGCACTCGCCCTCCCTCCCCTCGCACTCGCCCCCTCCCTCGCACTCGCCTCCCTCCCTCGCACTCCTCCCCTCCCTCCCCTCGCCCTCCCTCCCCTCGCACTCGCCCTCCCTCCCCTCGCACTCGCCCTCCCTCCCCTCGCACTCGCCCTCCCTCCCCTCGCACTCGCCCTCCCTCCCCTCGCACTCGCCCTCCCTCCCCTCGCACTCGCCTCCCTCCCCTCGCACTCGCCCTCCCTCCCCTCGCACTCGCCCTCCCTCCCCTCGCACTCGCCCTCCCTCCCCTCGCACTCGCCCTCCCTCCCCTCGCACTCGCCCTCCCTCCCCTCGCACTCGCCCTCCCTCCCCTCGCACTCGCCCTCCCTCCCCTCGCACTCGCCCTCCCTCCCCTCGCACTCGCCCTCCCTCCCCTCGCACTCGCCCTCCCTCCCCTCGCACTCGCCCTCCCTCCCCTCGCACGCTCGCCCTCCCTCCTCGCACGCTCACCCACCCCTCCTCGCACACGCTCCACCTCTCCTCGCACTCGCTCACCCTCTCCTCGCACTCGCCCTCCCTCCCCTCGCACTCGTCATCCCTCCCCTCGCACTCGCCCTCCCTCCCCTCTCACTCGCCCTCCCTCCCTCGCACTCGCCCTCCCTCCCCTCGCACTCGCCCTCCCCTCGCACTCGCCCTCCCTCCCTCGCACTCGCCCTCCCTCCCCTCGCTCTCGCCCTCCCTCCCCTCGCACTCGCCTCCCTCCCCTCGCACTCGCCCTCCTCCCCCTCGCACTCGCCCTCCCTCCCCTCGCACTCGCCCTCCCTCCCTCGCACTCGCCCTCCCTCCCCTCGCACTCGCCCTCCCTCCCCTCGCACTCGCCCTCCCTCCCCTCGCACTCGCCCTCCCTCCCCTCCCACTCGCCCTCCCTCCCCTCGCACTCGCCCTCCCTCCCCTCGCACTCGCCCTCCCTCCCCTCGCACTCGCCCTCCCTCCCCTCGCACTCGCCCTCCCTCCCCTCGCACTCGCCCTCCCTCCCTCGCACCTCGCCCTCCCTCCCCTCGCACTCGCCCTCCCTCCCCTCGCACTCGCCCTCCCTCCCCTCGCACTCGCCCTCCCTCCCCTCGCACTCGCCCTCCCCTCCCCTCGCACGCGCCCTCCCTCCCCTCGCACGCGCCCTCCCTCCCCTCGCACGCGCCCTCCCTCCCCTCGCACGCGCCCTCCCTCCCCTCGCACGCGCCCTCCCTCCCCTCGCACGCGCCCTCCCTCCCCTCGCACTCGCCCTCCCTCCCTCGCACTCGCCCTCCCTCCCTCGCACTCGCCCTCCCTCCCCTCAGCACTCGCCCTCCCTCCCCTCGCACTCGCCCTCCCTCCCCTCGCACTCGCCCTCCCTCCCCTCGCACTCGCCCTCCCTCCCCTCGCACTCGCCCTCCCTCCCTCGCACTCGCCCCTCCCTCCCCTCACCCTCGCCCTCCCTCCCCTCACACTCGCCCTCCCTCCCCTCACACTCGCCCCTCCCTCCCCTCACACTCGCCCTCCCTCCCCTCACACTCGCCCTCCCCTCCCCCTCACTCGCCCTCCCTCCCCTCACACTCGCCCTCCCTCCCCTCACACTCGCCCTCCCTCCCCTCACACTCGCCCTCCCTCCCCCCTCACTCGCCCTCCCTCCCCCCACACTCGCCCTCCCTCTCCTCACACTCGCCCTCCCTCTCCCTCACACTCGCCCTCCCTCCCTCACACTCGCCCTCCCTCCCCTCACACTCGCCCTCCTCTCCTCACACTCGCCCTCCCTCTCCTCACACTCGCCCTCCCTCTCCTCACACTCGCCTCCCTCTCCTCACACTCGCCCTCCCTCTCCTCACACTCGCCCTCCCTCTCCTCACACTCGCCCCTCCCTCTCCTCACACTCGCCCTCCCCTCTCCTCACACTCGCTCTCCCCTCGCCTCACACTCGCCCTCCCTCTCCTCACACTCGCCCTCCCTCTCCTCACACTCGCCCCTCCCTCTCCTCACACTCGCCCTCCCCTCTCCTCACACTCGCTCTCCTCACACTCGCTCTCCCCTTCTCCACACACTCGCCTTCCCTCCCCTCACACTCGCCCTCCCTCCCCTCACACTCGCCCCTCCCTCCCCTCACACTCGCCCTCCCTCCCCTCACACTCGCCCTCCCCTCTCCTCACACTCGCCCTCCCCCTCTCCTCACACTCGCCTCCTCCACACTCGCTCTCCTCACACTCGCTCTCCCTTCTCCACGCACTCGCCCCTCCCTCCCCTCGCACTCGCCCCTCCCTCCCCCTCGCACTCGCACTCCCTCCCCTCGCACTCGCCCTCCCTCCCCTCGCACTCGCCCTCCCTCCCCTCGCACTCGCCCTCCCTCCCCCTCGCACCTCGCCCCCCCCCCCCTCCCCCTCCCCCCCCCCTCCCTCCCCCCCCCCACCCCCCCCCCCCCCCCCACCCACCCCCCCCCTCCCCCTCCCCCCCCCCCCCCCCCCCCCCCCCCCCCACCCCCCCCCCCCCCACACCCCCCCTCCCCCCCCCCCCCCCCCCCCCCACCCCCCCCCACCCCCCCCCCCCGCCCCTCCCCCCTCCCCCCCCTCGCACTCGCCCTCCCTCCCCTCGCACTCGCCCTCCCTCCCCTCGCACTCGCCCTCCCCTCCCCTCGCACTCGCCCTCCCTCCCCTCGCACTCGCCCTCCCTCCCCTCGCACTCGCCCTCCCTCCCCTCGCACTCGCCCTCCCTCCCCTCGCACTCGCCCTCCCTCCCCTCGCACTCGCCCTCCCTCCCCTCGCCCTCCCTCCCCTCGCGCTCGCCCTCCCTCCCCTCGCGCTCGCCCTCCCTCCCTCGCGCTCGCCCTCCCTCCCCTCGCGCTCGCCCTCCCTCCCCTCGCGCTCGCCCTCCCTCCCCCTCGCGCTCGCCCTCCCTCCCCTCGCGCTCGCCGCTCCCTCCCCTCGCGCTCGCCCTCCCTCCCCTCGCGCTCGCCCTCCCTCCCCTCGCGCTCGCCCTCCCTCCCCTCGCGCTCGCCCTCCCTCCCTCGCGCTCGCCCTCCCTCCCCTCGCGCTCGCCCTCCCTCCCTCGCGCTCGCCCTCCCTCCCCTCGCGCTCGCCCTCCCTCCCCTCGCGCTCGCCCTCCCTCCCCTCGCGCTCGCCCTCCCTCCCCTCGCGCTCGCCCTCCCTCCCCTCGCACGCTCGCCCTCCCTCCCCTCGCACGCTCACCCACCCCTCCTCGCACACGCTCCACCTCTCCTCGCACTCGCCCTCCCTCCCCTCGCACTCGTCATCCCTCCCCTCGCACTCGCCCTCCCTCCCCTCTCACTCGCCCTCCCTCCCCTCGCACTCGCCCTCCCTCCCCTCGCACTCGCCCTCCCCTCGCACTCGCCCTCCCACCCCTCGCACTCGCCCTCCCTCCCCTCGCACTCGCCCTCCCTCCCCTCGCACTCGCCCTCCCTCCCCTCGCACTCGCCCTCCCTCCCCTCGCACTCGCCCTCCCTCCCCTCGCACTCGCCCTCCCTCCCCTCGCACTCGCCCTCCCTCCCCTCGCACTCGCCCTCCCTCCCCTCGCACTCTCGCCCTCCCTCCCTCGCACTCGCCCTCCCTCCCCTCGCACTCGCCCTCCCTCCCCTCGCACTCGCCCTCCCTCCCCTCGCACTCGCCCTCCCTCCCCTCGCACTCGCCCTCCCCTCCCCTCGCACTCGCCCTCCCTCCCCTCGCACTCGCCCTCCCTCCCCTCGCACTCGCCCTCCCTCCCCTCGCACTCGCCCTCCCTCCCCTCTCACTCGCCCTCCCTCTCCTCACACACGCCCTCCCTCTCCTCACACTCGCCCTCCCTCTCCTCACACTCGCCCTCCCTCTCCTCACACTCGCCCTCCCTCTCCTCACACTCGCCCTCCCTCTCCTCACACTCGCCCTCCCTCTCCTCACACTCGCCCTCCCTCTCCTCACACTCGCCCTCCCTCTCCTCACACTCGCCCTCCCTCTCCTCACACTCGCCCTCCCTCTCCTCACACTCGCCCTCCCTCTCCTCACACTCGCCCTCCCTCTCCTCACACTCGCCCTCCCTCTCCTCACACTCGCCCTCCCTCTCCTCACACTCGCCCTCCCTCTCCTCACACTCGCCCTCCCTCTCCTCACACTCGCCCTCCCTCTCCTCACACTCGCCCTCCCTCTCCTCACACTCGCCCTCCCTCTCCTCACACTCGCCCTCCCTCTCCTCACACTCGCCCTCCCTCTCCTCACACTCGCCCTCCCTCTCCTCACACTCGCCCTCCCTCTCCTCACACTCGCCCTCCCTCTCCTCACACTCGCCCTCCCTCTCCTCACACTCGCCCTCCCTCTCCTCACACTCGCCCTCCCTCTCCTCACACTCGCCCTCCCTCTCCTCACACTCGCCCTCCCTCTCCTCACACTCGCCCTCCCTCTCCTCACACTCGCCCTCCCTCTCCTCACACTCGCCCTCCCTCTCCTCACACTCGCCCCTCCCTCTCCTCACACTCGCCCTCCCTCTCTCACACTCGCCCTCCCTCTCCTCACACTCGCCCTCCCTCTCCTCACACTCGCCCTCCCTCTCCTCACACTCGCCCTCCCTCTCCTCACACTCGCCCTCCCTCTCCTCACACTCGCCCTCCATCTCCTCACACTCGCCCTCCCTCTCCTCACACTCGCTCTCCCCTCTCCTCACACTCGCTCTCCCTCTTCTCACACTCGCTCTCCCCTCTCCTCACACTCGCTCTCCCTCTCCTCACACTCGCTCTCCCTCTCCTCACACTCGCGCTCACTCTCCACACACTCGCCCTCCCTCTCCTCACACTCGCCCTCCCTCTCCTCACACTCGCACTCCCTTCTCCACACACTCGCTCTCCCTTCTCCACACACTCGCCCTCCCTCTCCTCACACTCGCCCTCCCTCTCCTCACACTCGCCCTCCCTCTCCTCACACTCGTCCTCCCTCTCCTCACACTCGCCCTCCTCTCCTCACACACGCCCTCCCTCACCTCACACTCGCTCTCCCTCCCCTCACACTCGCTCTCCCTCCCCTCACACTCGCTCTCCCTCCGCACACTCGCTCTCCCTCCCCTCACACTCGCCCTCCCTCTCCTCACACTCGCTCTACCCTCTCCTCACACTCGCTCTCCCTCCCCTCACACTTCGCCCTCCCTCTCCTCACACTCGCCCTCCCTCTCCTCACACTCGCCCTCCCTGTCCTCACACTCGCCCTCCCTCTCCTCACACTCGCCCTCCCTCTCCTCACACTCGCCCTCCCTCTCCTCACACTCGCCCTCCCTCTTACACTAGATCTCCCCTCGCCTCACACTCGCTCTCCCTCTCCTCACACTCGCTCTCCCTCTCCTCACACTCGCTCTACCTCTCCTCACACTCGCTCTACCTCTCCTCACACTCGCGCTCACTCTCCACACACTCGCCCTCCCTCTCCTCACACTCGTCCTCCCTCTCCTCACACTCGCCCTCCCTCTCCTCACACTCGCCCTCCCTCTCCTCACACTCGCCCTCCCTCTCCTCACACTCGCCCTCCCTCCCCTCACACTCGCCCTCCCTCCCCTCACACTCGCTCTCCCTCTCCTCACACTCGCTCTCCCTCCCCTCACACTCGCTCTCCCTCCCTCACTCGCCCTCCCTCTCCTCACACTCGCTCTACCTCTCCTCACACTCGCTCTACCTCTCCTCGCACTCGCTTTCCCTCCCCTCGCACTCGCTCTCCCTCTCCTCGCACTCGCCCTCCCTCTCCTCGCACTCGCCCTCCCTCTCCTCGCACTCGCCCTCCCTCTCCTCGCACTCGCCCTCCCTCCCCTCGCACACGCTCACCCTCCCCTCGCACACGCTACACCTCTCCTCGCACTCGCTCTCCCTCTCCTCGCACTCGCCATCCCTCCCCTCACACTCGCCCTCCCTCTCCTCACACTCGCTCTACCTCTCCTCACACTCGCTCTACCTCTCCTCACACTCGCTCTCCCTCCCCTCACACTCGCGCTCTCTCCACACACTCGCCCTCCCTCTCCTCACACTCGCCCTCCCTCTCCTCACACTCGCCCTCCCTCTCCTCACACCCGCCCTCCCTCTTCTCACACTAGATCTCCCCTCGCATCACACTCGCTCTCCCTCTCCTCACACTCGCTCTCCCTCTCCTCACACTCGCGCTCACTCTCCACACACTCGCCCTCCCTCTCCTCACACTCGCCCTCCCTCTCCTCACACTCGCTCTCCCCTCTCCTCACACTCGCTCTCCTCACACTCGCTCTCCCTTCTCCACACACTCGCCGTCCCTCTCCTCAGACTCGTCCTCCCTCTCCTCACACTCGTCCTCCCTCTCCTCACACTCGCCCTCCCTCTCCTAACACTCGCCCTCCCTCTCCTAACACTCGCCCTCCCCTCACACTCGCCCTCCCTCTCCTCACACTCGCCCTCCCTCTCCTCACACTCGCTCTCCCTCCCCTCACACTCGCTCTCCCTCCCCTCACTCGCCCTCCCTCTCCTCGCACTCGCTACCTCCTCGCACTCGCCGCTCTACCTCTCCTCGCACTCGCTCTCCCTCCCCTCGCACTCGCTCTCCCTCTCCTCGCACTCGCCCTCCCTCTCTTCGCACTCGCCCTCCCTCTCTTCGCACTCGCCCTCCCTCTCCTCGCACTCGCCCTCCTTCTCCTCGCACTCGCTCTCCCTCCACTCGCACACGCTCACCCTCCCCTCGCACACGCTACACCTCTCCTCGCACTCGCTCTCCCTCTCCCTCTCCTCGCACTCGTTATCCCTCCCCTCACACTCGCTCTCCCTCCCCTCACACTCGCTCTCCCTCCACTCACTCACTCTCGCTCCCCTCACACTCGCCCTCCCTCTCCTCACACTCGTTCTCCCTCTCCTCACACTCGCTCTCCCTCTCCTCACACTCGCTCTCCCTCTCCCCTCTCCCTCTCCTCACACTTGCTCCTCCCCTCTCCTCACACTCGCCCTCCCTCTCCTCACACTCGCCCTCCCTCCCTCACACTCGCCCTCGCTCCCTCACACTCGCCCTCGTCCTCCACTCGCCTCCCTCTCCTCACACTCGCCCTCACTCTCACCCTCGCTCCCTCTCCTCACACTCGCTCCTCCCTCTCCTCACACTCGCCCTCCCTCCCCTCACACTCGCCCTCCCTCCCCTCACACTCGCCCTCCCTCCCCTCACACTCGCCCTCCCTCCCTCACACTCGCCCTCCCTCCCCTCACACTCGCCCTCCCTCCCCTCACACTCGCCCTCCCTCCCCTCACACTCGCCCTCCCTCCCTTCACACTCGCCCTCCCTCCCCTCACACTCGCCCTCCCTCCCCTCACACTCGCCCTCCCTCCCCTCACACTCGCCCTCCTCCCCTCACACTCGCCCTCCCTCCCCTCACACTCGCCCTCCCTCCCCTCACACTCGCCCTCCCTCCCTCACACTCGCCCTCCCTCTCCTCACACTCGCCCTCCCTCTCCTCACACTCGCCACTCCCTCTCCTCACACTCGCCCTCCCTCTCCTCACACTCGCCCTCCCTCTCCTCACACTCGCCCTCCCTCTCCTCACACTCGCCCTCCCTCTCCTCACACTCGCCCTCCCTCTCCTCACACTCGCCCTCCCTCTCCTCACACTCGCCCCTCCCTCTCCTCACACTCGCCCTCCCCTCTCCTCACACTCGCCCTCCCTCTCCTCACACACTCGCCCTCCCTCTCCTCACACTCGCCCTCCCTCTCCTCACACTCGCCCTCCCTCTCCTCACACTCGCCCTCCCTCTCCTCACACTCGCCCTCCCTCTCCTCACACTCGCCCTCCCTCTCCTCACACTCGCCCCTCCCTCTCCTCACACTCGCCCTCCCTTCGCTCACACTCGCCCTCCCTCTCCTCACACTCGCACTCCCCTCTCCTCACACTCGCTCTCCCTCTTCTCACACTCGCTCTCCCCTCTCCTCACACTCGCTTTCCCTCTCCTCACACTCGCTCTCCCTCTCCTCACACTCACTCTCCACACACTCGCCCTCCCTCTCCTCACACTCGCCCTCCCTCTCCTCACACTCGCCCTCCCTCTCCTCACACTCGCTCTCCCTTCTCCACACACTCGCCCTCCCTCTCCTCACACTCGTCCTCCCTCTCCTCACACTCGCCCTGCCTCTCCTCACACACGCCCTCCCTCCCCTCACACTCGCTCTCCCTCTCCTCACACTCGCTCTCCCTCCCCTCACACTCGCTCTCCCTCCACTCACACTCGCTCTCCCTCCCCTCACACTCGCCCTCCCTCTCCTCACACTCGCTCTACCTCTCCTCACACTCGCTCTACCTCTCCTCACACTCGCTCTCCCTCCCCTCACACTCTCTCTCCCTCTCCTCACACTCGCCCTCCCTCTCCTCACACTCGCCCTCCCTCTCCCTCCCCTCACACACGCTCACCCTCTCCTCACACTCGCTCTCCCCTCTCCTCACACTCCCTCTCCCTCTCCTCAAACTCGCTCTCCCCCTCCTCACACTCGCTCTCCCCTCTCCTCACACTCGCTCTCCCCTCTCCTCACACTCGCTCTCCCCTCTCCTCACACTCGCTCTCCCCTCTCCTCACACTCGCTCTCCCCTCTCCTCACACTCGCTCTCCCCTCTCCTCACACTCGCTCTCCCCTCTCCTCACACGCCTCTCCCCCCTCCCACTCACTTTCAAACACCTCACACTCGCTCTTTACTCCCCTCACACGCGCTCTCCCTCCCCTCACACGCGCTCTGCCTCCCCTCACACGCGCTCTGCCTCCCCTCACACTCGCTCTCCCTCTCCTCACACTCGCTCTCCCTCCCCTCACACTCGCTCTCCCTCCACTCACACTCGCTCTCCCTCCCCTCACACTCGCCCTCCCTCTCCTCACACTCGCTCTACCTCTCCTCACACTCGCTCTACCTCTCCTCACACTCGCTCTACCTCTCCTCACACTCGCTCTCCCTCCCCTCACACTCTCTCTCCCCTCTCCTCACACTCGCCCTCCCTCTCCTCACACTCGCCCTCCCTCTCCCTCCCCTCACACACGCTCACCCTCTCCTCACACTCGCTCTCCCCTCTCCTCACACTCCCTCTCCCTCTCCTCAAACTCGCTCTCCCCTCTCCTCACACTCGCTCTC